>NW_028300847.1:1160000-1782500 GCF_057945365.1 Rhopilema esculentum
CTGCCTGTTTGTAAATGTTGACCTCCTCTAATTTTGAACTGTGAACTTGAGTATACATGTAAGTGCGGCATTTTCTCACCAAAGATTTTGTTCATATTAGACATGTTCATATCATATTTGTTCATAATTTTTTTCATATTTTCCTGGGTTTTACAAACTCACTCGAAAGGGGGCCACCGAGAATTTTTTCCCCATGTCCCGCCTAGCCACAACGCCCCTGGTAAGCAATACTGAAATGTTTTCTTTCTAAGGATTTTATCTTCATTTCTGCGACTTGTATTTTCTTGAACATAGATATCTTTGAAATTAACAGGGCTATTTTCTCGAATTTATCTACGGAGGGCCCGGTCAGTATGAAGTTGAGAAGGCCCGGGTTGCGATCGCAACCCAGCATCCCAGCCAGTCAGTCACTGTTTGATTCTATCCACTAATCTCTGACTACTACGTTCTACGTATCGAGCTTCAAATTGGCACGAAATTACATAAGCAAAAAAAGTGTTTTGATTGGTAAATACTGAAATACTGAAATACTGATGGCAGAAAACAGATGAAATAGTGCAACGAGGATTTTATTCTAAGAAGTGCAAGATCAAGAAGTTTTGTATTAGACCTGCTTGAAATGTTTCAATTTAACTAAGGCATTCGTCACATTGCTTTCTTTGAGCTTAGCGCAATAGATAAACAATTGATGGAAAAAGAGATGGACCTCTTCTATGATTAGCTTATTCGAAGATATTGGATCCACAACAACCCCTCTTTGTTCGGCCTTCAATTTTTAGTAAATTTGCAGAGAAAACCGTTTGAAAGTAACAGGTATTATTTTTCCAATTTTCCATTTTTCTTTTTTAATTATAAAAAACACATGAAAGATCTTTTCACTGGTCATATTCTTATTAGTCATATTATTTTAACTGCAATTTTTTCAGTCATCAATAGTAGGCGCTCTGATAACGACAAATTTTCTTGAAACAGACATTTTAACAATATGCTTGCTAGAACTATGGCTTGCGCGCAGATCAGACAATCCACGCCGTTTCTTTTCAATGATTTTATTGCATACATGCTGTTATGAGCGAATTCTTACATACATTATCGAGCCATTTGGATGGGGACACCTGGTTTTTTTTTAACAAGAAGAAAGAAAAACCAAGGTCATGAAAATCTTGCTGTTTCAATTAGCTAACCCAGGGTCATTCATTTTGCCCAAACACCAACTGAGCTCCACAGCAATCCATAGTTGGAGGTTTAAAAACGATGCATATGAGGGTTCCTTTATTAAAAAAGAATATTAAGCATTTCGTCCATTCTTGAAGCGAGTTGGTGATGTTCTATGTGTTTGCTAAAATTTAGCTTCTATTTGCGATTTTGCTTGAATTTCCGTACGCTATTGATCCATCTGCCCATGAAACGAGATTGTGTCAAGTGTATCCTGTAAAATCCATTTGCGTTCTTAATCCTATAGCATTAGCAAACATTTACTCAAATTGAAGTCTTTTACAGTTTCTTATAGGTATCTCTGTTGCTGTTGATACATTTATATGTAACTAAGATGACAAAACAGGCTTTTTACTAGAGATCAGATACAGCAAATTGTCGAAATTTTGTGCATCAGACAAACGTGGGATTATGATTTCACTTCAGAGTAACTGATGTTTAAGTTTGTTGCATCCGACCATCAAAGGAATATTTTTATGCATTCAGCATTCAGGTAACTTGCGTTTTGTATTTATCATATTTATATTTTTATGTACGTTATTTCCAAATATAAAAATGGCAATTGACAATTGGCCTAACGAACTAAAAACAAAAATGAATCACGTAGGCTTAACGGTGCCGTTAATTTTGTTTTGCTTCGATTTCTCAGCAAGCCGTTTTTGATCGTCTTTATTAAATTGTGTATAAATTTGGTAGCTGATGTTCCAAACTATCTTTGGTTACTTCCTTTAAAGAATGATATATTTAACTGTTTTGAGGAGCAAGAATCAACCTGGTCAATGAGCCAGACGGGTTTCAAGCCGGCCAGACATCTCGCAGTTTTTTTGTCTATTTCTCCACTGCTTCAAAAATCATCGATTGCTTCCACAATCTCACTCTCGTTATCACTGTGAATCCGAAACAAAATCACTACGGATTAATGTTTGTCCCATTTGATAACAGAATACCTGCTGTAGAAGATAAGGTCTGCTTTCGCAGCAGGGTCAGAATTGTTCCAGATAGCAGAGCCAAATCGTCTCCATTCAAAAATTCTAGCCTATGTACATGCTACAAATGACCAAGCGGCCAAAATACCACTAATATTCCAGAGTGCCATTAAAAACGGAAGGGCGACAGTTTTGATACAGTTCCAAACTTTGAGTGTAAACGGGGTGCACTCCAACAAAAACTTTCTATTAAACAACAATTAACGCAAACATCGAGAGCCTTGTCTCTCTAAAGCAGTCCTTAGCCACCCCCCCCCCCCTGCCCGCTTTAACATCTTATAACATTCATTGTCCCTCATTTAGAGGATGAAACCTCGAGAAGAAAAATTCACGGTAGGGGGCAATGTCAGGTTTCCACATGGTTATATTTTAATACTCTAGTCTTCTCTAATATTCAGCATTGTTTGAGGGATAGTTAAATGTTGGTCTTAAAGGAGATATATATTGCTTCTTTTTCTATCTTTTAAATTTAGAATATATGTTGCTTGACGCAAGCGCATGTTGTTTTGAGCACGAGGTCAGGTAGTTTTGCTACAATTTTCTGGGAACATGTCCGTATGTTGCTGTGAACGACCTAGATTATACGTGATTATGATTTAGTCTTTCATTTGTCGACCGACAAAAAGTAGCATGCGAAAGATGTAACCGCTTGAAGGATCCCCTTAGAATCACGTCACCAGTATAACTATTCTAATAATCAGCAGCTTTTTCTACAAGAGATTTCTCCACCAATTAAGAGCTTCGAAAGATGTAGGACTGTCAAGGTAATTTGGCATGATCGAAATAAATTGGGCAAGGATATTTTCATTAACAGTTTGAGTTATTCATTAAAGAAACAAATTATTCGAGTTTTTTCGACTTGGCATGAATTTTTTTGTTCTTTTGATCTATTTCCTAGCGATATGAAAGGACTTACAGCAGTTAAAAGTATCTGGTATTTCTTTCGCACTTTTGCCACTGCTGACACCATTCTATATCCTCTATTTTTGCCAAAAATTTATGAGGATCTTTAAAGATCATTGCACATGAAAATCTCTGTGAGCAGCTTTGTAAAACGTCTCATCGTCTTATTCATGTCAGAATCAGGTTACATATTCTTATTTATGTCAAGTTTGCAATGAAGAATCTAAGTTTGTACGAATTGCTCCAACCCTAAGAATTTAAATGACCTAGTGTAGAAATGAAAACTTAACCAACCTGATCACCTTTGCTCTGTTCTACAACAGAAAGCAATCGCAGTGGATTACACTGGCTATTAGTGACTTAGACAATCTGAATTAAAGTTAATGCTGATGGTCTGCCACCAGCAATTTTAGGGCATTTTTTCTAGATAGGTGGGCGTTTTACCGGTTTGTTTTATCAAAACGTTACTTGATGAAACAGTATAGCAAGCTCCTGTCTAATTTCAAGCCACAAGACTTGTAGCAAATTTGCAACTTGCAAAACAATATAGCAAGCCACAATAGCTCCTGATGACATACTTTAATTACTAAAATAAGAGGACATGGAAAGCCAAAATTTATAGGATTAATTCTTCCAGAAACATTTTCTTTATTACCTACTTACTTATTCGGCTTGATTCAAATTTTACGTCGCAAGCCATAGTCTACGCTTTCTGGTATTATTTCAACAAAAGATGTTTTCTTTTTCTTTTTTTAAACATCTAGCCCGTGTCCAATTGAAGATTTCTTTGTTAAAAATGACAGAGAGCAAGTTCTTTTGAATCTTGCAATCTAGACTGTATGGTCTTAAATTGACTTTTAAATAGACTCTGATAGTCTCCAAATAGACTTTCATGGTTTATTTTAAAAAACATCCGAATAAAGTTCCAGTAGTAGTAGGTTTTTTAAAATGTTTAAAAGAGTTTTTGAAGCTTTTTCTTTGGGTATTAAGAATTTATGAAACTAACGCGCAGCTTGTTTTCTCTCTTTCTTCAAAGATCTCTACTACATTCGCGTAATTTTAGCTTGTAATCTCGCATAACAATTAACTGGACAGTATTGCCCTTAATGTTACTTTACCTGTCTTTGCCATTTTTATAGTAGCTGAGGTGTCTCTTTTTGTCATCAAACCCTTCGAAATCACTACCTGAGTCAATTTATTGAGCAGAACTTGACAATTAGAATTTCTTTGCCCACATCATAATCAAGTAACGTTATCAACATAGATTCACGTATAGATTAAGATTTTGGTATGTGTATAGACTGTGCGATCTAAAAGTTTTGATGCTTTAATCTGCTTTTGTGGCTCATTGCTCTCATTCATGGCAAAGCATTTTTTGATGGAATAAAGATAACATTATTCGTAGATTGTACCCTGTTATCTTCAATTTCAATATCTCTATTAGCAACATTTTACTACTATTCTATTAGTCTATTAGCAATATACTTCATTTTGCTGCTAGTAGCAGCAGGCTATAGATTGAAAGGTTTGCTTGCTTGCTAGCTGTTTATTGCTTTCACAAAGAAGATAATAAGACAAGCAATTTGTGCTTTTTCTTTCTATTTCATGACATTTTTAATCACTTTTTGAACTCAGTACCCACTGGAAAGAGACTGGTACCCGACGTTGTTTCAATTTACAGCCTGTTTGTAGATAAGTTTTAGTGTCAGCTTTTTGTCAGTGTCAGTATTTTAATTCAATGCTACTTACAGTTCAATGTACGATCCTTCGATATACACTCTTCATAGAATGTAAAATTTTGGATGTTGAAGAAGAATATTGCTTATTTTAATCTTCTTATTCAACAATAATGGAGCTTTGTTGATCAGCTATATTTAGTTTATCTATATTGCAATTCTATGAAAACGGTCAAGTCCGCAATACCTTTGTTAACTATCGCATTTACCAAAATCAAACATCAAGTTTTCAGTGTATCAAGGGGCAGCGGTTACAATTGGCAAAAGTTTGTAAACAAAAGAGGTTGTTACTTAGTAACATCAAATCTTTGTTACTTCTTCAGAAACTTGAATAAACTTCACTTTTCATTGTACTTATGAGATCATAACTGCATTAGACCATAATGACCCTGTCGCTGAAGTATTGTAACTGTAATTGCTCCTCGTAGTCCGGCAGCAGCAAAATATATTTCATAAGATAAATTTTACTGTTAGTTTGAATTCATATTCATATATTTCCAAGTATGTTTATCAAATATCCTATAAACGAAATAGATTTATAACTGGTATTGCAAACTGTCTTTTTGGAAAATCTTATAAATAAATGCTGACATCTAATTACTACCATCTTGGATATTTCTGAAAGCCACTGTCATTTGATAGATTACTAAGGATTTAGCTGCAGCAAGGATCTTATGAGAATATCGAAGACAAGGCTAACACACTAGGCACCTTGGAGGACGCGTGTGGTTGCCTTGGATTTAGTTTTCATCCCATCTTCTTACTCCAAAGTGGTGTCAATTCCCATTATTCACACTGTTACTATTGTCGAGTCGTTCCATAGCAACCTAGATTTAGACAGGGATTCGCAATAATCAACTCGATAAATAGAACGCCAGTTGGGCTAAATATCGCTAGCTTGGATTATTCACAAAGGGAACCAATTACTTTACTATCTACGATCGTTTCAGATATGTTTCTGTCATTGATGTTAGCAACTAACATATACATTGATGAATCAAGTACATTGATCTACTTCTGCAATGATAAAAAGAAACTCATTCCTGTTGTATTTGACTTTAAAACCAACACTGACTACGTTCTTATTAGCCGTAATAAAAATCAAATATGCAGGCTCTAAAAGTAGAAAAAGTCTGCATTTGTGATCAGAAGAAAGTCAAAAAGAGCTCTTCGTTCTCCTTTCATAATTGATTGATTTAAGTAAGGAAGCCCAAACAGCCTAATTTGATTTTGACTCAAATAGATTCAAAGAGCTTGACATGTTCCATGTGACATTAATCTGATACATCGACCGTTTTTGCTTTATAAAAAAAACATTTGTACGTATCATTGCCAATAATGCATTTGTGCGTATCAGGGGTCGGTACACAGGCAACATTTGTCGCATTATCAACGAAAACAGAGAGAGAAAATTCGATGCTGTGAGACAAAGCCCTGTAGATCAAATTCAAATTCATGTAAATCAGCAACTACTTACAACTTATCAAATACATGTCAAGTAAAGAGACGTTAATGAAAGATGCAAAGTTTAACGATTCAATATGCTCTTATAAAGTTTAAAGTAAATTGCCCAGGACACTAAAAGAACCAAAGTGGATTGAAAAGTTGACATGTCTTGTTGCTGCGAGTAACTTTACAGCTCACATTACATTTCTTATGACAAAAGTAGATGGTCTACACCAAAAATTGATTCAATGTCTTTTACAAGTTGTTATTCAAATTAAATATTCACGATTTTTCATTCCATTGTAACCTGCAATCATGTTGCTAATGCTACTGTCGAGGAAAGATAGCTCTTTTGATGCATATTCAAATTCTTATGACGAAAGTAGATGACCGACACAGCAGAAAACATGCATTTGCCTTAACGTCTCTTACAAGTTGTTAAAAAACTGTTCACTGTTTTTCATTTCATTGTCACCTGCGTCCATGTTGTTTTTTTTCATAAAAGGTAACTCTCGATAATTCCGTTCATGCAAATTCAAAGTCTTGCGACAAAAGTAGATGGCTAATACAATAGAACTCGTGTATTTGTCTTAATGACTCTTAAAAGGGGTTCAACAACTATTCGTTGTTTTTCATGTCAGGCTATCGTCAGCTGCATCCATGTTACTAATGATACTTTTAAAGAAAGATATTTCTGTTGATGCAAGTTCGAATTTTAGTGACAAAGTAGATAGCTCACACAATCGAACTCACGTATTTGTCTTAATGTCTCTTTATAAGGTGTTCAACAACTATTCGTTGTTTTTCATGTCAGGCTTTCGTCAGCTGCATCCATGTTACTAATGATACTTTTAATAAAAGATATTTCTGTTGATGCAAGTTCAAATTTTTGTGACAAAGTAGATAGCTCACACAATCGAACTCACGTATTTGTCTTAATGTCTCTTACAAGGTGTTCAACAACTATTCGTTGTTTTTCATGTCAGGCTATCGTAACCTGCATCCATGTTACTAATGATACTTTTAATAAAAGATATTTCTGTTGATGCAAGTTCAAATTTTAGTGACAAAGTAGATAGCTCACACAATCGAACTCACGTATTTGTCTTAATGTCTCTTACAAGGTGTTCAACAACTATTCGTTGTTTTTCATGTCAGGCTATCGTCACCTGTATCCATGTTACTAATGATACTTTTAAAGAAAGATATTTCTGTTGATGCAAGTTCAAATTTTAGTGACAAAGTAGATAGCTCACACAATCGAACTCACGTATTTGTCTTAATGTCTCTTACAAGGTGCTCAACAACTATTCGTTGTTTTTCATGTCAGGCTTTCGTCAGCTGCATCCATGTTACTAATGATACTTTTAATAAAAGATATTTCTGTTGATGCAAGTTCAAATTTTAGTGACAAAGTAGATAGCTCATACAATAGAACTCACGTATTTGTCTTAATGTCTCCTACAAGGTGTTCAACAACTATTCGTTGTTTTTCATGTCAGGCTATCGTAACCTGCATCCATGTTACTAATGATACTTTTAATAAAAGATATTTCTGTTGATGCAAGTTCAAATTTTAGTGACAAAGTAGATAGCTCACACAATCGAACTCACGTATTTGTCTTAATGTCTCTTACAAGGTGCTCAACAACTATTCGTTGTTTTTCATGTCACGCTATCGTCACCTGCATCCATGTTACTAATGATACTTTTAATAAAAGATATTTCTGTCGATGCAAGTTCAAATTTTAGTGACAAAGTAGATAGCTCACACAATCGAACTCACGTATTTGTCTTAATGTCTCTTACAAGGTGTTCAACAACTATTCGTTGCTTTTCATGTCAGGCTATCGTCAGCTGCATCCATGTTACTAAGGATACTTTTAAAGAAAGAAATTTCTGTTGATGCAAGTTCAAATTTTAATGACAAAGTAGATAGCTCACACAATCGAACTCACGTATTTGTCTTAATGTCTCTTACAAGGTGTTCAACAACTATTCGTTGTTTTTCATGTCAGGCTTTCGTCAGCTGCATCCATGTTACTAATGATACTTTTAAAGAAAGATATTTCTATTGATGCAAGCTCAAATTTTAGTGACAAAGTAGATAGCTCACACAATCGAACTCACGTATTTGTCTTAATGTCTCTTTATAAGGTGTTCAACAACTATTCGTTGTTTTTCATGTCAGGCTTTCGTCAGCTGCATCCATGTTACTAATGATACTTTTAATAAAAGATATTTCTGTTGATGCAAGTTCAAATTTTAGTGACAAAGTAGATAGCTCACACAATCGAACTCACGTATTTGTCTTAATGTCTCTTACAAGGTGTTCAACAACTATTCGTTGCTTTTCATGTCAGGCTATCGTCAGCTGCATCTATGTTACTAATGATACTTTTAAAGAAAGATATTTCTGTTGATGCAAGTTCAAATTTTAGTGACAAAGTAGATAGCTCACACAATCGAACTCACGTATTTGTCTTAATGTCTCTTACAAGGTGTTCAACAACTATTCGTTGCTTTTCATGTCAGGCTATCGTCAGCTGCATCTATGTTACTAATGATACTTTTAAAGAAAGATATTTCTGTTGATGCAAGTTCAAATTTTAGTGACAAAGTAGATAGCTCACACAATCGAACTCACGTATTTGTCTTAATGTCTCTTACAAGGTGTTCAACAACTATTCGTTGCTTTTCATGTCAGGCTATCGTCAGCTGCATCTATGTTACTAATGATACTTTTAAAGAAAGATATTTCTGTTGATGCAAGTTCAAATTTTAGTGACAAAGTAGATAGCTCACACAATCGAACTCACGTATTTGTCTTAATGTCTCTTACAAGGTGTTCAACAACTATTCGTTGCTTTTCATGTCAGGCTATCGTCAGCTGCATCTATGTTACTAATGATACTTTTAAAGAAAGATATTTCTGTTGATGCAAGTTCAAATTTTAGTGACAAAGTAGATAGCTCACACAATCGAACTCACGTATTTGTCTTAATGTCTCTTTATAAGGTGTTCAACAACTATTCGTTGTTTTTCATGTCAGGCTATCGTCAGCTGCATCCATGTTACTAATGAGACTTTTAATGAAAGATATTTCTGTTGATGCAAGTTCAAATTTTAGTGACAAAGTAAATGGCTCGCATATTAGAACTCGTGTATTTGCTTTAATGTCTCTTTATAAGGTGTTCAACAGCTATTCATAGTTTTGTATCAAGCTATTGTCCCCCCCCCCCCCAAAATCCATGATGTAAAAAGTCTATAATATACTTATGCTACTGTTCAGAAAAGATGACTCTGGTTTCAGCTGTAAACGATATTTAACCTAAGCACCTTGATTATTCGCATCAGGATAAGGCGTGACTCTGGTTGAAAGCCACACCCTTTACTACCACATTCTTTTTGCAAATCCACGACGGTCATATTTTTCTTTGGATTCGCCCCTGTTTCAGACTAGTTAAATTTCAATTCGGAACAAATACAATAAGTGCAGAATTTTGATCAGTGCAGACTTTGTTACTACAAAAAATAAGGGGGGAGGGGGGAAAGCGGTTTTGGAGATTCCACATGCCAGAAATTGAGCTAATTTTACACTTTGACAGTATCTATTTGCGCTGAACAGCAGTTTTTAAGACTTATTGAATATCATTTGCCATTTTGATCTTGAGATGGTTCATTTTGTCCAAAGAATTGATTGCCCTTGTTGATATGTCCAGTTGAATGCTATGTTCTACCACGTGATGTGCTTCTATTTTGTCATGAGTTTCCTTTAGTGCTGTCTCTGATTTTCCATCAGTAGTTTTATAATTGCTAGATTGACTATATTCGATTTAACAAATTCTATATTAAAAAGTCACTGTTGTATTACATGAAGAGATTAATTCAGTGATAAATGAATTTCCGCTAATGAGTGAATATAAATATGTCCATTTGAAAGGTCTGAGTATACCCAACATGTCAAGTAACATCAGAATAACGGCTTGCGATTGGTCAGTACTCTTGCGATGCAAAACTGAACACATGGAAATCTAGCCTCACAGCAGTGTAGATAAAACAGAACGACCGTAATGGCTAGGGCAATGACATGAAAAATCACATTTTTCTGAAAACCCAGCAGAGTTGCTGGCTTTAGCTTGACACATTATCTTTAACAAGAAAATAACTGATCTTCACTTCAGCTTTTCCATGACATCTATCAAATGATGTTTGATACCAGAAGATAATAGCAAATCTTATTTTGAACCAAGGCTTTATACATTGAAATCCAGGAGCTCTCATATTTAATAAATTTCTCGCACTATGACAGCTCGGTACTCACCATCAATTCATCGCATTTCTTACGTTCAATTCATCATTTTTATGTTCTATTCAAGTGGCTAAAAGTTCTCAGATGGCATATGCTTAGACTCGCCGGTAGCCTTAGCTCAGTCGGATCAATTCCATAACTAAACTAAGTTTAGCAATTTTTTAAAAATATCTTCATTTTCTGGTAGCCATGTGCGTAACCTGTGTTCTAGAACATGAAGCACAGCCGTCAGTAGCTAGATTTCCTTTAATAAGAACGATGGGAGGAAAGGGTAAGGATTAGGCTCTTTGGGGGAATGAGATCTCTTAAAAATATATAGTACATGACCAGCGCTAAAGCTTAATGGGACCGCCTAAATCTATTATTGGCATTTCCGGCATGCAATGTTTTCTTGAGAATCTTTAGATTCTCTCACTCAAGCTAGCTTCTTTCTTTCGTCTTTTAGTTCAGGCACCGCGGAGAAGGGGGCCTGCTGGGGCCATAGCCCCCCCTCTTTTTGCCAAAAATGCAAAAACTTTACCAATGAATCACCAGTCAAAACAGAAAATAATCACCAGTCAAGCAACTTTTTATTCGGTTTTAGCCCCCCCCCTCACTTTTTTAGACTCCCCAATTCTCTCAACGAACCGCGGTGCCTGCAGTTCGTTGATTTTCAAGCTTTCCGAAACTCTTAAATTTTAAAAAGGTATCAAATATCTGTAAAAGGGTAATGTTTTTGTGTACTCAGCAAATTTAAAAGCCGTCTTTGCACTGATATTGATTTAAGGAGCCAGAGATGCGCTCTTTTTGAAATTTGTTTAGTTTGGGACAATGGCTACCTTCGTTTATGGAGCAGATTTTCTATTGAAACAGCAGAGAGATTAAATTTTCATGGAGCCTGAGGACGGCGGAGTTGGTTGAATGTTTACGATGGACAAATATGTGACTTTGTCCATGGCGCTCCGACTTGCTTCTCTTTGCAGTTAGAACGCACACAGGATCAAACACGTCCCAGATGACACAAAACTTGAACCGGGGGGGGGGTTAGCAATTGGTTCCGTGTAATCTTTACATTATTACAATGGTGAATATGAGAAACATTCCAGCTCTGTAATCATAGAATTCTATCGAGATTGACGGAATATTTATATCATTTAAACTGCCCTTCTTAATTCTTAGCTCCTTGTGGTCTTGTTGTTACAAAGAAATTCCATCACAACAAAAATTGACTGTCTTGATGCTTGAAAACGAGGTTAAGTCAAATTCTTGCTAAAGTAAAATGTGCAAGATGACACGTCCCTCTTTTGGGCATTTAATATTGACTCACTTGATGTGTCTTGTTTAACTGGTTTACATTTTGCAGTTGATCCATGCTTTATGACTTTTGTTTTGTGCTAAAAGTTGTTTAACTATGCTCTCTTGATTACGCAAAAAGGGCGACTGATGATACTTTAATGAATAGTTCGAGTCGGTTCTTAAAACGCCATATCCAGTCCGGTGGGACTTAAATACTGCGCAATCGCAACACAAACTAC
Source organism: Rhopilema esculentum (assembly GCF_057945365.1). Lineage (NCBI taxonomy): Eukaryota > Metazoa > Cnidaria > Scyphozoa > Rhizostomeae > Rhizostomatidae > Rhopilema > Rhopilema esculentum. The sequence goes on from NW_028300847.1 coordinate 1,172,113, forward strand.
GCAAAACAGAACTTTGCTCGTGTGAGATATGAAAAAGGCAGAAACCCGGCTCTCGAGTATTAAGATATGATAAGCAGAAACCCGAATATTGAGATATGATATCATAAAAAGAGCTTTTCATGACTCTAGGACAGGACCTTTCGAATCTGAATAATGTGTTGCAAACTTTAGTAATAATGAAAAGGAAGGAGTTTCATGAAAGGATATTGTTAGGATTATTAATCAGTCTCTTGTCTTTTTATAAAAAAAACTACAAATAGCTTGCAGTACTTGAGATAGGCAAGTATATGGCCTACTAACGAATTTAGGGCGGTATTAATGCCGATATCCATCGAAATCTTTGAAGCCAGCAAAAACCAAAGCTAGTCAGACTTCTTCATATTAAGTAACAGTTGCATGTTGTTTTGTGTTTAATCTCCCAAAACCATTTTGAAATGGCAGTAACAGATCAAGCAATCTTTCATCAATGCACAACAGAAATTTTATTTCAATGGCTGTTATTATATTTCTTTTCAGCTTGCGAAAAATCTACTTTTTCAGTTGATTGGTTATGGAACCTCAAGTCGCTTATTATGATAATCCTAGAAACTTAGGAAAACACTTGTTTTCATAAATACATGCAGTCTTTGCAATATGGGAGTTATAGAATAAGTACTCAAATTTGCCTTTTTTACGTAAACAAATTACTTTTAGACCATTTTTACTTTTTGAAATAATTAGGCAGTAAATTAGTAATAGGTAGGCCTATGAAGTTTTATCTAATCTAGGCAAAAGTTTACAATAAAGTAAGCCAGGTTGGTTGTAGTTGAATATTATCAATTCAATTTGTTTGGGTGGAGAGAAATCCTTTGTCACCATCTCAATTATCAATGTATATTATTCCATACATTTGCTTTTGATAAGCAAAAATCAGGTTTGGGAGGATTTGACGAAAAAACTGAAACATCTGCTCCAAATGCTGAGACATCTGTTCAAATCTTGCTAGTGTTCAGCGAGGGTTGCTTGTAGCTTCATCATAAATTAATTCTTTTCTTAATAATTTCTCCCAATGACGTTCATTAGAATGTATAGGACTTTTTCTAAATCACTTTTTGGTAAGCTAGTTTAATTTACCAGAATTTCTTTAACAAAGGCAAACAAAAGATTTAAAATAATGAAAATAAGAAGAACTGAACTCGAGGAAAAGCGTCTTTATCTTTTTATTACCACTAATTTTTGAATGTTTATATCTCTCTAATATAAATCCAAAATAAATTGTCTTTAAAAGGCAATCCTTTTCTAAAAATACAGTTCCCGATTTAAGAAAATCATTTTAAATTTATTCATTTAGTTTATAACCGTATTTCAAGCATATGAAATGTTACGTTCACAAAGTGGGTATTGCAAAACCTGCACCTCTTCTCTTGAAGGAATGACAGATTTGTTTAAACTGAAGCAAAATGTTTGTTCTTAGCAGCTATAAAGATTTTTGCAAGGTTACGATGTTTGTAAAGATTCGACAATATCAACCATCTAGCTAGAAAGTATGCAGTTGCAAAAATGAGGCTTTTGTGTTGCTTGTTTTTTATTCTTTAATGCTGTTCTTTCTCTGCATTTATATCTGATATCCATTCTGTTATTTTCTAATCCATTTCATTCAACCGAAAATAACAACATTATTTAGTAGCTAATTATAATTACTTATAAGAGTCTTTCGAATAGTAGTACTAGTCAGTTTAGCATTTTGCGAATAAACATCGGCATGTCAAACATAAATCGATTTACAAAGAGTACGAAAAGAAAAAAGATCATCAACTTTACACAAGATTGCTAAAGCTAATAACTCTAGCTAGAAAATGAAAACCTAGACATAAGTTTGACATCAAGTAAAATGAAAAGTCACCACTACAGTACAGATACTCTGATATCCTTAAGGGGGGGGGGGGGGAACTCTCATCCGCAAAGTAGCTATCGACGTGTGAACTTAAAATTTCCGTATACAGGATAATTAACTTTGATATAACGTTATGTCATTACTAGATTGCTTACCATATATATTAAAGTTCAAACCTTTTTTTGAATTTCCCCGTATATCTTTTTAGCCATTCAGTTCCTCTCGGTTTGGTTCCATACGGTGAAAATCTGGTCCCCTATACAGCTCTGGGACTGAGAAAGGGTAAAATGGGCAATAGAGAATGGAATCACCTCACGAAAAAGAGGCACATACCAACACTTTTAAGAAACATTGGTAAAATGTCCTTGCATGAGACCCCTTTCAGAAACAGCCTGCATGTGACTTCTTTATCTTCTTGATATAGTGATTGAGTGCCTTTTTGAAGCTCATGGAAGTGCCCCTCTTACCTTTACATGTCCCACCCACTTTTATTTAAGCTTCTACGCCACAAAGACAAGCCAAGATTCAAGAAAAAATTTCATATGTAGAATGAAGCGACAAAGACTTAAAAAGTATCTTGCTTCTTTGAAAAATAATTTTCTTCTAAATATAGTCAAGAACACAATTGACAGAAACCACGGATAAAAAGGCATCAGGAAGTCTTTGGCTACCGTGAAGGCTTTGGGAAGAATAGAAGAGGGGAAATTCTTTGGAAAGTTAAACGAAGCAAAATTATTGAAAACGGACTTAAATTCATATTTCATTTTTATCTATCATCTTTCAATTTTATTGTATTCGTCAAATCTGCTGTCCTTAGATTTCCTTCCTAATTACAATCACAGTTCCACAGAGGAGGAGCTCCATATTGTGCTTTTGCATTGGGATCTCTCATCAATCGCCTTTTGCACGCGATAGGTTGTTTCACGCCAGTAATTTTGATGTCCGATTCCTACTGCCATCTTGCCTATAATCGAGTAGCCTGCTTCACAGTCAATCGTGACCCTGGCAAAAATTCGAGAGGTGTCACGATGTAATGAAATACCTAGTATAGTATAATGCAGTGCGATGAATGAGCTGTTTGCCCCTTATTAAATCTACAATGACATTTTTCCGTTTAAAGGGTAAAGTGTTTAATGCCTTTTTAAAGTCGTGCTGTTTTTTGAAAATAGTTTTTATTTCATGCCTATTAAAGAAATCTTTCAGCGCGAAGTGAGGGTTTTAGCGGCATTATTTTCCATGGCTTTTAATTGAACAAGGTTTAGTATAAACGAAAGGTGAATCTGAAAAATAAATGTCTTCATCGTACAGACTAAGGTTCAACGTGGATGCGCTTAAACATGCAGTTAATCGAAAGATTTAGAAATTTTATTACACAGGGCCGCCGGAGCCGGGGGGTCCACGGGGGCACAGGCCCCCCCTGTTTGGAAAAAGTGTGAAAACTGCCCTTTTTGAAAAAAATATTGCGTGTATTATTTTCACAGCCAGATATTTTTCCTTTAGACGCCATGTAAAACAACTAAATTCTCAATTTCTAGCAACATCGACTGCGGAGGAGACTGTCTCTTTGGTTAACAAATTTCCTCAGTGTGTCGCCAGTTGTTCCTCAGCCGGTTACACACCGTATTCTCTCTAATGAACGCCGCAGACACTCATTTTATTTGTCTGGCCTCAGAGAGGGGTGCTCATTGAAGATAGATAGATATCCACCAATAAAGACAGTAGCTTAATAAAAAACAGAGCTTTGAAATTCAAACGATCATTGTTTTTACAAAATATAATATTGCATTTGCATCATACTTGTTAAAGCTAAAAATTTGCAAGATTCTTCCGAGTCGGAACCCTCGTCGATCTGCATTAACACTGACGTAGCATCTTGAATATCTGAATTTCCAATACCATCTCTAATGAGCGCTCGTTGGAGAGAATACGGTAGGTCGACCAGCGTCGACTATGCAGTGTATATAATCTCGGAGAATTCAATTGGTCTAAAGATTGCAATTTAGTTGTTTATTTTTTGTCTTGCTAAATATTGGAAGAGTGGAAACTCGTATTGAAATATATAAAGACTGAAAATTCACTTTGAAATAGATAAAGCCTAAAACGACAATTTCTGTCAATTTTGTACACTATATTTTTAGTTTAACTTGTAAGTTTTTGTTACTTTTATATGAATGGTTACATTAATGGGGAATTATTTTTCTGGTATGTTGTAATTAATTGGAATATTTGACGAATATAATGCACCTGTCATGTATGAGCCTGCCGCGATTTCCACTTACATTAAAAATCCAAAACATAATAAGTAAATTGAATTTTAAAGAAAATGATAATCATATATTGACAAAAGGTTTACACCAAAGAAAAACTTCAACGTCCATGATGAAGTATACAATTAAGTATGCCCAAGAGTGCGTGCCCACTGAATGAAGCATGTGTTATTTTGTCAAAATTTCTGAATTACCATGAAAACTGTCCTATTTTCGCAATAGCCAATGTTGCGAAAAAATATGTTTGTGCCCTTTTTGTTCCTTTTGCCCCCCCCCCCCTGCGTCCGGCGGCCCTGTTAGATATAACTTTCCGTCAGAAGATTTCCGAATTAAAACTAGCACATTCACACCATGCCATTGCCGAAGAAAAACGCCAAAATTTGGCTAAAGTGCCGCTGTTGTACGCCAAATATCTTTTCTTAGGCGATCTATTCATAAATGATCCCAAATGATCTGCCTCAATTTTTTGAAGGGTCGATTAATAACGCCTTGTTGTTAAGGCGTTAATCCAACTTTCCCTCTTACCCTTAAAATTGATCAACTCTTGCGCCTTTGCTTACACAGTGAGGCCTGCCTGCATTTTTGTCAATTACTTTTGGTATACTGATTTTCTATCTCTCATTTTGGTTTTCTGATGTCTTGCTAGGTTGTAAAATGCACACCACCTGCTATCACTCACAGTGCCTGCAATGTGCATTCCTTTGTCCACCGCCAGACCTGCTATACAAACATAAGTCTTTTTATGTAACAATAAAATCAAACGCGAAATAAAAATGCTTCTCCTGAAAACGGTCTATATTAGAAATTATTTTCAATCTTTTTTCCGTTATCGAATGTAAGTAACTTCAATAAAATATCACCCAGAGCTATGGCATCAGTGTTGCGTCACGTTTCGCATCTTGGAGGCATTTACCCCCTGGAGTTGACAGCAGCACAGCACCGAGGGTTGGTTTCATTCCTATAGTGTTTACATGCACTAGTTGGGCAGAAAGACACAAAAGCCGTTCGCAAGTATTTGGTTCCTCTTATTTCAGATCTCATCGCATCTTCCTTCAATCGTGTTCATTGGAGTACCGGATCCTTTCGTTTAATTGGTGAGTGCTTGTTTAAGTTGTTTTTAAATCTGCCATAGTTGCTATGTTGTGATCCCAAAATTTTTGCAAACACTGCAGACCATCCTTGCTAGAAAAAGGTCATTCGATATGTGATTAAGTTATATTCCTATAACATATTGCTCGTATTAACTCTGGTGATAACTGTTTTCACATTTTCCCAAGTCTTTAATTGCATTTCTTGAAGTCTGGTCTGGAAATGTTCACGGAAGTCGTTTTTAGTCATACCTCGACTTCTTTATTGAAAACGTCACAGGGTTTTTCCGTCAACGGCGGTCACTTTCAGTGACATCTCTTAGTTGTTGATTTATCTTGTTTTTTGTCTTACTGTGTTTTTTGTCTAGTTGCTTGTGTTATACAAGTTTTAAAGTCCTGCACTCTGGTGGTTTGATGCCATGCGATGCTAGCTTCTTACTCAAAAGTATGCCTCTTTGTTCGATAATTCAAGTGAGTGCTTGAAGGGCTCAAACTTCCCTTGTTGATGCCAAAAATTGGCAGTTTTTTAAACTTTTGCTTTTTTCTTTTCATCTTTTTGTGTGGATTTCGCTTGATCTCTCCGTAACAATAAATTACCATCTTTTTTGCTGGTGCAAAATTTCGCATTCTTCATTTCAAGTCGCTATTGGAATTATATTTAAGGTATATCACGTCACCCTATCATTTTTAACACTTTTATACGGAGAAATTGACCAAGATTATTTGACATTTTAAAAGATTTTGATACAACAAATTGGTCCGTATCTTAATCTGCTGGTTACTAAGTATCTTTCAGCAACTTAGAAGGAGATCAGACTGTTTCTAGATTTTGGATTGTTTCAACTCCTGAGCCGGACAGGAGTGAACAAATATTGATGTATTCACGGAAAAAGCAGATCTCAGATTAAAATACAATTGCAGTTTGCTGTTTCTCATTCAGGGGTGTCATGGCTTTAGATTTGTAGAGAAGACAGGCCTTGGAAGCTATATAAATGTTGTTAAACGACAAAGAATTGAAATCTCTTCTCCAATCTCATATGCATAAAGCATCTTCAAGTATTACCCGAATAAACAACCGACAAAATGCTTCGTTGTTATACCTAACAGTACTCCACGAGTATTTACAAAAGCTTTCTCTTCCTGCTACGATTAACTTCATTCAATTTTTTGAGGCGAATTACTTTAAAAATAGCGCTCTCTATTATTTAGAAAGTTTAGAAAATCAGTCACCCTACCTGTCTCCAAATCCTTGTCAAGGAAAATGAGACCCAATTGATACATAGTGCGGCCCATATCTGGATAGATGGGTAGAATTAAATTAAGAGCCATGGAGGATTGCACGAATGCGTAGAAAGTGGGCGGGCTGGATCCAATATTGAACAGCTAAAATCGATTCGCAGATAGGCTCAATTCGTTCTTGTGCCGTCATTTTCGATGTTGAACTTTCCCAAAAATCTCCATTATCGTTTACTAGTTATCAACAGAGAAAATCACATCACTTTTTTGCATCGTTCGAAGCAAATTCTCTATGTGGATCAGAATAATATACATTTGTTCAAAAATTGACTGTTTCACATTAAAAACTTCTCATGTGCCTTTGTTGTTAGTAATCCTCTGGTTTTACAATTGCTTAGATATTCGCTAGAAGAACGTTATCATTATAAATTTGTGTTATGTCAACGATTGGGATAAATTTGAAGGAAATGGAGAACTGTAGGACATGACATCACAATGACCTTTTAGGGCTTGAATGGTGATAATGTTTCGCAAATCTGAATTACATTCGCAAAAGGTCGTTGAACACCAAGAGCTCATGCCCAAGAAGACCTACTGAAGAAAACAAATTCCAAAAAGCAGAAACATGCCCCTTTCTTAAATATTCAGTCAACAGGCAAACAAAAATGCAGTTAAAACGAATTTTCATACATAGCATTCCATCCATAGCTTTCAACGTAAAAGTTCGAACTAATTATGGGAATGCTTCAAACTTTTCGATGGAAAGGGCAATATGATACTCATGTAAGGTACACTTCTGACCCTAAAAAGTTCTTTAGAAAACTTTGGATGCTAGCTTTGTATGCATATCATTTGCTACTGTGTTCAAGCTGTTGGATTTTTAAGCTTTCTAACTCTAATCTTAATGTAAAGTTGGCCCCAGAGCCACCTTGCTATGCCCTGTTATTTGTTGCTTGTAAAGATTTAGAACAGAAATTTGGTTGAAACCCAAGCATATTGAAAAAAAGGAAGAAAGCCCATGGTGTATAATTTCATCCATTGCTGCCAGGGAGTCGGAATTTTAAATTCTTAATGCAAGGCCTTTTCTAGTTCCAATTCGAAAGCTCATGGAAATTGCAATGCACGAGGAAAGCATTGTCATTTCAAGAGACCAACTAGGGTAGGGGATCGTTGAGTGTGAAGCCCTGTAGATACCCTTTTTACTTGAGTTTTCTTCGTAACTGCTAAAAAATGCCAAAACTTACAAGGTGACATTGGAAAGAGCAAATTAGATGCACAAATCATATTTTGTCACCCTTCTGGTTTGTCATACAAAATATGATTTTTCATAAAATATTCTAATGAATTCCTTAGTCTTTTTCTTTTATTTCAACAACGTGGTATTCTATAGTTTGTTATACTTGATTACTACATAGAAACTCTTTTGCCGTTCAAAGCACCAGAATCATGAATCTTATTGTCTTCATAATTGAGTCAATCATTAATAAAATCAGACTGATCGTCAGCAAGGCTGCTGGTTCCATTTAAATGTGACGTGTAACTTGATTCTCATTCGTTATTGTCACAATTTTATTACGGGAGATGAAAGTTTACAACATTTGATTTCTTGCCTTCGAAATAGGACAGATTTTCAATCGGTTCTTTGAAATTTGGTTATAGCGAAAAAGCTTGGTCTTTGTTTTAAAAAGGCTGAAATTAGTTTCCGACATGGCAAGAAAGCTTATCCTATGCTAGTGCCTTGCGATTTATATCTACGTTTTTCACTTGTAAGTTAAATCATTTAGTCTGAAATACGAAGGGATCTCGTCATTCGAAATCATCCCTGTTTCTCGTAGAAATGGCCTATATATTGTACGAGCAAAGTAGCTATTAGGGTCTAATACGTAGCAGTGGCACAAGTGCGGTTATGCAGTGATCCCTATAGCAACAAGAAACATAAACGTTGCGGCTTTTCGTTCCTCAAACCCACAATGCCATGGACGGTGATACATGTAGGAGGGGAATAGATTAGCGTAATAAATTTCGATCGATTTCAGAGAAACCTTACTGATACCCATATTATGTTTCTGGATAATCTTGTTGTCTGGGAAATTATAAACGTCACAAACAACATCACAACTGCAGGAACCTACTGTATTTGATTAAAATGAGACCTGACCGATGTCAGTAACTGTAGAAAGCCAATGCAGATATTACTAGTTACTCAGGGATCTATATTAATCCAGCTTGGATTTTGAAGCCGTACTTCCTACACACATGGTCATATTAATAATGGCCGGCTTGGTTATGATAGTTCTCCAGTTATTAAGAAATTTCTCAGGAACCAGAGCATACAAGACTTTAGCAACAAAAGTCTAAGCAATTTAGCAACATAGAAGTCTTTGGTGTTACTACAAATTTTTGGTGTTCAAGATAACATAGAATTGAAGCTTGTCTAATGTATTTTGTAGGACCTTCCTTTTTTGTCGTACGATTGTCAACAAAGCAAGAAATAACTTTGGATAGGTATCTGGATTTGTCAAGTCCAACTAATCCTTAATTCAATATTTATTCTGATTAGAATAGCTTCACCTTCCATTCTGCTGACGAAATGTAAATTTGACATTCGATACCGGTCTCTCTCTTACGATAACTGTTTTCAGAGCAAAGTCAATTTAGTCAAACACGATTTTCATTCGCAGGTTGAATCATTAAGATTTCAGAGTGTGTCACCCCTAGCAATGTTCTTTTTCTCAACATCAGCTGCTGCAAGTTCGAAAGTAGAAATGCGTTATTTCTCTATACAGAACTTTCGGTTTCTTGATTCAAGGACAACTAATATTTCCCATTTTGAAAAAGGAATGGCTACTTTTTAATGGTAACTGACGAAAATCGAATGATAAATTATTGATTCATTGTATAGGCTCCCTAATCTCAATCGTTACCTGTACAAGTTTTCAATGAAAACCTCTTTTAAAACTAAGATCCTATGTTTCCAACAATCTCGTAACAGTATTTGTAATCGATCTGTCGCCAAACATTTCTTTACGATACATTTCCTTTTACTCCTCAGCAATTTTACCAGAAAAACTGCACATCTAATGGATTTGAATCGTTTGTTTATTTATCAACTGCATTAATTGGGGCAGAGGAGGTCTGGCATCAAAATTGCAGGTCGGCTAGCAAACCAAAAGGGCCCGGTTCAGGGTGTGGTAGACTTTTTTGAACCACACCCGCTAATGAAAGCATATCGTAAAATACGATCAGCCCAAATGAATTATGGATGGGTGCTATACTTAAATCAAGGATTCTATACTGCTAAACTTTGCACAATAACAGCAAATCGGTAGTTCTTTTCTATTTGTAACTCCAAGAAACTCTTATAGCAGTATAAAAAAATGACCCTAGTCTAACACTTCAAGCAATATTGTCAAGTGAACCTAATGCAATATTCTGAAATTGAGCTAAAAATCCAACCTGCCAGTTCTGTTCTTGTACGTATCACCTTTTTATTGGTCTAGTTAGTATCTTGGCTACAATTTGAAATTAAGTAAACTACAAAAATTCTCACTCCAAAACATCACTGAGAGGACTCAAAATGATACCGATTCTTTAGTCTGTACCAAACTTGATTATTCTAAACACGTTGTTAATTTAACCATTAGCAAACAGAAAATTTCCATATAATTTTTCAAAATGCACCATCAGGGGGTTTCAGAAAAAGAAGAACTTGAAGGGAGGCCGGGAAAGGTTTTTTTGTTACTTTAAGGGAAGAAATTGAAGTACGAACGCAATTGAAGCGCTCGTACCAAGTTTTGCTCATTCCAATCTCCACTGATTTCGACCAATTTCATGATTCTTAGAACTAGGATGTTGCTTTAGAGCTGTCTTTGAAGATCTTTGTGAATGATGAAAAAATATATTCAGTTATGTTTACATTCGAGCCAGAGGTAATCAAGCTTTAAAAAAGCACGTGTAGATTGGATGCACAAATTACATTAAGACAGAGATCAGAAGGTGAATACCAATTAAAATCAACATTTGGTAAATTGAATTTGGTTCTGGAATAGAATTATAGCTTATTCGTTATTGTAGCTTACCAGTAAGGTATGTACCTGCAAGTTAGTTTCACTGCCACTACATTCCGGTTGCTGTGCCTGTGAGAATGCCATATCGCAAAGACCCATTAAGAAAATCTTGCAATTGTATTATCCTATGCTGTACACCTCGAACAATTTCGCTTAACGAAAAGTAGAAACTGCTTCAACTATTCGTCAAGCGAATTTTTCGATGCGCGAACGCTTTTCACACGAATTTTTCTTTCTGCGCGTGTGTCTTCACGTATTTTTCAGACGAGCGCCGCAAAAAAGCTTCAATGGAGATTGGCCTTGAAATTCGAAAGTTTGTTTTTGCGAAGATCCTATTTCGCTTCTTTTGGAAAAGTTGATTCCAAAAATTTGGCGTTTTTCTTGATTGGAGAAACTTTCTTCACTCGAAATTTTGTTCCTGGGGACGACTGATCATGTATGGTAGGTCATTATTAGCTAGAAATGTAACAATGACGACTCCAGACAACTACCAAAAGACAACAACTTCTTGATCTCTACGTACAGTTTCAAATTGTTTCCTAGGTGTTTCCTAGACAGTTATAGGCTTCTTGTATTAGAGCGAATTTGAAATAGATTTTCTGTATAGTGGATGTTGGTCGTAGTGGGGCCATGCGACCTAAGCACAGTCTTCATTTTCCTGCATTGTTGTGAAGCCAGCACGCTCTTTAGGGGCCTTGGCTGTAACTTTAATATCTCAGTTAATGAAAATTGTCCTCTTCAATGTTTTTAGAAAGGGCCCTTTATCAATTTTTTACTTTGAATACCCGAGGGCCCGACTCGCGATCGCCACTTTGCCACCCGGGCCAGACCACCCCTGATTGAGGTCTTACGCAGATGATAACCTAGTGCAAATGGAAGGGAAGATGACGAGAGAAAATTAAGAAATGGGGGCCATCTCGGTGACAGAAAATTATGACCAAGAAAATTGAGGTTAGAGGGAAGTGGAGGATATAGGCAAGTGACTGTGCCAATTAGCGATTCGATTAAATTAAGAAAAGTCATTGTGGCCAGCAAAGTCCAAAGTAAAGTAAACTCTTTAAGCTAGTCATACAAAAATATTTGTTTCTTTCTTATCTTTGAATCTATCTCAATCTTGTTCTTTGAATAAGAAAGAAACATCTAATGGTTTCGACTGGATTCTGGAAAATCTGTAATTTGTAGACCAATTTTCTTAGCATTCTCTGTATTAACTTTATCAAAATGCTGCACAAGAGCATCTTAAACATCGAGTATTTGCTAGAAGAAAACATAACGTCCAAGGTCATTTACTGCTGTTTTCTAATGAAAATGGGAATTTACTATCATTTATTCGTAAAAATAAAAAATGCACAGAACCACTGAAATGAAATCGAATATATCTGCTCCATCGACCCTCTGACATAGAACTCCTCAAGTACATTTACTTTTCACACCATGTTATCGTGTGACCTTACATCTTGAAAGGAAAGATTGTTTCAAATAACTGCGTTAAAGTGCAAATATCCTCTAAATCAGATGTTGAAAGGGACTTTGATGATGATTTCTCCGTTATGAAGTTTGCTGGAGGAATGCAAAGCATGGCTAACAGCCCCTGTCATATCTATGATTTCGCAATAATAGTAGGAATTCTTTCACAATATTCTCTCAAAACATTGTAGCGATGAAAGCTCCAAATTTGAATAATAAGGTCAGGTGTACTCCTCTCTGGACTTATTGTTTTTCAAGTGTACTTCATTTGTAGGATCATATCCCTAGCAAATTCTTTAAAAGTTTCAAGCAGTTTACATGATTCTCAAAGTTTAAAAAAAAAACCTATTGACACCAAAATTTGTTACATCTTAATGGTATTCTTTGTAGTGCCATAGCAGTGTTGCTAGAAATACAGACGAGAATCTTCAGGGTCTTTTCTCTTTTGCTCAGAGGTTGATGTTAAAACTGTAAGTAAACATTTTTACATGTTTTAAAGTGGTTACGGAATGTCTTCCATTTCGGTAAAATAGGGCAATGTTACTACGATTTTCTATCCGAAAACATTTTGTCTAGTTTTTTGGATATCCAGGAATCAGTAATCCACGAATCAAGGAAACAGAAGCAAAAAAACACTGTTTGTTCTTTATTTAGTATGAAGTATGAAAAATAGATATAACACCTTGAATGTAAAGACTAATTGATAAAGTCTTAAAAACAAGAATGGATATTTCCGTAAGCAAATATGGCCAAATCAAGAATAGTTAAAAAATAGACACAATAGGAAAAATAAACTCCCTTTTCTCTCTAAAACCACGAAAATTTGCCTCCGATTTCATTTGAATAGTATTTCCACATCAACATATAGTATTTTATACTTTTTTTGCCCTAAAGGCATCTTCTGTGACAGTTTACCGCACAATAAGAGATAATTTTATTTCGTGAGCATTTCGGCTCGTTTTTAACATATAATCCATAAAGAAATGCATTTTTATTCATTATATTTGTTTGTTGATACCCTTTGTGCTTATTTTCTGCATTTGATATACATTTGACCGGTAAAGGAGCAGAACTGTTAAATGAAAAAGTCCTGTGTTCCATGTGCAAATAATCCAGTTACTTCGCTTCTTCAATGCCATTCATCTTTTTTCATACCATGCAATCTGTTGCCTGTAAGCAAGCATACACTTAAAGCGTTGTGTGCACGGATTATAATTGCGTCATGATTCACACCTTGATAAGGAATTTCAGGCACTACACTGCCGAATGGCGCTTCACAGGAGCATACGATGTTGGAATTCTATTGGCCATTTGCCTTTCTTTTCAGTAAAAATAAACATTGCAAAATAAGCATAAAAAACCTACCAAAATAAGTAAATATATCATCGAAGTTCTAAGATTTCTGGAATGCAACGACGTAAGGAAGAAAATCTATCGGGGGGCTCCAGTATAACTTGACGACATTCATATCGTGGTTTAAGCAAAAGTTTGTTCTAAGGAAACTTCGATAGTTTTTCGATAACTGTCAAACCTTCATCATGCAAGCAGCATAAGCAGATTTCAAAGAAAACATTTGATAAACTTAAATTCTTTTACTTCTGACAACCTTTGTCAACGACAACCATCTTGGCCCTTTTCATCAGGGTTTTTGAAACTTGCTTGTTTTCTTCACTGTAGCAAGAAAAACAGTCTGCTGAAAGTTTCATTCAGTATAGCTCTGGTAATAAACATAAGAGGCGCTCAAATGACAAAGCAAATGCCCACGACTCAACAAATCCTCGTGTTGTACCGCCTGAACTTATCGCGACTTTCTCGATAAAAGAGTAAACATTATTGGCAAATATTCCAGCAGGAACAATTTGGACTTCAAATTATTTAATAAGCTGTACTGTGATTTTTTTACTTCTATGGTTAGAACAATTAACTGAACCGTGCTCTTTGGATCTATATAAATAAGAAAGCAACCATGTTTGAGTATCTCTTACAGATTTTAAAAGTTGTTTGAGCAGGTCTTCAACATGCTAGCGTCTTTTCTGCTCCCATCAAACAAAGGCTCTAATTCAAGAGAAAAACAACAACTACCAATCACATATCTGTACATCCATATCATTTGTAATATCATATGGCAAAAGGCGTTACCACCGCCAATCTTAGACGGATCTGTAACTAAAACGCGGATCTGTTAAACTGATGCCTGCAGTATCATAAAGGCACTAAACGAAAGGCGGCCCGTATCAGACCTTTGAAGGGGCCTTATTTAGACAAGGTGCTTGTAAACTTCGTCGCTTTTATCAAGTAGACATGCAAAATAAGATGAGTTCATTTATCAATTTGCAGCTGAAGTGAGTAGGTTTTTATTTCAACCTTTTTTATGTTCCCTTTACACTTCCAGCAAGCTGTCGCTATAGGTAAAGAAGAATGATCCAGCTTTTAGATTAGCTTATCGAACATACACAATGAAAATTGAGATTTGTTATTCAAATCCTTAATAATGTTCTTTTTACGCCACCATTTTTATGCAAGAGCTGCAAGGCAGTTCAGTTGATTATAAATTTGCCATGGCAACATGTTTCAACTTTCTTGTTGTTAAACATGCAATACTATGTTCATTTTTATCAAGGAAATGTTTTGTTTACAATTTCTTATATGAAAAATGTTCACAAGTTAATTAAACTTGTAAATTTTCTGTAAAATAACACAGAAGGCAATAAAGTTGCAAGCTCCATTGGGTTCAATTCCAAGCAAAAGAGAAAGATCACGATTAAAATTAAAAATATAAGGCATAAGAAAAGAAGTATGATTTAATAAAAGAGATGAGGTGCTGGTTTATTAAAATCTAATTGTTCAATATTTTACATCAGGGGTTTCTTTACAAAAGTATAAAATTATTGTTGCAAAGGGGAAATTTGTTTTATCTTAACATTTATGTCATGTACCATTTATGATAATGCTTCCTTATCTTTTATCTGATAACAAAAATTAAACTTCAAAGAAAATTCGTAAATTCAGTTTTGTAACTTAATTTATACTGTAGTTAATCTATTTTAAAACAACATATATCATTGTATACACACTGCAGAGAGCCAATTTTACAGCAACAAAATCTTGTTTGAAAATCTCAACATCAAGATTTAGGCCAGGTGACCAAAAACAACAAATAAGTCTTACTTGAAAATTATAATCCGCATTTAGGCCAGGTGATCCAACAGCCCGGCAATCTGTAATGTACTTAAGTGATCAAGCAAGTGTATACTTAAGTGTATCAGTCAGCTTTTTTACGAGATTTCATAAACCAGTAATCTTGAATGTATCCTTGGCAGCATATTTATGTTGATCTCTTCCAGGCTCTTTAAGAAGTCCATTGCTTTGATATTATTTTAACTACTGCCATTTGCTGGTGAAATTTCGATGTCTCATTTTAATAATACATCTCTAACAATTCCTCAATAATTGCTCATCACTTTTTCGGTTGCTCTGTAAATATTCTCATTTTCTTTTGCTGTTTGCTATAACTCACTATAATAGACTGCTTTGATAAAGATCAAACTGTTTTGGTCAGCATACAAAGCTGAATCCTCAGCTCACAATTTGTCCTTCCAAATGCGAGCGTCTACAGAAAAGGACAAGCTATTCCATCTTACATCACTTCCCTCCACAATTTTTTAATTTGTGAGCGTTTTACACCATACTGGCATTCACTCCTGAAAATTTTTAAATTTTAATGACAGGCAATAGAAAAAACCAGAGTTTAACTATTTTGGCTGATTCCCGAGAGGGGGAGCATTCTGTTAACATTTCTTCACAAACAAGAACGTTCCAGGGATTTTGTTGCTCCCGATGAGGAGAAAATTGGTTAGAATCAGTTGATAATGCAAGGAAAGCAATATTATAGAGAAATAGTGCTATTGGATAGAAGATGCAAGTCTTTCTTTGGTGCCATTGCGCAGGAGTCGGAAAACCTGCAAATTTCGTTGTGACAATATTTAGATCTTTTTCCAGTAGAAGCGGATCCATGCCAAAACGAGCATTGATTATCTATACTGGACTTTCAAGAGCAACCCATTATTTTTTCAATTAAAAAAGAAGTTGCTGACAGAGAAGATAATTTGGAACGTAAACAAACAAGACAAGTAACGATTTGCAAAAAGGAGATTTGTAGCTATACATTCCCAAAATCAGAAATGCATATTTTGGTGTCAATAAACAGCAAAACCTTTCCTAAGTTTGTAAATTATTAAGTTTGTAATTAAGTTTGTAACTCTCGCTCTCAAGTATTTTCTCTAAAATCCTATAAAAATACTATAGCATACCATCATCCATACTTGATTAAAATTAAGGTAAACCATCTAAAATAATATCTACAGCAAAAAAATCATTTCAACAATTCACCCTTTTTGAAGGCAATTCACCCTTTTTAGCCAATCAACTAGTTTTTTTATGTGAAAATGAAAATTAGCGGATTCTCCTATTCATTTCTGGTAGGTCATCGTCTAGTTTCTCGCTGCCAGAGAGCAACGATGTCATATATTTTTTTACAATCGATAAATGCGAAGCAGCAATTTAGGTCATTTACAGTAGATTTTGCAGCACATCTTAATTTAATCGATCGTAAGGCTTATTTCCTCCTTCAACTCATGATTAAAGATTCTTATCACGACAACATCCAGCGTTGCTTGAAATCTTCCCATAGATTTAAGGATGAGTTCTGTTGAAAAACAGAGACTTTCTGAATTGAGCATCTGCCTACTTAATAGCCACAATTCTTCATCACTCGCACATATATTTCGACCTTTGAGAAGGAAAACAGTTTATATTTGGTTAGTACATGAAGTCAGCCAGGAAAAAAATCTTCAAGTGGGTGCCATCATCAAAACATTAACAAAAAATAAAAATTGATTCATGCAGATTCATGCAGTTCTCGTTACTGTTATACAAAACATTTTAAAGGAAGAGAAATAACAATATTCAAAGCACATTTTCAACGATGAAAAGTTTTTGTTTGCGATGATTTCACAGTAATATAGAATTCAATCTTTAGAACGAAACAGTAAGTTTGCAAATGTCTCTTTCGCTTTTTGGCGCTTGAATAAAGAATATCGAATAAAGAAAATTTGGCATTAAAATGAAATATCTCCGATCTTGGAATATCGCAATAGCCTGTTACTGAAAAATAGCTGAATGATAAAAGTTCCATGAAGGAAATGTGAGTTCTTTCTAACGGAAGGCAAAACAACGAAACGAAATTGATTGTAATCTTCCAGATGTCTCACAAATTATGTTTTATATGATTTCTTTTTGTGTTTTGTCAAATATATGCGAAATTTTGTGAGGCGTTGGCAAAAATTCAGACATATAAATAGTGAAGAATTAATCTAGCTGTCTCTTTTGTATTATTTGACATCGATCAGTTTTATAGAAAATGTAAAAACTGATCTGGCTAAGAGTATATGAATTTTGTAAATTGCAGCTGAAGCAAGAAAAAACTGTATATGTAATTGTTTTGTTCGATTGAGCATATTCTCCATTTCTTTTGTGGTACAGATACGTTTGTATTTTGTTTGAACTCTTCATTTGTGAACTTAGTTTTTTGCAAATAGTTGTTGTGATAAGGTTAATTAAACATTTATGATATATTTGTTGTTTGAACAGTTGTTGAAATATTTAAACATGTAATATCCCATGAATTTAAGACGAGTAGGCTTCGCTGTATGTTTGAAAATCCGATTTTGTACCATTGCATTAAATTTAAGTAGCAGCAAGGCTGATGGAAGAAGCATTTACAATGTAAATTAATTTGATTGTGAAAAACAAAGTTAATGACTAAAAATCTGAACATAAGAATGAACACAAAGGTTTATTAATGATATAAGCATTCTCTTTACCTGTTTTTTTTATAGCAAAATAGCTAATTTTTATCGAAACAAGGTTATACTGAACAAATCTGACAAGAGAATTTGCTATTTCCAAACTGAGAATTTAGGGCAGAGCAGAACTTTGCCAATGAAATAGTCTTAATTCTAAGAAAAGACAAAAAATTGAATGTATTTGCCATTGAAGGCCTTCCGAATTAGGAATTACGGCTTCAAGTAAATCTTAATTATTTAGTCCTTACGTTTGTAGTTCACAGGTTCTGTTTGAACTATTCCATCATACTATAGACTAATGATATAGCCGAAGATTGTACTTTTCATCTTTACCTTCAAGGTGTTGCCGATAAATGACTTCTTAACTATACGAACCTGTTTGAGCTGTTAGAATGGCTCGTTCTGATTGTTTCTTAGGCGAAACGTTGCTATGCTCACATCACATGATGGTTCCTTGAATAAGGTCAAGCTTAGAAAGCTTGCATTTCAATTCAACTGAAGCAAAGTTGGGCTTGGCATACAAGGATTAATTTTTTTACTGAGAGGCCTTTTTATTATATTTTGGCCGAAATTTCCGGCTTAGCAAATCTCTAATTTTTGTTAAAGACGTATTCAAAGGGCGGTCTCCTGTCAGCAGGAACCCTGTAACGTAGGTTCTTTTTGCAAGACTTTTGCTTGTATAATGAATGAGGAAGAAGAGGTTTTCAAAAGCAAAACAACATGCATAAATGCAAGGAATCGTTCCGCAAGCACAGTTCGGAAATTCTAAGAAAGCGCGGAGAGAAGCATGCTCAACGAAGCTCGTTCATGTTCCACATTTTTTGGGCCCTTTTCTGCCGTTCTATTCTTGATATCTAGCTTCACTGTTGTTTTCGATTAGTTCTTATCTGCTTTTTCACCATTAGATGACTTGGAGTTATAATTTTCTACAACGCTTTGAGGTTCTATGAGTTGGGCGTTTAACAGAGAGAGGCTTTTTTTCTCTGTGGTTCTATTGGAGCTTTTTTCCCAACAGTAGCTGGCATAAGTGGATGTTCCAACGATCGAGGATTTAGGTTGAGGACAAGCATGATGCAAACAATCTGAAAAGTGCTTTGCAAAGAAATAAATCGTTAAATCAAAAATTTGATAGCAAGAATTTTACAGAAAATTTCTTGCTTTCAATTCCACTCAATAAGAAAGGTGTTTTCTTGTTTGGCATTGTCAGATGACTTTTCAAACGATAGCAAATTATTGAGCGGCTGTTTCAAGCATTTTGGTATAACCTAGATGGTTTTTAATTGAAGGGAAGTTTAAAGAATGTTTTTGTCACAAAACAGTCATTGAAAAACCAATGTAAATTTTTGTATCCTTCTTTGATGATGACGCAAGCAAAAAAAGGAACTTATCTTTATCCAAAAACGGAATCAGAGGTAGCTTATAGGACTGCTAAGGAAGGTTTAACTGATTCTAGATACAGAGAAATGAAGGCACCTTCGACCTATCAATTCTACCGGAACCACGTGTTTGCTGCATCTTGTATGCAATTGAGACTCATCATGTTTGGCACTGAGCACAAGTCTACAGCTGTCCAATTCTCAAACATGGAATTCGTTGTTTAGAGGAACTTGTGCTTTACTCTGAAATGTCTTTATTGCAGTTTGCAATTGAAATTCAAAGAACAGCGATAGTTAGCAATACATAAATTGTCTGTATTCAAGAATTCTGGATCACCTGGCCTGATAAAAATATGCATTTGACAAAACCACATTCAAAATGTTTTTGCGAAAAATGTCTCAAAATGTGGAATTATAATGTCTGAAGATAGACAGAAAAGCTTAGCTTTAAAGAAGTGATAGAACTCGAGCTTCAAAGCTGTATATCGTGGAATAAACAGAGCAACAAGCAATCTATGTTAAATAAACAGACAGTATCCATGTTTATCACAGTATGTAATATCACGGTATTCAAAGCTCGTGAAGCATATCCAGCGTACTTTGACGACATTAAAAAATATCGATTTGTTTCGTGGCATTGAAAGGTGCAAGTGTTTATAGAATCTTTCTTATAGTTTTAAAAAGCAGTCTAACTTCTCCATTAGATAAAAAGAATGATAAGAAGATTTTATCAAGGTCACCAGATATTCTAACTGGTGCCTCATTATTGCAATCGTTTGGAATTTGAATGAGGAAATTTCTCTGGTGAATAAGGAAATTTCATTTTATTCGCAGGTTATGTCTATAAAGAAAGAGCTATAATCTTGGTTGCATCACCTTTCAATGGTTAGTTCAGTTCTTCATACATCTAGGTCACTTAATTAAAATCAGATTATTCCAAATTAAAGTTATTTGGATACATAAAATGATTCATTGTAAGAGCAATTGAGAGAGAGATTATTAATCATGTTTGCTCCCAATACCACATGTTAAAAATTTTGAGTTAAGATACGTGATTGAGTGTACGTGATTGAAAAGAGGCGATTTTTCATAGATTTAATCAACTCAATACAAGCATTTTAAGACATATAATGTCATCTAGATATCTTATCATGATGCAAGCTAGATATTTACAAGTTTTTTGCAAAGCATTTTTCTTCTCCATTGTTTTCTACTCTGTCAGTAAATTTGCTAAAACTAAGCCAGCCTTCATTCTGTAATTTCTTATAAAAAGCAAAGTCCTTTGCTGTTTTAAATTGAAATGCATAAAATCTTTCCTTAGAGATTTATTGCCAAGTTTTTCCAAGGATAAGGCGACTGTAAGAATATTTAAATAATGGTACTGACCTTGCCTTCTTGCTTGACACTATTATCTGTTATAATGTCCTAGCTTAATTCCATGTAGTGTCTCAGTTTGCGCTTATCTTCAGAAAAAACCTGGTTGCATCCCTTATGAGAATTTAGAATTTCACATGAGAACTTATACAACTTAACACGCGTTAAAATTTATAACAGCAATTTAGTTGCTGCTAGGAATGATCAACATTTTCTAAAGTACAAGTGTATCATGGAATATTGGGGTAGAATCCGGTGTATTTGAGTCAGTCAATAATAGAAATGGTCAGTTGACTTTCTTCGTTACAAGTTAAGGCATTAGTAAAAGGCTTTGCGTACTGTTATGTGTATCTTTACACTTGAACGAAGTGCATTTCGAGTGAAAATTTGTATCATCTGATAAGTGTTTATCAATCACGTAACCTGAATCTAAGATATGATTTGTAAACAAGATCAATTTGCTAAGAAGAAAAGCCGATAGGGAGACCAATTGATTTTTAAAAAACACCTGCTCTGAGACTGACTGCGATGCCGTTTCACTCGTCTTGTCTGAGGGTATCGATAGTACTTAGAGAATAGAGTAATCACTAGGCACAGCTGGGTCCCTACTGCGCCATATTCGCTTGATATTAAAACAGGCTTCACTTTTTGTTGAACTTTTTCAATGTGCTTTCTTGATTTGGGATTTGTTTTGATTAAAAAAAAGATATTGTTACCACCCGCAGGTAAATAATTGTGAATTAATTTTGGGACACAGTCTTGCAATTTAGCGTAACTCGATATCATGCAATAATGCCAAGCCTATCGTTCACTTTCTTTCAATTTGAGTTACGAGCTTGTTAGTAATCAAATTAACGTGATCTGCTACCACACCCGTGGGTACCTGATCTGATGTCAGTGCAGCCTAATTCGACGCCTCTGCAGTTTATAATAGGATCTTTTAAATATACTGTAGTTTTGAGCAGTTCGTCGGCTGTGCCATAATGCAATGTGATCTCAGTGCAGTTCTCTCTTCATGCTTCTTTTATCAAAGAGTGTATGGCCTATTTTTGTACAATAATTTTGTTGCAGTTTTAATTCATTTAATTCCTTTTGATTCATTTGGCATTCATTTTCTTAGGCAAGCTCTCCATGCTTTTCTTCATAGACAGCATCTGCCGTGCATTAAGAAAATATGATGTTATATCAATTTTAGAGAAGAAAGCTACTAGGCTCACATTGCCAATTTAGTGAGACACGTCTGCAAATCCGGTAGTATTTTTTGAAATGGAACGATGAAATTTGAAATGGAATAAAAATGTAGTTGAGAGCATACTTACCAAAAAAGAATACTTTCTCAAAAATAACGAAATCGATGATCAGTTGCCGTGGAGGGGGACCTCATACTTAGAAATGTCAATTGACGCCTTGCTATGCTATTGACTATCCGTCAATGAACAATTTCCTAGTAATTTTTATGAGTCTGTAAATGGCTTCAATGATTTCAGATACACAACAGAGAGCCTTTAACACAAATGCAAGTATGTAGGGTGAGACCATAGGTGTGATCTTAAGTCTGGCTTCTAGAAGTTCGTTACAGCAGAATCCCCTGTCATGATTTAGGACGGCACCTCTACTATGAGTGCAAAGTCATAGATAGGAGAAAATACAACTAAAGTTCTTTTCAAAGTTTTTTATTATCGCCAAAGAAGCGGAGAAACACCTTTGCTGAGTCGAATTCAGCAACATCAGCTAGTTGAATTGTGCCATGCATCCGGCCATTTGAGACAGGCCCACGTGGTAAGGTTTCTGAACGATATCCAAGTAACGTTGATCACTTAGAGACTTTTTAATTGAAGAATTTCGAACTGTTATTGTGAAAATATCTTGATGTTTTTTTGCACGAGTAAACATTTTGAATTTTCAAAAGACACTTGTGTGACTGGGACACAAATTTATTAATATTTTATCATTGTTAGTAGTGGTAAATCCTTCTTTTCGACAAGCAAAAGAGAACAAATTTCTCATGCAGATTTGCTAGGTAGATGCTTTCAATGTTGTTTGTTATTTCTCAACTTGAAAAGGCCATGTGGACATGAATTATTTACGTTCCTCGGCTCTATAATTGTCGGTTAAGGAAGGTTAAAGCCTAAAACTATGAGCAAGCAGAAAAATATCCCACGATTCACTGTGCAGTTTGCTGGGCATGACCATCGGGTTCAAATTGAATGGCTGAATGTTTTTTGGTGTTAAGCATTCACGTTTTGAGTAAAAATCAATACCAGAAATCCATCATTCAGCATTTTTTGTTTGTTCATCACCAAGTTTCCGTTCTCACCCAACAATAAAAAAACAAGTAGTGCTGCATTATTCTGTTTTTAGAGAATAGTTTTATTTGGCAAACTTATAACAAATTTTTAACATCGCTCTTTACGTTGTAATGTAAAAAAGTCATAAACTTATGAATAACTTTTTATTCATTGATCCCCTATTGCACTGAAGCAATTTATGCATCAGTTATGCGTTTATATTATGATTATTGTTTCTGTTCACGACGCAGGGAACTATGGGAGCCTTTTGAATGGGCTTTTCAACTGCCAGGCAACTTTAATTTTGGTTTGCTGCGGCGCATTAAGAGCACAGTGCGATAAGATTCTTTTTTATCATAATGTGAACGGCCATATCTGAGTAGCAATGCTGTTGCATTTTATGAAGGAAGGTTTCCTTTTAATTTTTGTTTCGCCTTAGAATTTAGCTTTTTTTTCGCCCGGGAGACGAGTTCTCTAAAAGTTGGGGGTGTACGCCTCCCAACCCCCCCCCCCCCCCGTACGCTACATCCTTGCTGGAGACGACAGGTGACAAACCGCTAAAGCATTAGTAGAAATTTACTTCCAACTGGGTCATATTCATTCTAAGCTCTCCAATGTCATTTCATATCTTTCAATAATCATTGCGTTAAAGAAAAATATTGAAAATGTGCCATTAAGATTTGCAGCTGTCGCAGATCGCTGTGGCTCTTCGGTGTTTACTGTTGACCGTGTTGCCTTAGACGAGGATGGATTTGAAATATGAAGTAATTGCAGCTTGCTGGTAGTATATAGTGATTTTACTTTGGAAGGTAAATGTCGTCCGAGAAAAGTGCTCTAGCTACTGTACTAGGGACAACAGGGCCCGAAATTCGCTGGCTCTATAAGAAAAAAACAGCTCATTTCTTTCAAAGAATTTTCAGTTTATAAAAAGCTGAAAAAACAGATTATTTTTTAAGAGAACACTTTATTTTCTTTACTTTGAAGTTCATTGGTTCTGTTTATACGAATGAAAGGATATTTTCTTTAGATCCATCTCGTTATGATTAAATTTGTGGTACATCAGAGGAAACTATTTTCAATATTTTGATTTATGTTTTCCACGCTACAAATGAATATAGAAGTATTTTATTTCTGTGTTAAATTTATGTGTTAGATTTAAATAAAGCCTTTTTTCAAAGCAAGCTATCAGAAATTGTATATCCATATAAGTAGCAACTTTTCTTTCAAATTTCATTTGCATTATATGCAATGGATTTAAATCGTGATAGTTTAGAGTAGTTCTGTTTTATTCTTTCATAAATTTTCAAAAATAACGAAGCATCTCAAAGCACTTTTGCATTTACGAGCCTCTGCTTATTCTTAAACAGATTGGCCACAGTTTTTTGCTGGGATGAAAAACTTTCGAAAGAAAAGGATAAACAATACATTAAGTGACGTCATACTTTCTCTTACTCTCGATATCTAGAATGAAGTAGAAAGTGTTTGTCTTAATATCCCAGTCATTGATTCAAATAGGAGTTTTATTGTTTTGGGATGATTTTTAAGGAAAGGGAAGGTAACATGCAACATGTCTCACTTTCGGCATGTTGATACTGTGGTGTTAAATATAACGCTAATATTTGGGCATGTTGATACTGTGGTGTTAACGCTAATATTTAATTGTGTTCTATTGTTAATGTAAATTACAGCAACTATCGCCATAAAACAATAGATGACCAATATGAAGTTTTAATCAAGCATGTATTTCTTGTGTACAAAACGCCTTTCATTAGAAGCTGCCTACGAATAAATGCAACAGGGGTTTCGCCTTTCAAATTTTTATTCATTTGGGCAATTGTAGTGGATTGCGAGAATTCATTCATTTTTAGAAAATTTTCCTTGCATATATGATATGCAAACAAATTTTCTAAATTGATATTTCATAGCAATTTCTTCCTTTACATCCTCCAACAAATGTGGGCAGTTTTAAACTATTAAGATTTTTATCATGAGAAGTTCTTTTTAAAAAAGAATAGCCACGTTTGAATAAAATCCGCATCTTTCTGACCTAAAATCAATAGTAGCTGCGGCTTTTATTCAAGCGAATACGGTATTTACTTTTTCTGATATCAACAGACTTTGACCAAAGATGCCACTGCATATCAAACACTACCCTGTTTTTGAAAGCTTTGGACGTCCAAGGTTTATCGCAGTTAAAATTCATGCAGGCTTATTGTGCTATCGAAGCTCATTTATTATAAATGGCTAATTGTTGTTATCAAAACGCCGGTGAATTGATTGGCCAATAAAAAGTGCTAGAAGAAATCTCATATTTTTCATTAATTATGAATAAGCAATGTTTTCAATGAATTCTGGCCATAAGAGCAACAAGGTTCATTTCAATGTTCATTAGCCCACCAGAATGCATTGGACAGAAGCCTGCTGAAAGAAATTTAATCGACACAATTCACTGAGAAACCTTTAGTCAAGCAGAAGATCTAGAGAGATCAAGACCAAGTCGACAAAATTTTTTATCACCAATCAGCATTTTAAAGGTTTATATATATTTGAATTTGATAATATTTTTATCTTTATATCACACTTGTATTTTTTTGTTAAACTTTCGATATTCTTTTGCTTTTGCTATATCAAAGTCATACGATGTTATGTTTCTCAAAATAGTCATGTTTTTATCTTACAAATAGGTAGAACAGTTTTATCTTACAAACAGGTAGAAATGATTATTTTAGATTTCTTTACCTGAAATAAGGAGTGATTGAGCAATCTGAGTGAAGAGAAAGATTTACCCTTACAAAACCGGCCACCCGGCTAAAAAGTGAAATCTAAAAAGTAGTGGTTCTGCCTTAGAGTACTTTTAATCGTGATTCGTATTCAAACGCTAGACGTATTTGTAGATTCAATGAAAAGGTAATGCGTCTTCGGATTTGCTTCACTCCTATCTACTAGTTATTTTTTTGTTTTTTTAAACCTGACTGGCTTGTTAAAAGATTAACATAGAGATTCTAATGAATGGAGCAACTTGATCACCTTTGCGTTATCTTGCCAGATATTTTGTTACATTTTTTGTGTTACATTTTTCTGCATTTCAACCATTACTTTATCACAGAGCGTGTTCTGATTAGATTAAATTGAAACAATGAATGCTGCTGCCACGATTACTATCAACTCAGAAAAAGTCCTTCAATCTGTGATAGCAATTTTCTGTCTAATAGAGATAAGTTCTGTCTCTAGAAACGATCCGAAATATTTTTTGACACTCTCAACAGTATAAAACCTCAGAACACAAATCGAAAGCTTTAAAGCTAGAGAATTAAAACCTCTATTTAACGAAGTATCACCAGAGGCTGAATAAACCGCGCATAACTGCATTGCATTAAAGTTTCTACAGGGAGTTAAAAACCATAGAACCGTCGAGAAACATTTCACATACACAAATCTACTTTTCAAAAAACCTATTAGCAAAGTTTTATGATGAAAGACATGTAGTAAAAAATAAAACTTATAATATAAGACTAGGAAACTGGTTTTAATAGTCAAGGAAACTGGCTATCTTGTTTACAAACTCGACCAACTTTTTCTCGTTTCCTTTTATGGTTGAATAATTATGGTGAACGTGTATTTATGTAACTAAAAAGATAAGCAAAATTTCATTAATTTTGATTTGCTTTTCATTTATTTTGATATTCTCTTCTAACTCCCCGTCTGTAGTTTCAGAAGTGCCTCAACTCGGGGACCACGCAACATATTACGGGTTGTTTTTGGAACCAAGTTTTTTATGGGGGAGGGAGGGGATGGTTGAGAACTTCAACTATCAACACAGACAATAAGGATCCACTTTTTTCAAATGTTTGTATTTTCAACTAACGGATAGAAAAGATTGAAGCAAATTGTCGAATTTCTTGCTATTATCTCCCTAAGAAGGTATAAAATTTAATCGCCGACAAATTCAACCTAAGCTTTTTAGAAGTCTAGGAAAACAAAAAGTACATAAAGCTGTTAACCAAAGAGTTTTAAAGTAAAAATGGGTCATAAAACCTACTTAGTTAGAGAAACGTGCGTTGCTTGAGAAGAGTAGAGCTAGACGTTCTCGTTAAAGAAGTGATGTTGTACAGGTGACAATGTATCCTCTTACAAATTAATCGTCTAAAGAGCCTGTTCAAAGACATCTAACAGAATTCCGATTTTTTTCGGTAATTTCTCTGTTGATTTCTCATTTGCGTATGCAAACGAAATTTTCTCAATAATTGTACCGAATACTTATGGAAACTAAGATTTATGGATGCAGAAGTCCGCAAAAGATTTGCAAATGTAATTTTCTCACGCCGAATTAGAGTTTTATTTTGTTTTCATATGCATAACAATATCATCTTTATAGTTAAACTCACTGACAGCTTTGGAAACCTTTCGCCGAAACTTAACGGAAAAGTAAAAAAGGAAAATCATGCATTGAACAAAGCTAAGTAGATCTTATGCGCTAATTACTTTTAAATCAAGTGAACAAGAACAAATTTGGCTTGCACTTTGTACTTGATTTACATCGCTTTAACTGTAACACTGCAGTATAATAGTCAAGGGTTGCTAAAATCGAATGACATTGGGACAACTCAACCCTTTACGAAATTGGTCTTTTGCTAGATTGTTCTTCATCTTTTATGAAAGTTGAGTGGAGACCTTAAATATAGGCGCCATTCACTAGGCTTTAGTGGGGTACAAAATTGATAAATCTAGGCCCAGCCTTGATTTTTGACTGTCAGAAAGCTTTCTTTTACCAACAGGGAACACTGACTCTACAACTGAAAAATGTTCACGACTTTTGTAAGTTTCAAAACTATATAACCACGTAACAAAGAATAATTAGCCAAATATTACCCAATTTCTCATATTGTTTCAAATATTGTTTATCAATAAAACTTGTTCACAATTTGCAAGTACATTAGCCCTATGCTTCAGACTTATGATTTTTGTAAATACAATATATAATACTCATTTGCAAATGATATTCAAAGGAGAATAAGGTCGTTCGGGTCCGTCCGAACAGGTCCGTCAGGTCCGTCCTTTTGTACATGCAAATGACTGTTGCCTTAAACAGCACATCTTGTGCTTATTTCATAAAGTACCTTTTCTGAAGCATATGTAGTTGTCATCTTTTCTTGCGAATATCTTTCCTGTACTACCTGATTGCAAGTCTAAATGATTTCCTTCCAAATCGTTATCTATGCACACAGTTTTAATGCTTTACGGTTTAAAAGGACAAATTACAAAGTAACCTTTTCGAGCATCAATTTGTTCAACATAACATTTTGAACCATTTGGCGACCAGATTACTTTTCACAATCGTTGCATTATGGGAATGCACATGTTGGGCAGGTGCTAGATCCCGCACACGCCTTTTTGCCAGAGAGCATTCTAGATGCACATAAGAACTATTCTTTTTAATATCAGAAGCCAAAGCTTATATCATTTCGTTGCGGTCTCCAGTAACTCTGCGTTCAGCTAACCAGTGCGCCAAATCCTTCGATGATCCAAACTCGTTAAAAAACCTCTGAATGAAAACTTTGCTGAATGAAGTTATGCCCATCAAAGATTTATTTCAAATTTTAAACATTTTGATAGCAAAGGTCAGTTCTTAGCCGTTGTCTAAATTTCTTACCAAACGTAAATGTCTTCTGTCATTCGTAAACTTCTAGGCGCCGATCACTTTTATGGCTTTACCACCTGCCAAATGTAAATACATCCAAACCTTGTTCATAAAAACATAATGCTATCGATCTCCCTCTTTTTCGTCTCAGGTTTTAAGTCCCAGCAATAAAAATGCTGTATAGTTTATCGGTTTTTACGTCAACGAAAATAGTGATTTATTCAAAAAGTTTATTTCAATAAAAGCCGTCATGGTTGATTGAACTCGTACCGTTCGGAACCATCACAGTGGAACAAAGTAAGATCAGAAGCGCCTTATTACCTAGAGATTCTATAATCAAAATTTCATTATTTGTATCGCAAAGGCTTGAAAACCTTTGTGTAATTCAGTGATACTTGATTCAAATTTTGGAGCAATCGAGAGTGCATTTAGATTGTCTTATTTGAAAACAGATGTACACACTTTTGAAACATAACATAAAGAAAGCGTTTGCAATACAGCAAATCCGATATTAATCATGTATGGCGTTTTGGATTGTGAATGAGTTGCGGCAAGTTGCTTCCTAACCAGCGGTCAAATGCTTCCTAAATCTTTTATTTTGCGAAAAATCATTGTAACTATCGATGTTTTTTCCAAAGGTCGCAAATAGTCATTAAATGCCCGGAAGGAGTGCAAAATTGTCAAGTAAACAACTTTCAACCATCATGTTTGCTTATAGGAATAGCATTATGGGATTTCCTAATATTTGGGCAAACTATTCTGTAGCCAATAGAAAGACACATGTTTTGGCATACAAAGCTCTGCGTAACTCTGTCTACCCGTTTCACTCTGTTTGTATGCATTATTGCATTAAAGACAACGTCGAGTTCAAGTTATGTATTTAATTCATGTCTTTTAAGATTTGCAGGTTGCCGAAGGGCAAAGATATTTCGCAATTTTCTACATAAATTTAACATGAGAGTTTCAAAAGGTTCGGAAAAAATTCATATTTTAGAAAAGAATTAGATATTCTACAGTGAGCGAAAAGGAAGTAGAGTATATTCGATGTTAATTCAAATGAAATCATATAAAATAAGAAACGTTGCGTAGAAAAATTGCAAAGATGGCGAATTAGATTTTGCACTTCTTTGATAATTGCGAATGTTCGACAAGTATTAGGATTTGACCTTCAAAGTTGCAATCTATTCTGAAAGGTGTGCTGCTTTTTGAAAACAGACTTACTATCTGATCAGTAGAAGTAGAACTGAATTTGCACAAAAGAATACAGTTCTTTTAACCGCAGTTTCAAAAGTATTTAAAGGCCAATTGAGCAAAAGTCTTGTTTTAATTGGACGAACAACAAGTAATAAAAGTAGGGTTCTCGTGCATTTGAATGAACACAAAAAATAGTCTTTCTGTAAAGGACTAGAAGCTCTCTTTTAGCCATCCTGTGACTTTTGTTGGTAAATTATTGTCTCTGCGTTTTTCTGCGTTTTTTTGCGTTTTTCTGCGTTTTTCTGCGTTTTTCTGCGTTTGATCTGCGTTTGATCTGCGTTTTTTTAGCAGTGCCTTGTTGATCGCTATGCTTTGATCCCCGTGTCTTCACATAAAATGATCCTTCTACAAATATCTATGTAGTTATCTGTAGCTTTTACCCCATATAGAGATAAAAACAAAGTTTTTGATACCTAATGCGGATTTCTTTACCAGTAGCATTACAAAACAACCCTTTTTTCTTGAATTTTTTGAAAATTTTGTTGAATAAACGATAGCAAACGTTTCAAGAATAGGCTGAGATAGCTTCCTATCTTGTATTCATTTCACTCTACGTTGATAGATTATCTTGCATTAAAATAGTGGTTTACCATGACCCCATCAGACAGTTGAAAGTAGAGCATTTTTCAAATTCTCTTTTTAGGACTTGCTATAAAGACTATTAGATGTGCACTTTGTCGACCATTTGTCAAATCAACGTGGTAAGGAACCCTGGAATCGGAAAATTTTGAAAAAGACGGCAGTTGGCAAAGTTAAGTAACGTTGCTTGTTGTTAAAAACTTGTCAGACGCTAGATATTCTAGCTGGCAATGGTTCAATTAATGAATGGAATAACGGCAGCCATGAATTTATCAACAAACAGCACACCAAACTTCACCAGAGGACCACCATTTGTACCAGATTTCTGTGGAAGCTACACTAATGACACTGGTAAAATTGCTTATGCCGTTTTCCTTGCGGTTGTCATGGTATTATCAATTCTTGGCAACACGTTGATATGTATAGCTATATTTTTGTCTCCTCGCCTTCGTGAAACACCAACAAACCACTTCATATTTTCTTTATCATTGAGTGACATGTGCTACGCAATATTTCAAACGCCCATCCGGATCTCTACAATACTACATACAAACGCTTTTTGCCACCCAGCGAGCGTTTGCTATATGTATGTATTGACTGATCTAATACTAACGCCTGCCACAATCACGACTTTGTTTGTGATTGCCATTGACAGATTTTTCTGCATCACGAAACCTTTCATCTATCAAGAAACGATGACAAAAACCAAAGCCAAAGTTATCGTCTGTTGCGTCTGGGCTTATGCCGTCATTTGGAGTGCCATGTCGACCTTTCAGTGGAACGAGCCAACAAAGTTATCTATTCATCTGAAGAAAGTTGGTGTCCCGAGATGCTTTATAGAGAACAAATACTTCTACTTCACTTCATACTTCCTGATAACGTTGATCCCTCTTGTTATCATGGGGATTCTGTACGTTATCATACTAAGGGTCGCTATCGTTCAAATTCGTGCAATTAGGGCAACAGAAGTGCATTTTTCGAATCCAGAGAGCGAAAAGAAAGATAGGAAATATGCAAAAATCTCAAAAAGTTCCCGTCGCACCAACCGGGAATTGAAAGCCACGGCTACATTGGCCATTGTCTATGGAGCTTTTTTCGTATGCTGGATGCCGCTCTCTATCATCAACATATACATTGCCTTTGGAGACCGCACTGCTTTTGCCCGTCTCAAGCAAAACAATGAGCACCTTTTCCTATTCATCTTCTACATGTTTTTTGAGATTTTGCCAACCTTGTCGACAGCAATCAATCCACTTATTTACAACGTGTTTAACAGGCAGTTCCGTTCGGCATTCGTCGCTGTTATGCTACGTTTGGCTAGAAGAAATGATGTGCTACGTAGAACAACGATTGTAACGGAGCTGGAGAATTCTCGAATGGACCATGGTGGTAGAACAAGTGCCAGTTGACTAAACACCAAAATGCAAGAAAGATATGAAATGACAAGGGTTGGAGCTGATGATGTGTAAAATACTTTGCTGTTAGACTATCGTTTAAGCGAATCACAAAGAAACTTGAGATTGGGGAAATTGAATAAAAAACAGTGGAACTTCAGAGATTACATTAATGGCCATGTTTTTATAAATTTGTGTATAAAGTTGTCCTGCTGAGTTTGTAAAAGATTAAGTCCGTAACATCGTGGATTATTTGGCAACAAAATGGCTTCACCAGATTAACTTTTATCAAAAGCTTTCATCAGTCTTCAAGATTCAGCTACAAAACTCGTTTTTTTGTGATTAAGCTGCAAAATTGCTGAAGAAGAATATATCAGGACATTTTCTGGGTGCATTTATCTTCTTTCTTCTGACTTTGCTAACTGGTGAACCTCATGGCTCAGCCAATGAATAACACATTTGTGTATTAGAGTTGTGGT
The DNA here is from genome assembly GCF_057945365.1 of Rhopilema esculentum. Classification (NCBI taxonomy): domain Eukaryota; kingdom Metazoa; phylum Cnidaria; class Scyphozoa; order Rhizostomeae; family Rhizostomatidae; genus Rhopilema; species Rhopilema esculentum. The sequence continues at coordinate 1,204,357 of NW_028300847.1, forward strand.
AGCCGTTGGAATATTTCATTGGTATTTGAATTTGCTTTCCAGTACATTCATGTCAATTTTTCGGAAGAATTCTACAGTGCAACGGCTTTCGCCTTAAATTAAAGTCATGAATACCGAAAAATTGCAAATTTTCCCAGGGGCAGTACCTTCGGATAAAATGCCAGTTTTTGGCCATTCTCTACTAGCCGATTAAGTTTTCAGCTTGTGGCAGAAGAACAATGACAATGAAAATGGCTTGGGCTGTCAGGTTTTTGGAATAGCTCTCTTCTGCGTTCTTCTCTTCTTTCATTATTATTACTCATTGTTTTTACAAGCAAACACTCTGTTTGTTGCCAAGTTGCAGAGGTACTCATCAAGTCCCTGAAATCAGCCAACACATCAGTATGTTAGGATCACATTTTCACCTCATGAATAATTGATGATTTTTGGAACTAAAGTTTTGTTTCATTATGGTGACATTCCCTTTATTTTGGTGGATCAAAAGACGACTGTGAGAAAACTTGGTAGAAGATTCCGTGACTTGAAAGTTGTTACTCTGTCTTGATAATTGTTGGACTGGTTCTTTGGATAAGAAGCTGGCAAATTTTATCTAGACATGAGCTTTGTAGGTCTGAACAAAAAAGAAGTCAAATTCGTATTGATTTTACGGACTGGTTTGATGTCGATGAAAATATTTTGAGCGACAGCTAGTTGAACGATGATTCGCAGATTTCAAAGGAAGGAAGCAGATTTGTTATGATTTACAGGGGGTCATTAAAAGAAAAGACTGATGCAGGTTTATGACCGGCATGTCAACTTTTTACTGTACATAGACTAGAGCGTAGATATTGTTCATGATGAAAGGTTGTAATCATATTTGTTGCTTAGTTAATAGAACTTTTTAATTAATATTACATTTGATTGGCCATGTTTTTTTTGTAAAAATAGGCGTTTTTGTAAATTCCACGAACTCGATTCATCTTCTGTAACCCTTCTTACCAAATAATTAATGGCTAATTTCAAATCAATTATAGCTTTGCCTTACTTAGAAAATGAAAAGCTGTATCGATTAGTGTTGTAGAGAGACTTTGATGTTTTTATTGATTTTTAATAGCATTCGCACCAATCAATCTTAATTGGCTTGATATAGCATTTTTAAACGATGGTGTCACTCTCATCTCCATTACATATACTTGCAAAGAGCATGCAGAAATTGCTGAACAATAAAAGATTTACAGTTTTATTCAGCCGAGAAATCAAAATTCTCACTTCTTGTTTTCTACACATTGATTATACGAATGGAACGATGAAATATAGTTAAAAAATATGACATTATATTGAACAAAGAGACAATGTTGGAAATCTTGTTGAGAGAATTCACTGTGTTTGCACCTGCCACTCAAAAGCTCAATACGTCACGCTCATTAACTTTCAGATTAAAGTGTTTTACATCAATTTTGTAGTTTGCAGAGGCAATAAATCTCAAAAGAAATAAAATTAAACAGTAAAAGCAAAAGTTACACTGAGTCATATTAAATCAGTAGAAAATTGATGAAAAATTGAAATCAATAATTTAGAAATTCTTTATTTCAATCGCACATCCATCTAATACATTAAGTACCAAAAATTTCGTTGGGATTTATCTTCTGTGAAGAAGAGCAACCTAAAATCATTCTTACTGAATTTTTTGCAACCGAAAACCGGAAAATTTATTTTTTTTAAAACCGGAAATTTCATAGGAGGTGTGAAAAATTGTGATTTTTCGACCAAAATCTAGCAAACATTTTTAGTTTTTTCATACATTTGAACATAGTTCAATTAAGTTCAGTTTTTTATGTTTTAAAATTTCTCTACATACAATATCTTACTACAACTACATTACAACTAATTACATACAAGGTTTACACATTACATAAAATACTTATAATAACAGGCAAGAAATAACAGATTTGTAAGATGTTGTTTGCAGAGGAGTTTCTTTAGGAGGAGCTATCTAAGTAGAGATGAACTAATCGAGGAGAAAGCATCCCCTTTTCTAAGGTGAATTCAAATGTACTTAATCATTTACATGAGTGACAGAACATCCACCAACGAGACGCACAGACTTGATACCAGATTGCAAAATAATTTTTTTTGCATTAAAGAATGTCATTTGGTGAGCATTTGACACAGATTCAAAAAAGTTGTTGCACAGATTCAGAACATATCATAATAAAATTAGAACTGAAATAAAACAGGAGAAAAGTTTGATTATTTACTCAAATGTGTCATGAATAATACCAATTGACGATTTTATGATCTTCTCTTCGCAAAAGGTACTTTTAAGATGCCCATCTGATTCAGAACAACTGACGAAATTGTTATAATAACCTTAAAAGATTTTCCTCTCAAAATGTAATACTTAGATCAAAATAGAAAACCATTTTATATTTCCGACAAAGATCAGAAATTTTTTGACAAAATATCTGTTTTTCTCTACAGGTGGAGTTTTGCCCCCCTTGACCCCCCTCTATATACGCTACTGTTAGAAAAATCTCGTTTTACACCTTTGCCCTCTCTAAATACCAAGAACATTTGCGCTTCTTCTAGCCGGTAGGACTGTTGTCTGCCTACGCTAAGGTTGCAACATCTAATTATACGAGTTTCAGTTACAGCCAAAACAGTCTTAGCTTAGTAAGACACAAAATGAACGTTTTCTAATGAATCCATAAAAACTCCGATGTAAGAGGTAATAGAGATAAACTTCTTCTGCGTTAGGAAGAAGTATGCATATCCAACTACGTTGATTTATGTAAGCAACTGGATATCTCATAAACATCTGAATTGGAATTGAAAATGTCATAATCAAATAATTTGATCTATCGTAAGACTTTAGCTTGTTCGCAGCAAAAAGTCATAAAATACCGTTCTTTGTAGCACCACCACCAAATAAAATGAAGATTTGATTCTCTTCTTCATCTTCTAAAATCAACTGTGTCTTCATGACATCGTGTCAGGCACCGTGGAGTGCTGAGAAAAGTAGAGGGTCTAAAAGAGTTGGGGGTCAAAAAAAGTAAAGGGGTCTAAAAAAGTGGAGGAGGGGCTAAAAACGTATAAAAAGAGGCTTTACTGGTAATTTATTACGTAATCTGCTCCGCGGTGCCTGCATCGTGCGCCTGTCTAGTGGCTTGTTCTGGGTCTTGCATGAATCGTATCATCAGAGGCAGACCCCTACTCGGGGGTACCCGCATCTTCTTGGGCATTGTTTTCAACTTGATACAACAGTTGAAGGGTTGTTCAATAACCATCACCCTCCCATTGGTCATTGTCTGTAGTTCTGCTCCTCGAGTTGTTCCATCAGACCCTTTAATTGTTCTCGTGATCTTTCCAAGCTTCCACATATTCTTGGGCTGCATGTCGTTCTTAATGAGGACGATGTCTCCTACAACTTTCCCTGTGGTATTCTCAGAGACTGCGCAGGTATTATGCGCTTCATTGATCTCACTAATGTTTCTTGTTCTTCTGCACATTTCGCATCTTCTTCCAGTCTGTTTTATTCTTTTCATCGCTGAATATTTCTTCTCTTGGAAATATTTTGATTCTTCTTTCGTGAATGAAGTTATTGGGTGTCAGTGGGTCCATCTCGAGATTTGATCCTTGCTAAGTCAATGGACGATTGTTTAGGCTGAATCAAACATCTAGCAGGCCCGATTTACTAATAGCAAAGTAAGTAGATAAAGAAAGCCTATATCACACTTTTAACTTATGCTACAACTAGAGCAATTCATTCCAAGTGTGTAGACGATATGGTAAAAGCAATGTTTCCGCGAAGTTTGAAAAATTTTGTGACACGAAGAGGAGCTCCACAAATGATCATCTCTGACAGTGCGAAGACATTCAAGTCAACTCCAATTGGCTCCTAGTCGACTGCTAAAACTTTGTAACAAAGCTGATTATGGTGCGTTGAATGCACCGATCTCGAGCTCCTGCAGCCCAGCATCAATTCAACACGGCAGCGTCTATGTTAGGACCTCGCTGTGTTGCTTGAGATTAGAGAGCAATTATGTTGGTCTTAGTTTAACTTGCTTTTTATAGCAAAATTCAAAGTAACCGTTGAAATAAGAACTTGCAGCATTCGTAAGGGAGGTTAAACATTATTGCCGTGGTATTTAGTTTATGTTAAAGAGAATCCATTGTTCAGTTACTTTCCTAGGCCTGTTGCCTCTTAGATTATTGAAGAATTTAGTGATTAATGCCCAATTTAAGGCGCAGCACTTCTGTGTGTGTACCGTTTTTGCCCATGGCAGCCCCAAGCTTTAGGTGCGAGAGGTCTCAACACGGAGAGACTCGATCACTTCCTCGTGCTGATGTATGAAAACAATTGGTTGTACGACCCATTTCTTTTCTGATATCGGTGGTTAGATTTGTATCTCATTCAGAGGCAACAGTTTTGCAATGCCTTCTTCATCATTTGGTTTCCATTGGGTACCCAGTAACGTGATCTTACTTCCGCCAACGTAAATGCCACCCTTATGTGCAATTTTCTCTTGTGGACGTCCATCATAATGAGAGGCACCAATGTGCTTTGCTTTGGTGTGTAATTGGCTGCTCTGTTGTCGAATCTTCCCGTGCAGGTCAGGATGTTTTGTTCATTCCCTTTAAATTTAGTTCCCTTGTTTGTTGTTCTGTAGGTTTTTATTCCACTTGTACTTATTTGATCCACCTGATTTCAGCTTTCTGAATTTCTTCCAATGACCGTGTTTACCATTGATGTCTCACGTTTCCCTTCTTGTGCATTTTCATCTTTTCAAATTTCGATGTTTGGATGCCATTATTCCTTTTAAAGTAACCACGTAGGGCCTTGACACCAAATATTTGAAGGCTGCAGCTTTCCCGGGATCATTCCTCGAGAGCCTAAGTCAGCTAAGTTGTCATGTGTTGAGCAATATCGCTAAGAAATGTAGTCTTCACTCAAGATTTGATTCACTCTTGTTTGGACAAACTGCTTCCTTTCGCCGCGATTTGCCAACCAACATAGCACTGTTTTGCTGTCTGTCCGTCCATACACTGTTTCTATTTGCCATCTTTCTAGCACTGCCTTGATGTCTGCGGTCGACATCAATTTGTAGAAATTTTTTCTGTATGCTTTCTGTACAAGATAACTGGATAGAGTTGAAATCTCAAAATAATGTCAGACATGGGAGGCAATAATGAAGGGCCAATATGCAAGCAATCATTGAGGGAATCTTTGTATCTACGAGACTTTGCAGTTGAATCGTACACGATTCGGAGTTTGGTACTTTCTGCGTCCTTTCGAATGACCAGGTGACCCACCATCCGGCATTTGCGGTACATGCTCCACAACTCCATCTGCAATCTGCTTTTTTACAATATCGTCATACTCTTCAAGAATTTCTGGCGTTCGTTTGAGCTTTACTTCCGATGCTGATTTCTCAGCGGTGAGGCTGGTTCACACGTACAATGAAAGGAAATGACCTCTAGCCTTTGTTTAGACATAATAAAAAATGCTAAATGCCTAATATGTTTTGATAATCAACAGAAGTTATTGACGAAACGTAGTCAAGTATCGTTATTGTTAAGAAAGCACACAAGCTTTGCACATATCGAGTTTTATGCCTTTGTACCGAGCTTGTGCATGGGGTAATAATACCCATAAATACCAAGGGTTACATAAAGCAAGAGCTGAAGCAAGCGAAGTAGGCATGGGCAGTTGGATTTTTTTGGATGAAGCAAGGAATGAAGCAGAATGTGAAGTAAACCGCGCACACACGTGCATAACAAAATGATCAAATTTGACGGAAAAGTATAGTTATAAACGAAATTGGACGATGAAGTTTTACTTTCATTAGCAGCTCATAGTTTCAAAAGTAGTTTCTATTCTAGTTTGTAAGTTTTTATTCAGACATGTTTTTGCTGCGTACGACGTTCATACTACAAAATTTTTTGAGCAAGCATGACGCAAAGTTTAAGCAGACGCCGCAATGAAGCAAGGTTATAAGAACTTTGAAGCACGTTATGCTTGCTTCAACGGATGCTTCCTGCTTCTTGTTTGCTTCACTTGCCTCATGCGTGTTTACACTCCACTTGTTTGTGCTTCTACGCCTTCTTCTGCTTCAGCTCTTGCTTCACACGTGTGAACCAGTCTTTAATAAGCGGGCTTACATTTTCAACATGTTCTCGTGTGTTTTGAGCGGCAACTTTGCATGTAAATTGTGAAGGAGTTGACGAAGGTTTGTTGGAAAAATAACGCTGATTGGCTAAAACATTATTTACCCTTGCTATCATCAAATAAAAACTAAAATACCCTCCGCTGAATGTCTGCAAATTATTCAAAATTCCAAGCACATTTAAAATAAATTAATTTAGGGTCTGGTTATATGGCCATTTTTCTCTCTAATAAAACCCCATGGGGAGTTATCGGAGAGGCCGGATAAGTTTTTCAAAGTATAAAAAAAGACGGGATTTTTAGAGAGGCGTGACCCTGTCATCTTTCAGCTTTGCTGGCTTCTTTTAAAATAAGGGATGTCAATGTCACTTGATTCAGTTATAAATCCAAAGCCAAGAAGTTTCTATTAGTTAAAGATCAATCTGATAAAATATCAAAGAAAAAGCCTTGAGGGATTGGATAACACCCCGCCTCAACTATGAATATACTTTATACTGGCTTACAAAGCATGAATCAATCGGGTGTTGATAACACTGATTCCTTTTATTCACATTCAAATTCAGGTCTTTTACATTTGAGATATGGCGACAGCAACGTATAAATTGAAAGTTATGTAACTGGTCATCATGTGTATAAGGGGGTTTTGTCATTTTATATCGGAGAATCTTTAACAGCTCAAGTAGAACCGAGCATTTACGGTCAGTATTATAATGTCTTAGCATGATTAACATAATTAACATAATCAATATACGCAACATAATCAGGCTGTCAATGTATTTTTGAAACTTGATTCTAGAATGGATTAGCACTCGTGTCTATGAAGATATATGGATCACGATAAATATTCTGTCAGTGTTTTAAAAAATTGAACTGTTTTTGATCATGTGCCCATAAAAACTTCACGGTAATGCAGTTTTGTTTTAGATTCTGAAGAAACAATGACTGCAACTTTGCCTGGGGGTCGGTGAACAGTATAGAAAATGGATTGGTATATTTTTTGCATTTTTTCATCTCATTTAAATTTTGAAATTAATTATCCACGGTTGTTTTGTCAGAATGTTTGATTTTTACAAATGGGGCTGCGCAAAAATTTACAAATAATCTACAAGGCTAACAATTTATAATGATAACTAAAGCATAGAGCTGCGTAGATAAAGCATAGATAAAGCATAGGTCATAATTTAATATTTGCAAGTTTACATAAAAATATAAATTATTTACAATCAACACAAAATCTTGCTTTTAAAAGAATATGAAGAAGAAGCTTGCTTGGCCTCAGGCATACGGTGCAATTTTTGAAGCGTTAGTAGTTTGGACTCTCGGGAATCAGCACAGTTCCCTTACAAAGAACAGCAATATCGAATGACAGTCTACAATGCCTTTATATTGTTCCCTAACAAAGAACTCTTCTTGGCAAAAAGTGCTTCGCATATTTTAAGAAGCATTTGCATATGTTCATTCCAGACAAGGCACTGATCTATGTAACCGTTACTACGGAAAAGATGCACGATACTACGGAAAAGATGCACGATACTACGGAAAAGATGCTTGATACTATGGAAAAGATGCCTGATACTACTGTAAAGATGCTCGATACTTAGAAAATGCTGCTCAACATCAGGGAAAAGATGCACGATACTATGAAAAAGTTGCCCCATACTACGTGTAGTAGTTATTATTATTATTATTATTAGTAGTATCATTGCTGTATGACGTCATATGGCTGCGCATATGATTTGATTGTATTCTTATATTAAGCAATCTCTTGCTTACGACGATTTAAAAGGAGAAAAAGGAATGTAAGATGGCAAAAGATATCAAAAATCCTATGCTGGTCTCGAACCAAGAAGTTACATTACTAACACGGGAGCTCGCTGGTCAGACTTCCTGGAGAGATTTCAACGTATTTGTTGCCGCTGATGTCCAAGAACCACAGAGAAAGCGAGCTTTGCTTTTGTATCAAGCTGGACCCGAAGTCTATAACATTTTCAAAACTCTTCCTGATACTGGTGAGGAGAAAGACTATCAAAAACAGTTGATGCCTTACCTAAACATTTCGAGCCAGACCAAAATCAAATGTTGCCTTCAAAATAAAGCAACAAAGCTAGGCCACGCAGGACATCAGGGAATATAAAATAAACAAAAAGTCTAACCAGAAAAAAAATCTGGTTTCCAAAATTTGGTGACAAAGTTGGGGAAATTGTCGAAAACTGTGTTACATGTCAAGCAGTTGGAAATGCTAATACACCTGAGCCAATGCAAATAACTCCAATAGTAGACATTTCATGGCACACCGCATCTCTTGAATTTCATGGGCCAATTACAAATACAGGGCAATATCTATTCGTAGTAACGGACCTTCATTCAAAATTCCCAGAAATCGAAATCGTAAATTCCACAACCGCACCAGCAGTAATACCTAAGCTGGACCGTATATTTGCGACACATGGCATTCCAGTAAAACTAAAAACAGATAACGGACCTCCATTTAATGGAAATGAATTCAAGAGATACTCCAAAGCTTTAGGTATGGTACTCCAAAGGTTTCCTACTAACATACCGAGCCACATGTAACAGCGAAAGTACCTCCATGTGAACTATTATTCGATAGATCAATTTGAGGACAACTACCTGAATTGCCAAAAAGGAGGGTACTTAATAAGCATAAACAAGAAAAGGAAAACATCGAAAAAAAGAAAGCTCAAAACAAAGAATATTATGACATGAAACATAATGCGAAAGAGTCAGAGATAAAAGAGGGAGATACAGTTATTTGTCTACAAAAGAGGACAAATAAGCTAGTACCAAAGTTCAGCCCAGTAAGATTCATTGTGCAAGAACGAAAAGGAACAAAGATAGTCGCGAAAAACCAACGAAATATCATAACAAGAAATGTCTAAAATTTCAAGAGAGTTCCAACAACGGACAGCTAAAACAATGAAGAGGAAGATTCTAGTGACAGTGAAAGCAAGAAGAAAGAGAGGGAACAAGAAAAGATTGCAGTTGATGACAGACCAAGGAGACCGAAAAAGTCAAAGATTCCAATATCGAGATTAGGATTTATGTAAATATGAACAGCTCAGAACATTGAGAACTATAAACATGGACATGTCGATAGACTATAAAAAGAAAGCAATGTAATATTTTTTGTTATCATTATTACTAAAATTAACATCATTACGGTATGACGTCGTATGCCTGCGCATATGATTTTATTGTATTCTCATATTACGCAATCTCCAAAACAGACCTGTTAATCTCTTGCTTACGACTTCTACAATACAGAAAAAAAGCCTGATACTACTGAAAATATGCCCGATACTAATGAAAAAATGCTCAATACAGGGGAAAAAATGCCTTCTACAACGGAGAGGAAGCCAGATACTATGGAAAAGATATTGGATGCTACAAAAAAGATGCCTGATACTACGGAAAATATGCCTGATACTACGGACAACATGTCTGATTCTACTGAAAAAACATGCTCAATACCAAAGAAAAGATGCCTGATAGTAAGGAAAAAATGCCCAACACTGAGGAAACGATGCACGATATTACGGAAAAGATGCCAGATACTACTGAAAAGATACCTGATACTACGGAAAAGGAGAACGATACTGAAAAAAAGATGCCTGGTACTTCCAGAAGATGACCCATACTGAAAGAAAGATACTCAATACCAGGAGAAAAATGCCCGTTACAACAGAAAAGATTCCCGATACTACGGAAAAGATGCCTGATACGACTGAAAAGATGCCCGAAACTAAGGAAAAGATGCTAAATACCAGGGAGAATATGTCAGATACAACGGAAAAGTTGTCCGGTACTGCGAAAAAGATACCTGGTACTACTGAAAAGTTGCATGATACTACAGAGAAGATGACCGATACCAATGAAAAGATGCTGAACACCAGGGAATAGATGCACAATACTACAAGAAAGATGCCCGATATTATGGAAAAGATGCCTGATGCTACTGAGAAGATCACCGATACTTAGGAAAAGATGCTCAATACCAGGGAAAAGATTCATGATACTACGGAAAAAATTACTTATCCTACTGAAAAAATGCATGATGCTACAAAAATGATGCGTAATACCAAGGAGAATATGCCCGATACAACGGGAAAGATGCCTGATAGTACGGAAAAGATTCACGATACTACGGAAAAAATTCCTGATACTACTGAAAAAATGCATGATGCTACAGAAATGATGCGTAATACCAGGGACAATATGTCCGATGCAGCGTAAAACATGTCCGATACCACGGAAAAGATGTCAGATACTAAGAAAATGATACCTGATACAACGGAAAAAATGCCTGATACCACTGAAAAGATGACCAATACTTAGGAAAGATGCTCAATACCATGGAAAAGATTCCAGATACGACAGAAAAGATGCCCGATCCTACGAAAAAGATTCCAGATGTTTCGGAAAAAATGCTCATTACCAGGGAAAAGACACCCGATACTATGGAAAAGTTGCTTGATGCTACTGAGAAGATCACCGATACTTAGGAAAAGATGCTCAATACCAGGGAAAAGATGCCCGATACAACGGGAAAGATGCCTGATAGTATGGAAAAGATTCACGATACTACGGAAAAAATTCCTTATACTACTGAAAAAATGCATGATGCTACAAAAATGATGCGTAATACCAAGGAGAATATGCCCGATACAACGGGAAAGATGCCTGATAGTACGGAAAAGATTCACGATACTACGGAAAAAATTCCTGATACTACTGAAAAAATGCATGATGCTACAGAAATGATGCGTAATACCAAGGAGAATATGCCCGATACAACGGGAAAGATGCCTGATAGTACGGAAAAGATTCACGATACTACGGAAAAAATTCCTGATACCACTGAAAAAATGCATGATGCTACAGAAATGATGCGTAATACCAGGGACAATATGTCCGATGCAGCGTAAAACATGTCCGATACCACGGAAAAGATGTCAGATACTAAGAAAATGATACCTGATACAACGGAAAAAATGCCTGATACCACTGAAAAGATGACCAATACTTAGGAAAGATGCTCAATACCATGGAAAAGATTCCAGATACGACAGAAAAGATGCCCGATCCTACGAAAAAGATTCCAGATGTTTCGGAAAAAATGCTCATTACCAGGGAAAAGACACCCGATACTATGGAAAAGTTGCTTGTTGCTTCTGAGAAGATGACCGATATTCAGGAAAAGATGCTCAATACCAGGGAAAAGATGCCCGATACAACGGGAGAGATGCCTGATAGAATGGAAAAGATTCACGATACTACGGAAAAAAATTCCTGATACTACTGAAAAAATGCATGATGATACAGAAATGATGCGTAATACCAGGGAGAATATGTCCGATGCAACGGAAAACATGCCCGATACGACGGAAAAGATGTCAGATACTAAGAAAAAGATACCTGCTACTACGGAAAAAATGCCTGATACAAGGGAAAAAATGCCTGATACCACTGAAAAGATGACCAATACTCAGGAAACGATGCTCAATACCATGGAAAAGATTCCAGATACGACAGAAAAGATGCCCGATCCTACGGAAAAGATTCCAGATGTTTCGGAAAAAATGCTCATTATCAGGGAAAAGACACCCGATACTATGGAAAAGATGCCTGATACTACGAAAAGATGCCCTATGCAAAGAAAAAGATGCTAACTATCAGGGAGAAGATGCTCAATACAACGGAAAAGATGCCCGATACTACTGAAATGATGACCAATACTACGGAAAAGAGTTCCGATGATACGGGAAAGATGCAAAATTACGGAAAATATGGCTAGTAGTACGGAAAAGATGCTTGATAGTACTGAAAAGATGCAAGAAGCTAAGGAAAAGATGCTCAATACCCGGGAGAAGATGTCCGATACATTAGAAAAGATGCCCGATACTACGAAAAAGATACCTGGTAGAACTGAAAGGTGCACGATATTTCAGAAAAGATGTCCGCTAAATACCAGGGAAAAGATGCACGATACTATGGAAAAGATGCCTGATACTACGAAAAGATGCCCTATACAAAGAAAAAGATGTCAGATTTTAAGAAAAAGATACCTGATACTACGGAAAAGATTCCAGATGTTTCGGAAAAAATGCTCATTACCAGGGAAAAGACACCCGATACTATGGAAAAGATGCCTGATACTACGAAAAGATGCCCTATGCAAAGAAAAAGATGCTAACTATCAGGGAGAAGATGCTCAATACAACGGAAAAGATGCCCGATACTACTGAAATGATGACCAATACTACGGAAAAGAGTTCCGATGATACGGGAAAGATGCAAAAATTACGGAAAATATGGCTAGTACTACGGAAATGATGCCTGATAGTACTGAAAAGATTCAAGAAGCAAAGGAAAAGATGCTCAAGACCAGGGAGAAGATGTCCGATACAATAGAAAAGATGCCTTGTTTTACCAAACGATGCCTCATACAAAGGAAAAAATGCTCAATACCAGGGAAAAGATGCCTGATGCTAAAGAAATGATGTCGTAAGGAAGTGTTACCAATCCATGGTAGTTTCAAATAAACTGAGCACTTTTGCGGACCAAACTTTTGAACAGCCGAAAAAACTTGCGATCTTCTCCTTAGTATAAGATAAAATGACGTCTTCTGGATAGCCGTTGTCCAGAAAGATCGTTTTAAGTTTTTCCAGTTCAGCGTGCAGTTACCCAGGTCAACATCTTTTAGACAACCCAGATTGTGCAAAACTCTATAATGACGACATATTTCGGATAATTGGCAGAGCCCGGTCGTCTATCCATCTAGCAGTTTTGGAGTCGATCTACATAAAAACGAAAAAGCCGCCATAGTGTGGACAGAAGGAGTTCGTTTTCTCTCTTGGACTCCAGTGGTAATTTTTCTTTAGGCTCGTGGCACTGATTGGTCAACTATACCGGTCTTGTGCTTGCGTTTTTCTGATTGGCCTGTTTCGATCCACAACTGGGTATATATTTTTCATCGTGTTCTTTCGGACCCTGATTCTGACGTTTTATGCTCTGAGGAGTGTCAGACGAAAAAGCTTTTAGTATGTTGTAAAATGTTTGCTTTTTTCAAAGCCATTTTTAAATTCTGAACCGAAAAAAAATTGTTCATATGTATGCATATATAAAGATCGTTTTTATGTTAGACATATTTCAATAGGTAGATTTGTTAGATTTATTTTTTTTTTTGCTTTTGTTTTAAATGGCTTCAATTAGCAATAAATTTGCTATCACTTTAAGAAATTAATAATGATAATAATGCTCAATACTCAAGGAGATGCCCGATAATATAGAAAAGATGTAAAGTAGTACGGAAAAGATACCCGAGTCTACAGAAAAGATGCCTGATACTACAGAAAAGATGCTCCATAATCAAAATTCGAAAAAGATGCCAAACGGTAAGGAAAAGATACCCAATACTACGGGAAAGATACCCAGTACTACGGGAAAGATGCCAGAAAAATTTTCAATACTCAAAGAGATACCCGACACTCCGGAAAAGATGCTCAATACCCAAAAGAGATACCCGACACTCCGGAAAAGATGCTCAATACTCAAAAGAGATACCCGACACTCCGGAAAAGATGCTCAATACTCAAAAGAGATACCCGACACTCCGGAAAAGATGCTCAATACTCAAAAGAGATACCCGACATTCCGGAAAAGATGCTCAATACTCAAAAGAGATGCCCAATACAACGGAAAAGATGCTCTATACTCAAAAGAGATACCCGACACTCTGGAAAAGATGCTCAATACTCAAAAGAGATACCCGACACTCCGGAAAAGATGCTCAATACTCAAAACAGATGCCCAATACAACGGAAAAGATCCCTGGTACCGTGAAAAAATGCCAAATACTACGGAAAGGATGCTAAATACCAGGGGCGGAAGTTCATTTTTTAAGTGGGGAGGGGGCAAAGCCCATGGGGGGCAAAGGAGTATCATGATATAACAAGAAGTTGTCGAATGTTTCAAGCATTATGTCCTTTTTCTTTGTCATGGTACTTACTATTAATTTTATTGTCAGGCTGCGGTTTTCAAAGTCTCAATCTATGAAATAGGAGATGCTTTATTTAATCATTTGACCGTTTCCATTAACTGTTTTTTTATTCATTTTTCTTCTCCATCTTATACACTGCTATGCTTATGTTTTTAAACCTTGCAAGGCCCTTCCTTTTTCATGTCAACCTTTAAACAGATAAAACTATGGAACCTAATAATAAAAAACTTAAGAATATTGCCTTGGGTTTTCTCCCGTTAAATTCTATTTGAGGTGAAGTTTCTGGCCATTCCTAGATAAGTATGATCTACAATTTTCATGCCACAAGAAATCACATTTTGGCCTTTCCTTTAAAATACGCTGTACTGACTGACTGCGCTTCAAATCGACATTACAAGAGACTAACATAACAACGATAAACGTTCTATCCTAAAAATGGAACCGAACGATCTTCTGACTCAACCTTATACAAGAAACATAGATTTTTTAGGTTTATGTACTATGCTAGAGATAATATAGGCAGGCACGAAATAACAGGCCTGTTTATCTTATCTCTGACTTAGCCTGATAAGTATGAGATCTGAATTTCATTTTGAGCAGTGTTTTAACACTAGGTATCTAAATGCTGAGAACCCAGTGGCCCCCGAAGAAAATCTACATGTGTTTCTAGCTCGGCACTCGAAATATTTAAGAAGCCCTGTTTTGAATAAAAGTTCCTTACAAATGGAATTTATGTAAAGTAATCTATGGTTCGTTTTTTACGCTTTGTCAGGTATAAAAGGTTCGAGCACAATACTGAATTATATTTCTCAAAATCCTCTAATTTTACATACTCTTGTTATTTGATGTATCGGCCTTCTTCAAAACTATTGCATCGTTTGTTGAACCTCCTCCGGCTGACAGCCGTGGAACCGTAATGCTTTCTGGACTCTGCTGAACCAGTTGCCCTGTTATTTGTCACCCGAAGGATTGGATTTCCTACTACCATCATGACAGACCGTGGTGCTCAGTTTGAGCCTGTACTTTTTGCATCCTTCACATCAATTTTGGGATCCAGGCGGATCCATACAACAGCCTATCATCTTTTTGACATGGTTGAGAGCCCCCATCGTCAACTCAAGAGCTCAATGAAGGCATCTTTTGACCCATCCCATTGATCATTGATGCGAGAGTCTGCCGTGTACTTCTCAGCTTCCAGACTCTTCTGAAACCAGATCTGGATTGCACTCCCGCGCAGCTAGTTTACTGGTGTAGCCTGCATATTTCTGGCGATTTGTTGCATCTTCTCCAGACTCTTGTGTTTTGGACCCTGCAATTTAAATGCACAGCTTCTTCAATCTATCATAGATATGGAAAAACATCGGCTAAGCTGAGTTCCATACAACTTGTAAATTGTCTTTGCGCGCCATGATGACATTCGAAAGCCACATAAGCCTTTATACGATAGCGCTCGAATTTCCAAGCGGAAATCGGATTATCTTTGTCAAACTTGAAAAAGTATTCTCGATTTTTCTACCTTGACAAAGGTGATTAGTTTTATGTCAGAAATCAGTGCGCCTAGGGCCGAACTGCTACAACTTTGCGACACTCGTATTTGTATTGCGATAAAATCTAAAACAATTAATATTGGTCGCCTCAAAGTAGCTAGCCGGATCGATTTTTGTTCGGGAGACGAAACCTTCAGTCATTTGTTTCGAAACAATACCGTCTTAAACCAATCAGTGTTGCAGGGTCATAGCACATGCGCATTAATTACAGTATTCGCACAGCTGTTCTTTCTGGGACCACACAACTCCCACCAGGGCTTCAAGCGATACAACGCATGTGCAACGACCCTGAAACGGGGGCTAGTGCATGTCCAGAAGACGGGCATAATTCATCTCCGGAACAAATTTGATACTTATACATCAGCTGAAAGCCAAAAAACCTCAGAGTTACAACACATTATTTTCTTCTTCTATTTACAAATAAACCACTCGCTCAGGACGTAAAGTTCATTTCCAGACAACTGTCATTGGTGGGTCCAGACTACTGCCATTACCGCTCAAGAGGAAGTCAAATTATTAAAAAATCATAAAAACAAGGGTCATTTTTATGTTGATTCTAATTCTATCACTTAAACTCAACCAGTATCAAAATTGAAAAAGTTTAATCGCACTGCACGCCAAGCATTCCTCTCTTGAGACAAGACTGAAATTGTCATAGAGACAAAAATCTATTTGAGTCCTCAGTGAACTGAGCGGTAGTCAGCCGGTCTAGACCAATTAAATCGTCAGATATCAAGCTAACCTGGGGGGATGCATGCAACTTTTGTTGAACAATCGAGTTGACTACCGCTTGGTTGAGCACACTGGTGTTTCTTTTAAGAAACAAAGGTCGATGTTGAGTACTCCAGTTTCTTAATGTTCTGGAAATTTCAATACTCATTGTTTCTTAAGAGTTTCTTTATCATGATGTCATGAATGATGCTATGAAATATTCATGACCTTTTTTATAACTTCAAGAGATTTGCTTCCGCTCTGATGCTGTATTTAGATGTGGGAAGTATATTTTTATCCCTTGTATCTTAAGTTCTAGGCCAACAGGGCAAACATGTTCTTAGATTTTACAAAATTTCGTTGTTCTCAGTTCTATAACGATTGAAAAGTTTGTTAATTCATTTGCTTCGAGTACTGGAGTTTCTTAATTTTTCTGACCGCCCCAGTACTCATTTCTTATAGCCAATTTTATTATAAAAAAATGAGTGTAGTATTGCCGCTCAACAATGCTCAAACGTTATAGAAAGATGGGGGGATGCCTACATTCTGCAAGAGGACAAATTGGAACTTCCAATCCGATATGACCCATTATTTAGTACAATACATTTTTGTAGGAAAACATTTTGAAAGAATATGGAGGCTCAAAATTACTAAATTTTACGAATACATCAAAATTAAATGTCAGAAATTCAAGCCTCAGAATAATAACAACGCCACGATAATTCTCGCTGCTTCTCAAGATGTTTTTCAAGAATGAAAATTACACAAAAGCGTCGCTTGCGTCTTGAAAATGTACTACATGAAAAATTATAGAATACAGTTGTCTTTTTAGAAAACACCAGGAACCAGGGTGTGACCAGGAAAAGGGTGTGGTCTAAATGGTTTGGTCGATCCTCTACCTCATTTTGGCGGTTTTTGGCTGGATCCGCCACTGACTACGGTTTCTGAGGCATGAAACTCTATGGTAGCAAACTTTAATCGACTGTCCCGCTTCTCTTACATTCTAGGGAGGGGTGGGGGGGGGGGGGTGAAGGTAACTATTGTAGTGAACTTCAAAAAAGCTCTAGTAAACTTCCATATAAATACCTATGTAGCACCAATTATAAATCAGTTGATTATTGTTATTATTCGCTCTGTTTTGGTTAATCCCATTTTCGAGCTGCTCTGTTATCGATATCTAGATAGTTTAATTTAGTGGCAATTCTGAGTAGTGCATAGGAAGACATAAAAACAGAAAACAAGTTGCTTTTGACTTCGCCGATCTGCAAACATTGTAGGGTGAGAAACTGAATATCTAAATCCAATCATTAGTAAAAGACCTACAATCCTGGTCAAAAGTTATTGGACTGGCTGACAAATTGTAGTATTTTTAGAAAAAAACGCTCCCTGTCCCCCACAGTCAATATTGATACACTGATTTCTACTCTTTTCGGTTGCTGTTACTTTGGTATTTTCAAAAAAACCAACATTGCTGCAGGGGTGAGGGGTTTTGATAATATTTTTCAGGCAAAGTTGCAATTTTAATGGCTTTTTTCTCCAGTCTACTTACCTTTTGGCCAGAATTATAGCAACGCCTTCACTAAAAGTCTATGAATCTTGCGGCTTTACTTCTAATTTGCTTAAAATACTTTCTTCCAAATTTTTCCTGTCATTAATGTTTTCCTGTCTTTTCTGACACAGAAGTTAAGGCCTTTTTTCCCTCATTTCTAAAAGCAAAGAATGGGATGGTTTCTAGCCACGACCTTTTCTTTATTTATTCGTTTATACGACTATAAATTATGCATCAGAGGTATGAGGTTTTGAAGAATGGCCTAAATTAGAAACTCTACCCTTTAAGGCTTGTTAATATGCTTTGGGTGTTAGATCAAGTACCACTACTACCGATACGGTCTACGCGAAGCTGAAAAGAATAAGTCTTCAATTCCATCGACATATAAATATTTTAATTTTTTCACTCGATTCGCTTCTCTGGACTTTAAATGTTATGCTAGTAAGGCTTTTTCTATGCTTTTCAATGATGCTGACTCTGGTCAATCGAACTGGGTATCTCAGGGCCGCAATCTTCAAATGCAATATGGAATCCAGCAATCAGATACTAGTTCAATAATTAAAACTAAGGCTAGACACATTTTTGAGCCTTTAGAACTTTATATAATCTTTAGAACTAACTTTAGAAACATTATGTATGCGGTTGTTTTGTTTAAGACTTGCTTTGTTTATCCACCGCTGACATTGCTTTGTAATTATAATTCATGGCATGATTTGTATGCGTAGAAATTTCTGGAACATTCGATGGTAATCTCGCAAGTATCATGTTATTTTTGTAAACGCGGTAGGTATTTTTGTAAAGTGACGTAATGATAAGTAGCAGTATAAATAGAGGCTGTGTGCCCGTAGAGGGGGAATTCTTTTTTTAGTGATGGTTAGAGAGTAGAGTTGCAATGATTTAAGTGATAATTCCGGCGTTGTAAAATTAAAAAAAAGTTTATTTCTTGCTTCGTGGACTGTTGAAGTAGTTGTTGCGTTCGAAGCAATATTGAGTTCACGACACTAATACTACCTCTTTAAACGAAAACTATATGTACATTTGGCTTATGATGCAAGAGGATCATGTTAAGACCAAACTCTTAGGAACTTTTCGCAAAAAGGCCTTTGAAAATAGATGTAACTTTTCATATCAGAATAATCATTTGTTACATAGTTATTAACTTTTTCATCGTATCTAGATAGCCATTACTTTCTTTGATGTTGAACTAAGCTATAATTATACACTGAAATATGTCTCCTATCGCTGTAGTATTGTAGGCAGTTAAGGGCCATTTCAGGCCTATATACTTGATTCGTAAAAGAATAATGTTTCTCTAAACAGAGGCTCTGCCGTTAGTATCAAAATCAAAAGATTCACTTTCTCATCACTCAAATCAAAACATATGCTCAAGGTTTTGGCGAAGACATTATTTGCAGTTAGTTTTTTTAAAGTTGAAATGCCTATCTCAGCTCTTTCATTAAGCCAAAAATTCCACTTATCTATGTCTAGAGATGAGCTTTGGCAGGAGTAAAGGATACCAATAAGCACCTTATCCATTATAAATCACGATTCATATGTAGCAATGCATCACTTACCCTTTGGTATGAGCCTTTAGGTGTAGGGTATAAACCTTATATCAACTATCTACAGGGCCTGAAATAAGCGTGGATCTGACTCACTTTGTGGAGTCGTAAATTAAAATTGTGGACCTGTAATTGTAGAATGTGTGGATTTGTAAATAATGCATGTTCTTAAAAGTGCAGCATAAAATACCAATCGAAACGCCTAAGAAAAAGAGATGGGAACATTTTTTCAACTCGGAGTGAATGCCCAATCCCAGCCTTATGTATTGCACTCATTTTTTATAAGAAAATTGCGATTAGAAATAAGCAATGGATAATAAAGAAGAAATAAGAAACTTCAGAGCTCGAAACTTCAGTACATGCGGAGAAAAATCAATTGCGCTTTACGATATTGGTGTGTGCTACTTTGAAGTAAGATGGACTCTGTATACAGCTTTAACTTCAAGACATCATCTCAATTTAGTTGCTTTTATGACTTGCTTCAAAAAAGACACTGAGCCTTAAGACCAAGACCGAGATTATGATTTCTTGCCCGTAATCTATTTTGGGGTTTTTATGAGACATTTTAAAGAAAGTTATAAACCATTTCAACTAAGGTGTTTAAATTGGAGAAGCATTGGAAAAATTCCCCTCAAGGCTACAGCAGCTGAACGATGATGAGCCTCTCGGTGGTAGCTGGGAGGTACATTCAATTGGGAATGTTGCATAACAGGGACTATAGTCCTTCTCAACTTTTTTGCAATAATAGGTTAGAAAATGTTTTGAAAGTTTACTCTAACGAACGCATTAGTAGCAGTTCTTCTGGGAACACGTTTTTGTTCATTTTGATGATGCTTTATCTTATGTGATCAAATATAAATTTGTATTTTACCTAACTCGGTTTTGTATTTTTATGTTAATTGAAATCTTCTTCAAATCGTTATGTTTATGAATAAGGACAGAAAAAAGCAAATATTTTCTGGAAGGAGTGGTTTCCGGTCTTTCAAAGAGCGTGGTCGTAAAAAAATTTAGGGGCAAGCCTGCTAGTCCCGTTCCAGCCACTCCCTTATGGGCTGGTGCCAGTGTGACCTGATCTAGCGTAATATTAACATGGGATTGGCCAAAAATCGTCATTTAGCATAAAATCTAGCATAATTTGGAATCTAGCATAACTCTGGCATAATTCTGATATTATTTAGAAGAAACATTGTTTCCATTGATCCATTGTCTAATTTTACCAAATGCAAACACTTTACACCAGCATCTGTGGTTTCATTTTGGAATTAAATTGTGACTTTCCACTTTCAGGATATTGCCAGTTGTTTTGAATGGTTGGCAGCCACATATTTGTGGTTGGCAGCCAAATGCAGCCAGCTAAACGCAGTATACATAAAGCTAATTATTGGGAGTGATACCGTAATCAAAATTTACTTTGTAGGTTACAAAAGCTTGCACTTGCTTTGATCTAAACTGTCTGCTATCTTTTGCTTTGTTTCATCATTCATCATTTGCAATTTTGAAATTGTTTTAAAATTTTTTTAATATTATCTGTGCAAGAGTTTTTATTTCCTTTGCATTTTCGTTGTTTTTTGCAACATGCTGCCAGAATTCGGCCAAATGTTGCTTCTTCGGCCAAATCAATTTATGACGGCGAAGGGGTTTTGAGAAACTGCCAAAATGGAGAAATTTGGCCATCAAACCGTGGATCTAAATTGCCTTTTTGTTTATGAAGAATGAGTACACTGGGTTGTCAAGATGGCCAAATTGCAACTCTGGTCACTTTTGATATTCTGAGCATGCATTAGCCTCTTTCTCGAGCAGGGTTGCCTTGATTTGAAATCTAGCATAATTTTTGCAAATCTAGCACAATCTTATGAAAAATTTGACGTAATTCCAAATATGAGATCTGGTGCGTGGTTTTTATTCATTACAAACAAGATGGGGGTAAAGATCATGCTTTCAAACTGGGCGAAAAGAGAATAAGAAGAAACAAGCACAATTTGTACATCGGTGAGAGAAGAGTTTATTTGCCATCTGTAACGAGGTTCTCGTTTATAGTATCAACAATTTTTGAAGAACAGATTTGATGGCAAAGAATTTGATGGGCTGAATGCAGTTAAGAACTTTCCATAAGTAAACAAGACTTAAGAAAGCTTCACCCAGCTTTTGTCCCGGACATCGCAGCAATCCCTAATTCTGTCGATGCAGAGAGGCTGATTCCCACCTATAACAAGATAGAAGCAGACTTTGACAAAGACCCGAACAAACAAAGAAAAAGAGTTCTCTTTTGATAACTTTCCGCTCACATATCAAGACATCGCTAAATGTAGCAAATTTTCTTATTAACCCAATCCATATATTGAAAAGAATCAGCTTTTGCTACTTATATTTCATTCATTTAAGAATTTGCCCAATTAGGACATGCTATTTGCACTATGATGGCAGTTTCTATATTTGCCACCCCCATGATGCCAATCCCAGCAAAGAACCACGCCCAATTTTTATAAAAAATGTTGATCTGTAAAAATTTCTTACTTTAGGCCCTGACTATCTACGTAAAAGACACCGAGTAGCCTGCATACAAACAGTTTGGGCTCGATAGTTGCAAACTTATAAAACATTGTTTGTTAAGGAGCCAAGTTCTGTATTACCTGCAAACTGTCGCGACTTTTTTTGGAAAAAAGAAATCAATTGACAAATATCTCGATTGGTTACTAAGTTTAAAGTGAGGCCCTACATTTATTGGGAATTGAAAACAAAGGATTGCATTTTGATGGCTTCCTGTGAAATTTTATTCTATTTGGCTTCAAGTCAATTTAGACTTTTCCTAGCATATGAAATTGTAGTCTAGTCTTTGTCACATTATATTATGCTATCGAGCACCAAAAGTTATGTCCGATAATGTATAAAAGTGAAATGTGTTCATTCAATCTACCCAGTACTTCTGACTAGAAATGA
This sequence comes from Rhopilema esculentum, assembly GCF_057945365.1. Classification (NCBI taxonomy): domain Eukaryota; kingdom Metazoa; phylum Cnidaria; class Scyphozoa; order Rhizostomeae; family Rhizostomatidae; genus Rhopilema; species Rhopilema esculentum. The sequence goes on from NW_028300847.1 coordinate 1,226,828, forward strand.
CTTAAAACCTTAGTTTTAATAACTGAACGATTATCCGATTCCTGTATTCCAAAGCGTACCCTTAAGTCGCAGACAGGAGATACCCAGTTAGAGTGGCCATAGTCTGCATCCTTTATAACCATTGCAAAAGCTTTGCTAGCGTAACGTTTTGAATCTAGAGATGATAATCGAGCGAAGAAACTTAGAATACGTATATGTCTATGGGTTTGAAGACTTATTCTTCCCAGTTCAGCGTAAACGGCATCGGTAGTGGTACTAGGTCGAACACCCAAAGCATATTTACAGGCTTTCAGATGAAGAGTTTTTAGCTTCGACCATTCTTCAAAACCCAATATTTCTGATGCATAATTTAGAATAGGAACAATGGTATGATCGAAAAGATAGAGAAAAAGACTATAGTAGTTGGTTTAGTTTACTGAGAATATCCACAGAAAACGATTGGCAATAACCTCTAAATTGATTGAAAACGGATAAAGAAGAGTTGGCGAATACATAAATATAATCATCTGTTAGTTTGATTGGTTTCTTTACTTTTTTCATGTTTGAAATTTCGACACGTCAGGTACATATTTGACATGAGGGGTACAATTTGCATCAGAGTGACGGTCCCGGCCCGTGCCGTGAATGTGAGGGAATGTGTGCCGTGAATATTTGAAATAATGTGTGCTGTGAATGTGAGAGAAAGTTTGCCGTGAAAATGAAACATGGTGTGACGTGAATGTGAGGGAATGTTTGCCGTGAATGTGAGAGAAAGATTATCTGAAAAAAGAATGTTTGTTGCTGATGTCATGAATATGTGCTGTGACCGTACCTTGTGAGCCACCGTACCATAGCACTTTACCAAACAATTTTCAAGGAACAATAAAAAGGTCAGTATTATTTATACCAAAGTTAAACTTATTTAACGGTTGAGCTGTTTGTATGCAATTCTCAAAGAGAACGGCGGCTGGCAAAAAGTTTTTATTCATTTTTTACCATTTTGCTTAATTGACGGTTTTATTTTGCATCATTTAAATTATCATTAAGTTACATATGTAATATTTTGGTGCATCGAAAGTACAGAACAAAGTACTAAAAAATGCCAACTTGCATTGATAAAGGAACAGCATGTTTTTGAATCGAAACAATAACCAAAGCAGAGAATTTGAAATGATTAAAGGCAGCCGATAACGCGCAAAGAATCACTACCGAGAAATATCTTCCGAAGGAGCAGCTTCGTGGAAGGAAGTTATGCCTATTTTGAGGGAAGAAAGTTTAGCAGGAAGAAAGTTTCACGATTCGAGAAAAGAGCATACAAAAAATTGATAAGCACGACTTGGGCATTTGGTAGGCTGCCCGCCCTGTATAGTTCGGCTTCTTATCGATCAAATTGGCTGAATGACGATGCTCATGGCTGAATGACGATCCATGAGCATTAAACCAGAACTGCCTTGCAAAAAGTAAGAAAAGCCTATTCTTTATTGAAATTTTTCCTCTTTTTTTAAAGAATTGTTCAAGAAACCTACGAAATAGAAAAGCGTTTAAAAGTTTTAGTAAACCATACGTTTAGTTTATATTGTCGGGAAGATCTCTTCTGTGTGCATAAGAATGAGTGATAGGGTAAGCCACGAGATATTGCTGAACAACTCGACAAAAACTAGCAAGCTTGAAATTAACTAGATTACTTCTTACTTGAGTTGCATCACAACCATTCTGTAAAGTAAACTATACATTATCGGACATAACTTTTGGTGCTCGATAGCATAATATAATGTGACAAAGACTAGACTACAATTTCATATGCTAGGAAAAGTCTAAATTGACTTGAAGCCAAATAGAATAAAATTTCACAGGAAGCCATCAAAATGCAATCCTTTGTTTTCAATTCCCAATAAATGTAGGGCCTCACTTTAAACTTAGTAACCAATCGAGATATTTGTCAATTGATTTCTTTTTTCCAAAAAAAGTCGCGACAGTTTGCAGGTAATACAGAACTTGGCTCCTTAACAAACAATGTTTTATAAGTTTGCAACTATCGAGCCCAAACTGTTTGTATGCAGGCTACTCGGTGTCTTTTACGTAGATAGTCAGGGCCTAAAGTAAGAAATTTTTACAGATCAACATTTTTTATAAAAATTGGGCGTGGTTCTTTGCTGGGATTGGCATCATGGGGGTGGCAAATATAGAAACTGCCATCATAGTGCAAATAGCATGTCCTAATTGGGCAAATTCTTAAATGAATGAAATATAAGTAGCAAAAGCTGATTCTTTTCAATATATGGATTGGGTTAATAAGAGATCTTCCCGACAATATAAACTAAACGTATGGTTTACTAAAACTTTTAAACGCTTTTCTATTTCGTAGGTTTCTTGAACAATTCTTTAAAAAAAGAGGAAAAATTTCAATAAAGAATAGGCTTTTCTTACTTTTTGCAAGGCAGTTCTGGTTTAATGCTCATGGATCGTCATTCAGCCATGAGCATCGTCATTCAGCCAATTTGATCGATAAGAAGCCGAACTATACAGGGCGGGCAGCCTACCAAATGCCCAAGTCGTGCTTATCAATTTTTTGTATGCTCTTTTCTCGAATCGTGAAACTTTCTTCCTGCTAAACTTTCTTCCCTCAAAATAGGCATAACTTCCTTCCACGAAGCTGCTCCTTCGGAAGATATTTCTCGGTAGTGATTCTTTGCGCGTTATCGGCTGCCTTTAATCATTTCAAATTCTCTGCTTTGGTTATTGTTTCGATTCAAAAACATGCTGTTCCTTTATCAATGCAAGTTGGCATTTTTTAGTACTTTGTTCTGTACTTTCGATGCACCAAAATATTACATATGTAACTTAATGATAATTTAAATGATGCAAAATAAAACCGTCAATTAAGCAAAATGGTAAAAAATGAATAAAAACTTTTTGCCAGCCGCCGTTCTCTTTGAGAATTGCATACAAACAGCTCAACCGTTAAATAAGTTTAACTTTGGTATAAATAATACTGACCTTTTTATTGTTCCTTGAAAATTGTTTGGTAAAGTGCTATGGTACGGTGGCTCACAAGGTACGGTCACAGCACATATTCATGACATCAGCAACAAACATTCTTTTTTCAGATAATCTTTCTCTCACATTCACGGCAAACATTCCCTCACATTCACGTCACACCATGTTTCATTTTCACGGCAAACTTTCTCTCACATTCACAGCACACATTATTTCAAATATTCACGGCACACATTCCCTCACATTCACGGCACGGGCCGGGACCGTCACTCTGATGCAAATTGTACCCCTCATGTCAAATATGTACCTGACGTGTCGAAATTTCAAACATGAAAAAAGTAAAGAAACCAATCAAACTAACAGATGATTATATTTATGTATTCGCCAACTCTTCTTTATCCGTTTTCAATCAATTTAGAGGTTATTGCCAATCGTTTTCTGTGGATATTCTCAGTAAACTAAACCAACTACTATAGTCTTTTTCTCTATCTTTTCGATCATACCATTGTTCCTATTCTAAATTATGCATCAGAAATATTGGGTTTTGAAGAATGGTCGAAGCTAAAAACTCTTCATCTGAAAGCCTGTAAATATGCTTTGGGTGTTCGACCTAGTACCACTACCGATGCCGTTTACGCTGAACTGGGAAGAATAAGTCTTCAAACCCATAGACATATACGTATTCTAAGTTTCTTCGCTCGATTATCATCTCTAGATTCAAAACGTTACGCTAGCAAAGCTTTTGCAATGGTTATAAAGGATGCAGACTATGGCCACTCTAACTGGGTATCTCCTGTCTGCGACTTAAGGGTACGCTTTGGAATACAGGAATCGGATAATCGTTCAGTTATTAAAACTAAGGTTTTAAGTCATTTCTAGTCAGAAGTACTGGGTAGATTGAATGAACACATTTCACTTTTAGATGCATATTAGCAAAACTAAGGATCAGCAGCGGTGACAGCGTTGATAAATTCGCCCTAAACCACGACGATTTTTAAGCTATATTTTCGTGCGGTTCAGAAATTGACAAGGAACCAGTGCTGAGGAGAGGGGGGTCAGGGGGTTCACTGACCCGGGGGCCCTTGGCTATAGGGGCCCAAAAAAGAATTCAATTAAAAAAATTTCTAAGTGATAATCCAACCTCTCCATTACCACACATTGTCATTAGTAGAGACAATAGTGACGAAAGTCTATGAATGAAGTAAGGTAGAAGCAGTTTGAGTCTTTGACTGCCTGAGTGTTAAATATATTTTTGTTGAGAATTTCTCATCTTTGTGGTTGAAAAGCTACTAAATGTAACTAGAGAATGTGATTGCAACAGGGCAACATACAGCAATATGTATTGTTAGAACACAGGGTTCCCATTCATTGCAGGACATCGCATGACAATTGCATCATTGCGCTGCAATTGCATCAGCTTCTGTAAATTGTATTATTCTTAGGGTATATAAGGAGTGGCTTTATAGTTAGGTTCAGTCTTGCCGTAAGCTTTGTCGAACTCAGTTTACCTTGTCGCTAGCTTGCAGAATTGTGTTTGCCGTTACATTTTCGCCGTTAGCCATTTAAGATATTTCTAGTCGTTTGCCGTGAACTGATGAATTAGAAGAAGTGTATAGAGAATTGAATAACAGTTTTTGCCGTATTTATCGTGTACGTTTCTGCGAACGACCTACGAACTCACATTTGCAAAACCCCCTTTTTAAGTGGTTTTACAGTATGTCATACAGATTTACACTATGGCATGCGCATCAATTTGCAACAGTGTGTCGGTTGTGATCAAATTTAGTTAACGAATTGAACATTTTCCATTTTATAAGACTTTCAAAATTTCTAAGAAAATTTCATTTTTATGCATTATGGTGTTAAGATATCAGTTTTGCTCAAATTATATCAAACAGCAAACAGAAGTAATAAATAGCCACCAGACAATGGCTTAGATTCGTAGGAGGGTGAGAAACTTTGATTCTCCGACAAAAATCTAACAAGCATTTATATCTTTCATAAATTTTAACATAACATAACGACTTCGGAACTGGAATAAATTAATCTTGTGCTATATTCAGATATTCTTATGTTTATTTAGCTTTAAATTCTTTCCTATAAAAACATAGCAGTTAGATAAACTTAGACAACCATGTTAAATTTCCGACAAGACCAGAGGTTTTCCGATAATATACCAGTTTAGCTCTACAGGGGTTTTTTGCCCCATCTGACCCCCTCTATCTACGCCACTGCCACCAAAGCAGTTTAGCCACCATAGCTATTAAAGCAATCATCAATTCCAAAAATTCCAGGGGGAGCATTTCCCGTACCTCTTAGTAGCGTTTGTCTTAGGCATGTTTTATTATTTATCTTTTGTCCTGACCCGGGGCCCATAAATCCTCTCCGCGGCTCTGCAAGGAACTATTGAAAACTGTCCTTCAGACGCTCTTGGCAATTCAGGCGTAGTTTAGACTGCGCTTTATGGGCGCAGCGAATTAAATTATTGACCATTAAATATTGTGAGTGTAAATTTAATGCGCTCTTAATTCGCTGACTAAATCCGAGAGCGAAGCAAATAATTGAATTCGCCCATAATGCGCTCTCTTGGGCGCAATATCAGCGCGTTATGAATCAAAATGCGCCTTGGTTTCAGACAGCGAATTGTGAGCGAAGCGAATTCAATTCGCTAATCAAAAATCACAGAGTTCAGTTATGATGTACAGTGATTTCTCGTGGTTTTGTGTGATTAGTGCGCATTGTGCATGCGTTTTTGAACAAAACCCGCCAAAAAGATAAATCGAAATGGCTGCATTTAGAAAAATTGTTGTCCACTTTGATAGAACAAACAGAAACAATGTCTGACGAGAGTTTTAATGATGCCGAGGAGGAGTTTCGAGAATTAGGCAGAGCTTTAAAAGAACAAGGTTCTACGACGTTGAAGGGAAAAAAAGGAAGCCCTGAGAACTTGCCCAAGGAAGCCCGTAACCTAGTCGAAGCTGAATACGCTGAGTTTGACGAAGAGGAAGACGATGAGGAAGCACCAAGACAAGATTGACAAGAATTTGCCTCAAAGAAAGGGAAGAGAAAAAGAGGGCGCAAAGCAAATTGGCTGGAACACATTGTAAACGAATTTGTTGGTATAATATGCAAAAATAAAAGCCACAGGAGTAAGCTTATTTTCACCAACAATAAAGCCTCTAAAAATTTGGAAATCTATCAGAAAATCGAAATCTATCAAAAGAGATTCAATGCTCCAGCAACGTTGAACTCTCGGGAGACGCTTGCATGATCTACTGATCATTGGCCTATTTATTTCCCTGTTTTGCAAACAGGCCATCAACACAAGCTGAAAAGAGATTCTTACTGTTCGCCACCATGCTTTCAGTTTCTCCAATACCAGTCTTTGTCGCGCTTTCTTGCGTCGAATACCCTCTTTTCGACCAAACTTAAATCGATTAATCAAGGAATATATCACCTTCGCCGATGCGGGTTCCATTTTACCAACAAGAGCACATTTTGTTCTAGACCAATCAACGGGTTTGTTTACAAAATGTTATTAGCCAATCACCGGCCTCCATTTCCAGCTTGATTTTTGAATGTTTCAAACCAAAACACAGTTACTGTGGAGAAAAACCTACCCCTATACTTTTGCCCGGGAAAAAAATTACGTTCTTTAACCTAGAAGATTTTTCAAACTTAGTTTCTACAGTATTTGTTTCGTACAAATCTCGGAGCCCTAAGCAGAAACACAAACGGTGTCTAAAATATCTGCACTGAAACATCACCTATTTCCCACAAGAGACCTACCTCCAAAAATGCCCAGCCCCTAATTTACTTTATATGAAGCTTTCGTTAAATAAACAAGGAAACATTTTAAGATTTAAGTTACCTGATAGTTTGCGCAAGCAAATCACCCAGCTATCACTTGGGAAAAATGTATTTTCTTAAAAAAACTAGGCTTTATAATTGCCTATTCCCTCCTCTACACTACCGCACGGGATGCCTAGGCCCTTTCTGAACATTCCTCCTGAGCATCACAGTCAATGAAACTCAAACCACTTTTGTGAAACCATTAGACATCAGTCTATAGTTTGAAGCCAAAAAGGCCAAAATAGTGGCAATACTTTCAATTCAATTTTTGAGAGATATCATCTTTTTAAAAAGTAACAAAGACCCACTTTTCCTGGAAAGTCTCAAAGCCTTGAAACCTTACTGATACCTGCTAAAAGGTTTTTAGAACAAGGCATGATAACTTTAGAAATATCTTTGCTAAATCACATTTGGTTGTTTGAGAACCAATATGATCAAATTGGTCTTGAATTTTGTGGCAAGTGATACATTATCAGCCTTTGGTCGTTTCAAAGCTATTTTCAGCCGAACGTCCTTTCAAGGCATTTGATCATATTGCCAATAGCGAAAATTTTGTTAACTCACTCCCCTCACGAAAGTATCTGGAAAGTTTCGAATTTACAATTTATAGATTTTTGATTGCAAAACTGTTTTCTGAATTTCCTTGAATTTTTCAATAAGTTTCTTTGGCCTTTGAACTATTTATTTGTCTAAAAAAATTATTTTATCCATGTGTAAGTAAATTTTGTGAGGGTTTTTGTCAAGCTGGTAGCGAAGGAAACGAAAATGAATCCCAGTCACCTGACATTTGACATCCGTTGATTTGCGTAAGACAAGTAAAGCAAAGGTTTCTTATTTTAAGAAAAAATATATAACAGATTAAAAGAGCAGAAGTTTTGCAACAGTTTGATGACTTGTTTCATTTTGTAAGGGTTTCTCAAAAAATTATTATCACTAAATTAAAGAGTCGTTATCATCAGCCTGAATTTGTCTTTGTCTGAAAAGGAAATCGATTGTTGAACTGTCCTGATACTTTCGTGAGGGGAGTGTTTGCATTCAAGGAGACGAAGTGTGGTTTTGACAAAACTGCAGCATTGGTTTTCCGTGCACTAGATTGAGCATTGCCGCAATGAATTGATGGACTTGGAAATTTCGAAAAATTCGAAAAGATGGGCTTTCGAAAAGATGGACTTGGAGGCTTTCGAAAAATTCTATATGGATTGAGTTCTGTTGTAACATATACACAATGGTCTCCGTTGAAGTACAAAAAATTTGGACCAAGATATTTGACCAATTCTTTCATAACATAAGGAAATGAGCAGTTTATTAATAACACAGAGGAAAATGAGCAGTCTTAGGACACCCAAGAATAAAGTTAAGTATCTGTGAGTTTACATAGAAATCTCAAAAGGTTGTGCAAAGAAAGGCTTATTTTATTGCAAGTACAGATACTTGTAGGTACAGTGTACATGGCCCATGAAACATAGTAATTTTTTACAAGTTTACTTCTTCTTGAGACAAATAGCTTTTGAAAAAAGAGAAATTCAAAGTGTTTTCTTTCAGTTGGGATAAATACATGCATGTATAGATGTCACCGACCGATTAGAAAACAAGCACAGCATTTGGTAACATTCTAGCAGTTCTGAAACGTTCTTACAAAGCAGAAATATCATTTAGAACTATGGTCATAAAGCCACATAATTCATTTACAGAGGCAAGTTTTGCTGAAGTAAATCGGTACGAGAATAAATTTTAATTCAAGGCCAATTTGATCATATTGGTTCTCAAACAACTAAATGTGATTTAGCAAAGATATTTCTAAAGTTATCATGCATTGTTCTAAAAACCTTTTAGCAGGTATCAGTAAGGTTTCAAGGCTTTGAGACTTTCCAGGAAAAGTGGGTCTTTGTTACTTTTTAAAAAGATGATATCTCTCAAAAATTGAATTGAAAGTATTGCCACTATTTTGGCCTTTTTGGCTTCAAACTATAGACTGATGTCTAATGGTTTCACAAAAGTGGTTTCAGTTTCATTGACTGTGATGCTCAGGAGGAATGTTCAGAAAGGGCCTAGGCATCCCGTGCGGTAGTGTAGAGGAGGGAATAGGCAATTATAAAGCCTAGTTTTTTTAAGAAAATACATTTTCCCAAGTGATAGCTGGGTGATTTGCTTGCGCAAACTATCAGGTAACTTAAATCTTAAAATGTTTCCTTGTTTAATTAACGAAAGCTTCATATAAAGTAAATTAGGGGCTGGGCATTTTTGGAGGTAGGTCTCTGGTGGGAAATAGGTGATGTTTCAGTGCAGATATTTTAGACACCGTTTGTGTTTCTGCTTAGGGCTCCGAGATTTGTACGAAACAAATACTCTAGAAACTAAGTTTGAAAAATCTTCTTCGTAGAAAAACGTAAATTTTTTTCCCGGGCAAAAGTATAGGGGTAGGTTTTTCTCCACAGCAACTGTGTTTTGGTTTGAAATATTGAAAAATCAAGCTCGAAATGAAGGCAGGTGATTGGCTAATGACATTTTGTAAACAAACTCGCTGATTGGTCTAGAACAAAATGTGCTCTTGTTCATTTTACCACGAAAACAAATTTGGCGCCAAAAATACGCTTTTGCTGTCTAAATTAAATTCAATTCGCTTCGATGTCTAAAACCAAATTAATTCGCTGCGCCCATAACGCGCTGTCTAAACTACGCCTCACTGAACTTTAGCAATCAAGAAGGATAAGGAAATACAAAAGGACTTCGGGGAGACAAAAGGACTTGATGGCGGAACGATAAAAGCTAGATTTTCATTTATTTTCAGCAAGAAATTATGTTACCAATCTAATTGTACACGTAAAGCGTTTTCGTTCCTTTAAATATGAAGAGTTCGGCGTTTTTGAGAAAAATAAGAGTTATTATTGAGTTGCCGAATACATAAATCCTCTCTTATTATTTACAATCCTCAGCTTTGAAAAAGCTCTTTCATAGTTTGTTGAACCTATTGGCAAAGTGACGAGAACCTTGTAAAGAAGGACCAGCTGTGGAAAGGCACTTTGCAGGTTGTACTTATCTTCAGCTGAAGAACTGAATGGAAATTTTCTCTATTCAAAGCCTTAGCCAAACGATTCGATTTTTCGCTCGATATTTCTCTCGACATTTGATCTCAAAATCGAGCGAAGTCAAGTATGGGTGGCCAAACGATTCGATCTTTCGCTCGATTTTTCATTCGATTTTTCACTCACGCCAAAAAAATAAAGGCAAAGAAACGCAAATCGGCTGCCGTGTTTATCTTGCGTGCAAATATCCTTTTACAATCTCTTGACGAACTCGAGCGACATAAGACCCTGTTCGTCCGTTCCATGCAGGAACCGCCATTAAATACTTATTTCGTTTAAATAAATTACTATTTTCAGACAAAATTTTGTTTCTTTTGATTAATTCCATCACTCGACGCCAATCAACTTGCTCGACAAATCGAGTGAAAAATCGAGTGGTTTTGCCGGGGCTTAAATCAAGACTTTCTCCTGCAGCCGGCTGAGGGCTGCTCTTCTCTCTAACTTTCCTAAATTTACGGTAATTATTGATGAAAAAGCTGTACTTATCTCTTAATTTTTCGTCATCCAGGCCGCAATTCTTCGCAACCTTTTTGAATGACACTGCACACAACTGCCTTTCAATTTTTTTTGAAAACATTATGGGTTGAGCAAGGCAAAATCTGTCAAATTTGCCTTATGAGACGTGAATCTTGTATTCATTGAGCTGATAGCTGTATCCACTATCACGATGATATACGGATTCCCTATTTTCTTCAAATCCATCCATGCAATTTTCCCCTGGCATCTTTTTCTTTTTGCGTACTCGTCGCTCGACAAAATTTTGCTCTTCTAAGTCATGGCGAAAACAATAACTTTTTGCGTCTTCTACAACACCAGCGAATTCATTTCGAAATGAACTGAGTTGAATTTTAACTGTCGGAAATGGGAGTTTATAAAATAACTGAGACCAGAGCGTTAATTTCCTTTACAAATTTCAGCAATGTGAAGATTCCGACAAATATTCTAATGAAAATAGGTAAGAAGGGTTGAGCATGCCCTATTTTACGACAGGTTTAAAAAAATATGCGACCTTTTGGACAGGATCGATGAAAACCTTACATTTTGTCTAATATTTCAAATTTTCCGATAAACGTTGGATTTTCCGACTATCCGACAAAATTTTTGCCAGGGGGGTGGCTGTCCCCCCTGCCCCCCCAGCCACTGCGCCTCTGATAGTCATCTATTAGTTTGATTGGTTTCTTTACTTCTTTCATGTTTGAAAATTCGACCCGTCAGGTACATATTTGACATGAGGGGTACAATTTGCATCAGAGTGACGGTCCCGGCCTGACATCGCTACAGTGTGCCGTGAATATGACAGAAAGTTGCCGTGAATGTGAGAGAAAGTTTGTCATTAATATAAGAGAAAGTTTGCCGTGAATGTGAGAGAAAGTTTGCCGTGAATATGAGAGAATGTGTGCCGTGAATATGACAGAAAGTTGCCGTGAATGTGAAAGAATGTGTGCCGTGAATGTGAGAGAAAGTTTATCTGAAAAAAGAATGTTTGCTGTGGAAATTATGGATATGTTCCGTGACCCTTGTGGGCCACCATAGCTATGCAACAAAACTACTTTTCTTTTTATTTCGTTTAAGGCTGAGAAGCCACAAAGAGGAAAACAACTTGTCTATTAATGGTTTTCTTACTATCTCTTAATGTTATTTAAAGCAAAGTTAAAGATGAACCAATGTGCACATAACTCTAGCAGCCAACAGCCGACAGTTTTAATGATTTGAAGACTTTCTTGAGTTACTTAACATGACTCCTAAAGACTGCTGAGCCATGAGATTGATATCATCAATTCCAAAACCTGCAGGCAATCTCTGAAATTTCATCCATTTACTTGCTTTCTGTATTACAAGATCCCACTCTGCCTTATATTGGGCCCAAGAACGCAACAGCCATTTAACTGCCAGAGATGTTGCCCAGATTTTTTCGTAAACTTCGCTGAGCTCCAGTCCTTTATGGATCTCTTTGTCATTGTTAAGGTCGAAGGTGGGGTCCACAAAAGGACAGCTTTGCCTGAGTTTTGCCAATGGGGCAGGGATGACGTCAGCTAGCTCCTCGTTCAACATCCTGTTCGAGATTAAATGATACAAAATTAAAACACAGCCCCATAGGTCTCAATATGTCAATGTTTATCTATACAGCTATGTACACATTCGTGCCAACTTATTTTAATTCTTGCTTTGAAACAACAATTAACTATTATGAAACAGGCACCGCGCAGCCATTGGGCTAGCAGGGGCTATAGCCCCTCCACATTTTTGCAATGATAGGTTAGAAAATATTTTGGAAAGTTTACTCTAACTATGCTCTAACGCAACATTGGATAGTATACTCCTAAGGTCTAGCAGTTTTTCTTGACTGGAAACCCTTTTTGTTCATTTTTTAGATGTTTTTCTTGCTGTTTTTTTATCCCCAAGCTAATTTTATGTATCTTTATTTTATAGCTTAATTTTATGTAGCTATTGATATCTTCTTTGAACCAGATTGTTTATAAAACCCCAGTAGAAATAAGCCAGTACTTTCAAAAAGTGGCATTTTCCGGCGTTCTAGTGGGCGTAGCCTCAAAAAATTTCTGTCACGCCCTTTTCAGCCCTCCCACATTTAGACTGGTGCACGGTCTCATTTGTAGACATTTGTTACCATTTGTAAACTTTTGTAAGTAAGTCTAAAGATCAAATCGATGAAGAACTTATATTTAAGGTCTATTTCATTGCTATTTTGTATCCCATTATCATCAATTTTAGTTCATTTCAATATGTTTACCAAAACCCATCTGAGCATTGGATGTCAACCATTTTCATGTATCCCGATGATTCAAACAACCTCTTCTGCACAAGTAACGTGTGGCGTGATGCCGAGGCTGGAGACAGCAGTGTTGAATTTTCAGGTGGTTTTGGAGTAAACAATGTAAATTTTGTTGTCATTATTTTGTGAGTTTTGTTGCCAAACTCGATCTGTTTGACTTCTTTTCTTTGGATATCATACATTGGTGGCGATTCTGCCTGTAATTCAGATGTATTTGGCATACTACGGTGACTAAGAGAGCGTCTGCTTGGAAGAAAAGAAAAAAAATTAAGTAATGTCGATGGCAAAGTAAAATTAATAATCTGATTCAAAAGTATCAAAATAAACGGCTCAAAGGGAATCAATCCAATCGTATACGGATTTTGTTGCAAAATAAGTATAAAGAAACAATCTTTTCGTGATACAAAACTTGAAAATGGCTTTCAAAAAAGCAAACATTTAGTAAACTAAAGCTTTTCGTCTGACACTCTTCAGAGTTTAAAACATCAGAACAAAGATCGAAAACTCTACGCTAGGAAACATATAAACCCAGTTGTGGAACGAAATAGGCCAATCAGAAACACGAGCACATGACTGTTGAGATTGACCAATCAGTGCCGCTTGCCTATTGAGAACGTTGTCCTTTGGTGTCCTAAGGTAAAAACGAACTCCTTTTGTCTACACAGTAGCGGTTTCCTAGCGTAGATTTTTCGATCTATGTTCTGACGTTTTCAACTCTGAAGAGTGTCAGACGAAAAGCTTTAGTTTATTAAATGTTTGCTTTTTTCAAAGCGGAAATATTCTAAGAAACAACAATAAATAAAGTTATAGTGCATGGATCTCCGTTAGGCTCATACGATCGACATGAATGAATATGATCTCTTCTTCTTAATAAAGTTAAAGTTATTTTCCTTCAGAATATTGTCTGTGATGCAGGCTAAATTAAGTGCCAACTTGGTGAGCTTCAAGTTATTCACAAAGCTTGAGGTTTCAAAGTTCAAGTACACAATTTGTCGTAGCTCATTTTTCTATTTGTGTTTTAGCGTTAAGTTACAGGTATTATTTTGAAGACCTAAAAATCCGCAAAAACTTACCCTCGACGTTTAGAGAATTTCTTAATGAAAACAGCTTCTTGCTCTTTGCATTTGTCGTCTATAACAACAAGCACTGAGTATTTGGAAGCCACTTTTGCTGATCTGCTTACTTCGCCAATTAATGTCGTGATATATTCCTTGCCATCGATGTTCAATGATGTGTTCTCTTCTAGTTGCCGCTCAAGATCCAGGATAATTGACTTGGCTGCCAGCTGGTGGATGGTCGGCTCAAATGGTTTCTCTGTGCTGTTCTCTTAGAGAAACAAACCAATAATTACACGAAATCATTGCAAAATTTTTACAAGTTGCAAGAAATCAGAGCAATTAGTATTGAAAATCATGAAAGAGGAAAGAAAGAGACAAGCTTTTGGTCTCAAAAACTTTTAAACAGCACTGAAAATAATTTATACTGAAGAACTTCTTGTCCAGCACTCCTCAGATCAAAAAATTTGTATAATTACAATTTTACATCTATCGAGGCTTGGAAAATAATTTCTGCGTATCTTTTACCCATAAGTGTCAGAGATATTTTTTAATTGAAAATTTTATCACAGCAACAAAGAACTGAATCAAATGATGATTTGTTGATATTACTAGATCAGGTATAACATTAATCTATCAAGACGTCATTCTTAGTCGACTGTCAGCATTTGAATAGTGGTTGAAAACACCAATCTACCTATAGTGAGATAAAGAAAATCCAACTATTCGTGTGCCATATCTAGCAGCTTCCATCGACAAAAACATGCAAATCTAAGTTCGAAATCCGTTAACAAAAGTAATATGGCAACTAACTTACCCTGGTCTAGAGCAAGTTTAAACGGTATAAGCCTCTTGAAAAGGCGCCTCCCTACATTTCCTGTCAGGTAAATCATCCCTTGGTTTGGGTTTAATGCAACGTTGTCTCCACTGATCTCCTCCCCATCGCCCAAATCATGCATAAAAGACGAGCTAATTGTCCTTGACCTTTCTAGCAGTGGCTTTGCATACTTCATTGATGACTGGCGATTGACTGGAAGTTTTTCACTCTGCTTGTCTAAAGACATGCTATTGGCTAATCGGCCAATACTCTGCAACTGCATTTGAAAATATATCCAGATTTAGCTACCCTCTTGCAAGACATTTTTGTCACAAATGATATTACAATCATAAAATCATAGTTTTTGGCTGAAAATAGAATATGATACCTCAAATGTGCTTTACTTTAAAGAATAATACCCACTCCTACAGGTAAATAAAAGATATTCGTTTACAGTCATTGAACAGGGCATTCCACGGTTAATTCAGAAAATTCAGAAAAAAATGAGTCATGCTCACCCCTGGATATAGCAAATGTCTGCTATATTGTTTATATGAACTTTATAGAGCAACTTTAAAATATGTGGCTATAAATGTCTTGCATAGATTGTGAAAGGGGGTCAGAGCATTAGATTCGACTTGGTGTAGTGGCACCAAAGTCGAATCTAATGCTCTGGCGGCTAGAAAAAACCATACAACGTGGTTTTTTCTTTTCCTTCCAGAGATTTAGGACGAATGGTTCATTCGTAAAAAACAAACTTTTACTTGTTGCGTGTTACAGCCACAGGCAACGTGGAGCAGGGGGCTGGGAGGGGGAGGGCTTTAGCCTCTCTTACCCTCTCCACTTTTTGGAAAAGCCTCTCTTTATTCATTTTTAGCTCCCGCACTTTTTTAAACCCCACACTTTTCTCAACGCTCCACGGTCCCTGAGCCGTAGCTCTATTGATGAAAAGTAAATAAATAAAGAAAGGCGGTGGGATAAGTCATCTATTGTCAAAGACAGGTCAAATAGCTAGCAAGCAACTAAGTTAGAAAATACATCTGTTTGTACAAAATCATATATTTATGTTGATTTGTCTTTAGGATTTTTTAGGCACAGTAAAAGTTTTCTTCGATTGACTGATGTAGACAGCGTTGGAGCAAATAAAGAAGGAAATTTTTCTTTTCTTTACTTCTTGATCTAAAAGGATAATTTTGAAACCAAAAGAGCTGTAATCAAGCAACAATCTAGAAATGCTTTGTTTTCTGCACTTTCTACAACTGTAATTTTTTCGTTTACCTGTCTCCTTTTAGAATGAATGCGATCATCTGGTCTTGTCTCATCTGACTTTGTTGTGCCACTTCTGCTGGCCTTTCCTTCAAAATCAGCTGCTGAGCTCTGCCTCTCCAAAGCTCCTTTGCTCGACTTTGTATCCCCAGTGTTCTGCCGTGAGAAGATTCCTGAAATTGCTGTTCTGCTGTTTGTCTCCTTACTTGTTCCTTGGTCTGAGGATATGAAGGGGAAAGAATGTATTATTCAGCAAGATTAAATTCTTTTCATATGCTCAATAAAATCTTACACTAATGAGATACATATATACATTACTTTAACTACTTTACTACACTTCAAGGACGATACCCCAGGGAGCAAGCGATAACGCCTACCCCGGGGACATTACATAAAGACTAACAAAAACAAAATTAACTACAGGCCAATAATTGTCAAACTGCAGTATGTTTCCTTTATAACAGTGTAATGAATGAGAAAGAAAACAATGGGCAGCCCCCCCCCACACAACCCCCCACCCTTCCCCAATATGAATTTCGTTTCGACGGCACTGAACTACATATTGATATAAACACGTTTTACAGAACTAAACACATTCAAATTTAGATTATATCTTAACTATGTTTTACATAACTAGAAAACAATTAACAAGACAAAGGAAGTAAGATAGGGACTAAGTGACTGATAATTTTGAAATAGGCTCAATTGAACCGACCAGTTTCGTGGAAGAAATTTCTGGTTAATTCAAAAATAATTTTGTTAATCTCACTAGGAGGGTCTTTATGACCAAACCAAGTTCAATCAATTGAAGCTTTTTAATATCTTCCCTGATGCATTCAGGATGCAGATCCTTATCAAATGCTACTTTTGTTTTCAAAATCTCATCGTCATAACAATGTCTATCTCTTAAAATCTTATAATTCTTTTGAAAAGGCCAAAATAAAACATTATATTTCACTGTTTTTTGCTTTTTTGAATGCCCAAAACATAGTATAATTTAGTTTGCATCTATTTTTCAAGCAAAACACTTAAGCGGAATTAAAAGCCATGAAATCTTGTGGGGGTGGAGGTTGAATTAATGTGAAAGAGGCATGACTCACCAAAGTTGTGATATGTTAAGGCTATGTACAAAGCCTTATTCAAAATTATTTTCTTTTATATTTTTCAATCTATGTATGTATATAAAGAGCTTTAGCGTGTTAACAACAAATTACTTTTTACACTAAGATATCTTAAATGCAGCTCACATATTTTTTCATAAGAAAAAATTTAAAATAGTAATGATTGGGGAGCAATTCTTCATTTCTTAATGCTTTAGGCACGGTGAAGAGAACGTCTTTGGCCTATTTATCATCAACTAATTTTTGATAGACATTTGCAAAAGCGAGCTATCCAAATAATGTCTTGCGTCGTTTGCTTTCCTAAGCCATTGTTTCATTGAATTTAAATATAAACTGTAAATTGCTGGTTGATTGCAGCAATTTAAGCAAGGCTTGAACTATTAAATTTGGCAAGAAATAGCATAGGTTTCAAATCTTTCACTGGCTGAGCGACCAAATTTCTCTATACCTCATTAGCCAATCAGAATTTAAGAATATGACAACATACTTGCCTTGCAGCAAGATTTAGGCCTATTTTTGATCGTTCAGAAGCTATGATACCAGGAATGTATTTTGGGCAACATTACTGACCATGATAATCACTATGCGCTTAAAAATCTTTGACATTCATAAAACTGACGAGCAAGTGATCCAGGCATATAAGTAAGTGGAAATCTTACTCATTTTATTTTGCAGATCATCTGACGGTAGTGAAGCTTATCGTTGGCGTCAAAGAAAGAAGCAAAGCAAATTGATGAGAGCATTAGAAGGACCATTTTTTCAAGAAAAAATTTCTTGATAAATTCATAAGCTTGCACACGGAATAGATAATTTCTAGTAAAAATTGCAATGCCGAAATTAATTGAAGCTGTTTGGATAACTCTCAGTTAGAAAATTACAAGCCAAAATTCAGGTTGAATTGTTTGAAACAAATTCTAGTTAATTAGAAAAAGTTTCGGGCATCACTAGGAACATTTCTTGTGAATTCCTGTTAATCACTTTTGTGAAAGTATAATCTTTACAGAACTAAAATCAATTTGAGGAATTTTCTTTATCGACTGTTCGGAATAGTCTACCATAAACTTTTATGCAAACCAGACTGAGAAATTGCTCATCCAATCGCAACATTGTCAATTTCAGATAAATGAATGATATGATATCTATTCTCAAGACATGAAGTGAAAATATATTTTACCTAAATACCCACCCGCATAGACACAGACAGAAAATTTTCTCAAAAACTCAATTACTGCGGAACAAGGCTATTAAAAAAAGAAGAGTTCCAAAAAAACAAAGTAATCATGTAAATTGTTTCTGCTTAAGCTGAATTGTCCATCATTCACTTTGGCAGCACTATGCAGACTCCTTTCTACTTTAATTTTTGTAGAAATCAATTGCCCTCTGTCAGAAACCTAGTTCCAGAACTCAGATCTCTTAACCCTATCTTGATCCACGGGGTGGGAATAATTTAGGCCTCCTCTCATTTTTCTATGCACACGCTAAAATCGGAGCAAAGAAATACTGTCAAGCCTTAATGAATTTTCCTGAAAATTATCCTTCGATATTATGATGCAATTTTGAAAATAATATCCTGTTAATTGTTGCCATAGCAATTAGCTTTTGAAAGGGTACTTTATAGACAATATATAATGCTCTTTAGCTTCCATATCCAATGTAATAATTTAATGAAACTTCTTTCATCTATAATGTGAATTGAAAGACACATTTTGCTGTTGTTAAAAAGATTGAAAAATATTTTCAGAATTGCGTCGGCAAAATTTAATATGAAACTCAAAATGATACATTTGTTTTGATCCATCCTTTGTTTCTGAGCTGGATTTTCAGCAGAATGCCTGTAGCCAGGATTTAAATATAATTGAATATTTTCATCATAAAATTGATACTTTTGACTGTGTATACGTAAAAAAAATTTTTTGTTGCTTTTATCATAGTTTGTGATAAGCTGTCTTTCTATCTTTTCGCAAAACCTACATAAAACTACGTTCTGTTACTTAATGTGAATCTTGAAGATTTTTTTGCTAAATTGAAATGTATTGATGATGTCATTAAGACGTCATTATTGATTATATTGACGCGAAAATTTCCAAATCGAAATTTTAGAAGAAGAAGATTATGATATTCAAGTCTCAACCTCCTGTCGCTAACTAATTAGGAGGCTCATAAAAGCTTTGTCCAGATAGCGTTAAAATACTTTAGGTATTAGCATTTGCAAAAATGACATTGTTTTGTCTTGATATTAAAGGGCCACACCAGCTCTAAATTGTTATTCTAAATTGTATTCAAGAGCACGACGAAATCAGACCGCCTGAATACGAACCTGCTTTCATTTCTCATCCTGCTTTCATCTCTTACCGTTGTGTAGTTATTTAAGTTTGTAAACTGGTCATTGAGTTCAATTTTTTCATTCTCACTTTCGTGGCACTTGGAATTGACGTCAAAACCATTTTCGGCCTCGGTCATAGATGTCATGTTGTCAACATAGTTCCCTTTTTTGCAAAACTGATAATTATTTCACTTGGCAGATTTTATTTGGGAAAATTTATTGCAATATGATAATGCATCAGGGTTTAAGCACAATCTTTTAGCAAACTTTAAAACTTTTATTAGTTATATCTCGCTTAATTTTTAACATATTGAACTAACTTATTGAGTTAATCTAGAGGTATTTCATGATGTTCTTTTATGTTATAATATCAAAAGTCGAAAATCTAAAAATTGACTTTTTTTACGTCATTCTTATAGCACTGTAGACTAGGCTGAACATGAAACCGTTGCATAAATTGAGTACATTAATGTATCACTGTGCGTCAAGGTGTCAAGACACGATTGAATAAACTTAAAGTCTAACCGTACCTGTTCGCTCTGACAGTCGGCTAGCTAAATTTCTAACACCATCGATGAAAGAGGAAAAAACAGATTTATTCTGTCCATCTGTTGGGCCAGGTGACCTTTGAGGGCTGCTCTGTGCCTCTTGGGTTACATTTCCGCCATCAACTGATCTGTCGCAACTTTTACGCTTTCTGAGTGTATCTTCGCTCCTTGCAGATGCCACGCGGTCATCTCGCGATTTCCTGCGGGAAATATGCTCTGCAGATGCACTTAGTCTATTGCTCCCGTGCGAAGCAGCATATTTCCTATCGGCAACATTGTCGTTGCTGAGAGATGAGGTCCGACAACTCTTTGCTGCAAAGACAAAACTTTGCAATTGTACATGAATTAAGAACAAATAGACAAAGTTGTAAAAATGATGAGCGTTGACACCTTGCATCGCCGATAAACAATACAAGAGAGATCATTCCACATTTATATCTCAGCATTCACAACAGAAAGTTAATCGCCGAAACCATCTTGGTGCTTCATAAATGAAGAAAATAAAAAATGGGTTGTATAATTTTTTTGCGAATTTAGAGAAGCGTTTAAAATTCAAGACCATTCAGTTTTATATTTAAAAAACCCTTGATTTCCTTGTGTCCAAATTAGTAATATTTATAAATCAAAAGAAGGGCTGAAACGTTGCTTTTCATGATTTGATCTTACACAGCTAAAATCCCACTTGGCTTGTATCAGCTGTCAAAACAAAGCATTTTGTTAATATAAAATGTCCCCTTACTAACTCGTATTAAAGAATTTGAGTCAGATTTCCAAGTACATTTTGTTGCGACTTTTTCCATTCCAGTTTAGTAATTTTTCAAGACATTTTTTCAATGGCACAGTAATCGTAAAAACATCCGGAATAATGTAGAGCTGTTATTTGCCATATCCAATGAGCCCTGGCTTCTTTGATTTTTTGGCATCCAGCCATGTGTCCTGGCCTGAAAAATCTGTCCAAAGAAATCAAGAATTGGCTCTAAGAATGTGCCATTCTTGGCATTTACTATAGGGCCATTACTTAAAAATGAAGAAGGTTAAGGAACGAGTGTTTTCCTGAATAATACTGTGTGTCAATTTACTTGATATGGTACTTGATATAGCGAGTGATACTGTGGATGCCTGCGCTGTGGTGTGAGAATTTGAAGGAATGAATGAGACATTAAGAAAAATATAACAGTCCTCAGCAGAGTCACTACAAGTCAGTTCATAAGAGCCATTATCCGAAGTTTATATTTTGAGGACTTTAACATGTAAAGCATTGCCTATGTTCCTTACCTGACGCTGCATCACTTGTAACTGATCTTGCTCGATCATAAAATGTACCGGTTGCCTCACTACGTCCAAACTTTCCAGCAACATAATCAGAAGAAAATTCAGCTTCAAGTCCAGAATGAGGTCGACCCAACGATTTATTCGACTTTCCACTTCTTTCAGAATGGCAATCGTCCGAATGCTGTCTTTTATATAGATCAGACTTTGAAACGTGCATGTGACGATCGTCTGGAAATTTTTCCTGCTCAAAGTACCCGCTGGATGATTTTGAAACGAGACCATTATTGTTTCTTTTTGGATCCAGACGATTATGCATAACTGACATCATGGCGTCTTCCTCATGATCGCTTTTTGGTTCCGAAGATGATCTAAAATTCAGCAATTTTAAAACTTTTCTACGCATAATTGCAAAATCTAGAAGCAAAGAGATTTTTCAAAATCAATCTGTTAGCTTCAATAGCAAATATTTGTGACGTTTTTAATGAAAGTTCTTGAATAACTGCGTTTATAGGACAAGGATTTTTATATAATATATATGTTTACAAATTTTTCAACTATTCTGTGCTTTAAGCTTATAAAGAAGATTCTGAGCAGCAGTAATAAAGAAATTACAATGTAAAGATGCAATTTTTGACTTGCAGTAAAACATCAAAAACAACGGATGAAATTACAAGCTACCTGCGTTTTTCTTGCAAAGTTATACTTTCTTAGATCTTTTCTATAGGTTGAAAAACTGTTGCATTGCAAATTTTCTTATAGATTTTCAAATATTTATAACACAAACGACGTACCTATTTCCAAGACCACTATCCCTTCTATTGCAGCTCTCAACCAATGACTGTTTATATCTATCGTGTTCCCTACCCCACGAGCATTTCACGAACTCTTCTTGTTGTAAGATATAATCTATCAATCGTCGACGTTTATCGAGCACCAGGACCTCCAACATTTGACAAATTGTCTGGAAATTTGATTCTTCAATAAAGTGCGTGTTGACGTGGTCATCCGATAAGGATTGCTTTAACCTGCGAGCTTCCTTGCGCAGACTATTCGCATCATACCCTGGAAATGCAATATCCAAGATTAGCACAGTACAAATATTATAGAAAATATGAAATGAATCTCGCCAAAATTATCATTTAACAGGTTTTAACTTCAAGAGTTGCAATGAAGCAGTATCAATGAAGCACAATATGATGTGCACCTGTTTACAAGTGATGATCAAAAGGCAAAAACAAACTGTGAAATTTGAAAGTAACACGAAAGAGCGGAACCATATAATATGTGGATAAAACATCGGACATTCATATTGTGATTTTGCCTTTTCCCCTTTTGTGTTACTTTTGGACCATACCTGGATATAAATTTTCTGCTGACTTTCGGTCATTATCCGACACCCATACTCAGAAGAGTGTCATATGAAGAGTACTTAAGTAGCTATGTATCTGCTATTTCGTACAATCTTCAAATTTTGCGGTACCAAAACGTTAAAAACAAAGCTGTATGGCTTTTGGCAATCTATTTGGTAAGAAGAATGTCAAACGGGGCATAATAAAGGATTTGACTGGCACTAAGTCTAGCAGTACACTGCACTAAGATGTTTGACATAGAAACGTATATAGACTTGCTCAATGGAAACTTATCAAAGACATGCTATAGACAGTTGCAGTGGAATTAAAAGCTACATCTAAAAGAAACCAAGCAAATTTCCATATAATTTACAAGATGTAATAATGCAACTGGTAGCTTTCTTTTACAATTAGCAGTTACCGTGAAGATTTTGAAGATGGAAGTAACAAGATGTTTTAAGTAATTTAGCAATATCTAATCGAGCTAACTTTACTCAGAATGTCATTAGGTGAATCGGCCACTGTCATAAAGTCTCATTTCTAACAATGGGCCTTTGCGAGGGTGGCGACGGTCCAAACAATGGCAGTAATTTTCTACGGATTAACGAAAATTTTAGACAGTCGGAAAATGCATTATGGGATGTCTACGTAGCGCAATGACTCATTGTTAGCAATGAGTCTTTAATGATATTTTCCCGATTATAATTGAAAATTTGCTCTATCGTTGGTATTATTGCATATAACCTTAATTTCGATTAATAAATGAAGCTTTAGGGCATTTGCTTAGTGACTAAATTTCAAAAAGGACTTGAAATCTGCATCACCTGAACCGGAACACTAACACTTAACTGACTTACTGCAAAAATGTCTTGATTTAGAAAACGATCAAATATGTCAAAAAAGGCAAGATGGTATTCCTATCTAAAACTAAAACACCAGAATGAAATTAACAGTTGGCCTAGCTTTGTAGGCTAATTTTACATGTATGAATATGAATGCTATCACGTCCAATAATAATTAGCAAAGGAAGCTTAGAAAATAATCCTATAGTCTCATCGACAAGATTAAACAAACAGTACTGACCAATTGCACTTACTTTTCTCTTCACCGTTTGTACATTTCGTGTGGAAAAGCTACACTACCAAACTTACTTGAGGAAATTCAAATTATCATAGGGGTACGATGTACACTAATCTACCTTTCATTTCGATATCTTCTTCGACGTTGCTTTGAATACCTTTGTTCAAATGAAACCAAGTTGGCAAGACATCGTCGAGGCATTCGCTGTCATGGCTAAGAGGCTTCCCATAGCCCAGCTCAAGACTTTTCACAGAGCGCCTATCGTCTGAAACTTTATGACAGCCACCTGCAAGTGGATAATCACTTGCTTTTATATTGTCCATATTCGGTAAAGTATCCCAATATGGCAGCTCTGTACAAAGTTTTTGAACTGGTGATCGTCCTTCATTGCTTCTAGCCGAGTTATGACGTGTTGGATACCCTGGATGGGCAAGGTATTTTGGCAAAGACTCTACACCATGATCTTGTGATCCCCCGTCGCGACAAAGGATATAGTGACTTCTTATATCACCCGTACTAGCACTGAAATGGCTTTCCTTGAATGTGCTGCCGGTAGATGTCTTTGACGTTAAGCGTTCTGCTGACCTCCATTGCACCTCGTACAATGGTACACCAAGTGTGTTATCTGATTCAACAGAGTCAGGATTCCGACTCACTCGCCACGACTGCACACGATCAATGGAACTACGCTTACCATGTTGCCAGCTATTACTTTCTGTGAGGCGTTCTGCCTCCTCTTCGGTGAGAAACACCTCGTTGTCGTTAAAGTCATCCGGCTCTTGTGAATGGTTAAGATCTAGCCGATTTCCAATTAAACTATGATGCGAAATATCGCTTGGCGTGGAAGTACTTTTGGATAAGATGTCTTTATTTGACCGATCATCGCAAATAAGTTCCACTTCGAATTCATCTTCCTGAAATAAAAGAGAATTGGCTCGACATAAAGTAGAAAGGAAACAAGCCGTACCAATCATGAAAATTGCAAAAATTGCATAAATCTAGCACTCATTGAAAAAATAAAAGCTTAAAACAAAAAAATATCTTAATCATTGTTCAATCTCAATCTCAATCTCAATGTTCCAGAAAATCAGCCAAAAGACAACTATGCCCAGCTATGTCTTGGCTGCAAGTAATTAGGCTCTTGTAAAAACTCACTTTGTAATTTGCAAATAAAAATAACTTAAGATAAATGCAGCATTGGACTAACTCGGCGTCACCTGTGCTAAACTCTGTCTTGGCGCTTAGTGAATTATCTGGATATGTGATTTAATCGATTTTTGTTGGCCTATGAAGCACTAACGATGACACTAACAAGTGTCTATAAATTACATCATCCTTTTTTGTTATCATGAACTCACAGAATTCTTAGCACTTTCAACTTAGGAATTCCAAAGCTTTTATTCAAATCCCTATTTGACGACCTGTAATATGATCAAACTGTCACTCTTCATATCATCGGTCATTACACTTTCAATATGTATTTTGTTGAAATATCGAATAGTTTAAGTTGGCTAGTTTCGGAAAGTTTCTAGCAAAATACTTTCTTCTGAGACGCTCGAGTTGGCAAGGCCAAGCAAAGACATTTAATACCATTAGAATGAAATTAAATTATCGCTTCATTTTTTAAATTTCGCAAAGAGCTACTAAACATGCTAAATAAAGATGGGTCTCTCTCTCTCAAATAAATAACGTCGATTTCTCTTTGTATCTGTTCATACCTCAAACCAGAATTCTTTTACAGAATCAGAGGAAGATCTCTGAGAGCGTTTCTCGTTTGAAGTAGCCTCCAAATCTTTTCTCCTTGCTAGAATTGCGTACATCGTCAGGCGGTCTCCGTCAAACAAAGGCGGTATATGCTCTGGAGTATAGATGACGTCATAACCATCTGGCAAGATCCAAGATGCACGTAGATTTGTAACTGCAGGCTGTAAAGCTACTTGAATCTTTTCGATCACCTTTAAAAATATGACAAGCTTTATATAATGGGATAGCATTGCCAAATGTATAACGAACATTATAGTTCATCAGGCAAAATCGAAAGATGGTAATTGCTCACTGGATAGATAGGCAAAGACTTTTATGGTATCTGCCTGCAGGAACTTAAATATTGTCATACAAGTAACCTTTATCAAAGGAAAATGGTTGGTTAGAGCAACAAGAAGCGTATTGCTACTGGTTAACGCTAACTGCTTCTTATAATTTAGAACACATTATCTATTAAATTCAAGAAAAACTAGTTTACACACGATAACAATACAGCAATCTTTTCCGGCATTGAACTGGCTAAACTTCTTTTTGTTCTAGGTGAAAAGACCGCAATATTTCATTTGCTGAAGATGGCTAGGGAAGAAATTATCTTTCCATTTGCACTTACCTTTTCTTATTACTGGATGGAGTTTTGGAAGAATATGAGATCGGTTCACGCCAGTTGTTTCTCGTTAATATTTCTATAGATTTGTCATGAATAGATAAACGTCTTTCAAATTTTTGTTCTGAATGTTCCAAGAATA
This sequence comes from Rhopilema esculentum, assembly GCF_057945365.1. Lineage (NCBI taxonomy): Eukaryota > Metazoa > Cnidaria > Scyphozoa > Rhizostomeae > Rhizostomatidae > Rhopilema > Rhopilema esculentum. The sequence goes on from NW_028300847.1 coordinate 1,252,871, forward strand.
TTGAAGTTCTAATACAAAGCTGCAACTTCCAAGATCTACTTCTTTTTCAAGGTGAAAAGTAGGCTATATCACTTTGCTTAGCAATGTTGCAGCGACGTAATACACAATATGCCAAACCTCAACTGAAACGTTAGCCATTGATAACAATAAAAATTTTTTGCTAACCTTTGGTTGAAGTCGCTCGCCGACTGGTATGACTTCTGTCCTTCCATGTGTAATGAGAGCCAAATCACGCAGCAGAGGTAGACAAATGTTTTCTCCAAGACCAAAGGTAAAAATTCTTAAAGATGATAAGACAAAAAAAATGTTAGCAGAAACATTTTGCACGATCTTTAGAAGGAAATAAATTAGCGTCTATCAGTTTTAGTTTATCAGTCATGTAAGGTTTCAAGACAAAATTCCCAAGACTTTATATTTTTGTATGTTGCTTGAGTTTATGATTCAAATTACATCCAGTTTCCGAGTTTATGATGTACAAGTTGGAGGATTACAAACGAAAGAAGTTTCGTATTAGATCAATGATAATAGTCGTGTCAGACAGAGATCCAGCAACGATATAGCAAAGATATAATTTTTTTCGTAGATAAGGCTCCATGCACCAAGATGAGAATAAAGAGCTAAAGAGGCAAATGAGAGTAGAAAGCAGGAAATGATCAGGTAGTCCTAGAAAGCTGCTTCAAAAGTTCAGTGATGTGATATTTTCATCACTGGATCTCACCCAGCGGTGCCTGTAAAAAATTTGAACGAAGTGGCCTTTGAATAAACTGTTCACTAATCTTTTTGAGGATCATTTGACTCTAACTCTGCACGGAATTTACCTTTACAATGACAGATGCAAAGAAGAAAAGGAAGGATAAAAAGAAAAAAGCATTGAGATATAACAGGAGATCATTATGAAGGTTTGCTTGGTCTAGAACAGGCCAATAATGACGTAATAGACACACCCACAGCACGTCAGAACTGGAGGAGCTTATCAGTCACACTCTTTTGATATCAGCGCTTTTTCTGTCCTAACCCCCCGACTTGGATGGCATTTTCTACAGAAGCCAATGATTTTGAGATTTCTTGTTTGTACTAAATCCAAAATCAAAAACTTCCTTTGGTAAAATTGTATCATGCGTCAAATTTGATTTCAGTTTTTCGGAAAATTTTTAACTGAAATTCACAATGAGCTCCAGACCTTGTTTACATGCAAGAAATTCCAACATGAAAAGAGTGTCATTTGAAAATTAGGGGTTCTGTCTACCTGGCCTTGGAAGTAACGCAAAAGCATTCTATTTTCAAGACCACAGCAAAATTGTATCAGTTGTTTTTATCTGCTCTGTTTGCAAAAATTAAGGAACTTTCAATATGATTTAGAGAACTATTTTAACTCTAAAGATGTCACATGTATTAGGATAGTAGTAATTCAAAACAAAGAATTTATTGAACAGTGTAAACTTATTCCTAATTTTACCATGATTTTAGTTATGTAAGTATTCTGATTTTCCAGGTCAACATCAGCCACCTTGAGGCTGCCACTTTTTAACCTGCGTTAACAAAAATATTATGAAATGAAATGAAATGAAAAACTGTTTTAGTAAAAATTGCTTAGAACAGTGCATTTTCCAGCAAACTAGAATCATCAAAAATCGAAATTTTTCCTTTTCGGGTAGTTACTATATCTAGAGCTTGTCCTGATATACAGATCAGATCTTTGGGTTTGGAAGGTCCGTTAGTCCGTTTTTATTATATTGCCTTGTCAAAGTTTCTATCAAAGGGTCCTGAAAAATCTGAAGTGTGCTATGTTTCCAAACTTTATATTTTCTGTTTGCGAATTGCATAATGTGCAGCTAGTGTCAATGCTGATGTGCAGTCGTCCAGCTAAAAATACGCTTGATGCAGGAAAATTACACATGCCATGTTTCTGTTGTTTTATGTCCTCAGTTGATATGATGCTGTCTTCGGTACAAATTCAGGGCTCCTCGGTTTCAAATTTGACTATAATTTTCCCAACCAAAAGGAGACTGCCACCCCGGCAAAAATCTGAACTCTCACCGGGGCACTTAGACGGAGATGACACAACAGGGAGCTAACATTATCGAAAACTTCTAGACTAGAACTTTTTCTTCAATTAAATATGACTTGTCTAGCGAAATGAATGGTCCATCGACCATCGTCTTCTCGTTGCTTAAAGAAGAGACTCACTTAAGCAATGCTTAAATCGCTCTCAGCTAGTCTCAATATCAGTCAGGGCAAGCATCGACTAATGCAATTATATAGACCAGCATTTTCGAAATTGCATTTTCGATTCTTCTGAAACCATGCCGAATCAGTTCCTGTTCGTTACGGCATTGCGACAAAATATACAAGATTAATAACTTGTGCTAATACGAAAAAATTTTTGATCAAAATTGGTGATAAAGCAGATGAAATCATAAATATTCATGAAAATTAAATCAATTCTAAAGCCCAATGTTGATCATATCGGATCTAGCATTAAACGAATATTGCCAATGCTAGCTAACAAGATCACGATTTGTAGACTTAGTTTCCAATACTTTAATTTAACAGTCAGTGGCATGGAAACACCATGTTGGAGTTTTCCAGGTCAGAAACTGCAAAATTATGCAAGGAATGTATCACGAGAAGGCAGTTTAAGAATCTGTATGAACATTTGTTATGATTCGAGACTTTAAAATTGCATATGATTGGTTTTGCCCGAAGTAAAGAAATGAAGAACGAAGTAAAGAAAAAGAGGGAAATGGCGAGAAGTTTGCAAACGAACAAAATACATAAAAAAAAATCTAATGCTGGGCACATTCCATCTCGTTCTCTTCCGCATTGACCTTTCAATTATGCATTTTTTTGCCTTGAAACGTAACTCCGTCGAAATCCCTATTTTATTTTTCAACTTTTCCTAAAGCAATCAAAGCTTCAAGGTTCAAGCATATGTATAGTGACTCAGCCTATATTTATCAGAACTTTGTTGTACTGCGCAAGCAGCAAAGTCTTTTTACCAACTAGCTACAAAACACTGACCATGAAACTGACCAAAACACTGATCAGGAAACCATGTATAAAACATCGGTTGAGACTTTAAAAGCTTACAAAATCATAAAATTATAAAGATTGTCTTATTATTAACCATGAAACTTGGAATTACAACATAGAACAGTCGTTTGGTACTTATCAAAAAGTTGACTTCTTCGTCTGCACGACATTAAGAAAAATGCTAGAATCAATCCCAGGAAACATTTAAACGTGCAATATATGGGTGTTTCATCAAAATTTTCCACCAAAACTCACGTGATCAACCACATGCGTCTTGCTTTAATGTATTTATATAAATGACAAATTTTGCCCGAAAACATTGTAATGCTTCTTGCTATTTTAAAATCAAGTGCCATCATACAACATCAACTGTTTATATTCAAAACAAGATAAGAAATTACTGGACCTAGAGCCACAAAATATGGAATAGGCCTTCCCGTACATACGTTGCTCGATCACCCTTCCTAACACCCTTATCATCAATCTTTCTATTTCAGAGAAATGGGAACAAATTAGGACCTGAACCCCACGTGGTTGTGCCATACCTAATGCTGTGTCAGCTATGGTTTTATTATTGGGTGATTCCCGTTATGCTCAAAACATGATTTTGAAGATTAAGCTATTGATAAAGATAAAATTAAAAATTAATGAGTGAAAATAAGATTTGTTTTTGAAATGCAATTGTGTTGCAATTGATAAATAATGCATACTAGAACAGCATCTTACGGTTTGAAAATGAATTATATCGGTAATGCATCTGAAAGGTGAGTATTTCAAGAAAGAATTTTGTGGCGCAAAAGGTAAAATCCCTCTGCAAAGTTTAGTCTGCAGAAAAAATGTAGATCTCTATAACAATAAAGTCTATTCCCAGTGTGTTCTTTTCATCGAAATGTTATAATGATGTTGAAATTTCAATCTGATGAAGTGGGAAGCTTTGGGTTGCAGCAGATTTGCTTAACCTTATATCAAAGAACGACATTACAGCTAGAGGGAATGAGAACATAGAACTGGCCTAAGAGCAACTGTCAGGCTGCCAGTGGCAATTCAGGCAAGGTTCTTAGAGGCTCATTGACACACACGAATCTTAGAGACTCATTGCTAATAATGAACCATTGCATCCCATAATGCATTTGCAGGCAGTCTTAAATCAATTTTGGTCAATCCGTAGGAGTTTACTGCCATTGTTTGGATCGTCACCTGGACAATTTGCTACCCCTTGTTAGCAATGAGTCTTCAAGAGCCTCGAATAGCCTTTAATGGCTAGTCACCAAAGGCCAGGCTGCAAAGTAAATTGAATTGGAAACAAGAGCGCATGCAACCGGCAGCGTAATGACTTGCTCTGGGCCATCTTTTCGTCTTTGTTAAATCCAGCAGTACTGCTAAGCCCTGATATGGGTTAAACCGGTCTACCACATACTTTTTTTAAAAGTCAGTGATTCTTTTACTCTCACTAAATTTAATGCCCAGCAATACCATAGTTTTTTAAAGAATTTTCTTAACAACCGACAAAGTCGCTAAAAGAAACAATACTGCACTGCTTAATAGTGTGACGTACCTTGTGAGATGACTTCGCTTTTTGACGCATTCAATGACTTTCGATGAATCTGTGACAACTCCGTCTGTTACCATAAAAATCTGGCGTGGCACAGCCTTGCGAACTGGTCCACTGAAAATCCATTCAAGAGGCTCCAGTAATGACGTCCCTCCCATGTCTGCACGAATTTTTCGCACGTAGCAACATGCTTCCTCGAGATTCGCTTGTGAGTATGGCTGACTTTCTTTAAAAAGACTTTGAAAGTAGGTCCCAAAGCTTAAAACATTGAAATACGCATTAGATGACAAACTATGAAGGAACAAAAGGATCGTCTCCTTTGCACTGTTGATAAGATTGCCATTCATGCTGCCACTACGGTCAATCATGAAAATGAACTCTGAAGTACCCATTGTTTCTTCCCTTTGCAAATTAGAAAAATCAGGCGAATAGCTCAACATCAAAACAGGGTTGTTCATTATATTACTTATTGGGTTCTTCTCCCCGAATTCGTTAGTATGTGTGTGCCGGGCCTGCTCAATATAAATAAACGGTTCGCGTGGTTTTTCAAGAAGAAATGACAATTGAAAGTCCTTGTCAACATGCTTGAAATTGTCAGGTAATTGAACGCGTATTTTTGCGGAATCATCGTCTTGAGCTAATGAATCAAATTGAATAGGATAGGTTCCAGAAGACACCCTTGTAACACGACAAGGGGCCTCGATGCTTACTTCGATCTCAAGACTGTAACCTAGGGTTGATATGGCGGGAATGCACGGTGCAAATCGCATGCTTGGGTCTTTGCTTTTCATTTCTTCGTATTTTGATAAGTCAGAAACAATTCGCGGGGTGAAGACACTGGGTAGCAAGAATTCCAGTGCAGAGTTGTAAGACATCCAGAAAATTTCCGTGATCACTGTAACTTGTACTTGTATAAGTATCCAAGGCGAGAGTCTGCCAATGCTTATCAAAAATTTTTCGTCATTACGTGGTTCAAAGTCGTAAATTGCAGTCTTTTTTTCTGATTCATTTTCATTTTCGATATCGACGAAAAGATATCGCCCCTCGATATTAGCTTCAAATTCAACGACATGAGATGAAAAATCAAGCGGCATGACAAACATTGCTTCAATTTCAACCCGATGATCATTGTAATACGTCAATGCGGCTGTTGTCCGCGCGGTAAAGCCACGTATGTCTGCCCAAACAGACGAGGAGCGCAGAGGAAGGGGTGATGATGTTTCCCGATTCAATAATCCTGCCATCTCAGTTGCTTGAAAGAGAACACAAATTATTTTATTTCATTTGCATCTAGCAAATTTGAATGTGTATGCAAATAGATCAGTAATATATCATACAACATATAAACGCGTAGGAAGCTCCCTTGAATAAACATCAATAACCTTGCCAAAGAAACACTTCCTGGAAATTGCATTGTTTCCCCTCATCTCTTATTTTATTTTCGGTGTCTTTATGGTAATGTTACATGTCTTTCTAAAATGTAATCCTAATGGCTCCTCAAATTGAAACCATATCGTTCGTTGAAATTTTCCTTCATGCAAAGTTAGGTTAAGCCTCAACCCAAAACAATTTTAATTTCCATACAAACGCTGAGTTTTTGAATGCGTCCTTCAAATGTTTGTTGACCTACCTTTTTAGTACTACAGCATTTAACAATAGAAATCTCCAACTCCGACTGTGACTGCAAGTGTTTTTCTTTGACGCAAAGAGCTTGTTTTTCAAATGGCAATCCTCGCTGCAATCGCTGTATAGCTGAGAGTAGGGTCGTGTTGTAATAATCACGTCGTCAACATATAAACGCTTCTAGACCGAACAGCCAAGGTCAAAATGGCCTAAAGCTGGTCGATATAAATTATTTTGATTTCCACAGCTCATCACGAAAATAACATGTTTGAAGGTATAGATTTTAATTGCTGTAGTGGTAAAGTCAGCCAGCCAGGAATGAGAGTCCTTTTAGACAACTTTGAGGAAGCATAATGCCTCGATTAATCTATCAAGAGCTAACATTCAGCTATACGCACTTGAGCAGGTCGTAAGGAAATTAAGATGAACAAAGACGAACGCAAAATCCACACAAAAACATTGCGCAGACCGAAGGCAGATGTTTTTGGCTAATTAATCCTTATAACAACGACCTGTTATTTATTTCATCAAAGAAAAATGAGCACTTTTCTCGCAAATCTCATCTCCTAATCAAACTGCAAGAAACAAATAAACTGCAGGGTGCCTACGTTTGTTAGCAGTCCGCAGATAATTACAGCCAAGAAAAGTTGGACTCTCGAATCATAATCTCAGGTTAAGAAAGTCTAATTATCCAGACAAATTCTAGATAAGGTAGAAAAGAAGAGCAGAAATTCAAGAGACTCAAAGCAAATTTGTTCAGCCTTTCAGCAAATTGACAACGGGCAGAGAAAAAACGAAGGTCTTATGGAAATGACAAGAGAGTATTGAGACGGAATGCAACAGGTTGCTGCCCGTGACCTAAGATAAACAATCGAATTAGACGACGCAATTATTCAAGAAAAATATTTTTTTAACTTTTAATTCAATTTAATTTAACAATTAACAACGAAAGAACAGGATAATGTTAACAACATGATTCAATTGACAGCTAATTAAAGAAAGCTTGCTTATCAAGTTTAATTGTATCAGCCTACCTACTGTATATTTGTGCAAGCTTCTTTGTTGCAAAAAGTCTTTTGACTATTTTTTGTGATAGATTATCTCAGCATTGAGATATGATGGATAAGGTTCGATGATTTCAATTGTCTAAATTAAGAGTATGATTGAACCTTAATTAATTTACTTCTTTTTTGAGCGTAATTAAAAGACTTTTTACTTAGTATTTTCATAATAATCTGTTAACGCGCACAGTTATAAGGCAGGATGCATACACATAAACAGTTCTTGAAAATAGCCTTTCGATTAACTAACTATTCCTCAAGACATTTGGTTCAAAATTGATTGATAGAGATCTAGATACAAATTCAGATGCAATTTGTTCTGCACAATTTCTGAAATAACTGTAATTCTATATTGACTATTCTTATCTGTTCTCATTTCATCCAATTTCAATCAAAGAAAAATTCATGGGACCAAAGGCAACAAAGCTAACATAGAGGTGAACTATGGCCCTACACAGAAGGTTTTGTCTTATTGGGAAAGCAGAAACGCAGGTACAACAAGGCAGCTGGCAATTGATTTATCAATAAATAATGCTAAAAAGATGAAATTTCTATACGTCCTGTCATGTCATTTATTCAAAATGATTGGGTTGAAATCGCGTCCAAACAGGTGAACAGCGCAGTGAGTAGTCGGATAAGTATCATTCTGAAGATATATTCTTGACAGAAGGTGAGAGAAATCATGCCGGTTCAGATTCACAGCTGCATGCGGCAATAGTGAAGTACGTCGCCCGAAGGATTCTCGTTTTGAAAAGAACGATTGTAGATTCCCGGATTAATGTTTGAGCTTCGTCATCGGGGAGCACATTGTTTCTAGCAACTTGCTGATTTCTGTGCTAATTAAGCGACATAATAAGAGTTTCTGAGCCCAGCCGGAGGTGAGAAAAGAGGGATAGAAGAAAGCTGCCTTTTTTGTCTTAGTAGGACACTTTTAAAAATACAATTGAATCCGATGTGATAAATACAGATCTGTTTCAACAATACAGAGTTATTTCTAAAAAAGTCGTATTGAAATGATCAAGCTTGGGACAACGAACCTATAACTCTTCCCTGATTCTAGCCCTTTGCTTGAAGCCACTACAAGACCAGCATGAAACTACTATTAGATCCTTCCTATTAAGGTCGATGATGAAGCATTTTTCATGAATAAAATTGATGAGATTGAACTATAGAGATGAAAGCCTTGAAAATAGACCTAATAGAAAGTGTATGAATTTCATTACTCTTTGACGTGCACTACAACTAGGCATTTAAACATGTACTTTCAAACATCGAGGTTACACTTCCAGAACGAAACTTTTAGTATATTCTTTTCACAGGAAACACGCTTGCAAAGTTAGAGAATCAATTGATGCAGTTTTTGTGCTCACTTAAAGAAAATCTCTAGCTCCAGGTTGTTGTATTTTGATTTAATAGGTTAAATTCTCTTCAGACACTGATTTAAATACTTAATTTAGTTGTAGTTCCGGTTTAAACATGATGAAGCAGAATGGTTGTGCAGTGGGAAATACGGAGGAGGAAGGAAATGGAGCTTATTATCATGTGAATATCATTGTCTATAAGGAAACAAAATTTACTAAAATACGAAAATTGGGCAAGAAAAGATCATGGTAAAAATCAAATCTCGAATTAAAGTCCTCCTATGAAACAGCTGGATTTTGTTACCTTTTGCTGTGGAGTTTAAAGTGATGATTCCATTGCCACAAGTAAATCACACAAGAGTTACACCTCATATAGAGTTACACCTCACAAGGTGTTTTATTGTTAAAAAGCCATTCACTCTGATTTTCAGCTGCAGAAACTTGTCATATACGTTCAAACATAATTTCCAGTTTTTCATTGGACAGGAAAAAAATCTATTTTCAAAGCAGTACAAATCTTTCTAAAACCTTGTTTATTTTTGCCTGCTTCAATTAATTTTGAGGTATCGCGTCACCCTGTGATGTTAATATGTAATAAATAAGTGTCACGTCGGAGCTGGCGGTTCTTATAATTTTGATTGGATTATTTCTTCAAAGATTTTTCGAGCTTCGTAGCTAAACAGCGTCGTTGCGAAGTAACTTGATTATATACATAAAGAACAAAGAAACATTGTAGAACAAACTAGAAAAGGGGGCTTTGCGGACAAAAAAAAGCTCATATTCTCAAATCAAGTTATTCTGGACAAGTTTAAGTTTTTTACAATTATCTAAAGTACACATTCAAAGACGGTTTATAAGCAACAACAACTTGAAGTCACTATAAACAGATTTGAAAATAAGCAAAACATATCGAATTATTTCACTTCATATAAAGTTTAGACATCCATTCATTTGATGAGTTCTCCTGCAAATTTTGCAATATTTCCAATAAGCTTGTACAATCAAGCTTGCACCTAGCTTAATATTTGACGTACGGTGAGGTATGCACAATTCTCTAATCTTCGTAATTGGAAGACATTACATAAGCAAATGACACTTTCTCCATGTTAAGGAGAGACATAACTTTTCAACACAATTTTAACTAAGGAAACCAATCTCATTTAATCCCGTTTGTCATAAAACCGGTTGTACAATTTATAAGACATTTCACCCCATCTTCTAGCCTTCTCTTAATATCTAACTATGAGCGACTTCATAGTAATAGATACTTGTACTTTTCTATGTTTCAGTTCTTTGCAACTTTTAAAACTATTCTACTTAATGAAAGCAAAAGCAGTCATATATCTTCGCAGACTTATCATGATGAGTTTGAAAAACTCCCAGCAAGTAGTTAATATATAACAATTCATAGCCCGAATGGGATCCTTTGATGTGACAAGTAGGCTGAGTTTTTATCAAGGCCCATTTTTGAGGTGTTTTTTTCTTTAAAATGATTCTAAATTGTAAGAATGTTCAACTGACCCTAAATATTATTTGCTTGAAATCCCCGATTAAGCTTTTTGTGTCAAAGTAGACAAAAGTCCTTTCCCAATGGTCACTAGTTTCTGAATGATAAAATCAATTATAGTTTGAATCTTTTAAAAAGAAATTGGAAAGTAGACTCTATTCAATTTGTTAAAGTTATCAAGATACAGAAGGAAGATAACATAGAAAGGTTGATTGAATAGTAACATTTTTTAATCCACAGCAGCGTTTCAATAGACTAACTTTAACTTATTTATTGGGGGATGTGCAAAACGTAATTCGGTGGCAATTTTAAACTCATTAGGCTTGTGGGCAAACAAGCTTGTTTTTTTTATTGACGTATTTTGGAATCCGTCTGCAGCAAAACAAAGGACCTTCATTCGTGTAACTGAAGCAGTTTCTTTTTGTGTACGAAGAATTGAGTACATTATGTAGTGGGTCGCGGGGAACGCATACATATACCTATATACATGTTCCAGATTGCGTTGTCTATTCTGACGTGACAGTGCTCGATGTGCAAAAGCACAGAGCAATAGATATAATAAAATAGAATATAGACTAGAAATGAGACATGTTCTCTGTTACTTCGAGTTTCGTGCTTGCGCACTCATCAGACAGACTATAATCCATCAGACAGATTATAGTCTGTCTGATGAGTGCGCAAGCACGAAACTCGGAGTAACAGAGAACATGTCTCATTTCTAGTCTATATTCTATTTTATTATATATATATACATATATATAGACGCTTTTACATAAATTTTTTGCTATGCAAGGCATGCTCGTTTCCCTGTAATTAGGGTACCGATTTCCATTGCTTGCAGCCATGAAATGATGTTGACTCAACGTCATTACAAAGTCAACGATGCAAAGAAGCATTTACGGCAACAAAAGTTTTGATTCGTAGAAGTGTATTGCTATTGTCAATTTTACTATTGTTGTTTTTCGCATATCAGAGCCCTGTGCTCTTACCATGAAGATACCTCAGCACGAACTCTAGCGCTCCAACGTGCCTCTTCGCGACTGAAAAGATCTTACAAGTCGTGTCACCTAAACTAATACTTTGCAACGTAATGACACCACAATTTCCAGTTATAGAATTTCAAATTCAAAAAGCAAGTAAGCAAAGAATAACTATCTTTTTCGCAACAAACAACTAAATTTCGCGGCTCGGCGTTTCTGCCCTCGAAGATCGTCGCATCAGTTAATATTGAAAGCTTTATAACGGTTTCCATTCCATAAAGCAACTAAAGTATAAAGTATAACTACCCATGGGTGTAGCGGATGCTATGAAACTACCTACAAAGCATCAACAGAGTACCAGCATTCTTTGTACACAGCCACAGGATACCTATGTTCTCATTTTGGCAGCTGTGTGATCAGTTTGCGGCTGCATATTGATCAAAAAAAGAAAGGGTCGGTATCCTGCCGCTGTGTACAAAGAATACTGGTACTCTTTAGATGCTGTTGAAGACAGTTATGAATACGTCGATATAAGTAAATTTTCTTCATACACAAGAAATTCGTTTATTTGTTGCTACATATAAGAGATGCGGTGAATTTCTTCACTGACATGTTCGTCTAGAGTCAATAGAAAGAAGGCCTCACATCAAGCAAAACAGCTGTTGCCAGTTTATATGACTTCTCTACCTGCTTTGTATTTGCCTCAGGCATAGTCCATGTCTCATGGCAATCGGACAAAACCCTCCAGCTCGAGAAGCTGATGTCTTGCAAAGCAAGGCAGAGTTCCAGACCCCTGACTAAAAGTATCGGAAGTAAGTAAAGCTCAGACTATTAAGCTATTAGATAACTTAGGTGTGAAAGTCTTTTGCAGAGCTTTTGCTTTTTGAAGTCAAACCCAAAAAGGTTTCGTAATGTGGCTTTATTTTCGTTTTATTAACAGGATGACCTGGATGCATTTAGATTTCATTCTGGATTGTCAGTAATTAGAGTGCATGTGGAGGTATCTTTAAGGTAGGACCACAGGCCCTTATATGTGAAGACAAACAATGAAAAAATTGACAATATCAAGACTTTTCTACCAATCAAAATTTTTTTGCCACTGTATCCGTATCTTAAATAACAAATGCCAGAGAGAGCGATTGAGACACTAGCTTTTAGAAACGTTGGCTTGCTAACGACGTTGATTCATCATCATTTCGTGGGCGTAAGCAATAGAAATCGGCACTCTAATCACAGGAAAACGAGCATGCCTTGCATATCCAAAAAGTTTCGGAAAAGCGTCTATATATATTTACATATATCCATATATACATTTATGCGTTCCCCTCTACCCACCACACTGTTTACTCGTTCTTCGCACACAATCATTCTTCGCACATAATCATAGGCCACATTACCGCCCTCTCTCCCGCTTTATTCTCGATCTGCATCTGTAAATTTATTCCTGCTTACTTTCAGCCATTATTCGATTTTTATACTCTTTTGACATTCTTAGGAGTTCGCTTTTTCTAACTTTCTTCTAATAGATGTTTCTATGAATCAATCTTAACAATAGACAAAAGAAAAGGAATTAGCAAAGAGAACAGTACAATTATCGCTACAAGTCCGCGTAGATTTTCAGCCTCGCTTGAAGTAATGTAATGAGAATGCCAATTTTGTTTCAATATCAATAAATCAAGATTTTGACACCTCGTTAGGTAAGAAATTTCTGTCCAGTAGATTTCCTCATTCGGGTTATTGCTTGTCAGTTTCAGAGAATGACTGATCTGCAGTTTATAAAATCAACAGACTTAGGTATACAAGACCAGGTATACCAGACCCCCCCCCCCCCAGGTATACCAGACCAGGTAAACTTAGGTATACCAGACCAGACCATACCAAACCAGGTATTAGACAGAGTCGAATATTGAGCAGTGAAAAGAACCTTTGCATGAATCTTCTTTGGTAGAAGAGACCAGTTAAGCGGAGTGAACATGTTGCAAAAAATGACAAATATTCGAGTAAAGCGAGGTAACAAAGAAGAAAAGACACATAACGAGCAGGTGGAAATATTTTAGATCTTTTGAGTAAAGTGCCAGACAGATAATCAAAGTAGTATAGCGTGTTATATGTTGAATAACAATGAACGAAAATTAAGATAATTAATAAATGAATTAGTAAATTTAAAGTTGAACATTATTCCAGGTTTACAGGGCAGGGTAGCACAACCCTTCATCGAACATTTTCAATTTATGCTGCAGCAAATTTCCATTCCATAAAGAAATAGATTGCATTCATTTGTGAAGAAACAAAAACAATTCTAGTAGGAAAATTTGCCAAATTTTTGATGAGTTACAAATTATCAATTGTAAGGTTTCAAATTTTGCTAATTATGTTACCGAAAAGGAATGTGAAAATGGAAAATAATCGACAGCAAAGAAAGAAAACTGAGAGGAAATAAATGATGAACCTACTGCTGGTTGCAACAATGCAAATATATAGCATCGTAAAGTGGAAATTATGGCAGAGGAGCATGAAAGCTTCCAGTTTTTAGCAAACTATCCCCAACCAGAAAAAGCTTGTCTGATGAGAAATATCAGTAATTACTAAGGAAATTCCTTATTTTTTGTAGCTGTGTTTTCAACTTTGTTTTCTTACGTGTTATTCATGCAGGGGTTGTCATGGCATAACTATTACTATCAGACTTCCTTACACAGTGAAGTCTATGTTACTTCAATCGACATAGGAGCAAAGCAAAAGGGTCTTTTGGGATCCATTCTCTTCTGCTAATTTCTAACATGATTTTGAATTCTTCGCTTGAATTAATGCAATTAATGTGATTCTTGTTAGAAAATTCCATATATAACTTACATAATTTCGAACGACGGCCATTCTAAGATGGTCTGCATCGTAGGCGCATCTACGCAGCTTTTTTTGGATATTCAAAACTCTATTAGAAAGATTGAAAGATTTTGAAAATAATTAGCCGTCACTTTCACAAATTAGAAATGGTAACAAAAGGTTTTCAGCAATATTTCTAAATGAATAGAATGAGGAAGAAAATCTCAACAAATAAGCTCGAAGAGGTAAGCCAATGCGGACAGATTTTATGTTTTATCATATGGTTTTATCATGATGCGCTGATTGTCAGAGGCAGGCTTAAAAGTTGCTTGGCTTAACACGGCTTAAAAATTGCTTGTTTTTTCGAAAGTGCTCTAACTAAAATTAAGAATTATCTTGACATAACGCTGAAAAACCGCTAAATCTTCAAGAGTAAGTGGAACTAAAAAACAAAATCGGGACAAAGTGGATTGTACATCGAACGGATCATTCCAACGAAAACTTGTAGCCTGAAAGTTATTTGTTTACCGCTTCAACTGGAAACTTCAAAGTGGTGTTTACGATAGTTTTATCTAACCTTCATGCAACATGAAATTTCTTTGTAAAGGTGCAATGCGAATCGAATTTCTTTCCGCAAAATTGAAAAACATTGAAGATGGCAAAGCTTATGTCAAATAAATCGCAGTATTGTCGAAAGCTATTTGCTCACTAATCCAAATTTGGACTTCTAGGACTGCCTTTCGCCTTCTCTTGTTCAAATATTCAATAGCCTTTGATCTGCGTTTGGGAAACTGCACAAGACGAAATGATGTTAAAGCATTTGATTAACAACAACAGTAAGAAGACTTACGTATGAACCACCGATTTCTTGCCATAAGACCACTGCACTTTTTTTGCAAAATAAAAACAAAATCAATACATCGTTTTTGCGCAGGCATAAGTAGCAGGGCGGAGTGGCAGGGGGGCGGGACTACAACCCCAAGCAAGAGATATAGAGGGGGCGTCATAATGACAGAGGAATGCAAAAGTGACTAAAGCCTGGATCAAACGTTCTCGACTTTCCGGACGGCAGTGTAGACCAACGTCGTGCGATTTAGAGATCGTTCAGGTGGCCAAATGCTCGTGATCTTTTACTCGACACGACGTTCGACTTTTTATAAATGGAACTATCGCCTCGGTTGCCTGTCTTGTTACAGATTTTTTTATAAAAAGCCAACCAATTCCGTTTTTTCTGATTATGAATCTGATAAACAACACCAATGTTAGTCATACGAAGATTTTTCATATTGGTGAAAATATAGTCATAAATTCCTAAGCAAGGCTGGCATCATACCTACCTTTTATTTCAGAATTTCTTAAGCAGGTATATCCTGCATGGTGTTACAAGTATATCAGGCAATCACATCTTGACACGGTGGACATTATCATTCTTGCCTCTTGCCTGTTTACGCCCAGTTTCTTTTTCTGTTTGAAACATGATTTAAATTTCTTGGCTTCATGGTCAAGATCATTTCGAATTTATTCTTATCGTTGCTTTCAATCGGACCTTGTTTATAGACATTGCGATCTAAATTTTAATCAAAAATGCAATCGAAATAGCTGCAGCTTTCCATTTCAAAATATAAGCAAACCTGATGAGGGAAATCTGAGGGGATCACTAATACAATCAGCTTTGGCGGGCAAACTTTGTATGTAGCAAAATGCACGTGCGATAATTCGTAACGGTCGAGAAGAAAATCGAGAAGGTGGCCTAACGCTCTCTACAAAGCTCCACAGGACCTAATACAATAGAAAGTCCATTCGACTCGACAAATCGTCGAGCGTTGTCTGGTAAAATTTCGAGAGCGCTTGCTCAAGGCTTAAACAGACAATTTTTCAGTCCCATTAACCAGAAAGGACAGTGCCAACACAAAAGTATGTCGAAAAAATGTCCTCGTTCATCGATGCTTTTGCATTTCAAAATTACCATCTTCTTGATGCATATTAAGCATTGTGCCGAGCTTATGCAATTACAATTTCTTCACCTATAAGCCTCCCTTCTGCAGAGCGCCCGTTTTCGGCTTTGAAAAGGTTTGAGACAAGATTCGTTCAACCATGGATCCAGCTCGACGTCAGTCATGACTGAACGGAAGATTCTGCTATCATCAAAGAATGATGAGATGAGAATGAAAATCAAGGCATTTGAAAAGACATTCTTGCAATTTGCAAAGGCTCTGATATAAACATCAACATTGCTTATGAAAATAAGGAATATGCTTGTTATTCAACAAAAAACTAACCAATTATTTGAGATTCTTTCATTAAAGGAAGACCCTATATTGACAGCTTAGGGATACTACTGCGTTCACCCAAAGACATGGCACGTAGCAAGCACTGCCTGCAAGGAACGATATGCGCAAAGGTTACAGATTGAAACAGGAGGTGAAAGTGTTTTTGATAGAAAGATTAAACAAAAGGACAAACTGTATAACAGCAGGAAGATTCTGCTAGTTTAAAAATGTATCTTGTACGATCTGTAAGTAGGGAAGGCATAGAAAAAAGATTTGGAAAAACAGTTTTAAAAAAACACTTCTCTTCAAACCCCATGTTGAGTCTTCCTTTGCAATCCTTTGTAAAATTTAAATCTCTTTGGTAGAAGGAGAAAATCGAGACATTGGGTCTCATGGTCTCCTGCATTCTATTCCAACTTTTATAAATACTTACGGTCATCAAATTAGCACCCACTTCGAGCGAGCGCCGTTAAAAAATTGAAAAATTCCCGGGCCTACTTAATGATTGACAGTAAATCAAAGCTCACAACATCTTCGAAATTGTGAGAGCACTGAAGCCAGAAGCAGCAATGTGCATCTAACATGGGGCACGACATTATCAATTTCATTCGTTTTGGTTGATCTCTTTTGGTTGAAATGTGAAGCAATAAATACCAAAATATATATTGTAACATGACCCAGATAGATACGTCAAAATGGCGCAACATAAACAAAAAACGACGCCTGAGGTAAATGTTCAAAACACAACTTACAATAAAAATATCAATAGAGTTTGGATTGCATAATAGTACGAGCAAATTTCGTTTTTCACACATTACCAGAAGAGGCATTATTTTACATTTCATATATTTCATATAAAAGTTTAAAAATTTCCATTCATTCAGTTTCGAAAGTTCCAAAAACACGTTTCTCAAAACATTGTTAAGCACAGCTAGATCTGAAAACCTATCGTGCCTTGTTTGCTGTTTTCGAAATTTATCTAGGTCTAGATAATATGAATATATAAAGGAAGACTATCTTGATTCTTATTACAATGAACTTTCACAATTCAACTTTTGGCTTTTCAACTTATCGTTGGAAAATAGAGACAACATAAATTATTACAAAATATGCCTTATTGATTAATTACACAATCATATTACAATTCTGATTAAAAATATTGATATCAGCTCTCTTTTTAAAAATTTGAAATATAGAAGCTACGCAGCTTATCCCAAAATACAAGACTTAGAATTGTATGAGGTCCTAGCCTGAAATATGATGCTCCAATTCCTTTATAAAACCCAATCAAACCTTCGTTTCTAAAAATCTTATAAAGGCAATCGATGAAACCAGAATACAAAAGACCACGCCCATCGGCAGTAACAGCTTGGTTGTACAGTCGTGTGCTTACAACATCAAACGGAGTCATGGCAACAACAACGAATAAGCTGCCAATCATGCTTGCTGACAATGGAATGAAAATGCTGTTCTCTTTGAAAATCTTACGGTTAACAATCTCTTCTTTTGCTTTCGAAAACGAAGATAACTGCGCTGCAGACCCTATTGTAACCCTTGGCATGGCACCCGTTACACCACGCCACAATCCCAGAATTCCATGCTTCGCTACAACTGTGCGTAATGCATTTAAGAAACCTTTGTGGTGATGCTGTGTTCCAACGGCAATTGTATTACTTGCTTCTGCTTGTAGTTGTGTTTTCATCTGGATAGAAAATGTAAAAGAAATATTTAGTAGAAAGTTGAAAAAGGCCACGAAAAACGTATATAACTTTTATATTGCGAAACAATATCCTTTTCAAAGCTTTAAGCTTTCTTAAAAACTAGACGCAAATAAGCATTTCAATAACCTAGGAATCAAACCACTAAATAATTTCAGCATAAGGCACAAACAATAAAAAATATGCATGTTTAATCTATGCAAAACTTTAGAAAAAATGTTTTTAAGAGATATATAAATATACACAATCCAGCTTGTTTAAATAAACAAGATCATCAAATTTACGCAAAGCCTGCAGTTAAAAATCTTATAAAAATAGATGTAGCAATAATAAAACACTAAAAAAATTTCTGATTCAAAACTACCCTACATTATTTGCAAAAAAGGGGCCTTGAAGAAATCAAACACAATAAGAATAAAATAAAAATGAAAACAACCATCTCAAAATGGAGCACATACAGAATAAATTCATAAAGAGTTTTTGTCACAGGCTTCGAAAATTATTTTGTATTAATGGCATTAAACTAGAATGGCAGAATGGCATCTATTAAATGTTTGAATTGTCTTGATAACCCAAGTCTATTGCAATATTTTTTTTAGCTATTTTAAGAATTTTTATCGAAATCTTCAAACTGCTAAATGAGGAAAAGTTTGCAAAAGAAGCCAAGAAGGTATTATCTAATGCAGCTGTGGATGTCTGAATTCATTTGGCGTTTGGTTTGGTCTTTAGCAAGATAACATAGATTGAAACGGTTGTTTTCAGTGTTAGCTTGCGTGAATTATTTATCACAATGTGTGTTTTTTCCAGAATTCCTACATAGCTGTAAAACTGAGAGACCCTCCAACGTACATTCTCGCTTGGATTAAAAAAAGAATACTTGATAACAAGAGAAAAAGAATGTAGAAAAATGCCAGTTACATGTCTGACTACTGTGATAAAGATAACCAAAAATATTTCACATTCAGGCCATGCTTCCTTTTAATGGTTTACAAAGAATTTGACCGTTTTCCCTCATTGGCAGGGACAGGAGAAACACTTTATTTGTTTCTGTCTATGAAAATCTTAAGGAATGTCTTTATATATTGTTTACATTAGACCATTCGATATCATGCTTAAAAGCACCCTAGCACAAGCATAGCAACACTGGGTATAAAAAATGATGCCATTGCATTTCAATGATATTCCCATACTCCCATGAGAACTTGACTAAGTAAAACCAACCTAAAGGATACTTTCTTTTTGGCAAACCTGATACTGGCAGAGCAAAGGCCTCCAAGAAAACATAAAAATAGGGCATACATGTAGAGAAAACTCATAAGATAAAATTGGCAAAATCCTTTGCATGCCTTACTTCCATTGAGCTGTTGCTTTTTGGATACTGGGCAAAAAAATATGTGGATCTTGTCCTATATATATTTCCAAATTTGAACAAAAATATTCAGCTCTCCAGCAAATGCTTATGAAGGCTTTTCAATTTGACCTTTTGGGATAATTTGCATTTTCATTTGGCAGTTATCTAGTTAAAAAGGAAGTTTTGGAAAAGCAAGAAGCTTTGTTTATCAAGAGGTCCCCTGGTCTCTCCTCTCAAATTGATCAATGGTTCATTTAATGGAATAGCAGAGCATGGAGGATTCCCCTCACTCAAAAGTTTAGTCATAGGAAGGACTTGAACCTCAAATCTTTGGAACTGTAGACAGCAATCCCAACCATTGAGCCATCCTCACACCAAATGTTGGATGAAGAATTTTGGATATGCTAAGTCATTATATCAAAGAACATTTTAGGCACTCTAGTCCATTTTATGCCTTTGTGTGCTTTTTGATAGTTTTCGTAGATTCCAATCCACAAATTTTCATTGTCAAACTCCTTGAACTGCTGCTCAATTTCATTTTTTTATACAGATTCAGAGTAAAAAAGAAATTAGATAATAAATAAGGTTTCTGTAGTGTGAATGTAGTTTTCCTTTTCTTCATGATTCTTCTTAGCCTCACGCTACATTGTTGCCTATTTGGACCATGTACACACATCAAACATATAAAGCCATATCCTAAGTACACCAAGGTAGCTGGCATTGTCAAACAAGCAAATCAAAACATTTTTTGGATGAAAATCAATTTGGCTTCAATCTGATATGGTTGAAAATGTCTCTACTCACCATGTACATTGGACTTCCAAAGAATGCACCAATACATCCAGAGGTTGCCCCAGCTAATATGCAGTGTATATAATTCAATGAACCATCAGGATTCTTTGTCAGTCCTGCATTAGTCATAATCTGGTAGCAACCAAGCCGAAGACCATTCATGACCACCTGGTAGTACAAGCCTGGGACAAGGCCCTTTTGCAGTGCAGCTAGACCATCAACTTTTCCTACTGTGTAAAATGCATGAAAGACATTCCGGTAATGCACCTTGTATGTGCCTCTGCCTTGCAGCTCACCTTGAAGCTGCATACGTGTCTTAATAACTTCCAGGGGATTGGAAAAGAAACAAGCACAGCTAGTACTAAGCCCACCAAGGACACATTCCATCACAGGATGCATACTTATGGTTAGTTGTAATGAAAAAAATCACAGTCAATTTCTTCTTAACATTTGTTGTATTCAAATGTTGTACAGTTTTGTGCTTCCGACTTTTCACTGACTTTGATTGCCTGTATAGAAATAAACTCATAAACTGAATTTTCCATTTCATCTGTGACAGAAAGAGGAAAGAAAAAAATTGTGACAAATAAATTTGTAATTATCAGCTGAATGAGTTGATAACAATTGGTAATTATCAGCTAAATAAATTTAATCCACCAAAGATTGCAGGACAGCACAAAATAATCAAACTTGTAATTGCAACCATTCATATTTCATTCATTGACTTTTTGTTCTATATTTTAAGAAATAAATTATTTGTATATTTTTTTGTTTATATTCAATCTGTGTTGTAATTCTTCAATAGTTTCATTGAAGACATTTGCAATGTGGATTAGAAGCAATAGAGAGAGATAAAACAATACTTTGGTCAGAGGCCAGGGCCATTTATAAATATTTACCAATTGTATCTCCACAAAAATCTGTCACATGATTCCTTCATGTGACCAGTTAAAATCACATATCCTTTGTTGTCCCAGACTGAAAACTTTGTTGCATGCCTATAATATATTGCCTGCACACACTTCTGCATTGGCTGCATATAAACTCTAAAAACAACTAAGAGTGTACGATTCTAGATGCACTGTCTCAAATTTTCAGCTGTGCATGAAACAAAGTTTCCAGTCTGGTTGTCTATCATGTCTTTGACAGTTTTTGATGTTTTGGTGCAAGGTTGCAAAACATGTATCATTTTGCAGGTGTATCAGTGCCACCAACTTAGCCACTTCGACCTGCCAGTGGAAGCATAAGAGCTGCAAGCAACAATGCCCATATTCACATTATAATTTAGCAACACATTATAATATACATGACTTCATGGATATTTGGGTCACAGCAAGTTCGAGGTGTGAGCTCAAATCAATCGTAGCAGCAAGCATATGAAGTTTTCCAGCCTAGTTTCTGTGTAAATCAATGGCCTACATTCAATTGGCATTAAATTGACCGTTTTTAGACCATTTATTTCATGAATCCTGATTATCTTGTAAGCCGTTCATGTCAATCAAAAAAGCTGTTTTTTCTTGTTATCAGTTTACAATCCATTGATATTTTTATATATCTGGTTTGCCTTGCATCCTTCATAAGGGCAAGAGACATCACCTTCACAGTTTCTTGGCGGGCTAACTTACTACCAGAAAAGTTAATAAATAACTTTATCTTATTTTTGAACTTGAGACCTTACCATTTGCTTTCAATGTCATGTAGAGTATCAACATGAGACACCATTCAAAACACAAGAAGAAGTTGACATTAATGAGTGCTAGGCCAAAATTTAAAACGAGGCTGCATTTGACTTGTTCGATGACAGCAAATCTGCAGCTTTTAAAAATGCGAAAATAAACAAGTATATGACAAGAAACAGGCACGTAAATGCCGGGGTGTGTGGGGTTGTCACTGCCCCCTAAATCTTCAAAATATTGTGAATTTGTCGGCAAACGTAAAAGTAATCGGAAAATCTTAATCGCAATTTCAGTGCTTTGTAACAGAATGTTGTATTATAAGTACAAAAGCAAAATTATCTTTCAGTTTACGTCCCAGACAAGAAATATATAGTATAAGTTTTGAGAGGTTAAGGTACTCTTCAGAATTTGCAGAAACTCTGTATCTTTTTTGTCAGGCGTTTAGGGCCCATCAGGGATGATTTGGAAAAAGGTGAGAGATTTTTTTAAACAGCTGCCAAAAATCTAGTTCAAATACAGAGTTGTCAGTTTTCGATGCAAATTTAGTTGTAGAAGGAGGGTATCGTCTACAACCAGTGTTAGATTCTGCTACATCCACTTCTGATCTGTCTTCAACCGCACCCAGCAAGCCGAGATAAACAGCCTATTCTATAAAGGTACAAGGGAAACAACAACAATCTTTTAACTCAACTTGGTACAAAAACATGGAAAAAAAATCTTGTGTAAGCTAATTTCTTGGGTTCATTTGCAGTTTGCAGCTTTAGCCAATAGTTAGATATATTTTTGCCAGATGAGATTCAAGAATGTATCTTTTTCGCATTCAGTTTCAAAAGAAACCATAAAAAGAAGATTCTAGATCACTTTTATATAAATTTGGCATTCTGGCCAATGTCTTCAGATAAAAATTATCATGTTCCAAGAAATTTAAATTAATATTCGATAAAACTATGTAAGGCACTTTAAATGTATTGAACATCTGTTTTTGGAACTGCAGAAAGTTATTAAAAACGTGCAATGATAGTTGCACAAGACAAGTCAAGAATTTCCAAGAAAAAAGAGCTCACTTTTTAAATTTGGAAGGCAATAAAAATTTATTGGAAGAAAATTAAGAAAACTCTAATAGGATATAATACAGTATGAATAGAAATAAAAACTAATGTTTTAGCAAATGTTCTTCAAAATGAAGAATTTAGCGTCTAAATACTTGATTCGAGTCCGAGGCAGAGTTACCAAAAATTGTTTAGTGGCATATTCAATTTATTTCACCAAGTCAACAAAACAAACGTAAAGCATTCGTGTAATGTACGCATTCCCAAATTAGGGGTTGGTGAAATTTTCTGATTTATAAAAAATAATAAATTTCCGTTTTTAATAAATTACCAATAAAAAGGTTCCGTTGGATGTTTTCAAGTTTGGGTCACTTGGCATTGAAATTAGTGCAAGTTGTTCCAAGATAAATTCAGCAAAATTTTCAGCAAATATTTCGACAAAAGAGCAATTTTTTTTAAATGCGTGTCATTTACTCATGATTAACTTTCCACGTGAATAAATGTCAATAGCTGATAGCATTAAGGAATACAAATTAATGCTGTACAACTCGATAACCTATATAATCAATATGGCTAGCATTAAATCCATTTTTCATATAATTCGTTTTACACTGCTTATAATTGTTGCTAGATACATATTTATTGAAAGAATAAGTTTATAAACAATGTCTCCCTCTTCTCCAAAGGCGTCTTTTGCAACCGACAGATCATGAATAAGGAACGGGTCAAAAGATATGGAAACTTTTTGAAGATCACTTGACATTATGCATTTGTTCTTATCCTCTTCGGGGATGCAAAGTTCAATATTTTCACTGATATTGAGCCTATCGTATCTTTTAATCAACAAAAACTGACAAGACTCTCTTCCCTTTGAAAATATGAACATTTGCAGCGTCAGAAAAAGTTTTAATCATAAAATTTACAACTGAGAACTGAGATTTGAATCTTGAAATTTGCAACTTGAAAATAAGGATATCAAAAATAACGAAAGAAAGTCACTTCATTCCAAAAAACATTAGAAGATTAAGATTACAAATGCAAATTAAAAAGGCTTAACACTATTAAAAACGTTTATCTAAATGTGTTTTCTGAAAAGTAGATTTAGGCTGTGGCTTCATCGTTGACACCTTGATATTTCAGACAATAAAGGTAAAATTTTGATGAGCATCTATAATCCATGTTTCCCGTGTCACAGAAGTTCCGCTTGGACGTTCTAAGGCTTTTCCACCGGAGCACAGAGTATTCTCCCACTAGGAAGCCTTCAGAGTATGCCTTTCTAACCAAGACCTCAGACATGTGGCTTGTAATCTTTGAGAAAACAATAGAAAGGAGTAGATATGTACCCATTATGACATGCTTTACTAGATTACCTTCTAAATCAGATCCACATAGCCCAGGTCTGCACAGACAGGTTTCCAAAAGCTATGTTAGTATATTTTTTTAGTATATTTTTTATATACTAATCAAATAGAAAACCAATCAGGAGTTTTCCTTTCTACCAAGGCGTTTGAAAATCATTGCAATTTATATAGATTCCATACTGGAAGACGTTTTGAAATGATAGTTAAACTATGTTGATGAGTATGTTTCTGTTGTTAAACCGTTTTCTCGAAATGCACAATAGTTTGTTCAATGCATTGCATTACCTTTGACTTATGTTTTCTCTATCTCTGTCTGCCTCTATGTGACTTATCTGGACAAGCATTTTCTGTGCCCTTTTCTTTTTACCAAACTTGTGCGGAAGGAAATCGTAGGAAATTTATAGTTTCAGGAGAGCGAATTCAATCATAAAGAAAGAAAGATATAAGGAAATCTAATATTTGAAAAGTGGAAGTAATACAAACAGTAGCAGTCCCAAATAGCATCGGTACAGTGGAAGCGAACCTACGTAGTAGATATTTTGGTATAAACCACTGTCATCGTTGACAGTACTCGCGCGTACTTTGAGGCGGGCTTGGTAAAATTTTTATGTCTGTGCTTTCCTGTGAGACAAGGAATAAGCTTGATGTTTGCAATTTTATATCACATTTTTGCCACTGTCGTATACTGAGCAGTGGAGACAAGAATGACATATAACAATCAAAATAATTCTATAATTTTACCTTTGCTGGTAGACTTGTCATTCCATTATCTTCAGACTCTTCAATTTTTATCAACCTGCAAAGCAGTATTTTTTAGTATCCGTATGTTTATATCTTCAATAATATTCTACTGACTAGTGTGTATGCATGTTGCAATAAGACAAAGCAAAGATGGAGCCAGCGCATCTGCTATAATATGCTAATAATATGCTAAGACAATATGCAAAAAGTAATCTGTCAGAATTTTTACGCAGCTTTACTCTTTGGAGTCACTTTTAACATAAATATTAGAGGGCATTCACCATACAATCAAAACTCTTAAGCGCGTTTGATGAAAAGCATAGATGCACTGACATTCAGTTTCAAGGCAGCCCATATTCTTCTTACCTTTGCTTCCAGTGAGGTCAAACTGTATTCCTTTGCAGTCCTTCTTCTCCTCATCTTTGCATCCATGGAGGTCAAATTATTGGTCTAAGGTATTACGATATTGATTACAAGTAAAAGTCATTTGAAAGTTACAAGGTAACAGTTCAAAATTAATGCATTTAAGGCAAACGACGATGAAAGTTTGCCAATATGAGGTAACTGCCTTATTGTTTGGACAATTGTTTTAAAATTCTACTCCAATTATTGCTGAAAAACAAAAATTCTGCTCAGTTTAAAAGTTTGCTTGCGTTTGACTTTTAGCAAAAACCGTCAATTGAGAAACAATAGTGTTAACTTGAATGCTGGGCTTTGCAGATTACCACAAGTTTAGGGATAATGAAATTAATGAACGGATTTCTTACCATATTGTATATCTTAAGCACATTTTGTAAATTCAAAATCTGAAACAGAAAAATTTGATGTAAAATTGCAAATAAGTTGATTACCATGATACAAATTTAAACAAAGTCTATTATACTGAAACCAGTTCAGGTACTTCGGAACGAATGTTTTATCTTTGGACAATGCATATGGATTAAAATCCTAAAACATCTTATTAGTACAACGTATTAAGCATACATTTTCAACAATGAAAAATCATCTTTAAGGACGTCCTACAAATTTTTGGTCAGCTACATTCTGAAGTGCAAATAATTTGTTTTGAGTTATTTATAGAAAAAGGGGAATATCTTCGTACACTTGCATTGGATTGAGGAGTCTGCTATAACTGCTTGGTTCCTAACACAGATATTATCTTTTCATTTATACAGTTAAGCTACCCTTCTTGAAGATTTTATCCCAAACTTATTGACTCTATTTGAAAAGGACACGTAAGGCGATGATTTCTTTCGCATCCAATCAAGATTTGACGCCTTTGCAGTGACGCCCATTTCAGCGGAAGTAGAAAAGCATATTTGTATTATATTAAGGGCATACCAACGATCTTTGATTTTCGATTTTTCTTCTGAGAAACCCAATGTCTCTTGCCCTAGAAGCCTATAACAAAGCAATAAGCAAAGTTCACCAAAATGGTATTTATTACTTTATATTCCTTCAAATCATCTCTTTAGGTGATACAAAGATCACTTAATTTATTCCTTTTGCCTCGGTTGATATCAAGATCTAAGCTCGTAATACCTGGTTGATGGCCGAGCATCTGTTATTCAAAAATGGTTTTATATGACCATAAGAGAATACATAACTCTGGTCTTAGTCCAGAAGGTTGGAAATTTAGACTTACTACGACGCGATAAAAGTCAATGGAAACATTAATGGGTTTGATGCTAGCTAATTCATTATGACCAACGCTTGCGTCATATCAATTCGATCATGAAACATAACTAATACTCTTTTTCGCATATGATAAGGTCAATGATACCCTTAATAGATTAATTGAACGTGCGATACATTCGCAAAAGAAACATTTGTTAGGCCGCACCCATTTATCTGTCTGAAAACGGTCAATTAACTATAAAGAACACCCGCTACTACCCTTTTGTATGCAATGGCAATTCCAAAACCATAGAATCCAATCACAGTGTGCCTAGTCAAAGTGTTATTTGTTTATCAACTTTCTCTCTTCGCAATTTCACAGATTATGAAACTAATCCTGTTGAGAACTAAGGAGTTCCCCTCCCAGTCAATCCCACAGCATCAATAATTTCCAGGGCCAACGAGAGGGGGGCAAGGAGGGGGCAAATCGCCCTATGGCCTCGAGGTCTAGGGGCAGGGGCAGATTTAAGCAGCAATGATTGGGGGGTGTTAGGCACTAATCTTGGTGCAACACCCTTCAGGTCACTGGTGAATGGTGGAAACGCCCATTTTTGAAATTTGGTTTTTAACTTTAAGGTAAAGACGATAAAAAGCAGTGGCGTAGCCAGGGTTGGAAGATTGGTGGGACAAAGAGGAGAAGATGTTTGCTGACCACACCCTTCAGAATTTGGGAAAACACCCCATTTTGTGAAAGCGTTTGGAAAAGCTATGACATTTTGACGTGGCAAATTCCCTTTATACAACGTCATATGTAGCGTTTTGTGGCTGACCATATTCTACAACTGTCTATGTCCTTCACAATTCCTCTAACGTTTATATTCTGAATTGTGTAGGGCTCGGAGGCTCTACGTGTAAAAACTGTTTTTCTAAAGTTGTAATCAAATATCTAAAAATAATAAACAGTATTAAAAAGTTTTAAACCAAGTCCGTTCTCCTTTAAGCAAAATCCACGACAAGCATTTTAGAATCCAGATTTTTTAGGATTGGATTGCTTTAGCATTTTAGCTTTTTTTATCGGAAATGTCTCAAGAACGTGAAGGATTTTTCTATACAAATCCCAAAACGCGGGGAAATTGCTGAACATTCTGTAGAGATCGACAAAAGGGTCTTCTGTGCCGCACAACCTACACCCCCTCCTCCCGCTAAATCCGTCCCTGTCTAGGGGGCCTCATAAAGTAATGAAATCCATTATAAGAATGGAATTAACAAACGTAACAAGTGTATGCCTTAAAACGCTGTTAAAGAGATTGCAAGAAATGACTGCAAGAAATATTCTGAAATGCATTTAAGCTAATCTGAAGGGCGTAGAGGCAAATAGTTTCTGCTCGTTCGAATCCCTTGAGGGAGGGGGGGGGGCGTCTTCAGGTTTTGCCCCAGGGCCTCTGAAACCTTTCGGTGGCCCTGGTTTCTGATATCTATGAAATTCAAGCAAATTGTCAAAGCATTCTATTGCCAACAATACTGAACGGATTACCGATGTTTGTTCCATGTATTTTACTCTCATTTCTAGCGATTTCAGCTCATCGTTCCCGCCTAAAACAACAACAAGAACTTAGTATTATCTGGGAGCCTTAGGAAACGTCTCGTAATTACAGTCTCGTAATTGTTGCTGATATCCCTTGTAGCTGTCAAGCAGAAAATTGAAAAAAAGGGCCAGCATTTCAAGGGCACACTGACTACTCTCTTTTGCCAAGCAAAGTTAATCTGCCAAACCCATTTGAAAACAATTCAATTGATAATATTGATAACGAATATTCAGATGTTAAATGTAAAGTGCTGAATTTACTGCAAGTCTAGTAAGTATTACACTTTCAAGCTTCTTCTTTTTTTGCATTATGTCAGACTGTCCAAAGACAGTAAGGTGTTCATATGGTTCTGATGGTATTCTTGGAACACAAAACAACAAAGATTCTTACCAAAACCATAGGACTTGAATTTGAAGATCCTAAGAAACTGGATACAGATCATGCCCGATGTCAGAACTAGAAGGACAAGGAGAACTGCTGTGAAAAATTTCTGTCTTTTTCCACGAAATGTAGATCTGTCGTGGTTACATTTATCCGGAGAAGGTTTGTCAGTCTTTAGACTCCGCAATTCGTATGAAAGATTTGCTTTTCTCTTCGATGTGTTTGGTGTCCCTGTTCCAGAGCCATCTTCTGTCAATGAAAGTTTGCGAGGTCAAAACTTGCAATTTTGCGCTCCCAAAATTTCCTAGTTTGCCGGGCTATCTGAATACACAAATTTTTTATCAGAAACAGCTTATAAGCAAAAGTTGAGTCGTTTTTTCGAAAATTATAAAACCCTAACTGATTTCAAAAGCAAAAAAAATTTGGAATAGCTCAGAATTTCATTCAAAATTGGAAGACATTGACAGGGTCAGAGGTCCTCTTCTTTTACACTCTTTTTTTAAAAGAACCAGTAAATTTAAGTTCAGGCTGACTGTTCTTAATTTTTCGAAAATCTGAGGCTGGATTGTTCTTAATTTGTTCTTAAATTAAGAGGGTGTAAGCAGTGCGATTGCTAGCTTTTTCACTCTGGGGAGGTGTTCAGGCCTCATTTACCAACAAATTAAGTGAGACAACCTTCATTTGCCAATAAGTTTGAATATTTACCGAAAAAGCACCCACACATGGCTAAAACTGCTCGATTTTTAGATCAAATTTTGACCAATTTTGAGGCTCGTGTTCTAGAACATCATTCTCTCTTCTAGAACAACTGAGTATCTTAAGGAACACTCAGTATTAAAACAATGAGAAGTCAACGTCGACCTTTGTTTTTCTATAGAAAAATGAATGTACATAACTCACCGAATAGCTGACGCATAGAGGTGGAGGGTGAAAGCCCTGTTCCCAAAGTCCCACTAACATCAATCATCTCCACATTTTCAACATGAATTTTTGACTTGTTTTCGTTACTTTCCTTCTTTCGTTTTCTTTTTGTTTCTTTACCACTTTTCTTTGTTTTTACAGTTACAGCCTTGCTATCATCCTTCTTGATTGTCAGCTCTCCTTCTTTTCTTTCAATAAAGGACACAGTAGCACTAGTTTTATGGGAACCCCTGTGATTATCGACTTTTGGACTTAAATCATTATTATCTCGATCCTCTAAAGCAGCATTATCATCTCGATTCACTGACCAGTCTGCACCATTCGCAGGGATTGTTTTTGCCTTAGAGCGATCAGAAAGACAGCTTTTTCTGGGCACCGGCACCTTAAAATTCAAACCGGACACCGGCAAGGTCCCAAAATCGGGGGCTGCATAAGAGTATGGATTTGTCATTTGTTCGCTTTTCTTGAGTGAGGGAGGCTCGGCTGACTCGTATTCTGGCCCATTTTTATTTGTGAAACTTGTTTTATTCATTTTGCTTTTGCTAGAACCTCTCTTTTTGTCTTCAATTGGCGGGGATACAAGTAAACTTGGGCGGCCTCTAGATGTCGGGGTCGTTGGTGGACTGTCCACATTAGCGTAAGTAGAACTGGCATCATTTTGGTCGTCTAAATACTCTTTGGTTTTATTATCATTCGGCAAAGATTTTTGACGATTGGCTGATTCCCTTGTTGGTGTAGGCAGTGGTGGCATATTTGCATAGGCAGCGTCAGCGATTACTTCGACGTCCATATAAGCCATGGTAACCTTTGGAGTTTTGATCAAGTCTTGAGCATCGTCGATTTCTAAGTATTCGCTGCTAAGAGGCACATTGCCTCCCATCTGCACATACGCGCTTTCAAACAGGTTCCCGTAAGAATTTTCTTCATTCATTCCTTTATTCTCCATACCTTTTCTAATTATTTGCTTATTGCGCGCTGCATAAATATACACAATGTTTCAGTTGAGGCAATGTACGTTGCACCTTATTTTTTCCGGCCTTGGGCAACAAGGAAGGTCAGAATCCACCACGGGTGAAACACATTTGCGCAATTATTAGTCACAGGGTGCGTTTGACAACATGCGAATTACGATATGTTTCAGAACAATGATACAACCATTGCATGATGACAGAATCTAGGAAGAAACGTAAAATGTGCATGATTTTCACAGCAGGAATGCAATAAAAGTCACGAATGAGCTGTTTCTTGTTTGCAAATTTTCCTGTTTTCGACTTAACTTGTCACTAAGCATAAATTTCTTTATATCTTGACCGTACATTTTCCCAGCAGTAGATTCCAAAAAATGTTTAGAAACATACTGCGCTATGGAAAATAGGTGATCTTGCATACCATATTAATTCCCCCGGATCAGATTTGTTTGTTGCGGTGAAATGTTTCTACTGCAGCAGTAAATTCTATTGAAATGTATAGAAAAAGCTGAATTTTTAAACGGTGTAAATTGGGGGCATGACTGTCAAAAAACGATGAATCTTTTTATATAGACCAATGAGGTGATATCAGGGGCGCCTACACCGGGAGGGCTGGAGGGGCAGCTGCCCCTCCTGCCCTCTTCGAAGAGGGGCAGAGGGGGCAAGAAGTGCCCTGAAATATAAGAAAATACTACAGAATCTTATTGATTATTGATGATTACTTTGACCGCACTCGTTATGTTAATTTCTATTAGAAAATATTAGAAAAATGATAAAACCAGCACAAAAACAAAAAGGTTGAAAAGGCTGCCTGTAGCAAGGTCGGTAAAAAGAGGGAGAGCGGCAAAGATAATAGTAGATAAACAAGAGACCTGTTCCCTCAGAAGTACTCCAGAAACCAAAGATGGATAAAACAGTATTTGCAATCATTGATGGTAGAAAAATTCAGCTGTATGGTCGTCACATATGCATTTTAATATTTTGTTATGTTACCCCACCCTCTCTAACCAGGAATACTCGACCATGTTAGTAGAAAAATTCTACGATTTGCCCTCAGCACCAACACTGCCCCTCCTGCCCTAATCTTGTGTAGGCGTCCCTGGGTGATATAGACTAATTTCACGATTGACTGAGAGCTAACATTGCCTTGCGCCAAGCCAAATAGCCTCGCTCATGGCCTGCGCACAGACTCGACTGGATTCAGGCAAGAAGCCAAGGAGGGGCGCGGGGGGCATTACCCGCCCAGCTAGAATTTATTGCCCCTCTGTGCCCGTCTAAAAATTTTAGGATCAAAACATGTTTTGTCTCAAAATTTAGAAATAGCATGTTTTGTTTACATGGCTGTCGAAAAACTGATATCAACAAAGTCTATGCATCTGTGTATTTATGGTAAAAGCCAATATCGACTGTGCATCAGTCCACACAGTTCAATATCGAGCAGCCTGCTATGAGTGCTTTTTTTCGGCACTAAGCGAGGTAGATGCTTTCAACGAAGGCGCCAAGCTGCAAAACGAGGCCTTTTTAACATACTTTCTACAGGGCAGTTGCCTTGCCTCTTGCAGCCCAAGTGGCTTTCCATTGTTTTAAACAATAGGCTATTGTCTCTTTTTTATATAAACAAAGGTTTGCCCCCAGAACTAATTTCTCTTGGAAAAGGCTATGTTCATTTTGAACGACAATTATTGATACCATTGCGGTTTGATGACTTTTTTTGGGAGCTAAAACCCTGAAAACTCTCTTTCAAGTAGAAGAAATGACAAAGCTCTGTTGCACATATCATTATGGCTTAGTTCCCTTCTACAGTTAGTTTTTTTATTTATTCTGTAAAAAAGTAATATAAAGCAAGACTTCTCTTCAGATGTTTGCGTTTCTAATCCCCAGTGGAGAACTATAATCATTCTGAAACAATTGTAACGGGCTAAAATTTCTGTAGCAGCTAAAATATTCAAAGTATGCACTAAAAATACAAATTGAAATTTTAGAATTCTGAATAATAAGCTAGAAACACATAAAAGTAGCATATAAGGTTACGTATTTTATGACCACACCCAAAAAGAGTGAGACACTTTTTGTTGGCAAAAGGCAATACTACCCCTCCGAAAATTTTCCAGAGATGAATATAGTTAAATGGAAAATTTGGGGTTCTATCTGGTGAGCAATCAGAGCAACAGCCAGCCACGTAGAAATGGCTTGACGTCTCGAGAAGGCAAAATGACGGGAGAAAATGAACGAGGGATATTGTTTGGACCAGGCTCTCTAAAACGATTTAAGTTTCCCTTTCCATTCAGTGCACCTTTCCATGCTTGTCTTCTCCGCATGCCATTTGAATATTACATACATATAGCACGAAATATCAGATTTTATGCAGGGCCGTAAATCTGTCATGTCAATGGGGGGGGGGGTCAGCAGAGAGAATGAATTAAAAGTGTGCAGTTGGTCATGGCACCAACAAGCAATTTATGGTATGTGTTATGGAAACAGTTTCATGGGGCAAACGACTTAAAAAACGAAATCAAGATTTTTAGATTTGGAAAAGCATCTCCCAGACCAAGTTTTACAAAACATTCAAGATAGAAAAATCGACGCTTCTCAGAAAAATACAGATTATTATTTCTGGTAGAAATAGGGGGGGGGGGGGATTGGAGTCATGCTTAAACTCTAGTGACAGACCTTGGGGAAAGAAAAAAAAGGTGACCTTTGGCGTGGAGGGCACATTTTGCAGAAGTTGCTTTTTTGCAATATTTGAAACAGAGAATCGCAATACTGACATTTTCCGCTTTTTCAAAATGTGTGTTTTCTATCCGGGAGCAAGCGATTCTTTCCTAAAACCATACCGGATTTGAAAAAAGGATGTATCTAAGAACACATTCGGGCTCAAAACAAAATTTTCTTAAATATCGAGGCTGGACAAAATTTATTACATTCTTATAATAAAGAGTGTAATGATTGCCTTTCTCTATATTAAACGCAAAGGTACTTCTTTATTGATGTAGCTAGTACTTTTACGCAAATTAATTTATTTCTTGCCCTCTTTGTCTTTTGGCCTTGTTTTCTAGATACAGTATAAGCAAAACTCAGAATTTCTCTTTTTCTTGTATCTACGCTATTTCATTTCACTGAATGTGCAGTTAAAATTAAGAAGCTATTATGGAGATCTTGGTAAAGCAATTCGACTTACAGAGATCAAGAAAATAGGAAATTTAGGACCAGGGTTTTGAAGTTGGACATTTTATAAATAGCGTGTAGTGAATATATGTTTAATGTGAATTTGTCAAGATTGATGGCGACTTAAACGATTTAAGGGGTAGCTGGTGGATAAAAAATTTCGAGCCAAATCCCCCAATGGGCACCGTCACCGACTCAACCGACTCCGACTCGAGTGTTTCCGCCCCCCTGCCGAGCCTTCATTTATCCAAAAAATGAGAACATCGAGCGTTGGAAAAATTTATCTAGTTCTTACAAAATGGAGTGTAGTGCATCAAATATTAAAAGTAGGCAAGACAGGGTCAAATAATTGTTTGTTGATTCAGATAATAAACCCCATTTCTAGATGCAACAATAAGAAACCAACTGTATATACAAAACTGCACCAAAACATACACAGAAAGAAATCTTTCAAGAATTTTCTACCTATAAACAGTCAAACTTCGTGTATTTTCATGCATATAAAGCTTTTTGCAATATGTTTTTCCGGTTTAGGCATCATTGGCTGACCTGTGGTTTTAGATGATTCCTCGGTGTATTCAAGCACAAATGATGAGGGAGCTGAGACCCAACTTTTTTCGAATATTTTAACAAGGAGGCTGCGCCCTCTTGAGTCCTCACCCCCTGATATGGACTTACATTCCTTAAAATATCCATACGTACAACAGTCATGCAAATCTAATGGAAAGAGACTCTGGTGAAGTCTGCTTTCCATACCCTACCATGGGTACCCTGGATACCATTTATATAAGAGAGTGAGTCTGGTACCCAGGGTAGCTTTTCCAATGAAAAAGATTGCAATGAGAGTATTTTTGAGAGGTTAATTTAGATTTTGATCGAAAATAACAGAAAAGGTCTCCAAAAGCGATGTTTCATCATTTCATATTTCATCAGCAATATTTCTCAAGGATTAGTAATGAGTATAAAGAAGATTTGTCAGATGATGCTCTGTCAAGGAAGAAACCTCTTTTGATAAAGGAAGAAATTACCAGCCCTATATTAAAATTTTCAATCCATGAAAACACTCTATTGGACGAATGAAGAATGGTAATGCAGGGCCCACGCCATCGGGGGGGGGGGGGGGGTTGCCATGACCCCCCCAATTTATTGCAGAGTATGTAGTTTTAAAGCTGCAGTTAAAGGGGAAAGAAGCCTTGGCCCCTTACTTTTGCTAGCCTTGCCCCCTCACCCTCACCTTCCAATTCGTGGCGTGGGCCCTGTCGTGCCTGGTATTTTTCATTAATCAGCAACAGCAAGGCAAATAAGTGATAAGCGAGGCTTCAAACGAGGCTCCAACACCCAAACAAGGTCAAAATGTCTGAAAGCAACTGGTATGATGTTTGTTTGTTTGGCATTCATTCATTGAGCCTTCGTCAGAAGAATAAAAGCCTTTTGCAATGGTAGTAAAGCAAGGACCACGAGAAAACATTTTTTACAAAGGTAAGAAGTAAAAGGCACAAAAGGCCAGTTATATTTGACTGTTTTGTGTAATAAATGTAGAACTTTTGTCGGGATATACTGTTCTCAATAATACCCATCACACGCACGTACCAGCTTATTTTATTTCAGCATATTAATCACACTGAAAACATCTAGGTGATAAAACTGGTAAAACGAACCTAGGACCAGCAAGTTCTGTAAAACATCACGCAACAATAAAGCCTGCTTCAGCCCAACATTTTTTTGGAAATGCTATTTTCAAACTTAGATTAAACTAATTAACAGCTAAAAATTAAAATGAGCGTGTCTTAACAGAAAGGGAGTTGTAGTCTTAGTATACAAACAAAATAAATTTCATGAAAGGATTCTCTTTCTGGAAAAATCTTTAAATCACTTATCGAGTATGAGTATATTCTCTTTAAAGTTTGAAGTCTACTATATTAATTCTTTTCCAATGCCATTAAAGATAAAGGTGGTTTGATTTCTAAAAAATAAGTAGGTTTCTGTCATACGGCAAAGAAGGCATGGAAAATTTTGCACTCTTTGCAAGTAGTAGGTGTGCGCCTGGATGTATGTGTGCAATCGAACAGCTTTCCAATGAAAGCCTGGTTATAGACAAATTTGACCACTGCAAGAAGGCAAAGAGTCCAATATTGGAGATCAGTTTACTAGTCAACAATCTCCTACAGAATATTATCACCTGAACATTGCATGACTTGCTGACTGTTGCCCACTGCCCAAATTTCTTACCAGTTGAGTTGACTTTGGGAGAATTTTAATTTGAATTTTCTTTTTAATTTGTTGTAGGCAACTGAATATCAAAGACTAAATATGCGGCGAAAGAACAGAGAAACAAGTGACAAAAAAGTTGATACAAGCAAGTCAAACACAAACAGAATGCCTCTTAGTTATTTAAAAATAATATTTGCATTGGTGATTTTTGTATCAGTTGCAGTTTATATTTATTTGTATATAAGAACTCCAAAACTACCTTTTCCAATGTCTCCTGAAATGGAAGCTATTTATATAAAGCATGGTCCTGGGGAAACAAAGCCAAGAAGAAGGCCAGATATTAATGAGGCAGTAAAAGAAAGTGAAGATGTAAAGAAAGAAAGCCCACTAAACAAGAAAAGCCAACCACATAGAGAAGAAAACCATGAACCTGTAACAACAACAGCAAAGTAAGTGGCTCAATATGGACATGCAGCACAAGAAAAAAGGCAGTGAATAGATTTTACAACTCTTTAAAAATTTAAATTTTTGTAACTTCAAATTTACTTGCAACAGTTTGCACAACCTGTTTACGCATTCCTTATAAAATGTACCCAAAGAACATCTGCCAATCAAACAACTGGTGTCTACTTTGTAGCTTGCTATATGAAAGTAGACAATCTGTTTTATACTTGCAACCATGGCTAAACTGGCTTTGAGCTTTAATCTAAGATCAGTGAATTTATTTTTTGTTCCTGTATTGTCACATTGAATCAGGCCTGGCCATAAGTCTTTTGGCAGGGGAAAAGTAAACATATATCCTAGTAAATTTGAGGTGAGCTATTCGTGGATAAATAATATAGAAATGAGGGTAAAATTGATTTCAAAAAGAGCTATTTTCTTTTAAGAGCAATTTAGGAGAGCAATATGTAGTTCCCCTTGGCATTTGAGGAGAGCCTTGGAGAGCTATCATGGCTCTCCTCAGATGGCCAGCCTGATATAATTTTTTCTTCTTTCAAATTTAAGACTTTTCCTCTTTTGTACAACTGATCATATTTGATTATACTTTTTTGAAGAACCTTGCATGATCAAGCAATACACGCTGGTATTGTTGCTTGTGGACTGCGAGCACCTGAAGCTATCATCAGCCTGAAGTCTTTTGCTATGTTGTCTGAAAAACCATTGTATTTCCATGTCTTTGCTGAAGATGAATTGCATGATACCTTCAAGAAAGAAATTCAAACATGGCCTGGTTTTAAAAATGGTAAAATCAAGCTTGACCTCCATACAATACAATTTCCTGTTGAGGGTAACTTTCATGAATGGAAAAAACTGTTCAAACCATGTGCCTCTCAAAGACTTTTCTTCCCAGTATGTTGATAAATTTTTCACTTGGTATATATTGTATATTTAACAGCAAAGCGCAACTTTTTGAAAATTTTACTCTTCTCTCAATATCAGTTATGTATGCTAGATGATACTTGTTAATATAAAGCCTTTTCTTTTTACTTTTAGTTGGTGTAGTACAAATCATGGGCCATATCAAATAGGGCACATAATTGATTATGAAAATGATTTTAAATGTTTGTAATTTGCAGACATTTGTAATGTCTGCTACATGGTGCTATACACTGTTGGTGAACAGGACATCAAGTTCTAAGTTGATATGCCGAGTTTCATGCTTAGTGCATACATATTATTCGCTTTGTCAAAAAGAAATGTAAACTGCAAAGCATTTGGTTTTGCAAGCCTTTAAATTTCTCCTTATCTTATACAATTTCAGAAAATAAGTATGAAGAAATAATCATATTTTTCTTTCAGCTTCTACTAAAGGATGTTGATTCCATAATATATGTAGACACTGATGTATTGATGCTAAGGCCACCAGAGGATCTATGGGGATTTTTCTCAAGGTTTAACAATACACAGCTAGCTGGTATGGCACCAGAAGGTGAAGTTGACGCCATAGGATGGTATAACAGATTTGCTAGACACCCATATTATGGCAGGCTTGGTGTCAATTCTGGTGTTATGTTGATGAACCTGACAAGAATGAGGAGGAACAACTGGAATGATGATGTGTACCCTATTTACAAGCATTATCGTTACGATATCACATGGGGAGATCAAGATATTTTGAATATAATGTTCCATTTTAAACCAGGTAACACAATACATTTTCAGAGATTTAAATTAAGACATTAAATAACTTGTTCTACAATATTTTATTTTAAAAATGCCATGATGGTTCAGAGGCTGAGCTCCTCATTAAAGGCTTAGAAAAAAGGAAAACTAATTCAGAGACTCACATGATCAATAACCGAATTTTGCAAGCAATAAATTGGAGGAATGGTTAAGGGAGAAACCGAGATTTTTTCAATGTCATTCACTTGTAAGTAAAAACTGAAGAATAAGAAGAAACCAGCATTGGCGTACTTGCTAAGATAAATTTTCTGTTCTTTTTTCAAGGAGTCCAGACAAAATCAGAATTATTGGTTTTGATTTCTGTGAATAATAAATAGATTGATTGTAATAACAGAGTAGATAAGAATTATCAGAAAGCTTTAGTGGCCAGAAAATAGCTTATCTTTCCATGATATTTTGAACCACTGAAAGAGAAACTTCAGCTCTGATGTCATATTGTGGGTTCCAACTACGAAATCAATGAACTTAATCATATCATTTTTTATTTTCAGGCTTTTTTATTTCTAGGTTAAACTTTTTGTGAGTTATGAATGAGTTCAACTGTGTTTTACTTTTCCTTAATTCTAATCATGCAACAGAATAGTCCCCAGCAAGCTTGCTTCCGTTGAGATAATCCCAGTTAATCTAATCTTCTATTCTGAATTTCCTCGAGCTATAATGTTTTTAGCAAAGTTTAAGCCTCAATTTGATTGGGGCTAGTAATTGTCTGTTGTTCCATGTCCAAATTTTGTCAACCAGTCTGCAGAGTTTGGCAGTTATCAACATATTTCTGAAGGTGATTATTTTTAACATGGATGTTTGATTCTGAAAAGCCTTGATGTGTTTCCATGTACTAAAGTGTTGCTGTTTAGAGTCAATCTCAATCCGTATCATCACATCTCAAGCTAAATCACAATATTTCATGTGTGAACCAAATTTTAATGGGGAAAGCCACAACAATATATTCGGTTTTTGCATTTTAATGATAAATTCATTTTTAGGAACTTTGACAAGTTAAGTAATTGTTACTTTTTATTTTTTTTATTTTTTTAATGACTTGCTATTGAGGATGACCTGTTTTCATTGCAGAGCACTTATATATATTTCCTTGCGAGTGGAATTATCGTCCAGATCACTGCATGTATGGGAACAATTGTGGTACTGCCTTGAATAATGGAGTTTCAGTTGTCCATGGCAATAGAGGCGTTTTTCAGAATGACAAGCAACCAGAATTCAAAGCCATCTACAAGGCTTTCGAAAATACTAATTTTGGAGTAAACATGAAAAAAACTTTAAAAAATAGAATAAAAATAGGGCTTGATAAATATAAAAATACATATTGTGGAGAAAATGGATATATATTTTCAAAACAAATTTCAGAGCTAAAATGAATTTGAATTGTAAGTAAATGGTTTGCTATTATTTGTGAAGATATAATTGCTTAACAGTTCTGCTTTGAGTGGATTCTCACTGTGTTAGGACATAAAGGTGCTTTAGGAGAGAGGAATGGAGGTTCACAAAGAGTGCCGTATTCTCTCTTGTATTCCCGCTGCTGGTTTAATGCAGGACTATTAGAGAAGTGGGTTTATCAACTTTTATAATATTTACTGAGTTTTGGTGGGGAAACATTGTATGTAAAATGCAAAGAACATTGACAAATGTTGATTGAATATTGACACCGATTGGATGAAACAATATTCATCCTTGCTATTTTCAAAATTAGGATGGATTTTGTTTTGAAGTCATTAAAATACCAAGAACATTTCCAATGCATTGGGCTCTTTCTTTCATTAAACCTGCAGTAAAGATTATCAGAGAGGTGGGATTAATATTTCAAAGTAGAGAACAGGATCAGGGTTACTAAAGAGGCAGGAATATTAGGGAGGGCAGGAATAAATAAGAGAATACGGTACTTGTAGCTGCCAAATCACTGGTGAATTAAAGCTGGAAACAACACTACTTGTTTTATACACTTTGTACTTACAGAATTTGCATTAACATAATTTACTTGCTGAAAAGTTTAACAGGCTAAACGTGGAGCAAAGAGATTGTAGTTTTGTAGATAGATTTTACAAAGAAAAATTATTGAAACACAGACTCCTACAGGATTTGACAGTCATTAAATGTGTCTTTTTCCTTAGCTTGTAAGCAATGATCTTGAAGAAATGATCTTGCAAAAAGTAAACAATCAAGCAATTATGGCTTCATTTATAAATTGCTCTGCAAGCTGGGCAGACCTCCATTCTTTGGCAGTGCCCATATAGCTTCTCTATGTTGTCTCATATAGCCTTTCTATCTTGTCATTGGTCATCGTTAGGCCATAGAAATAACTTTGGAGAGGGCTAGGGTAATGGCAAGTGTCATCCCCATGTAAAATGAATAAACACGCTTTGGAAACACGACAATCTGCAGCTTTTGAAAAACTGTCTCTGAAATCTTTTAATCTCTGAGTACAAATTAATTTTTGAATAATCAGAGGGTTGGGAAAAATCAGGACAAAACATTTTTCTTCATCCTTTGCCTGAGAATAAATACATCAAAATTTTTTTGCACTTGATGTAAATCTGTAAGTTATTGGTATGGCTGTCCATCATTTGGCTTATTGTTAATTGAGTTTATGGACCTAAAGGCTACACTTTGAAATACACAGTTTTTACCAAAATACAGAATATATCTTCCTTAAAAAGTGAGTGCTCTGACCTATGTATATAAAATCATAAACTTTTTTTATTGAATACTCTTCATTTACATAGTTAACAAATGTACGTTTCTAAATGTACTGAATAAGATATATCAATTTAACAAATCACAAAATAAGTTAGATATAACTGTAAAGAACAATGAATGTCTCAATCTAATTACAATTATATAATTGCAAGCAAAGAGAAAGGAATTCGTATAATTGCAAATCTAATTAAGAAGTACTATCAATTGCTAATGGCATATTAACTCTTAAAATTCAGCATTCTGGCGGCAATTTTTAGCCCTACCAGGCCTTTTCTAATTGTAAGCCTTAATAAACAGTTTTTAAGCTACAACAGCACATATGCTATAACAAATGTGAAGCAAAACTTGCAGCAATACAAGGCATTCACACTCTTGATGAAACAAATAAAAAAATATTTATGCAAAAACCCAAAATACTCAAATTGCCCCCCTACTTGTATAGCCCCCCCCCCCGGGAATAAGCCCCCTCTAGAAGTAAAAATTGGTAAAAGCCCCTATCCATCCTTACATGCCAAATTATAATAAGCAATCAATGTTTTCATAAGTCATCATAAGGGCTTATTTGAGATGCAACAGAAAGAACCACTTTAGGCCCTGATTGAAAACACTTTTAATAAAAAAGCCTGAAATAAAGGAGACATTGACGAAGAGAGCACCAAAGAAAGCAAAAATTTCAATATTTTGGAGAAAATAATTTTTTTGTGCTTTGTTTTATCATTTGGCTTGATAGTTTAGAAAGATTTATTGACGAAATGAACTTGTTGTTGAAATAGGAAACCCTCAATCAGGTGTACATAGAAACGAGGCTGCTCATGTTTGTATTAATTATGGATTTTCGCTGTTCGTTTAAGGCCTTCGCGCCACGCCATGTTTTGTTCGTTAAGATAATTTAAATTCAAAGTTGGAAATCCTATCTTTTTCTCCTTTGTCATTCTGCCAGTATGGCAATGAGTAGTTAAACACTTGTAAATCGGAAAAAGCTGCAAACGAGCTATTTGTATGGCAACTTGAGTTGATATTTGTAAGCACTCGCCTCGTATCAAGGACCGGGTATTATAATACAGATTGAGGGAGCTATAACATTTTTGAGAGGGGGCACAGATTGAGGGAACTAAAACATTCTATTTTGGGGGGTGGTTATCGGGGGGGGGGGCTAAACATGCTAATAACCAAGAGCAATGCATTTCTATGTATGGTTTCAAGAACATTAATAGTGGAAAAAGGAGATTATAGAATTTTTCAATTTCTAAATTATATTGAAGATTTTATTGTCAGTTGAAACTATCTATCTACCGGCAAATTTAAATTTCGAAAATCAGTCACTAATATTTACACAATTTAACCAAATATAACCAAAATATAACAAAACATTTAAGGAATATTAGTATGTTTAGAATTTAAAATATGAACCACAAAAATGAATAATTCATATTTCAAGATATGTCAGGACAAAGGTAACAAAAAGTTATCAAACTGAGTAGCGAACTGGGTGAAACCCTAATAATTAGCCCAAGGACATTAGTTGCTTAATTTTTGATACAAAAATAACAAAAAATTGCAAAAATGTAAAATTTCTAACTAGATTAACATACTTGGATTACGGTTCAGATTCGGATGGTAGGCGTGGTGAATCTTGTGATGGATTCTCAGTCTCTGAATCAACATGAGGTACTTGAAAGGACTTCTGTCGTCTTAGCTTTCGCCTCTCCAAAAAGAAGTTTTCATTCTGAATCGCAAGCCTTAGCTGCAAAGATAATTTTTTTGTTAAACTCTTTTTTTCTACCTTTCAATCATTCCTGGCCCTGTCTTGATGAATTAGTTGATGAATCAGATGTCTTCAATTTTTTAGCTTTTCAGTCTCTTAGAGAGATTCACAAGTTAATGATTCCCAAATTTTGGTCAAAAATACCTTTGACATAAATACAACAAATCAAAGGTCATCCAATAATAGCGCCATAAATAGCAGTAAACATTAACAGACAGCCATAGAAAATTAAAATTTTTTGTTTCTAAAAGGAGCTATTTGCTGTGGCCTACGGAAATTCAGGATGATGCTTTTGGTCTATGGCAATTAAATCACGGATCATTTCCTAACTAAATTTAGTACCGAAAGAGCTTCCCATTTAACGCCATCCAGAAATAAGTCAAGGGCTAAACTAAGTTGTAGATTAACTGCTTCAAAAATCAAATATAACTGTTGGAAATGGGAAAATAGGGTAGCAGGCTTTTAATATTTCCACGTGACAAAAGAAGTATTTCAAGAATCAATGAAGAATAACATGGCGAAATTACCTCTTGCAGTGTGACAACTCCAATGAGTCTACCAAGTAATGTTACATACGCTTGAGATAAATTCAGCAAACAAAATAGTTTATGTGCCTAAAAATTTGAAGTAAACAGTAATAAGCAAATGTTCTAATGCGATGACGTCATAAAAGTCTTTTTAGAAGTTTGAATTCGGATCACGTTACCTGAGAAACCATAATGAAATATTTTGAAATATGTAAAATAAGCTACATTTGTTGCCATTTGGCTGAGTTACAGCCTCATAAGCACAGGCTATTTCCCCATCAAATAACTTCAATGTGGTATCAGTTCAAATATTACGAACAAAGTCAAAATTAACAATAATCCGTTAGCAAAGTTAAAATCTATTATTGATCAAATCTCGCTTAATTTTTGACATACTTAATCTATTTGCATGATGATATTTCAGGTTTTGTGGACGGTAGTAAACAAATTTCAAAAATAGATTCCAATAACATCACAATTTAAAACTCTACACATCAACATAAAATAAAATCACAAAAAAATCAGAAATCTGCATATTTGAGCCTTATGATAGTTTCTTGCTATCAAATTATGTACAAATCAACATTTATTCCCCAGTTGAAGAAAGTCATCGTAGTTCTGAAAGACAATGCCTGCACTGAACTGTGTAGAGGGTGACAAACTATTTCTTTTAGTGTTGAGAAACAGCCGTAAGAGCTTGTCGAGATTAAGGCGAGAACATCAAAAGATAAACTATCATTATGACCTTGTAAAGCGATGTTTGTTCAACCAGCTGAAAAGGTGCTGGATCTATCTGGGTACTGGAGAAATCAATTTCCTCGTGAAGAAGCTCCATTTCCCATGCAGGACACTGAAAAGAGAAATACTATTGAAGGTATCTGCTGAGATACATAAAGGAAGGGAAAAAGTTCATTAAAAACTGTAAAGGAATTTCTAAAGCAATAAACCAATCCGAAATATCGACTAAAAGCAACCAACATTAATTTACAGAGAAGAATGAATTTATTTTGTTTCCCTATAGAAAAAATTAATGTGAGTGTACACAATGAGTGATTTGTATCACTTGCAAATGATTCCATTTCCAAGCACCATCATCACATGTAGTGTGTTGGGTTAAGCTCAGTACAAAAACAAATTTTTACCTTAAATATCGGTAAAGCTCCGCATTGAATACGAAAAAACATAACTTATTGACTTTTAAAAATCATTTTCACACAATCTATACTCACATATGCATCTGCACCGAATTCCCCTGATGATGTCG
Organism: Rhopilema esculentum; assembly: GCF_057945365.1. NCBI lineage: Eukaryota > Metazoa > Cnidaria > Scyphozoa > Rhizostomeae > Rhizostomatidae > Rhopilema > Rhopilema esculentum. The sequence continues at coordinate 1,297,061 of NW_028300847.1, forward strand.
CAGCCTAAAATAAGGAAACGCCAAAATTTTATTAAGAAATCAATTAAATTGTTTTGTTCAACTAGAAATTAAGAAAAAATCATTGGCTTTTAAATATTAATGAAACACGATACCAGAATGCAAAAATAAAATATCCAGTTAGTTCTCCTATTAAATTGTACAATTGCTTTTCTGTTTATTTTCATTGCTTTTTCCTAACTTCTATTTTGAAAATTTGGATGATAAATTAAAAATTGTAGCATACCTCAGAAAGTTCAGTGCTAGTGTGGGTGAAAAGCTTTTGAAGTGTCGTGACAGCTAAACAGGAAACAGAAAGAGACACAATCACAAAATTGTCTCTCTTCCAATCTTACACAAACACTATTGGTAATTTGCTCAATACTTTAATGTCATATTTTTCAGAATAAAATATGTGACTGCTGCCCATCTTGCATATAATGTCGAGTTGTAAGGTTGCTTTTGCGACAGATAACAAGATCACCATCGCTATAAATCATTAAGGGGTACCTTCTGAGATACAATATATTGCGAAGGAGACAGAAAACCTCCATTCTGGTCCAGGGCTCCGGGATACATGGTGAGAAGGTCTTACCATATTTGGCATTTCCGGCATTTCTTCGCATTACGCCCTCCCGTCGCCAGTATTGATTAGAATTAGATGCACGAGGCATGAAGAGAGGTTCGCTCTCTTGAGTATAAATAATCACTTATAATCATATATATATATCTTCTTGTTAGAAAGCATGTGTCTCTCTGTGGTACACACCTATGTCCCGCCCAAGTCACAACACAATATAACTGAAAAGAAAATTATTAAATTCTACTTTGATATTGCTTGAAAATCTATTAACCATCAAACCACTTATAGGTACAATTTATAGGTAGGTTAGATGCAAATCTTTTGCACTCAAGTTTAACAAAATGAATGGGTTGGTGGGAACATATTACTGATAAACTAACACGCAACGGAGTCTCGTGCAAACCGCTGTCAGAATATTTCCTAATCCAAAGGAATATCTATCTTTTAGCGCCTCTAAAAGCAAAATCCAGGATGAACGAAAAAAACCGCATCAATAAATCAAATTAATACCTGATGACTTGCTAACTTTGGATTTCTTGCTTACTTTTGTATCTCCACCCTGCAGAAATAAAAAAATTAGAGACCGTCAACCAGAATGTATCAATTTCCTGGATGATACTTTAAGCTCTAAATAGTTAAAAATGCTTTTATATTATTCCACTAGATAGCAGGCAAACATTCTTGCGGAAAATCATTGAATGTCTTCATTAAAGAATATTTAAACAATTTTCGTATATTTTGTTTAACATTAATCTTTACCATTGCAAATTAAACTTTTGTTTAAACTGTTAGTGTAAATTAATTTGCAAAATTTACAGCAGATTATTGAAGATAAGGTCAGGTCGCAAAGTTTGAAGATTATTACTGCTTTTCAATTGAATTTATCGATACTTCAGCAAATATTGAATACAATACTTAAAAGATAGATTGTTTAGAAAGTTTATTCTAACTCAGTAGTGGTGATACCACTTTTGATAAATTTTCAGTTCACTTGGTCACAATGTCAGTCCAATTGTCAGCAAATTGACTAAAATACCACTGAATCAAAAAACATTATGTCTGGAAGACCTGCCCAGTTGCTAAATAATTATTGATTAACATAAACTTGAAATTTATATTCACTAATATAATTTAACAGTGGCTTTGGCAATGATTTGCTGAAAAAGGATTTGATATTAACATCAACTTTATCAATTATTAGATGATTATTTAAAAAATGACCAGTTACATAATGTTAACAACTCAAATTTATGCAACAGTTTCAAATTTACCAATTCTGCCATTAATTGATCTTTTTCTGAGTTAATCTGGAATACAATCAATTGAATTAAAACAACTAATTACAAAAAACCATTTAGCAAAAGATCAAAACATTTACGAGGAAAGTTTACGACAGAAACAATCTAGGTTATTTGAGGTACATACTTTCTAAACTTCATATCATATTTAAACACAGCAATGGTTATATATAACAAGTGGCCAAGAAGTAGCAATTCTGATCATTTTCGGGGTTCTTCTGTACACTTGAGTTCCAACAAAATGTAAAGCGAATATTTATAACTGGCTTTTATTTTCAAAACAAAGGGCGGATGAATGCTGGACATGCATTGTAAAATAAGTGAAGGAAAGATACTAGAGGGAAAGATCAAGCATGTCAAAAGGTTAAGTATATATAGATTAAACTAAGCATGATTTTCGTCACCTGTTTCTCCTCAAAAACAACATCAATTGCGTCAGAGCCTGGGCGGTAGCTTACTCTACTCCTGTGGAGGAGACAAACTTTGAGTTAAATATATGAAAACCTTTAACGTTTAAGTACAGAAAAAATCATGTCAACTTACCGCTGGTCTATAAATGTTTGCTGATATATACTTTGTTTAATCAAATTTTTTCTTTTATGTGTGTGCGGAGAAGGTAAAATAGTGACCAGTTGTAATGCAAAACATTGATTTCAATATTGGATCTTACTATGAAGTTACTGCAGGAGAAAGAGTTGCGTTGCAAAATACGTTCATCTGGTGAATATTCTTGAAATTATCTCTGAGTCAAATATGCAAGTGATATAACGAAAAGAAAACTCTTGAAGTTTACTTACAATTCGCGTATTGGCTCTAACCCACCATCCTGCTTGTGCCCTTTAGACAACTGCCTTGCCAGCAAATTCTCTAAATGAATACGCCTGATGCTTCCAAGGAGCATCATAGAATCTACAAACATAAAAACAATGTAGGTAGGGGGCTGACTTTCCTCTAATACTTAAAAAGGGTCTATAAATCAAAATGTAACAGATTCATATTCATTTAGCTTAAACCGTATGCATGCCTTACAAAAACATTTTGGTCACAGCATAGGAGTGATTTTAAAGGAAGAACCAAATCTAGGATATCAACTGAGCAAAAATGCTCACGCAGGTATGTAATCATGAGCCTCTGGTTTTAACAACCACACACTCACACAATAAATTACAACGGCAATAATCACCCCTCTGAAATTTTGTGCGCAGAAACAGGCCTCTTCATAGATGACGGCAAAGCTTCAATTATCTTTTCATAAACCTTCTATTAAGAAAACGGTTTACTGAAAACTTGGTTCTAATTATCTAGAAATCTAGAAATTTTATATTGGATAAATACTTTAAGATACTAGATTAATCAAACTTGAGAAATTTATTTTCTATGGGTATAGCAACAATTAAACAAAAATTTGTAAAAAGTTTTATATAGCGACAATTAAACAAAAAAACTAAAAACAAGAGCAAATGATATTTGTATATAAATGATGAACTTGCAGGTGAGATAAAAATGCAGCTCATCCATCCTAATCGCCAATTCTGAAACTTTGTACGTGAAAGTACTGCTTGTTTAACCGAGCCAGAGCATGTTAAAATCACAGCAGTCAGGGAAAATATTGCTAAATGAGAATTAATGGCATATAACTGCAGCATGGTATCGAATTGTTAAGAGCTTTGAAGCAGTCTTACCTGGTTTGTCGACAACTGCAAACGAGAGAAGATTTGAGCGCCGAAGAAGATTTTTCAAATGAAGATATGAACTTTTGGTGGTGATGTAGAAAAGCCTGGTATCCATGATATCGCCAACATTGATTATGTATCTGTCACAAAACAGACAACCAGTTAACTAATCGATGAACGGCAAGATAAGCATAATATAAATAGTAGATACATCAGATCAACTCTGACCAAAACAAATTTAGAAAAAATATTCAGGAAATCTTTTAGTCTTGATCAAAGTAATTGGATCTTGCATTGAAAACAAAATGCCGGATTTTTTATTCTCGAATACAAGTATAATCAACAAAAACAGGAATTCAAGAAAAATCACAATCTACAAACATCCAGAGAAATATTAAACACCATTTCGCGACAACAACATTTCAGATCGAAAATAGTAGAAATATTTTCACGTTAGCAAATGCTAAAATGTCTGCACAAGAAAAATGCTTGAGCTTAGAGCAGTGGTGAAATGCAAACCTGTCTTACCCAGGCCGTGAAATGTCTGGTAAATATGGCAACTTCTTTATCTCAATTATGCTATCATATATACTTGGCTGCAGTTGCTGAACAACAGCATTTGCAATCAAGACAGCAATCTAGGAGAAAATAGGGATAATTACAACAAACATACATGACTTTATTACCAAGTGTTAAATTGAAATACAAAGCAAGTAGGAAAAGAGTTTTGCAAAAATTACTCAAATGACCACATAAAAGGCAGCATTCACAGCTTAAGACATAAGTTTGAAAAGGTGGGACAAGCACCAGTAATAAAAACGATTGCTTTGGTGAGTATTTGTAATATTTGCAAACTGGCGTTGATGGGTACAATAGAAGTAGGAACAGTGAAAGTTGCATGCATTTAAATTGCTTATTTACTTTTTACAGAAAAATGCAGAAAGTTAAGGCCATGGAAAGACGGCTCAATTAAGCAAGTAAGATTCGAGGAGGCCAAACAGTAGTGAGTTTTGCACGGAATGTTTTAGTTTACCGTTCAAACTCCTTCACAATATGAGTTTGTCTTTTAAAAATGACAAAAAATAACATGTTAGATGTGTGAAGCGATGCAAAACAAAGATGAAAACTAAGTGATGGGACATTTTCAAACATCTTTTGTCTGACACTCGGAGTACAAAGCTTCGGATAAACTCTTAACGATGTAAGCCTCAAGGTAGACAATAAACAAGTGATTATTTTCAAATGGCTATAACTCACCATAACAGGTAAAATGTGAGTAATCTGCCCAGTAAGTTCGAACACAATAACTGACGTTGAGATGGTGTGAGTAACGGCTGCTGCCATTGCCGCGGCGCCTTGGGAGAAAAATACGATGCTTTAATAAACTGACATTATAGTTATTTTTCAAGGAACTAAAAGTCTTAAACAGATGATTTGAAGGCACCAGCCACTTGGTTCATTGTCAAACATACACCCCGAAATGATGAGCTGTAACAAAGAGTCTTCATTTATCATGAAATTATCAAAGCCAACGTGCTAGCCTTCAAAACTTTGCCTCAGTTGCACATGCACAGTTTAAATCAATTACGTTCATTTCACATCGCATAATGCATTGTGAGATAGAAACATTCGTGGTTCTTATGGGAATAAGCAATCTCAAATCAAAAAATGAACAAAATTTAGAGATAATGGTGTCATGAAGAGCGGGAGAATGAAACACGTCCTCACTCACACTCTATATAATGTAGTTTAGATCAAACGCTTCGAAAATCGTCCTAATGCGCATGTTCATAAGATGCAAATTATCATTGATTCAGACAATGGATGGAATGCTAGCCTTAAACAATAAAGATCTAGACACTTCTCCGCAACAACGACCATTTGCACTGACTAAACAACGAGATAAGTAACGACTTTCAGAAATATATTTTCCCTGGTTTTGAAACAATAGCTTAAATACATAAAGACTCTTTTGCAGCTTTTAATATAAACTTCGCGATAAGTGACAGAATTTGTCACAAAATTCTTCATGAACTTACCTACAACTGCATAGCCACCAGGGACAATGGGTGTATTCACACCGTTTGGAAACCATGTTGCCATGCATTCGCCAACAAGACGGCCATATGCAGCTCCTTAAGGAGATATTTTCATTCATCAAAAACAACTAACCAGAGTAGCGATGGGGTAAACATAGGAAGTAGCCCCGCAGTTTAGTATAATCATTTCCTCTTATTCTATTTTATATTATTCAAAATGGTACCTAAAACAATATTTAGATCAAGGTTTTTTAAAATGCTTGATGCATATTCGAAGGAGCTACAACCATAAGAAGTTACAGTCTTAAAAACTTATTCAGCAGCCCTACACCTAGTCTATGTCTCTCTTACCACCCAAAGCAGTATTTTGTGAAAAAGATTCACTTTAGACGCTGTGTGCTTCAGACAGTAAAACAAAAGGAAAATTTCACATCACATTACAAAATTTGGGAGCCCGGTATGTAAATAACTGGTAAAATTCAGTTCTTTGTCTTAGCTTGAATATAAAGAGACGGAAATGGGAAGAGAGGAAGAGAGGTGTGATTACGTCCCAAACAAAGTCATGGTAAATATGCAGGAGATGTGGTGAATTGATGCATACCAATTATGAAAACAGGAAAAAATACGCCAGCAGGGACAGGCAGTGCCACGCAAACGGCCGTCAAAATGAACTGAAATTAAAATAAATGCATGTACGTTAGTACTGCACCAAAAATTATAACCTGTCTCGCATATTATGATGTCTCAGCTGACCAATCTGAGCGTATAGAAGATTTAATACGAGAATTCTTGTCTACAAAGAACAAAGAAATGTAAGAAAAGGTGTATCTCAAGATTTGCGAAATAACACTATTATTTTCCTTTGGAAATATTCTCATTTCATTTGATGTTATTTTTAGGTTCTTGTCTTTCCTTTAAGACCAAATTCATTGAAAATGAGTCCGTGCTTTTTGAGGAGGAATGGATCCAAGATCTCACTTGTAAGAGTCACCTTTCATTATGGAGATTCAGATTGAAGTCTCAAAAGTATTTGGTCAAGGGATAGTTACAAATGGAAGGAAAATGAACATGATAGAAGTGGAATATTGATAAGACCCAATGCTATGCAAGCATTTTGAAAGTTGGCAAGAAACTACAGATATTCAAGGTCATGATTACGAACCTTGCTGATGACAAATACAGTCAGTGTGACGTAAATGCTAGTGTACGCTGTTTGCCAGTGACGTAACACTTCCATTGAAGCTGGAGAGGGATCCTGAGCTGACCAAGTTGTATTTGAAAACAGCTCATATAAAGCTTCTTTTGCAGTAAGCTATGGTGACAAAGACCAATATTGAACAAACAAATAAAAAAGTTCTGTATTGATTATGCTTTCAAGAAATCCCTTTACCTTGCATTAAGTGCTTTACATAACAAAGATTAGGACAACCGAAAAAGCCTGGCCTTGTTCCCTACATAACTCTTCGCTAAAGCATCTTTGACAAAAAGCTAAAATTAAAACATATTTTAGCAGTGTCCGTTTCTCAGTTATACATTAATAGGTGAATTAGCATCACAAGCGTAAACAATTCTAAAATAGCAAAAAAGCAAAAGTATATTGCATATTATCAAATTAAAAAGTTCTTACGTTTGATATATTGCTACTAAATTTACTTCTTGGTACAATAATAAAAAAAGTTTAATTACTGCAAGATTCTTGGTTTAAAGGGAGGATTTGAGTAAAATAAGTCTTCTGAAATGCAGGATCTACGGTTTTCATCACGAACAAAAGAAAGGTGCAGTGAATTTTCAGTTGCTAAAGAAAACCAACCTGTCCTGCCACGAACTGACCAGATCCTTTTGGAAATGACAACGTCGATACAATAAGGACAATCATAGCAGGATAAATAAATCGGCTAAAAAGCGAAGCAAAGGTTAATGTAGAGCGATATGGCATGACAACATAGTACCGATCAAATGACCAATTACTGACCTACCAAGACCTTTTTATGTGGACAGGGACAGGCAACAAGTTTGGGTAGGGCAATGCCATGAAATAAAATTATATGCAGACAGTGTAAATGGTGAAAACTGTAAGGCCGGTCTGTCATACCAGAGCGGTACAAGCTTTAGTGGATAGCACACGACAGTTCTAAGTTGGAACTCTGAGTTTCACGATTAATGCTATCATTAGGCAACACAATACCGGGCTATCTAAGCTGGAGCCAAGAAAACGATTTATTTCTAACTTCATTATGATGGGTATAGAGACAACTCAATAACAGTATGTTTGTTATTCTAGCTTGAAATTTTTGTAACTTTTAGAGCAACTTCAGCCAAACGCCGACTGTAATAAACCCCCTTCGTGCCAGACTAACGTTAATAGCCTCAATAAATATCCATGATTTTATAAGAAATATGTATAAATAGTTATGCTTCTTTGGTTTGTGACACATATCCACTGAGAGAAGTGAATGTGTAACATAACGGACAATTGATGTAGGAACAATTGCCTTTCATCGCATTAACGTGAAAATCGAAGTAGCAACTTAGAACCGACCTGTCCTATACATCAAATATCGTGCATGGCTCTGCCTATACGGTATCAGGCACTTTATGACAGGCCGGTAAACAGTAATTTTCATAACTGGTAATCGATAATAAAGCATCTTCACATTTTCCCAATTTCTCTGGTGCTATCTGATATTTATTTGATAAACCTACAAATATATTAAAACGTTGTTTACGTCTTTATGCTTTAAAATTTTATTGGTAGACGTGTAAACAAGATGTAGACAGAATATTCCAATGAAATTAGTTTAAACAACTAGCCTATTCAGGTAAACAGAAAAAATCATAGAGCTCTTCTGAGAAAACTACCTCTTCTCTAAAAATCTGTTCAATCTGTTTTGCTTGTGATGTTGATGAAAATCGACAATTTTGCGGTGAGTGTAGACGAACAAAGCACCAGCCAGACCGCACGTAAGTCTAAAATAAAAGTGGAGTTGTGAGTCTTAGACAAGGCGTAGGAAGCCAATATTACGAGATACTTAGTGGTACAGCAATTTTCATTATATATTTAAAAATAATGATTGGTACGAATATCATCAATTGTAAAATAAAGTTGGCTCTAAAATATTAGTTTCTGAGAGATCTACTTAACAAGTAAAAACCTTAGAGTTCTATAAAATATAAAGTTTTATAAAGTTGATTGTAGGGTGACTAGCATAAATAAACAATAAATTTGACATCAATCACTTCAGATTTTACATTTACAAGAGGTCAGATATCAGGTTAAATCCAGCGTTAAATGCAAAAACAACAAAAAAATTGACGGGATTTTGAGGATAGAAAATTGTGCCAAAAACTTTGCCCTGAAACATACCCAATGAAGCCGAAAGCAACAAATTCTTGAACATCAAATGGAAAATCGATTCTAAACCTGGTTTTGAACAACGCAGTGATTGTTTCTAGAAAAGATAAGACAGCTTTCTTATTCGTCATAGAATTAAGAGAGAAAGTTCATTAGAAATACGCTCAAAAAAGTTAACAAATACTGCACCAAAACTAAAAAAATGATACATTGACAAAATGGGTATCAGATATCGAAGTTCAAAAGTCGGGCTGTGCACGTTCAACGATCAAGATTTACGACGAAATTTCAAGCGAATACCGCCCAACACGCACAACAACCAACAGACTTGACCACAGTACGACGATATCCTTCCATTTATGAAATTATCTCTTACCAGGCACCCATTAACGTTACTTTTGAAACTTCTTGTGCTAATTTCTTGATCAGAAATCAAAAGCTTTTCATTACACCTTTTTAATAAGTAGCTTTTTACCAAAGGCAATATCTTTTGAGTTGAGCAGTACATTTTATCATTGAGTCTTTTCAAGGAGATTGGATAGTTACAGGCTGTTATCTTGTCTTTGAAGCTGACTTTTATTATCATTTGAAAGTATTATACTGTCTCGCTCGCTTTAACAATGAATGTGGCATTGAACAGCATACACAATAACAAACCTTCACTACTGTCCAAAACTGCGAGTAGACGAAACATAAATGCACCACAAACAGCAGCGAAAAATCCACGCCAATAATTTCTGACAGCAAAATACATCGATGTTACTTCGATGCTGAATAAAACTCCTGTCAAAAGGAAAAACCATAGCTCGATGAATTGAAAATAAAGGTTGTTTTCTGAGATTATAGTGATCTTGTAATATATATATTGCCGCTTAGTAAAAAGTTCACATTAGTTCACAATAAAATCATATATTGTGAATTGAAAAATATACATTCCTGGTCAGGATTTTTGTTTGGTAATTGTTTGTAAGGATTTCTTGTAAGATCTATCGTCGCTTTCAAAGTTAGAAATATGCTCACATTGACAGAGGTGTGTTAGAGCAAAGTGAGAAAACGACTAACAAACTACTCTGATAAAAACTGTCCCAAAATCTATTTCTTCTTATTTTGATCGTAATGGGATGTTAAGGACAACAAAACTTACTATTTTGATAGTGGGAAACATCGAAGACATGAACCGTAATAAAGAAATATTGTATCCGATTTTACTCAAGATAAGAGCCATGAGATCAGACAGGCAGTTTTCTCCATGTAACTGACAAACAAGTGGGATCATTTCAACGATACTTTTCAAATACAATGATGCATGGAGACTTATTTTCAGCAATTTCTTTTAAGGAACATATCTAGGTAATGCGAAAACATAGAATTGGCATTCATTGTTGCAAAATGATTTCAAGCCAGAGGTAGAGATGTAATCTAGAGGATGTTCACTGGGCAATTTCCTTTCAAATACGACAAAAAACTTTGTTGTTAAAATGAACTTACCTCCGATGGGAGCAGCGAAACTGCTTGACACTCCAACAGCGCATGCGCAAGCCAGCATGTCAGTGTTCCTAGATTCATTCTAAATTTAAATCAGAATCAGTTCTCAATATTGTTTGATCTTTGAGTCTACTACAACTTAAAAAAACAACAGTGTACTTAATACTTAATCAAAATATCTTAATACTTGATCATGATATCAAGAAATATTTGGAATATCATTAAAGGTCCTTGTGCAAAACAAATTCAATGTGTGCCAACCAAATATGTAACAATCTACCTGTTACAGTGGATAAAAACAATCAATGTTGGCACGAATTTCTTGAGTCAAAATAATAGGATCTTACCACATAAATTCCATGGAAAGCTTTGATGAACTTGCTAAGCATTCTAGCAACCATGCTTGAGATATGGACAAATGGACCCTAAAAAGTGTAAATTGACAGGCATAACAAAAGTTTGACCACAGCATAGCAAAAATACAATATTCTATCAACTTTAACTCACATGCTTTTTCTGACTCAGAAACTAGCAACCTTTAACCGAAAGCATGAGGAAAGGGACAAGAGCCACCCAAAGACAATTAAAAAGTTTGAAGAATGGTGAAAAATTTTTCTTCAGTGAAATTGTACATGTTGCAAAACAATGAAATAATTTTAAAAGAACTAATAAGTTTCTCTGTTGCTGATCAAACAAAGTCTCCTTCTCAGATAATAGCTTAGCTCAAATCATAAGTTTCCATTAAGCCGTCCAATCCTAAGACTACAATGAACTGAAAAAGTCAAAATTTTTAAAGTGGGGTTAACTTTCAACTGAAGCTCTAGCTCAAGATAATCTCGGTCACATAAGCAGCAAAATCAGGCAAAAAAATTAGACATACATATTTGCGCCTAGTTTAAATTTTAGTCATGCAAAAGAGAAGGATGGTTTATACCTCTTTCCCAATTGGTATTCCACTACCAAGAGCTGATATAAGTCCAACCTACAAAATTTTTTCATAAAAGGGATTGAGATATGAAGCAAAAAATCTTTGAAATATTTCTTATCAGAAAAAGCCAAAAAAGCTCCAAACCAAAATAAATCTATACAGAAAATCTAGCTAACCAAAGTGATAAAAATACTTAGTCTGGGTTTATGGCATTATTTGATACCAAATAAATGTGGCATAAGATTGAAAAAGGAAAGATGAACAAACCAATGAGATACTTAACAATGATACTTCTCTTTTATGAGACACTTACATTTTCTACTCATAGTAGTGCTAGATTTTGACCAAACGGTGCATGGGAATCTATATCTGTATACATATTAATGATATTGAAGTTAAAAATATTTCATTAAAAATTAAAAATTTACTTACTGTTTTTGATATGAAAGTAGGAAAAGAGAGGTATCTCCTCAGTACTGTTCCTCTCAAGATAACTTTCATTTCTGGGATTCCAGAGCCTTAAAAGTACAAAAAAATAAAGTCTTTTAGCAAGGATGGCAAATTTATGCGGATATCATTTAGTCTCTTGAGCTCAATATTATCTGTTCTGGCAATATTGGTATTCTCTTGATTCTTTTGATTTCAATTGTTTATTGATAGCAGCTTGGCTTAAACTACACCAGGTTTGAAAGAAGCAAATCGAGCAATTTAAGCATTTTACCTTTTTAACTTACAGGTTAATGATTGAGCTTAATGGGCTTTATCATTTGCTAACAAAATATACATGACCTTATAATTCTTGCTTAATATTTACCCATATGTTGTGCAGTGCTTACTTCTGTGCAAATAATCAAACTTAAAAAGCAAGATAATTACAAATAATAACTTTTGAATTTCACAGCACTTTGACACATTTTATACTTTGAATACATACCATGGATGTAACCAAAGAAATTTTTTTTAAACATAAATAACTTAAATGACTCCACTACAGACAAATGTCTTTGCACTCACCAATTGCATGTGGAGACACAAGATGAACAAAACCAACTGAAAAGGTAATCAGAAGTAGTGGAAAGCCAATCCAAAGCACGTACTGCAACAGTGCACTAAATTTCACCATTTGATAAAGCAATATTTGAGCTGAAAAACAGAGGCTACAAGTTAAAATCTATTGTGGTAAACAAATGTGAAAACTATTCAGTCTCAATGCCCTGTTTGCCTTGGCCAAAATTAGCTAGAATTTCCCCAGTTAGCCAGACTAAAAGCATTATATATAATATGCCCTAAATCTACTTCTCTTGAAAGCCACAGTCAGGTGTGAAACTTCATACCTATCTACAATTTTGGTTCTTTACAAATGTGAAAATAAACAAAAGATGAAATTCTTTCCTTCCTATCAAAATTGTTGGAGGTGGTAATAACATTTTGGAAAAATCGATTCAATACCATTAAATTTTCTTTAACTTGTGAAACCAATCAGAACAATTATTACTGTAATAGGTCAGAAAATGTTTCCATGTTCTCAAATTTTTAATACCTGGGGATAAACTTCAAACTACTCAGATTTTATCACCTCCCAGTGACATGGGATTTCAAAAAAATCTTTTTTCAAAATAAGTATATACTTGTCAGTTTTCATTCATAAAACGTATTAACAGAAGCTTGATACTGACACATTTTCACACATCACCTTGAGATACTGAAATTCTAACACTTATTACCAGACAAAGCTACACCTCACTTATTATAGATAATATTTGCAACTCTATTTATGTATTGTCCTGGACATCTGCATTGCATGTGGCTACAAGCATCAAACAAGGAAGACAGTATAGCATAAAAAAAGACTGCATAAAGATCTTACCCATTTGACATTTCTCGATAAAGTAATCCAGCATGAAACTTATCAATGCCATTAAGACACCAAGAATAAACAGAAAACTATAGTCATTTGCAAGCACTGTCAAGAAACGCCTCCAATAGTCTGAAAGAGAATGTGAATTCAACTGAAAAAATTATTTTTATCATTTAGACCTTTAACATAGTACATAATGTTGCAACATGATACTTGGTTTATAAAACAGGAAAACTCTAAGTTGCTACTCTGAGATTCATGCTTGATGGAATCATCAGAACATCTGCCTGATGATCACATCAAGTGTGAAACACGGAGTCACAACTTAGAACAGTCCTGTCCTATACATCATATCAGGGACATGCATTCAGAAAAGTGGGGGGTTTAAAAAAGTGGGAGAGGGGCTAAAACCATATAAAAAGAGGTTTTACTGGTAGATTGTTACTTGATATTTGGCCTTTTTTACAAAAGTTCGGGGCTAAAGCCCCCTAGCCCCCTCTGCTCCATGGTGCCTGCATATATAGTGGGCTTTAATTAGCTTACCTTTTAGCTACTACCGTAAACAAGGCCTACTATAAATAAATGAATTATTGTATTATTATCATTGTTATAATATAGCATGTATAGCTCTGCCTATTTGACATTGAGCACTTTATGATAGACGGGTAAGCAGTAATTTTCATTAATATTTTAATACTGCTTTTATAAAATAAAAAACCCATATGGGTTGTGACATATTATAAATTATAAATATAATATAATTTTGATCATTGATAGAACTGTATGATGATGTTTCAAGCTTTACAGGGCTGACAGTGGGGAGGGGGAGGTGCGTTTCAGCCCGTGAGTGCACAGGCATGCATTCAATTTCCCTTTAGGAGGAATTAGCTGTGCGCCCGGTAAATACGGATCCTTGTTCCAATTATTCCATTTTTTTATGTCTTCATTTTCCAATCGTTCCATTACCGTAAATCCTTGAGTTAGCCCCCTGGGGGCTTATATATTTTTTATATTTTTGGATGGGGTCTTATTTGAGGGGGGGGCTTATACGAGGGGGGGGGCTTATAAAATTATTGTAGATATCAAGAAGACATTATTGAAAGACCTCGTTTATTTTAGAAGGAATTTCTTTATGAGCATTTAATCAATTCTTACCAAAAATAAAAATTTGATGTTTTAATTTAAAAAACGCCCTTATTTGAGGGGGGCTTATTGAAACTTTGTAGTTTTAGGGTGGGGGCTTGTTTAAGGGGGGGCCAATTCAAGGATTTACGTTACTATATTTTCTTGAACTGGTCCCACTGCTCCGACCCACACCATTTTGGTCAAAATCAAAACAAAAGTTCCCCCATTACTCTATTTTTGCCCGTTTTCATATCCTTGTCAAGTTTAGTGTTTCAATAGGAAAAACTTTTATTGTTCTGTGTTATCAAGAGAATTTGTTTTGCGCACTCTGCTGTTATCACTTGAGTTTGTATTAATTTCTAAACGTAAAAGCCCTGTATTTATAGCTCACAATAAAATTCTGAAAATTAAAAAAAAACCATAGAATATATTGATGAATATTTTCACAAAGTATATAGTTTGTATTTATTGTAATTCACTGATGGATTCATTTGAGAATTAAAAAGTTAATAATAGAAAGGCAGAATAGTTATATCCTTTGTGATAACATTATGTCATGCTTTAGGAACAATATCATAAGAAGCATTACAAAATGTATCATCAGATTATTTTAAAAAATCTCAGAAGTCAATATTGAGATCAGTCAGTGGCAATTCTTAATGTGATTTTACTGGAATTTTAAAGCCCTTTTCCAGGATAATAATTACATGAAATCCTGCTACTTTAACATCAAGAAAAGTTGTTTTGAAGTAAACTAATCTAAATTTTTTTATCAAAATACATCACTCTCTTAATCAATTGAGCTTTCAGCAACAGAATTAAACTTAAGTCAGAAAATAACACTAAGGTGTTGCTTGAACATACATTTAATCTGCCAGGAAAATGTAGACCCTCCACTGTAAGACCTGAACTCTTCTTCATCTCTGTCCCTTTGTTGTTCTTCTTCGATTTGATATTTTAGCTTTTTTGCATAATCATGTGCAAACTCACTTAGATTTGAAGTGAATCTTCCATGCATCTAGAATCAGATGAAAATATAATATTAAAAAAAAACAAATATAAATGCAGAAAATAATTATTAACATCCAACAGCCATATACACCAAGACACTGCCATGCAAGGCTTCTTCATATTTGCACCAGAAGGCACTTTGCAATTAGTCTCAAGACATACAATGTTTTTGCTAAGATATCCTAAACCCAGTTTGAATATTGGGGCAATGGCACACCCAAGATTCAGACATGAAAGGATAATGGTGCACCTACAAACTAGGTCTGTTAAATTATGTGCTGGAAAAATTTCTGGCACACCTGGCATTTGCAGATGATTTTTGTGTATCTGCATATCTGGCACAAAGCTGTTGGTGCCCCCAGCAGGTGCAGATCTAGCCAAAATTTTGACCGGTTTTGGGGTGTTTTACCTTGTTACAGCCCTGTGTGTCAATGGTACATGAATGTTGCTTGAAGATGCACTGATAATTAAAATTTATGAGGTCAGTAAGTTCTGATTAATTTGCCATCCCTTTATCTGAACTGTCAAAATTATACTCTGTTGAGATTGGTCTTTGATCCTATTCTTGCAACTTTGATTCTAATTTTCATAAATTTTCTGAGAAAGAAAGTCTAATACAAGAATCCAAGAACTCAGATTCTCATTTGCATCCATATTCCATTTGTTTTCATTTTGTCTCAGAGTGTCAATATTTTCAAGCTATGGATATTGATATCAAATATGCTTTTTAACCACTAGTTTTTTTGCATAAGGGAAACATATGGGCATCAGTTTTTACACAATAGCAACCGGTTTCAATTTTGGAGCATAGATAGCATACTCCAAACTGCCATTTCAAGTGTTGACTGATTTCCTCAATTTTGAATTCCTTGAATACTTAGGGAGAAAAGACGAATTATAATGCTGGGAACTTTGTCAGAACAAAATTGAGCAATTATAGAGGAGGGGGGGGGGGGGATTCAATTCAGATTGTAAGCACGTGGACTGTAGTCAGACAGGGAGATATGCAGCAATAGTCACAATTGAAATTTTGATAAAAATTCAAGATACATATCACAGAGAATCATAGCTCTGAGAATTTAACTGGCTTTCTGAAACCTGTGCAACCGGTCTAGATCAGCGCCTGCCCCAGTATTGTCTCAGGATCAGTCATCCTTTGCAAGCTGGCCCTAAACATTATTTCCAGAGGTTGAGGGTCTTATGATAAAAGAAGTTGCATTGGAAGGTACACTCTTTGTAAGTTGGGGGCACAAACAGTCAGAGTGACTGACCAAACCTGCCTCACCTTGATATTGATAGTTCCAGTATTAAATTAGTGATGTTTCAGTGGTATTTATTGTAGGCTAGTTGCTTTCTTAATTGCTTTTAAAATGGCTTAGAACTGTTATCATATCTTAACACTTTCATCTGTGAAAAAATGCTCTCAAATTGAAGACTTTTTGAAATACTGCTGTACTATTTTTGCCATCTTTTCTTCAAGACGAACACGAATAGGTTACTGATATATTCTGTTAAATAAATGTGGTCAGCTAAGATAGAGAAACAAATTGATAAATAGCATACCATCAAGTAAGAAAAACGCCCCTTTTTTATATTAGCCAGCAAATTAAAAGATTTTTCACAGAATGAAATAGCTTTATTAATTTGGAATGAAAATGAACAGTCACGGTGAGACTAATAGGATAAAGGTCCAATGTCAGCTCAGCGGTACATATTTGTTTATGGCTCCACTTACTTGGCACACCAGAGCCTACTTAGTTATTCGGGAAGAAGCAAAATAAAATGAACAAAAATCCGAGGCAAACCTACCAATGTTTCTTCATATCCATAAGGTGTGTCTGAACTGCCGAGATTTCCCTCCATTGTCTCTATCTGTATGAAAAATATAACCCAAATATCTTTGTCTAATAAGGTTCTTGTGTTTAGGCCTTCCAACACAACTGCGTTTTAACAAACTGTTCCGATGTTTTCACTTATAAAGAGAAACTATTGTTATTTTACAATGAGTTTGGGCTACTACTATTGCAGCTCACGATGAAATCACAGGCCAGGTAACACAAAATAAAATTAAATATTAATTTTCGTCTAACTGTTCGCATTCCTTGACTGTACATTCTCTCATCACTGTTACTTCGCTGTTCATCAATGCGCAAGTTGGAGAAAATAGCGCCATCGCAGTGGCATTCGCACAGTGGCATTGCCATTCTTAAACTACGGCCCGCGGCAAGTTTTTATCCGGCCCGCCGAGCGCTTTATCTAAAAAAATATTTTTGGCTTCCACTTTGAATATTTTGAATTCGATTAAGTTTTGCATTTGGACTGCTCTGATAATTTTTTCCTCTGCAGTAAATGGAAATGTGCGTCCCATTGACCAGTAATTGGTCGGAAAGGAAGGTCCGTATATAGGAAATGCTTTATTTAATCATTTAAACGTTTTATAGGAAACTATTTTACTGCTTTCATTGAATTCAATAGGTTGTCGATAAACTCACCATTACCTTACCCCTTCCTCAACTTTCTGAGATCCCAGCCCCAAGGCCAGACTTAATCTTCAGTTCATGAAGTTCATGCTTATTAGTGTATGTGTACGAGTCAGCGTGTGTGCACTAGTAGGGCACTGGCTTATTCTTTATTGCCAAGTTCATTTAATTCTTTATTGTTTTTTAATTATTTTTTCTCTCCATTTTATTTTGGTGTCAATCATTTGTAAAAAAGTTGATTATTGGCTGTTATGCTAATTCTAATTCTAAAACTTTGGAAGACCCTTTCTTCAAATGTCAACATTAAAATAGGTAAAACTATGGAAACGCTGGCTTTTCTCCCGTCGAATTCCATTTTAGATACAGTTTCTGGCCATCCCTATACTATTATAATCTAGAACTTTTCTTGCCGCGAACCATGGTGGCGGCCTTTTTGAATACAAACGCAATCATTAAATTCTGGGCGTGTAAATCCGTCGGGTATTGCATATTGAGCCAATCCTTCTAACATCAAGGCAGCAACATTTTCCTAAATGTTATCATCGTCCTCCCTTTTTCTCTCCTCTCATCCACAATTCCAAAACTTATTTCATGAAAATAAGCGCACTACATTGATTTTATTTTATTAATATAGAATCTAACAAGAAAAAATAGGCTTGCCTATCTTATCTCTAAATTAGCATGGTAATTATTAGATCTGAACTTCATTTTGTGCAACTTTTTTGACACAAGTTTTGTAAAAGTCAAAAACTCAGTGACCCCCGGAGAAAATCTCAAAACAATTAAGAACCCCTGCTCTAGTGTATCTAATAGACGCCCCCCCCCCGTGTATTAATTTCAGAAGAATTTGCCCTCCCTCTGTCGCTTATTAGCACCCCATTCTATTAAATTTTACAAAATAAGTCATTCGATTTTCATCATTTGTTGTTTTCCATAGTTTTTTTGTAAAATCTCAACCGTACAAAGGAAACCGATGATTTTTGAGTTGGAAGTTAGAAGCTGTACATTTGATTTATCTTTGTATGATTGCAATTTTCTCTAAAACTATGCCAGAAACTGAAACCAAATTTTGACAGTACATTCTAAAAGGTACTCTGATTCCAAAGAAAGTTTGCCGACATGAACACCCCCTTCTATAAGCACCCGCTTCTATTGAAAATTGGTCGGAATGAACACCCCCTTCTATTACCTCCCCGTTCTATTAGAGACACTAGAGTACAACCCCAAAATACTGAACCCCAACCGAACTTGCATATCTTGCGATAACTCAATGCGAAAGCTGCAACGGTGGAATTAAACTTTATTACTGTAGTGAAAGTAAGAAGATCTGAGGGATAGCAGAAGTGCGGGATTGCCCTTTTTGATGAACGCTGTAATAAGTAATGAACCAGGCACTAAACTCCGACTTATAGGCTCTGCAAAAGGTCTTGGTAATCCAAAAAGACTTTTGCGAGATTCCAGTTGTTTAATCTTTACCAGGGCGGTAAATCCCGGGTGGGACGGGGAGAACTGGACCCCCCAAAAATCTGGAGCAAAACGATTTTTTTGGAGAAATTACCAACATTTTTCTTGGAAGAAAGAAATCCCTGGTAGCAGGGTTAGAACCAAACTACGTTTTCTGTGTTTTTGCAACAAACCTCAGCCACTAAGGTTATTTTTGTAAGCAGAGTGGTTTTTATAATTTTTACAATATAAAAACTTACCGTTTTTTACCGTTTTCTACTGTTTTCTACCGTTTTATTTTTGAAAACAAAGTATGAAATAAAAAGAGAGCAATCTGTCATTTTATTTGACCTATTTACTAACTTATTTATGAACATTTCTATTATTTGTCTATTATTTACTTTTATTTAGTAAATCACTTTTTGTATCATTAAAATGTATTCATTTTTGATGTGTAAACATGGCCTACTGAAATCAGTCAAAATAAGGAAGACGCACATTTCTGTTCAGAAAGTAAATTTCTACCAATCAATACAACAGTGTCCCATATTTCCCCAAAGTCTGTCACTAAGGTTTAAGCATGACTCTTCCTCTCCAAAATTTCACCCAATAAACAATAATCTGTGTTCTTCTGAGAAACGCCAAACTTTCTATCCTGAGCAATTCTAGTATTTTATTAAAATTAGTCTGGGGGATGCTTTTTTAGCCTTTCTAGAAAGTAAAATTTCAAAAATTTTCTTCCGCGTCGGACCCAACTATGGTGGGTCCTCCTACGAGAGTAAACTTGATTCTTAGCTCCCAAGGCTCAATTTCTTGGGGCCGTCTCTGAAAAATGTTATCAATCCAATAAGACACACAAGTCAATGTACTAAGGAATATCTGTAAATACCTTCTATAGAGCAGAAGGTCTTGAGAAATCCAAAAATATTGACTTTTGTTTTTAAAGTAATTTGCCCCTCAACTGTTTCCATAACACATACCATAAATCCCTTGTGGTGCCATGACCCACTGCATACTTTATATTCATTTGCTCTGCTGACCCCCCCCATTTCACATGACAGATTTACGGCCCTGAATCACTAAAAGCAGCTCTTCCCCGAATGATCACGATAATTACGCATAAATGAGAAAAAGCGAATAAGTGTGAAAGACTTTCATAGCAATAGTTATGAAATAACATTGCAATAGCAATTGCAAAGGTTGAATTATGAATTTATAATGACCTCAATACATTAGGATTTCAATTTCTCTTTTATTTAATAAATATCATCGGCGATTTGTAGAGAAGATATTCTAGTAACTTTGTACAGGGTTGTTGAAAAAATAATTTCTTGATATTTTGATGTGGGAAGCGGAGTTTCTTCACAAAACGTATTCTTTTTTATTTTCCTAATCCTTCATACTTTGCTTCTTAAAATATTTTATATAAACTTTAACAAAGTTATACATTAAGAAATTTGGCTTGAAAAGCACAAGGTGAAAACAAAACTGAAATTTTTCCGTACAGAAGTCGTCTGATTAACTGAAACTTGCAGATAAAACAAAGAGACACAAAACGAGGGCAGATCCATTGAAATATTTGTGTACCATTACAATTTAAAAATATAATATGTACATCTGATTATTGAGAAAAGAAAAAAATCTCGAACTCAACGATCTTTAAACTGTGATGAAAAGCTGTTAAAATGTAAAATCGTGATAAATTTTTAATCAGATAACGGTTCAGATCATAAATATTCGAACAAACTTGAAGACAGCACAGCATACGATAGCGTTCGGAGTTTTAAACCTTGGTACCACCTCCGGTATGTTTCCAGAGCCGCTTCTCCAACAGTCATTACACAAGAAACCTAGTTATGCAAAATGCTCTAAAGAGGAGCAGATCCATCGCACGTGATTTAAAGTTATCAAGAACTCAAAACTTTCTCTTTATCAGTTCTAAAGTGCTCTTCGCTAAAATTCATTTGTCAACATGCTTAAAAGTGCAATTTGTTAAAATCTACTCATCAATCTTTCTGCTTCATATGATGATTGCTATGATATTAAGAGTGCTTCCATAACTCTTCAAAAGCAGGCTCCGCAGTTTCCTCGATGGGTTCTTCTCTTGGGCTCAGGCGACTCTAAAAAAACAAGAGACAACAGAGCATAACACAAAATATAACACTCTTAACAATGCAGCTCTATAAATGTTTTGTATCTAGTTCATACAAATACTTTGCTATTCACAATTTTAAACCGATAAAGAAGACACAAATTGTTTCTATCAGGCCTTCTATTTCTGCAAATAAGGTCGATCCTAACGTTTTCAACTTAGATTGACGTTATTCAAGGACACAAAAATCTTAAAATCTATCAACACATCAAACAAAGTTTCATGGTATAGAAAAAGACGTGTAGAAAACAGCAATGTTATTCTTTAAGCGTAGTGTTTGAAACGACAGTTCGATGATTTACCTGGTTCGTCTGAAACTCATGAAGTCTTGCGGCAGTTTCACTAAGCTCTAGGTCAGCTGAACGAAGTTCCTGTAAAAACAAAGATAAAATATTCCAAAACTATTACTTACTAAAAAAGCAAACAGGATGGTTTACCAAATTTAGATATGGGCTTCAGGCTTTCAATATCATTCTAAAGGTAAGCAAATTCAGAACAAATAATGTCAATTCAAAATTGCAAAAAGAAAGTTCAAATGCTATGTTCAAATGAAAGATGAAATACCTTTTTCAGGGATTCGATTTCATAACTTTTCCGCTTTAGTTTTTCAGCTTGTTTTCTTTTCTTCATCTCTTCCTAAAATTTGAAAGAAGTTATTGGATTCATGAAGTAATAGTAATAAGTAGGAAGGTATTTGGTGAAAGGCTTCAAATACCTGTATAAAATTAACAATAGAAAAAATGACATCTGTCTGGGATTTTTCAAATTTATATTTATGTAATTCCGCAAAATATTTACAATTTATCGGATATAGCTAAACTTAAGATATATTTATAAAAGATACAAAGTTAAAGATCGATGGATACAACATGCTCTATCTAACACAGTTTCCAGTAAGTTTACCAGGACACAGAGAGAACAAAAAAGGTTTTCGAGTCCAGTGCCCTGATAAAAATATGCAGAGGACAAAAATGAATTTTAATTATATGGAGTTTATAATAACAAGAAAAAGGAAATAGCTTGTAAAAAGCTCAGTAACGTAACATCTAGAAGCAGGACATTGCTCGAGCAATAAGTTAGTATCAAAAATAGAGATGACCCCATACACATATTTCAAGTACAAAATAAAACACAGTTATTCCCCTCTCTTATTTGCTGATATAGATTGGTGTCTAGAGTGGAAAAATAAATACACCCAGAGACAAATAGATTAAAAATTCTAAGTGTTGTGTTCTTTTCCCTTGGTCAGAGGCAATAACAGCTCAGAGAAAACCTCAGCTATTAAGAGTTACTGGGATAAATTATACCTTGTGCTTTGTTTCGTCATCTTCATAACAATGATGCCCTCTGTTCTCCTTCTCGCGTTGTTGTTCTAAATCCATCTTAAAAACCTTAGAATGAAAGATACAATTTAGATTTTGATATTCTAATTAATAACAGAAATTAATTTTGAGTATAAGAGGAGAGGGGGGGGGGGGGGGGGGCGGAGTTACCGGAGCAATAATCACACACGATACCCAGATTATTCTTTAAATACATGAGATGCCCTTCTTAGTAAAAGTGTTAAGGGCAGCAAAAAATATATTTATTGCTGGGGATTTCAAAGCATTGTTTTGTTAAACGAGTTACTTGATTGAGCATTTAATTGAGTAGTTCTGCAATCATTTGAGACAAAGTTCTTCTGGTTTGGAATTTTAGGCAACTTTAACTAATTGACATCTTCAAATAACCAAAGAAGGAATGTATCTTCGGCTTTATTTTTGGAGTTTAACTTGTAATAATCAGTTCTCGACAAATTTGATAAGATCAACTTCCAATACGATTTGTTGTTTCATTACCTTACCTGTTCCAAGTCCAATACAACGATTGCAAGCTCATTAGCGTCATTGAAAAGAAGTAAGAAGCCTTAAAAGTCATAGATATGGCAAACAAATGATCACAAACCTTCTTGAGCTCAATTTTATAATAGGCACATATCGTTTTGCTATTTTAGCGAAGCTGCTATAATGTAGTTCCTAGGTTCCGTATGTTTTTGCAGCTCTAGCTCGTAGAAGAAGTTAACTCTTTTTGGGTCCCTAAATACATCCCCGAACATTTATATCACAGATACTGACACTTTCGAGAGCTGAATCGATGTTTATTGGAATAAAAATGTCTATTTCATCAAAAAATTACCTTTCTTTGCGACAACGATTTATTCAGTCTCTTTTGTTGGTCCAGCTCTTCACGCACTCTTTTCAGGGCTTCTCTCAAGCAGTCGATTTCATTCTGTTTACTTCTCAAAGACGTCTGGTAAAAATATTAAAAGATCAGAAGATGAAGCTTACCAAAACCAAGCCATTTTGCATTAATTTTACAATGGGAAAAAAACAAATAAATCACTTTGTATATCAAGCACTAGTTCTTTGATGAAATTATGCTTCATAACATTCAGATTAGAATTTCCTACATAAAACGATGCATAGTATAGCATTATAAGATGAAATGGTTCAAATTAACTACACATGAGAACAAACGTAGGGTGAAGATTCAGATTTTTGAAACATCAAGTCTCTATAATTTTGCAGTATGAAGTACTTTTAAAACTTTATCGACACGAAAACTTTATCATGTACGGCTGATCAGGATCCTAATGATAACAGTACATATTGTACTGATAGGTTATCCAGTTAAAACATTCGATTATTATTATTATCATTATTATTTATTATTAAAAGGATAACTTTGGCTCACCGACAAAGAAATTGTTTCAGCCGACTTTCTTCCAGCAAGCTCTTCAGTGTCTCTGTTAGTTGCAAGAAGTTCAAATTAATGGCACAAAGAAAAACCAAAATTGTTTAGAACGCAAAAAAGTAGCCCAGACGATCTTATAAAGACTTCTAGTTGGCTCTTCTATCAATAGTTAAAATGCAAAAATTTGCTTTAAGACATTCAGTGTGTATAACATTAGTACGACATCGATATTTATGCCAGTAAATTAGCTTAACGTTGAATTTAAGCGTAACAGTTAGTGTGACAACATGAACCTGAGAGGTAGAGCACAAAAGTACTGGAAATGTCCAGTTTATGTGACATGGAGCATTGTAAAATTAACGGGTAGATAGAAATATCATGATACATATTCTTACCTTAACTGAGTCAAATCTTTCTCATATCCTCCAAGCAACTTTTCTTTACGACCAAGTCTTTTCTGTAGGGCATCTAGCCTTTTTATTATAGTTTCTAAAATCTGAAACAGTGGATTTTATATCATAATTATGCAAAATAGATAATCATAAAAAGCCGATGCCATGCACTGTCCTGTATCATTTCTGAAAACTATTCAAATTGGATAAAAACTCGGTAATCAGAGTCTTTACAGGTTACAAGTCTTAAGATATAAGATAATGAAGAACTCTGCCTATAGGGCATTGAACACTGTGTGACAGACAGTAAAATAGTATTTTTCATTGAAAGCCAAAGATATAAAACTTTCACTTATCTAGAATAGGTTTACCTCAAAGCCTAGTAAACATCTCACGATAAATTAATCGGAAAGTATCAGAAAAAGAAAAAAAGTTTCCATTGATTTTAATTATAGTCCTGGCATAGTAAATTAGCATAATTCTTAAAACAGCTGAACAGCATCTTTCCACGTTTATCTGGTACTTTTTTTTCAATACATGATATAAAGAAATGAATCACTACATTCAACTTTTCTAACATACATTGTTCCTTCCATTGATCAGCTTTTCCTTCTCTTTTGGTGGTACGTGAATTATCGTTCCAACCTTTTTCGGCACCTCCATGTCCAACAAACCGCAAACGGCTCGCATCAGATCAATGTACTAACGATTCAAAATGAAATTGTGAATTTATAGCATAATTAGATGAAATAACTAAAAATCTTTATCAAACGAGAATCACTAAAGAAATTGAATAGGGCTGATGAACAAAAGTGTAAAAAACATTTTACATACAAAGACACAAAAGTTGAAAAAAACATAGAAATAAAAAAAGAACGAATTGACTTACTATAAAAAACTTTTATTTGATTTCAAATAAAGTAAAAGAATAGATATTTTTTTATATTTCAGTGTGTTCATCTTACATTTGTAATTTGCAGCAATTTTGCATCATGGCGGAAAGGAATTTTTGATTCGTACCAATTTAGGATCATAGAGAGAGCTGCAAAAACTATTCACTCGAGTTTGATTCATATCTGTGCAAAGGTGCAAAAGGAGCATCAAAGGGAGAGAGGGGAAGAATTAACAATAATGAATCTTTCCTTTTATAAACATCTTTTCATTCATGGTTTCAAGCACAAGAAATAGCAGCACCAGATCAGAGATAGGTAACACGCTTTACGGAACTGATACTGAGAATGGTGTTTATGCACATGAGGAGCAACGATTAAAATTCATCAGATCAATTGCAATTAGCTATTATACCAAAGAGAACCAAATAACAAGGCTCTCTTTGAACAGCCGGAATTCTCTGAAAACGGGCGAGCAATAAGCCAATACTTACAATTCTCTCACTGATATCCAATGCATCTCTTGTTTCGTTGTGAGCGAGTTTTTCAATAGCTAGCTCTTGGTTTACAGAATTCAAAAGTTCTCTAGAGACTCGGGTCTACGGCAAAAAATGACGTCATAACAATTAAATCATTCATGAATCCTAATATGTTGTTGGATTGCATTGAAAAATCTTGGGTTAGCAAAGAAAATTAAAAATTTGGCTTCTTTATATGCTTTTCGAAAAAGAGAACTAATTGCTTAAACGAGAAAACCGCACTTTGTGATTAACATCTTGTGCCGTGTCTTACAATCGAGCTTTACTGGCCAGGTCATGTACGGCTTTCTGCAAACACAGTCAAGGAGCAACTACAGGTAAAAGAATAATATTACCCTATCATGAAATTTTGATTCAAGACTCCCTAAAATATGAAATGAAAAATTCTGAGCAGTCTCTTTACCAAAAGAGGAAGTACTGCCAAGTCCTAGTGGCTGACATAAGTAATGTGACAGATTGAAGTACAAATATGAATAAAAGACAACCAAGCTGAATAAAGTCGAAAGAAGGAGATGTTCGACTGGGAATACCTCAGACTGCAGTTGGGTCTCGTCTTTGTACATATCCTGTTCCCTAATCGCCAGCTCGCTCCTGAGTTCGGCAAGTTCCCGTTTCATAATACCTACTTGCTGTAAGGCGGCTTGTTGAGATGGATCTATAACCAAACCAAAAAATAAGACTTTTCAATCGCTCTACCATGCATTCTGTTATCTTAAAAACAATATTGTGAACGAAATGCTATCTTAAAACCAAATTTGCAAATCAATTTTAAAGGCAAGGGACTTGGCCTTACAGAAACGAAAACGTTGGTTATATGGAAATATCAATATCAAGCAGTAACTAAGCTTTTTAATGTGTTTAGAAGGCATGCGTTAAAAGGCGTGAACATTCACCACCTGGATGTAAACTTGCCACTATAGTTTGGACCTTATTTGAAAATATTTATTTTAAAGAAAGTCAGACAAAAAAGTACCTAAGCGCAATGAATAGAATTCTGGCTTTAAAAGGCTCTATAGAAACCATTACCCGCTTTTGTTTCTTATTCGAAGTACAAGATTAGCTAATTTGGCTTTCAAAGAGATTTATCATTCTTCCAATTAGATTCTGAGCTAATGAAGAATAAACAAAGACGATACAATGGAACGGCGGCCACAATTAATGAAAACTGTAACAATAGCAAACCAGAACTAGAAGGTTTCTTGGTATTTTGTGGGGATGATAAACCTTATAATTTCATAGGCTTACAAGGTGGCTGGAACTGTTCAAGGTCTTTAATTCTCTGTCGCATTTCAGCAATAGCCTCTCTCTGTCTCAAGATTGTCTGATCGTGTTTGTCACCAAGGCAACGAGCTCCAGCTGCTACAACTTCTTGGCTGGCAAAGGCCTAGAGATACGAGATACCAATGTAAAAGATCATTGTAATAATCATGATTAAAAATTGCAAACCCCTCAAAAAACTAAGCTTGTCCAATTCAGTTCAAATAACTAAACTTTCAAACCAAGGTTTCTTAAGAAAAGTCTAACTACCTGTTTTGCGATTTCTAATTTTTCTGCATCGCCTTCATCCTCCTTGTCCTCATGCGTCCTTATCAGCTGAACAATTTCCTTCCCTTTCTCTTTCAGTTTCTTTTCCTGTTCTTTGGTCACAAAAATCTGTTCTTTCAGTTTATCATCTCTCTTTAGAAGTTCTTTCTTTTGTTTTTCAAGCAGCGCTGATAACTCAGTAAGCTGCTTTCTTTGCACAAAAAGCTCTTCGTCTTGTTTCACTATTCGTGTTTGTAATTCTTCAATCTTCTGTTTCTGAGTATCATCGAGTTCGCCTAGACGGTTTAAATCGATAGATACATTATAAATGAACTATTGGATGAGTTTTTTGACGAATTAATAGAAGTCACATCTTGAAAATTGCACGAAATACTGGAAGCATAGCATACTAAAGCACTTTTCATCTGACACTCTGCAGCGTATAAACATTGAATAATGACCGAAAGTAAGCTCTTGCTTTTACCCATCAGCCACCCCCAATCTACCATCTAATTGAAGAATCAAAGAAGAAAGATTGCAGGATTCATATTGCACTTGGCTTACCGAAGGTCTGAATCGCAACCAAGGCCGAAAAATTATGAAATACTTTTGAAAATTGACGAGAAAATCTACCCTTACTTAGGCTTTTGCTGTTAGCATTTTCCACGTTGGGCGCAACCTTTTACATAGAAAATCCTCAGATTAAAATTATATCACCAAATCCTTAGTGCTTTTATCAAAAGTTAGAGAAAAATTTCACCAAAATTCATAGATCCTAGTGGCAAAAAATAATTAAAAGAGGAAAATGAAGATTTCCACTGCACCTGTTATATCTGAAAGCCTTGCTGAAGCTCCAGCTAAATCTCGCCTCAGACCCCTGACGACTTCTGATTGTTCATTGGTTTGTCTCCTTGCGTCGCCTGCCTCCTTCCTGGAACGTAAAATGTGGCGCTGTAATTCTCTTAAATATAAAGCTCAAAAACATCTTTCTTTTTCATTTCAGGCCAAAAGTGAAAGCAACTTCTCCCGGGTATGAAACAACTGCTTCTACAAAATCGTTGCGTATGCTATAAACTTAGGCACACTCATAGCTAGATGCAACACCTTTTAAAGGATACAATCAGAAGGGGTAGTTTATGGTAAAATTAGAAGGGGTAGAAATAATAACGATATTCATGTTTCCATAAAAAAAGATGATAAGGGAAGAGACAAGTAAATTGGATAAATACTAACAAAATGAAATTGTACTAACATTTAACAGTAAATAGTAAGAAGATAACAATAAATAACAGAAAAAATTCATTAATAACAACATTTTTCTAAAAGAGAGTAGCATATAGAGGGAATTTGTGGGAATACACGATGTCATTTTAAAAAAACTTTGTGATATCGAGCTATTGGGCTAATAATTAGGAGAACATAACAACAATAGGATCTATCGATAAAATGGTGCTTATATTAAGACATATGTAGGGGTACTTGATATTTTCATTGTGAGACTCCTTGCAAGGATGGTCATCAGAATAATTATAAAATTGGCAAAAATGACGTAAAAGTCTCGATCTTAGGGGTTGAATATTTCGAATACAGGCAGAAGACCTGGCAGTACCAGTTCGGCACACTTACATTTTGAACTGAAGTGTGTTTAATGAATGTGATCAAATCCAAAGTTTTGCTAGAAAGCAGGTCTTTTGTGCGTTGGAATAGTTTTAGGCTAATATCTAAATCTACGTTAGAACAATCGAGTATAATTTCAAACAAAAACTGAATCAAAATGAATCAAAATTTGATGGTTTGCGGTACCTCAAGCCGATAATTAACCCCCTTAAAGGGTAAAATTATACACGATAGTTCTAACGTAGATTTAATCGTAATTCGATCCCACAGACAATGCCATTGAAAGATTACTAATAGAAACGATGATTCCGTATAGATGTCTTGATTTCTAGGAAGATTTGCAGGAAAAACTGATTCAAAAGTTGTAGGAAAAACTTTGAAAAACAAAGCAGTGGAAGCTAGATATCATATTAATAATTTGAAAGGTTTTAAGAGATATACATTAAGTCGTCTGGGAATAATATACAGCTATTAGCCTACCTCCATTGCACGATCTGACTGTACGAGTACGAGGTCATCTCGAAACACAATTATCGTAAAGCGGTGCTGAAGAATTCTTCGACAAAATACCGTTCAAATGCCGCAGCATTGGCGTATGTGGAACGTACCAATGCCTATTCTGAATCCCCTTAAAAAATACTGGCCTCTTAGATCGAATTTCAAAACAAACTTTCTGTTGATCAAACCAATCTCTGTTCAACTGTTCTCGTTATATTTATTTGTTGACAAATACTGGTTTTAATTTACTTGCCAATACCTTAGTGAAAAGGCATACGCCAAAAAGCAAACAAAAATTAAGTCTTTGCATATCTAAGGATCACTTTGTTTGGTTTATTTGCTTATCGAGCAAATGCTGATGCCAAGCTGACAGGGGCTCTAGAAGTATCTACATTTCATTTGTAGCCCTATAGTCTATCATAAAAATGAACAATCGTAGAATAGTGTATGTTTCACAACAAAAAGCTCAAATATCGTGTTCCACGCATCATTATAATTATCGTCATCAGAACGTTTTTTCCATTTGTTTCTCACGTGTGAATACAAAGTGCAATTATTTTCAATTGATTATATCCAATTTCATACAGTTTTATCGATAAATGCAACTTCAATAAATGTAAAGAATAGAAACAGCGATAGAAAACATTTCGATACGACTATTGATGTTAGGGCCAAATAGTCCTGAATGCAAAATCATTTCACACTAGAGGTGAAATGGTGCCAAAACTCCCTTATCACAAGAGCTTTAATAAGATTCAATTATTTATGTTACGTGTTTATATCAATAAAACACGGGAGGGATTTGGTTGATAAGACCTTGCTTTAGCCTTAGAAGTATCCTATAAAATTTATCGTAACATTGCCTAGAAAAAGACTGGCTGTTTATTTCATGCTGTTTATAATATTATTCTTACCAAATCATAATATCATATGATTGTTGATCATAATTAATACTAGTTGTTTAAAATACACATTTTCATGAAGACTTACTAACAAAATTGAATACTACGGTTCAATTTTTTACACGGCTCAACAGTGCCAGTGCAGTTTATTTTGGATTCAGACTTTTAATTGATTTGAAACATATAAAGTAAGGGAACGGTTTCACTTAAGATTTCATTCAGACTATTAGACTTATGGTATTATAATATTATTTTTAGTCTTGATTACATTATGGTGCTTAACAAGTACTATTCAATATCTTGTACTGCTTATTTCTCACACGATAAAACCTATTAATTGCATAAATTCATTAATCGTTGCAACTGACAGAGCCTTAGAATGTTTGAGCATGTAACAACAACTACCTGAGAGCGATGACCAGCTGCTCCAATCTTTCAATCTCCTCTTTTCTTCGGACATCCTGTTCCAATAAAGATATGTCCGTTAAATTAGCAGCATCTCGTTTGTAAACCTTTCGAGGCGAGGTTGGCCTTGATATCATTCTTTTTGGACTTTTAGGCCGAGGTGAAGTTTTACCGGTGAGTGAAAATGAATCTACAAAAAGATAGAAAAAAATTGATAAATTTTTGTGCATAACTTTGACTTGAGAATCTATAAAGATTTAGAAAAAATTGATAAATTTTTATGCATAACTTTGACAAATCTAAAGATGTTTCAAGAAAATGCATTCCCTACTGAAGATAAATACGCACAGCCTAAAGCAATAACAGTTGATGAGATATTTTCGATAAATGGTAAATAAAGCCATTTCACGAGGCTTGACAGCTGTAAATAGATTCAACTATTAACGAAAACTTTGTCATTGATTATCATTGATTTTCCTTTTCACTAGATATCTGTTTTAGCGAAAAATTAGAACAATGGTTCACATGATTGCAGAGCTCGATTGCCTACCTCTGTACTGCTTCATGTAGGTTAGATCGTCATCTGTTTTTTTCCTGCTTTTGCTGAGCTTCAGTAACTTATCCTCAAGTGCAACAATTGTCAGACTGTATTGGTGGGCTTGTTCCTGCAATTATGTGTTTCAAATGTTAAAGTTATCATTTTAGTAATGAGAGACATGTAATATACGCTAAGAAAAATACCAAACCACCTTAGAAGTTCTAAAAGTGAATCATCTTAACTAGGTGCCATAGCACTTTCCAGGTAGCCTCCCACTATTGTTTCTGGCTCAATCTGGAAATTGTGTCAAAGGGGTCCCACTGAACGTTAAGATTTTGTTTATTGCATCTAACTTGACATCGAACTTTCTTAAAGTGCCTCTGAAGTCCAAAAATCAAAACATTTTTTTTGGTTTGAAACCAATGTGAAATTTTTCGTTGATTTCGATGAATTAAACTATTTCCCAGAGATAGAATGTGAATATGCTGTTAAAAGGCTCGGAAAGTGCCAAAACACAGAATAGAGGCAAAAGAAAGCATGCCTCCAGTGACGTCAGGAGGTTTTGCTGATGTTGCTCAGGGAACATGAAAATTCAATAGGCTTAATGAACCAGCACGATAACAGCCCATCTGGCTAGCGATGGGATGGAGCAAAAGCGAATGTTGTATATTAGGCGAAAGCAACGCTCATGACGAAGAATGTTTAGACATAACACAACCAGGAAAAATATTTTGTCAGGAAAAACAGGTCTATTTTGACATGTTTTGAATCAGAGTTAGAAAGCCGCCGCCATAACAAGCTATCTGATGTTGCTTTGATAACAAGCGTTGATTTGATTTGGCCTAGCCACACAGAAACGATTATGATCATGTTGAAGAACTCACAGAGGGCGAAAAGTGAACTGGGCTTCATGAATGAACTTTGTCTATATATATTTAGCTTCGTTATTAACTTGATATTGTTACCAACTAGAACTCGATTCGTTGAAATTGTTGTCAACGCCACCTCTACGGCCGCTTATTTGAATCAAACCACGTGACTTTAAGGCCCCCCAATTACGTCACAGATTCTTTACTTCGTTTATAGCTAAGATCAAACTTTGTACAGCAATAGAAATAAAATGGGACACGATATAGCAATTCCGAAAAAAGAATTGAACCCAGAATTGTAAAATGTTTCTTTTAAATTACAGTTATTTTTTACATTAGAAGCACTTCAAGCACTTACTCTATAAACATTGATCTCTTCCAAACATTTCTGCTTCACTTCTTCCTTGTCTTGATTAACAGCCTCAAGTTGAACTTTATGATTCACATGAAGTTCTTCAATTTCTTTCCTCAATTCATTCTATAAAAAATACAAAAAAGTACAGATTACAGACATGACATAATCTCGCAATGTAATTCTCTTAATAAAGTTATATGTGGTATTCTGTCCAGATTTCTAAATGTACTTTCATATACAGTCTACAACATTGATGATATTGCCACAGTAATCAATATTCTTTAACGTATCAACCTCATTCTGTTGGGCTTTTTCCATTGCAAATTTTAGCTGCAAAACTTGGTCTTCCAATGTAAGCGATTTGCTTTTATGCTGGTCGATAGCGAGCTGTGTTTGGCCTAATTGCTGTGAAAACAAACAAAAATAGAGATGATAAATAATAACATCAAATTTAGGACATCTTAACTATCAAACTGCAAAATTAAGAAACATCACTGGAGAACATTCTAAAATTTTCAGGAAGATTAAATTTTCCTGAAACGAGCTTCCAAAAACTTTTGTAGCAGCAAAGAAGATTAGATAATTCAAGATATGTGTGTCCTTTTAGGGATGGTTTGCGTGATTGACACTTTCTTCGCATCCCCATTTAAATTAACGGTTTGGCAAAAATTCTAGAAAATAGTATAGGTATAGATCTTTAAAACATACTTTATGAAGCTCGGTCAAATTTCCAAATTCCCTTTCGAAGATTTTTCTCTCTGTCTCAATGGCCTCTGCAATTTTCTGTTTCTCTCTTTTCAAAAATTCGTGGCTCAGGTCCTGTATCTTTTTCTCTTCATCTCGTTTCAATTTCTCAACTGCCTTGGTAACTTCCTCCTCCGTATCCTGCAGAAACTTGGTCTTGAAGTTCTTCAAAGATTCTTCGTGCTCGCCACCAACAGCTTTCAGTCTGGAACAAGTAGACACAATTATCGAACAAAGAAAAAGCAAAAAGTTCAAAGGTAGTTATTAAGCGAACTCAAAAAATGACACCTTTTGTTGTGTGCAAAGCTACTCTCTTCGAGTGAGCAGAGAGGTTGGTTTGTGCATTTCATTACAAAATTGATAAATTATCTGTCACATCTTGAAATCTAGAAACAGTTAAAAGTTGCACGCAACTGATTGTCATGAAAATCTCTGCACAAAAGCCTTAGGAAGTGGCATGTAAACTCCTTCTGTCTATGTCTTTGGGACAACCAACCCTCTGAACTCCATTTGCTTTATAATTTTGCAAGCCCTTCACAAATCTAAAATATTGCAAATCGATTGTAACAAGCTCAACTGCAGGTTTTGCAAATTTACAAATAACAGCATTTTAAGATAGAGAATCTTCTGAAATATTGACTCGATCTCTTCCAATTGACAGCTGAATTCAGAAAAAAGATTTAACAAAAAAGCTCAACACTGTTTGTGGGTTTATAACGATGCCGTTTGCGGCTAAAATAGCGCAGAAATAAGGCCAACTTTTCGTAACAATTCAGCTTTCTTGCCAAGCTCCTTACTAAAAGATAACATTTAAATGGAAGAGCTAAAGATAAATTCATAACATATCTTAATATAGAATAACCAATGAGATTGTAAAGAGAGTTAAGATCGTTTCGGTTTCAGACGTTCCGGGCGACAAATACCTTACCCTGGTTACCAGACCCACTCTATAAAAAATGAGAGAGAGACTCACTCTAGATCAATTTTTTTCTATTTCATATAGAGTGAATCTGGTAGCTAAGCTACAATACCTGAACACGTTAAACATACCTGGCTTTCAAATTCACAATCTTCTCTTTCTTTTTCATTATTCTTTCCTTCATTTTTCTAATCAAATGAGGGGGTTCTTTTTTTCCCCTGTCAACTTCCATCCCTGCATCCAGCAAAGCATCTTCTATGCTTTGCTCCCAATTCCTTTCTTGTTCCAAAATACCGATAATTACATCCTGCAGAACAAAATAAGATGCATTTATATTATTTCTATATCGACGAAAAACAGATTGGTAAGTTATTAATCAAAAACCTTCTTTAGAAAAGGGGAGGAAACATTTTTCCCTCAAGACGGATTTTCTCCCTCACGACATTTCCCCCCTGTCTGCCCCCAGACCTTCATTCGCCTCCAAAACCCCCCTTCCCACTTTACCCACCGACCACACTGACCATTCAGTTGGTTCAAATAGCATTAATTTTAGCTCAATCGCAACAAGACTATCATAAACACTTGCAATTAGTATAAGAATGAATTGCTTTATTTTACGAAAACTCAGTAACAGTGCTAGCACACATACCTTGATCCATGATAGGCTGCCAGTCAGATCAAGATCGTGGATACTCCTGATCTCATCATCAAGAGATTCGCAAAGTCTACCATTTCTAATCAGCCTTTTTTCCATCGACGTAAGGAACTTCTCAAGGCCATGTCGATAGTGCTCTTCTTCCTTCGCGTAATGTTTCAACTGTAAAAAAAGAAAAGCCTCTATATACAAGCAGTTAAACTATGCTAAAAACTGTATATTCTTAACTTTTTACGACTAGTTGAATCTTCAAAATCTGATTACTGTAAAAGATTAAACATACTCTTACCTCCTTTTCATACCCATAAAGTTCATCAGCCCTTAATTTTAGGC
Source organism: Rhopilema esculentum (assembly GCF_057945365.1). Classification (NCBI taxonomy): domain Eukaryota; kingdom Metazoa; phylum Cnidaria; class Scyphozoa; order Rhizostomeae; family Rhizostomatidae; genus Rhopilema; species Rhopilema esculentum. The sequence continues at coordinate 1,332,398 of NW_028300847.1, forward strand.
TCGTTCTCTCATCGATGACTTTTTCAATTATCTTAATGAAATCTTCTTCATGAATATCTTTGTCTGGTTTAACTAGTCCACTGGCGTAAACAATACGTGATAATTCGTTCATAAATGTGTCTCTCTGTAAAAAAAAGATTCACAATTAAATGAAATATATAGGAAAAAGTATGTATGTAAGATTAATTTCTTCTCTACGCACTTTAAAACATTCAATAGATTCCTTACAGTTAACAAAAATTAAATAAAGACAACATAAGATTTTGAACAACACAATAGATTTTACTTGAATCTTCTTCAATATATGCAAAACCTAATCAATAATTTGCCAGTGAGTATATCAAGATATTTACTCCCACTAAGTTTTTAGTTTCCGAACCAGTACGACGCAATATTTTTCTTGTCAAGCAAAAAAGTAAACAAAATGTGATACAAGTACCTTCATTTGCATTTCTTTGAGTTCTATCCGGTTTGATTTATCAGCTCGCTCTTTTTCCACATACTGAATTCGCATGTTTTGCAGTTCTTTCTGCATGTGAACATCATTCTAAAACAAATTGATTTGCCAAGGAATATAAAACTATATATTGGAATGATTCACAGACAAATTCAACGATAAAAAGTTTGTTAAGGGCACAACTATGACGAGATGATACAGCCGAATCGCACATGGCTGAAAAGAGCAAGCGAACAGAGCCACAGATTGAATGCATAGAAAAAAAGAAACAAATTAATTATTTATTACATTAGTAAAGGAACAACTGAATATTTTTCAACAAATAAAATATACATTTACTGACACCAATAACTTCTACATCTAAACTGCATTCGATATTTCTTAAATTCGGTGTACTGGAAAATTATCAAACCTGTTTGCCTTCATCGATAATTCTTCTCAAATTTTCAATTTCATTCTCCATTTTATGAATTGTTGTTATCTTATCCTGAATTTGATGATCTGCATTCAACAATTTCTGTCAAAAAACAGTAGAAAATTAGATTAATAAAAAAGGAAGGTGGGAAAGAATATCTCTAACCAGTTTGGTTTACAATCAAATCGTACAGACAATTTAACAAAATATGCGAACGAGAGACGCAGATTTCTAAGTTCTTGCGGTATGATTTTCTGATATGGCGCTACGTGAGAGTATAACAGACCCAACTCCGGTGTATTGAAAACCCTGGATTTTTCAATTATCATAATTATAGTTTCATTGGCACATCATCTACTAAATGTGAAATAATATCCCGGACATATACGGAATTAACATTGGTTCTTGTAATGAAAACGAGCAACTGCTGGCATCGCTAACGGCATATCTGGAATGCTTACCTGTCGAAAGGAACCAAGTTCTTCTTCCTTTCTACGGAAATCTTTCTCTACTTCCTTGCTGGCTCTCTGTTTCGTGATCTGAAACAAAGATAGATTTCACATTGCAGGCCACATCGCCAAATCTATGCTTCTACATGAAATGCTACACTGTTAACAAGTTCATATAAGCAATGGTTAAGATTTGTGTCTAGATTACGAATGTTAAGCACAACTGCCATGAAATGATTATGCAAATGGAACTGATGATCATAACGATAAAAGAATCAATGACACGATAGCACCTTATAAACCTGATCAACAATACTGGATACTCTGAATGATAAGGCAATGACAAACGACAATAGCATATATACAGAAGGAATAATAATAATAATAACAACAATGTTTATACAGGGTTTTCTCTTCAATAAACAAAGCACTTTTATCAACGAGGGCCCTTTAAAGGCTACGATTTATGACAATAAAAGTGTCATGACAAAAAATATAGTTTTTAGGTAAAAACTGTTCACGTTTAAACATATATTAATATCGATTGTCCAAAAAAATATTTTTGCTTATGATTAAAGTGAAGGCAAATTATCTTTCTCAATGTATACTCTGATATTTACCCGTGGAAAAGGGGACTCACAAATATATGGGGCAAGAAAAAGCAATTCAACTCGAGAAGCTTAAATAGCTTAGAATAGCTTAAAAAAAGAATTGATTTCTTCTGAAATGATAATCCTAGATTAGTTGCTGAAAGGTGCGAGCTATTATCCTGGTGATGAAGGAAACAGATAAAAAGATAAAGCTAAAATAATGGATACTTCATCGGCTAGTGTCAGAGCACTTTAATATAAAAACAAAGAGTTATTTCTTCAACCTATCATACCTTTGCAGAGAGTGAGGCTATTTGGCTTTCCTTTTCTCTATTATCCCTTCTCAATCTGTCAACTTCATTGTTACTTTTTTGAACAAGAGCATCCTTTGTTGAAATTTCTCTTTGTAATGTTATTACCAAGGAAGCTGATTGAGTTTTCTGCTTGTTACTCTTCTCAAGATCAGTCTGCAGCTGAGCGATTTGAAGGTCTTTACGTGCTAATGTCGACTTCAGTGAGGCAATTACATCGGTTGATGCATCTGGGTATTGCCTTGATGATTTTCCAGCAAGCTTGGTAAGAAAAATTATAGGAGAATTAATAGCGACTCAACACAGAGAAAACAGTGCCTAGGCAACATTATTCAGTTTAATCAGTCTAGTTTAGTTTTGACTTGTTTAGGTGAATGAAGACCTTCTTATGGATCACTTTAGGAAAAAATCAATTTTGGAGAGAAGATCAACATCTCATAAAATTACATTATCTCCCATGACTACTGCTCAAACTATGAAGATTCAATAGGTATCGACTCAGTAGAAAAATAAAGGGCAGTTCCCTTGCGTAGTCAGGTCTAGACAACTTGCGCTTAATTTTAGATACACATCTGAAGCTCCATGACATTTTCTTCTAAATAATACTTAATGATGAGCAAAAAACTGCAGTCAAGCAGCATCTACAAGGCAGAAACGCATAATTGGAGGCACCCTGCTAGCGTACGTAGCAAGCAGAAGATTATGCGACCACGCTTTTCAGATGACTTTCTGCCTTTGATCTTAATTAAAGGCATTACGTCGTGATAGGTAGGCGTCCTCTGAAGGGACTTATTTGCGTTTCATGCGATTATTGTAGTTTCATGTGGATTTTGCCGTCATTGATTACAACTTGCCGTTGGAAAGCATTTTTGAAGCCAGTTCAAGAGATGTGCATTTGATCAGTCTCAGGTCCACCAAAAGTATTGCAGTATGAGAATCATAACTCGGCAAATTCGGGTAGAACCACTCCTTTTATAAAGACTCGATGCCATCAAATAAATGAATATCAAAACATCGAAATGATTAAGGCTAGGTTTAATAAATAAAGCCCTTGAACTGAATCAAATGTAACATGGTCATACCACTTCGTCCAGCCTTTCTTCTAGGTCCTTAATTTCCTTGTTCTTTTGATTCAACTGACTCTGGAGTAAGGCTAGCTTATGTGCACTGTGTCTTTTCAAATCGTCCTTCTCTTGGATGACATTTTTCAACATATCAGAATCATGTTGTGAGTATATGGACTCGCCAGAGTACTTATAGTCTAACCCAAACCTGATGAAAAAAAGTCATTATGTCATCAACCTTGAGAAAATAATGCTGGTATGGGAAATACGGTAACCGAGCATTTAAATATCCTAGCGACAATATTGTAAATTGTAAGAAATCCTAATCAGACAGCCAAAAACTATGAGTTAGCCATCATCTATATAAAATTGAGTTACTAGAATAAATTGTAACACCGCTCCATCTTCTTTGTCATCTAAATAACACCATATCATAAAACCTTATTATAATAATAGTAATATTTCATCAAAGTAATATTTTGCCACAATGCATACCTACGAAACTCATCTTCCTTTTTGCTCAAAATTGACCTCAGATCTGCAATTTCGTTGCGTAAGCTAACAATTTCACCATCTTTGCGGTTGCATTCGGTTTCAAACAATGCAAGACGTCTCAGTTCAAAGCCCATTTTCAGCAACTGTTGCTCCTATTGACAAAAAGCAACTTTACGGATTGAAGGTATGTTCATGGCGAGAAATTCGTTTATGAACACTTTAGAAAGAGGTTTCAAAGTAAACTTTCGGATAAGTTTACTCGCGCTGTAGTAGCTTAATTGTAGCTTAATTGTAGCTTTTTTACAACAATTTTAACTTATTAAAGTTTTTGTTGCTGCTGCAATTCAAAGTATCTTAAAAAAATAATTGAATTGAATTTTTCAAATGCTGAAAACTGAAATAAAAACATATAAAAGCAGCAAATGATATTAATTTAACAACCACACCCTTAAAAAGGAGATAAGTTTCTTTTGTCAGCAAAAATCCTTTCAGTACCCCTCCGAAGAAATGTTTATGGTTTCGCTACCGCTTGCGGCAAGGTGGGCAGTAGCTAGAATACTTGACTGCTGTGCTGATGGTTGTGAGTTGGAATCCAAGTCTGACCAATGGTTTGGAATGTTGCCTTCTGTCCAGGGGCGTCGCGACCGGGGGGTGTGGGGGGTGTCACACCCCCCCCAATAGTATCTCGATAGGAAATTTCAGGTAAAATCCGCCCAGTGGAAGAAACGCTTTAGGTATTTCAGCGACCTTCGTGTATTAACATCAATAAAGGATCAAGAAAAGATAGTTGCTTCTTTGGCTAAATACGATACTTCTTGATATGAAGGAAGATAAAAAAACTAATGACTTGAAGGTTTGAAGATTTCTTGTTGGCACAAAAGCTAAAAATCCAGGCACTCTTTAGGTAAAATTGTGTCTTCTGTCCATTTCCCCTAAAAAGGCATGCTAAGATGGAAAGAGGGATTTAAATTGGCAACCAGTGCTGCTTGTTACCTAGCTTTAGAAGTAACTGACAACATGGAACTTTTCAAGACCATGGCGAAATTGTACCAGTTGTTTTTATCTGCTGTTCAATTTGTTTGCAAAAAAAATGAATTTTCGGAAGAATTTGCCGCCTCGGGTAGTTGCCCGTCCTGGTATACAAATTTGCCAAAACCATTAGGAAAATCCGTTATTATCATTTTAATATGAATGTTGCGAATTATATGAAATTGTACCAGTTGTTTTTATCTATTGTTCAATTTGTTTGCAAAAATTAAAAAAAATTCCGGTAGGATTAGGAGGATTGCTTTAGTGAAATTTGCTTAAAAGAGTGCATTTTCCAGGGAAATGGAAGCATCAAAATTCGAAAATTTTCTGTTTCTTCGCCGGCAACCATGGTGCCGCCTCGGGTAGTTACCCGTCCCGGTATACAGATTTGGCAAAACCATTAGGAAAGTCCGTTATTATCATTTTAAAATGAATGTTGTGAATTACATGCCACACAGTTAGATTGGCAAAATGTATTGCAGAGGTTTGTGACACCAACTTAAGAATTTCAGGTAATTATTTGTTACAAGGCTTGCCTCGCGACGGCCCTGCTTCTGTCCTCCCCGGCAGCCAGGCAGGGAGGGGGAAAAATGTTGGGCCACATTAGGCTTCTGCTCCCGGAAGAGGGCTCTTCCTTTTCGATCTTCACATTAAACATTACCACAATAGCTTAACTTTCAAACAAGAAAGAAAAAAAGGGAAGCATACCAATTCATTGGCTTTTTCTTCTCCAGTCATATCTTTCATGTTCTTACTGAAGACCCACCGACCTATGGGGAAAATGATGAAAGAAAATCTATAAGGTATTTTTGAAGATAACAGTGTAAAAAAATATCAAAAGACATCTTTAGTCGTTCACTTAAGGCGACGTCACACTAAAATTATATACTGCAATTTTCTATAAAAAATCTAAAACGTAGACTTCTATGTTTTTTTCTTTTGATACTGTGAAATTAGTTCCTTTCGGAAAAATTGAAATTCTTCTTACGTCAGAAATCGCTGTTTGCTAATTTGAAATTGCTTGTTTACATAGAGCTTCGATTTACCTGACGATGATAGTCCCCCAGCAGATAATGGTCTCGAGTGCTTTGCAGCTGCATTTCGACTGGGCAGAGGTGGGTGTGGGATGATCCCGTCTGCGATCTAGGAAATAAATGAGCGCAAAAATATGATTCAACAGCGCAAAAACACGCACTGCAATTATTCTAAATTTTGTGATGGAATAATCATAGATTCATCAATAAGCCTGAAGGATTCCATATGTTGAATCATTTGACATTTAGACATTTGACAAGCTCCGAACTTTTAAATCGTTTGCAAGTAGCAGCAATAATGGAAGTAGATTGACGACCGCTTTTACATTTAGTGAAAATTTCTGTATTAGAAAGCAACATTAAAAGCATTAAATGTTTGATGATATTGTTTTTGTAGTCTATAGCTTTAAAAAGTAAAAACCAAATAGAAAAAAAGTATGTAGCTAATGTTACAGCCTATTAACAACAGGAAATTTCTGGATAGTTTCTAGATAGCCCTAAAACTCGTGTTGAATATTGAAAAGGTAAAGCAAACCCTGGCCGTTACAGGCAAGCGATAGCCTCCACGCTCCCCTCGCAACCTGAGGCGAGCTATGAATTGCTCTCCTAAACAAAACATGAAGGGAGAATCGCTCCCCTAAAATTTCCATTCATTTGCCCTTTTCCTATTCAGAGAACCCTGAAAATGTACAAGGGTTAATTGGTTTATTCTTGTAACAGCGATTTCTCCTGTCATTGCATTTTTGCAATTAACTTTTTGCTTGTTGGGCGGTTTTTGTTATGATAGGCATAAACTTCGATCTATTCAGAAAAGGATAGTTAACTGAAAGGTACGTTTATAGCGATTAGAATCTTTCAATCTAAAGAAAAAAGGAATATTTTTGAAAGGAAAGTCGAAGAAATTGATAGGAATTGTAGATTGGGGATATAATAAGACAGCAGGTCCCTTCCAGCAATAGAAACAAAACTATTTCGCAAAGAGAACAAGGTACTCTGTCTTGCAGATCAAAAACGACAACCAAAACATGGAATTCCAATATCCAGCAGCATTTACTGAAAAACCCAGATTGGGTGAAAAACTTTAACGGTGAAATGTTTCGCATTACTTGCAAAGCCTGATCATCTAGTAGTTTGTGAACCTATCTTCTACATAAACATGACCGACCGCTTTTGTGTAGACATAAGTGAGTTCGTTTTCACCTTAGGACTCCGTTGGTAACATTTTCAATAGGAAAGCGGCACTGAATAGACAACCTCAACAGTCATGTGCTCGAGTTTTCTGATTGGCCTTTTTCGATCCAAAACTGGGTATTTTAGCGTAGAGTTTTCCATCTATGTTCTGACGTTTTATTTTCTGAAGATTGCTAGACGTATAACTTAAGTTTGTTTCAAAATTTGTTTTTCAAAGCCATTTTCAAATTCTGTGCAACAAAAAGATTGTTTTGCAAGAGAATTGTTGTTTTTGTGTTGTGCCAGCTTTACATGAAACTGAAAGAGTCTGTTCTTTTAAAAAACTTCAAGTAAAAGGGGTGCCTAAGTCACGGTTAAAGCAAATGCAAATTGAAAGAAGTAAAACAGCATACTCCTGACTGAGGCTATTAAAGGCAACCGACAGATACAAAAGGGGCGATTGTCTTTAAAGTACATTCTATGTGTTACTGATTTAGCTCGCCACAGCAAATGACGGGAGCAATTCACAGCTCACCTATAAAAATACAAACGGCCAGGCCTGGTATAGGGCTAGTTATAAAAACTTATCTACGTCAATTAGTTTGAAAACAATTGGGTGATTTTCCCAGCAAAGGTCTACCGTTGCTTTCGCATCGAAGTATCCTTGTCCATAAGACACATTCCCAGCCGGTGGATATGGCAAGCTAGTGCTTGTTGTTTGGTACTGGTAGCTTGGACCTGTCGGGGCTGAGGGTACTGCAATTGGGGGCAGATGTGTAGTATCCTGAGCCAATTCTCCACTGCTTGGATAGGTTTGTGTCACATTCCATGCTTGATGAGCAGGCGGATAGATTGCAGCAGAACCTATTTTCAGGTCAAACAATGGTCCACCTAGAAAAGATGTTATCCAAATCAAAGGGGCAGAACTAAGTTGGGATTGACTAGGTCTGAAAATTCTTCAACTTAAAAAAGCTCAATTTTCAAAATTGAAATATTTTGGACCATTTGATGAGGAAAATTTATATCTAAGATCAATTATCTATGCAATCTAGCTGGGCATTCAGAAACTTTTTGCATTAATTTTAAAAACTTTATCATGCATCAAAAATAAAGATCACAGAGAGGATCAAACAGATTGTCTGCGTGTGGCAAATAGATATAAAACTATACAAAAACACAATTTAAGTGAGTGTCACAAATCTCTTTGAATTCTTGTTACTTGTAAGCACTTTGCAATCATAAGAATTTTTTATTCTTATGATTGCACGTTTCTTACAACCTTCCACGAATGAAATCATAAGAAAAAAGAATATATGAGCAAATATGTTATAAATGTTCTTTCTTGGACAGGGTCTTCTTTACAAGATGCGGTTTCCTTTTGAGATTTCCAGAAGCTTTGCTAATATTAGATAATTATTTCAAACTTATGCAACTTTAATCGAAAAGAATTGTAAGAAACACGTAAAAGATATCATAGAATTAAACTCAATTCAAATGGTAAATTTACAGAATTGTTGTTCAAACTTTCAAAGAGTTTAAAGTCATAGCAAGCTTTTCTTACTATCATGTTTTAGTTTCCGATTAGCAGATAGAAAGGAGTGATGAAATGTTTTCCAATCCAAATGATCTTAGAAAAAGGGCTCTCACTATATTGTGGCATGGGGTGTGACATCCCTTTGAAAAACATTTAATTGCAAAAACGAGGAGTTCTTTGCCATGCATGGGTGCTTCCTTAACAACATCCAAACTTGTCAGCAAAGAAATGATGGTTCATCCACATCTTTGGCAAATATGAACCCCCACTTGAACTCAATAGCTAGTGATAGCCTTGCTAAGGAAAGCTAAACTTGTCCCTGCTAAACAGTAGGATTTATTTTAGCAAATACATCACCTATTTGTCATGAAGATAAAATGAAATGAATTTCCTTTTGGGTTACAAAGAGAAAATTGAGATTTGTTTAAGTTCATCAATGTCTCCTTTTGCTTGTCCACAGTAATCTAAATTGCATCTTTAACTTCTTTTAAAAAATAAGAGAACAAATTAAAGGGTTTGGAAGTCTAAGAAATTATACAAACAAAGAACTTACTGAATCCAAATTGAAGGACATCGCCATTGGTAAGCCTTACTGGTGTATTCTGTACTCTGCATTCATTGACATATGTGCCGTGTGCAGTGTTAAGGTCCCTGATTGAATATGACTTATCTGACTCTTCAGCATATATAACTGCATGTATTTTATCAATCACTGGTGACTAAAAGCAAACAATGTTTTTTTTATAATGGAAATCAAATCAGATATTTGTAGTTGAGTGGATGATACTAAAATATTACAGTAAAATATCTAGTACTGAATGGAGAAGACAAGCAGTAAGAACTACATTTTCGATGTTAACTAGTTTTCTTACCCAGTACAACCATATAAATATATTGAATACATAAAAAGGGGGTTGAAAATATGCTTTCTCAGTAGTAATTGTTCAATTTCGCATAATTTCAATATTTTGGACAAAAATGAACAGTAGTGAAGATAATTATATGTTGTAAAAAGGTTTTGAATTGTTGATGGAAAAGCCAACATAACTGAAAATTGCCATTACTTTAGAGCATGCTTGTGGCGAGTGGCAGAAATTGTGGGGTTGTGGGGGGGGGGCAAGTGCTCCAAGCTTTGCTAAATTGTCGGTTAATACATGCTTTTGTCTGTAAATTATGTCATTTGTGGGAAAATTTGCTTGTTTTTGTGGGCATTGCCCCCATCTAAAAAACGAATTGAGCCACTGCTTACAGCATAGCCTTCAAAATCTATAAGTAGTGTAACAATTCAATATTTGCTTTATCTGACAATACAGAGTTTAAAGATGACTTTGAAAAAAAACAAATATTCTAGAAAATTATACTAAATCTTTTCCAAATGATAATCAAAACATATTTTAAGTTAAGAAATATATATGTATGTCCAGTTGTGGAAAAAAGACCTATAAGAAATGCCAAGACATGGCAGTTAAGGCTGCACAATCAGTGCATAGAAAATATTACCAAATAGAGTCCAAGGGTTAAAACAAACTTAATCCAATCACATAAAAGTCTTATTATGTAAAAAGATTTTAAAACTGCTAACTAAGTAATCTTTTAAACATGAAATATAAAAATGCACTGCGGGGGTCATAACAACATTGTGTTATTTTATAGATGGTGCAAAATAAAAGCAAACATAGCATGACTGTAGTAATTTTCATCTTATGATCTTTAGAGATCAGATGAATTTATATCCAGGTATGGATCAAAAAGAAAGTGAGAAGAAGAAAATGTGTTTGATTGATTCCTTTGAATGGTTTCTTTGAAGAGTGTTGGACAAGAAGTATTTCAGTATGCTATGTTTCCACTATTTTGTGTCATCTTCTAATTTTATGGTACCAAAAACATATTTAATTATGTTTTTATTCTTATTGCATACATCCAGTATGTAAAAAACAAAATTAACTTCATTTTGTAAATTATAAATGAGCAGTGAAAAGGTGCAGCTTAAAGGCAGGTTTGAAAGGTATTGCATTTTGACTTTGAAATGCAATACTAGGCTGTTTTTTCAAGGTAACTTAATAACCAAAGTAAAATGCTAGCTTTAACTTTAAGTCATCAAGAAATATAATGAATGTAACATGCACATACCAACTTTTGGTACAGAAAATTGCTTTGAAAATTTGAAAACTTGTTTTTATTTTTACTCCGTAAAGATAGTAACTGACAAAAGTTTGACAAAGTTTAAAAACTACATTTCAAGGATCAATTATTTATAAATGATATTTAAATAAGAAACTTTAAATGTTTTGCACAAGAAAGTATTGCAAGATTTTTTGAAATAGAGCTTCTTTAAATCATTAAAATTAACTTTGATTGATAATAACACAAGTTTGTTCAGTTGATGATATTTTGTGCAACTTTCATCTCCTGAGTTGAAAAACAATTTAATGGCTTTTGTAAGTATGATATCAGTTATTTTAATCATACAGGCAAAACCAGCTGTTGAAAAAGAAAATCAAAATAAGGGCAGAAAAATGATCAACTGCATCTAGAATTAATGTAATAAGAACAAAAAGTGATGTACAAAACAACAATTCAATGTTCAATCTATATATATTTCGTAAACTTAAGAATAACCAAATTCTCTATTCCAGCTTTTCTTGACAAAACTATATTCCCAGAAAGTCCAAGGGCTTTCATATTGTCGATAATTTCCATTGGTTTGTTTCTGTCTATAGCAACCATGTAAAATGCACCTGGTTTTGAGATCAACTTTGCAGCGATAGGCAAAAACTTATCAATGACTTCTCTTCCATCAGAACCTCCTGCCCATGAAGCCTCAATTGACCTACCACCTACTTCATTTGAAGAAGTAACTACGTATGGTGGATTGAATATAAGGACATCAACAAGATTCTTTAATCTAGGTAGCAGGGCTCTACCTAAATCATCGACAGTGACATCAATGCTGACACTATTAGATTTGCTCGTCTTATATGTGCAGTTCGCAGCTTTCTCGTTTATATCCGTGGCTAAATAAAATGCAGAATTTCCTATAGCCATTGCTAAGGAAGTCAATGTGATACCTGAGCCGCTGCCAATTTCTACGCAAATAGATGGCCTAAGTGTGGATATGAAGTTTAAATCTGTCTCTAGTGCATCTAACATCAAAAACGTATCCTCTGCAGGTTCGTAAACATCTTCGGAAAATTCTTTGCTCAAATGCGAAAAGTCGGGTGTTCTTAGCATGCTGTAATCTTTGTTTATGCCTTATTAAATAAAACAAGTACAATGACTAGCCTTAACACTGGCTATAGCGTTCTTAAAATGAGTGTGTCATATTTAGGCCATCATGGCCTCACTGTGGTGGTGGAAAACTATACGTTAGAAATAAACATTTTATACCTGAAGATTGATGTCACAGCCTTCACGGCCAATTCTGGTTTCTTTTGGTGAAAGAAAGTAGTGCGATCCATCAATTTTTGAAACAATTATACCTTGCATGCTTATATAAAAATTACTCTAAATTCAAGCTGCTTTTCTACCGAATTTAGTATACATGGCGACAATAATACAGCATGACAACGACAACAACAAAGAGCAATGTCAACTTGGATACGCAACCAGGGCAACCATTCACGGCTACAAATGCCACAAGTCTACAATTTTTAAACTGATTTTGAAGTAATTTTATGAAATATCCTTACAGCAGAAGAAGACCTTTCTACACTTACGTTCAAAAAGTATTGGGACACCCTTCGAAACTTCGAAGACATTTTATGCAACAAATTCGGAAAGACTTTTTTAAAATCTTTCTCATTAAAAAAGTACGGCAGTTATTTCCATGAAATTTTCACAAGACATTGTTGATATTTTGAAGCCTTTTATGTACGCCAAAAAATTAAAAATACATCTACCATAAAATTTCTATAGGTCTCGAGACGAAAACATGGAAGCTCTGAAAACTCAAGAACTGAGTTAAGAGAAGTGCTTACAAATTGCTTTCTACTATAATAAAGTAAATGGGTTTTGCGATATTGCATCAATTCTCGGCTGCTCAATGAGTGCAGCTTTTCTGGTGTGTAAAAAGTTTTTGCGTACAAGAACAGAAAAAAATTTACCAAGGGTTTGCAGACCAAAGAAGTTTACAACGCCGAGGGACGATAGGTCTTTACTGAGGGAACTGCGAAGTAATAGGTTTGAATCCTTACTAGATATTATGTTGTCATGTAAAAGAAGCTAAATAATGGAACATAAGCAAAAACATGGCTATAGAAGTCATGAAAAATACAAAATTTCCAGCATTATAAGAAGAAAATGCTCTCTCAAAGCAAAAATTACTCATCGACGATGAGTACAATGGTTTCTCCTTTAATGTTACGCAATTTTAAAAGTAGCTTGAATAAATGCAATAATTTAATAAATTTGTAGCATTTTCGTCGATGAAGTAAACTTTTTTTGAAGCTTAAAAGTTTGATTTTATAATTTCTTTAATAATTTTTTTTGTTATGCAAACGTGAAATTAAAAAGTTGTATTTGTTTGGACAGCTCTAAAATTTTTGGAAGGTCATGTGACTTTGCCATTGTTAGGCCATTCAGCCCTTCTGCATATTTTGCTGTTATAATCAGGAAAATCGAAAAAATCCTGTGTTTTCTTGGTTATTCTTCATAAGTTGAAGCATTTTGTTAACTTTTTATTCCATTTTGGGGAAACTTAGGCCTAGATTTTTTGTAGAAAGACTGCCTAAATCTGAAAAAGTTTCCGTTGCAAAACCGAATCCAACGGAACGCCATAATTCGTTTATCGAATTCGTCCCAATACTTTTTGAACGTTAAGTGTACTTCTATATAGATTTTTTTAGGTGGGATAAATGAGACGAACACATGCATCTATCCTACGTAGTCACCGCCATTTTAAGTTCCAAGGTCCTCCGTTCTATTGACTTTGAAGTAAAGCTTTGATTGTCTACTTTGTACCAATACTCCATGGTTGCAGCAGGTAGGCACACCTGTTTGTCACTAAAAATTGGATGCTGCTGGTCACCAAACACTCTACCGTAAAATATCATACAAAATATTATGAATATACCCTAGTGTAATTGTCAAAGATAAGTTTTCGAAAATTTGTTTGATTTACTAAGCCATGCGATGCCCTATTTCCGAACTATTTGCCGTAAAACGTTTATGTTTTCTGGCTTCAAGTAACGCCAAGGCCTGTGTGAGATTCTGCCACAGCTATTTTAACAGAAAGTTGATATTTGATGGTTTAGTCAAGTTTCTTTTGAATTAACAGCAAGGTTTTAACAAAATTGCTACTTAAAAACTTTCAAGACTTTCAAATGCCAATTCAGGATGCTTGAATGAGGCGCCCAACCCTTAAAATTGCTGATGGCACTGCCCCTGAATTGGATATCGATGTATAATAGCTTGATAAATAGTTAGTCACCTTTGTGATTATCAATGTGGGATAAAAGCTATAAATTCAATTAATAATAATGATAGACTTACAGCTGTAGATAGGCAAGGTAGAATACAAAAGATGTGCAACAATAAAGAAAACTGTTTACTCATTATTCTACTTTTAAATGTTTCATAGATTTACGAATCTACGAAGATTTAAACCAAACAATAGCAATGTTAAGAAACACAGCCGAGCAAGGTAGTCGACTTCATAGAATATTAGATTAAAGCGTTAAAATAATTGACTTGGAAATGAAGCCTTTGTTGACACTGAGAAAGAAATCACTACCTATGCTTACAACAAACAAAACGCAAAATCGAGATATCATTTAATGACTATATAAATTACACTTCTTTTTATTGCACTTTAAGCAGCATGGAACGATCTGTATTGAATTTTGAAATCCAAAAGAAATTTTTAAACAAATAATGATAAAAACTGCTAAGTTTTTGATATGATGTCTCACATAATAACCTAATTGTTTCTTGACATATTTTTGTGTAAGGTCTCTTTAATATTTTTGTATAAGGTCTATTCACAGTCTCTTTAATATGTGCCATATTCTAAAATAGTTTGATCAAAAGGTACAAATTAGTCAATATAAGCAAGGAAGAGCTGGTCAGTTAGTTGAGAAATTTTGTCAGTTAGAATATGTCAAAAAGTCAAGGATGGCAATTTGAATGAAGTTACTTATAATTATATGGTAATGCATTCTTCTCTCTAACTTGAAAGGATGCAGGTTCAGAACAGAGAATCTTTCTAAACAATGCTCTGACGCGTCTTCCTCCACATGTCTGCCTTGCTCTATAAATTAACAATTGAAAATTCTGTAGACAGCTGTGGTCCGAACAGTTATTCAAGGTCTTTTGCTCAATGGGGGGCTTTTAAGTCACATTTGCTGATGAAGTCGATAAGCTCCTCTTTCTTTGCTTAAAGGTTTGAAATTTCGCCGATTCGGCACCTGTAGATGGCAAAGCTTCTCTTTAATTAAGAGCTTCTCTTTATGTCACACTCTTCAAGCTTCAGTCCTGTTCATCATATATATTCTCTTGTTGCTAAGCTATTTTCAATTTCTGTCTCGATTTATTTCAAAACATTTTCTTTTTCTGATTATCAAGCAATCCTACGTACAATTTTAAACAACTACAAAACAATTGAATGCAGGTACATCTCGAAACACAACTGTATTAAAGAATTATAGAATTATCAGAAACACGAGCACATGACTGTTGAGGTTGCCCCATCAGTGCCGCTTGTCAATTTAGAATGATACCAATGAGGTCCTAAGGTGAAAACGAACTCCTTCTGTCTACACAATAGCGGTTTTCCATGCTTATGTAGATAGACTCTTTCCAAAACTGCTAGATGTAATGACGATCGGGCTTTGCCGATAATCCGAAACATATCGCCATTATAATTTTTTCCACAATCTTGGTTGGAATTATATATTTGAGAATGTATATATCATAAAGCAGAGAATATTACGTGAACCTTGCAATATATATTGTTATAGGGTGAGCTCTCTGTATAGATAAACTAATCGTGCCACTCGCTAACCATTACAGTCACTTTGATCAGCAAGGATTAAAACATTTATTTTGGTGTAACCAGCAAGGAAGGTTTCGGCACCAATTATGCTTTAATAATGATAAAAATGAAACGAGGTTTTCAAGCCACACTCGTGGTCTGATACGAAACAGAGGTAGGAGATCTAAAATTGAAGATAGGATACCTCATTCAGAAAGTTAGATCAAAAGTAGAATGGGTCGCGTTTTTCGTGCTTTAAGCAATATCTATCCTGCGTATAAAGTATTGAAATTATAGATAATTATAGAATATTAGACAGCGTACTGCCAATTGAGCCATAATAATTATTGAAGTATCTAATACATTATTCGGTATCAAATAGAGCTAAGCTTGAATAGATCTTTGCAAGTTTTTCTACATGCAATTCATTTGGGTACTGACATTACTCTTTATTCGTCTTACAGGAATGACATGCAAACTTATTACCACACTATCATAACTTAAAAAAGGCTAACGATTTTTTCTGGGAATTTATAATTGACATAAATTACGTTGTCTAATGAAATGACGATAGGCGCTTTGTAAGAGGCCTCTTGAAACAATTTTTTAAAATAGAATACATTGGTCCTGCTGTGGTCTGTACAGACTACAGACCTGGTGTTTTCAACTCGATGCATCATTCACTTTTTTTCTGCATATTTTTCCTATAGTTGTCGTAATTGCAGATCTCAACCTCAAATTTCTATAGCAGTAGAGGAATGGGTTCAGAGAGCTGTTCATATAGAGGAAAAGCTCCACTACTCTCCCTACAATGTACTTCGATTCAGCAGATGCCTTGATAACGATCAAAACGACCGAAGAGATAAACCAAGGAGCATAGCAAATTATGAACACGGCTGTTATCGTGAAAATCGTCTTCGCCCCACTTTTTGTGCTGTGCTGTCGGGCAGTAACAACTGGCCTATTAGATGCTTGGTGAATCTGTCTCCTCTTTCTGGTAAACCTCAGAATCCATATTATTTTAAAGTAGCAACCAACAACTATAAACAACCAAGACAAAATCAATGCTGCCGAAAGCAAGTTTAGCACTGAAAGGCTAACAGCACCAGAGAAAGGAGGAATGAGAATGATTATCCACACCAACCAAACAAAGGCAAGTGCTTTGATGAATGTTCGCTTGTTTGATGGGATGCGGTATTGCATTGGATAGGCAGTAGCAATGTAACGGTCAATACTTATAAATGCCACATTTACCAATGACCAACCGCAAAGCAGGTACGAGGCAAATGACTGGGTTCTCTTGACCGCACAAATATGAATGTCTGATAGCTCTAAAGAGCGTATAACTATGTTCAGTGGTAGGACAAATATGCTGACGAGAAAATCTGTAACTGACATAGCTGCAAAAAGCAAGTTCTTTGAGTTTCGTATATCTGTAAAACTTCGTACTGTGTAGAGAATGATCACATTGCCAATCAGAGCTGTAGCAGTTATCCCAAGACTGTGAAAAATGCTGAAGTATGCAGTTAGTTTCGCGGAGGCAGTCATTATAAATTCAACGTGCTGCAGTCCAAGGCAAATGTAATTGGTTTTGACTTCATTTGTTACATTCGCTGTGATGTTTCCCACGGTCATTGCAGAATGCGTTGTTTTCTACATGCAGCAACAACAGCTCTTCGTTTTTAAAACAGCAAGAAGGCTTTAGTCATCATTATTTAAACTTTTCTTGTAAACTCAATACCATACATCTGCCATAGTAGTCACTGTGTGTGCACTGCTGTTATTTCCTGAAAAAATGATCAAATCTTTGTTAGAGTTTGTTACCAATCAAACACAATAAAAAGGAATTTTCACAACTTCACACTTTTTCGGAACATTCTGAATTTGTTTGAGCCGAATTCAAAAATTTACATCGGAGCAATGAAGCTCTTTTTGCTTGCATTGAGTTTAAAGGAAATACTATAAGTTTGCTTGAAATCTCAAATGCATGTACTGTTTTTCAAGCATTTTCGGTAGATCTAGACTTTTTACGTAAATTTTTAGAGGTCTTTTAAATCAATTCAAATCTATTATCTATAACATTGCAGCTGAGCGTTTTAGTTGTGTTAAGCTGTTTTTATTGTCGATTATGCTATCTACTGGTTATTGTTATTTACTAAATAACGTTATTGTTTTGAATTGACAATAACAATGAAATAGTATTCATGAAGTTTCTTGAAGAAGGATACTTTTCCCACCAAAATTATCAAAATAAAGTCGTTTTAGCAAATATAGAATGTTGAAAAGAGGGGCTTCAGGTTGGGTCTGGCCCCGAAGGGCCTGAGAAAATAATTCATCCATGTAAAAATATACTTATATACGATCTATTTCATCGTTTTCACGCTTGATAGAATAAACAAGCAACTTTCGAACATTTAAGTAAAGCAACTGCATGATGATTACTTATAGCGTGATACTCGTTGTTGCAACTTGGAACCCTTCTGCTAATCACACTAAACCGTGGGCAGCCCTGTCTACACAGTATCGAGTACTCAATGAGAGACCAGTAATTCTTGTGCGCACCTATCCTTCCTAAGTATTACTTCAGAGATATATCATCGTGGCATCAGGGTTGTCATGAATTTACGTTAATATCTGCCTATCCTTTCTGTATCCTTTCTGCAACTGTAATAATGAATTGCAACTTTTATGAGAACATAATAATTGGATTGAAGTGATATATCCATGAAACATTCACGAGCAAAAACATTATGTCGTAAATGAACGTTTGATTCTAATATCTATTCTAATCGGTATGATTTTGCAAATGTTGATGTCCTTCAAATCTTTCTTGGCAATTTTCTCTTTAATTCTTTCTTTGAGTTATGAAAAATTTCAAAGAAATTAAATGCTTGTGAGCCAAACTAATGCAAATCAACAAAAGTGAATAAAATAGCCCATTTTGCATCAAAACGTCGTATTTCTACAGCATTCCTACTGTTACGTCACACTTACACAGTGCAATTGTGCTTCCGTACTTCATGATACAAATGATAACATTAATTTTGTTAAGAATTTATCGATACTTCCTACAAAAATTTCTAGTTATGTAGTCTAATTTATTTTAAAACTGTAAAAATGAGTATAAAATAATTACACTTTGATTAAAACGGCAAGGAAATGAACTCCATTTTCTGGCAACGTGAGACATTCATTGCCGCATTGCAGCATTGTAGCAAAGATTCTTCTGCAAAAAATTTCTCTCGCTTTGATAAATTACTTAGCAATGACACATTTTGTTGTAAATTTTACAGAAAAAGTAATAGACATTAAAGTATCTAACCTCGTCAAGGATGACCAGTTGCTTTCATCAAATGGTTCGGACTTCATGGGCTCG
Source organism: Rhopilema esculentum (assembly GCF_057945365.1). NCBI lineage: Eukaryota > Metazoa > Cnidaria > Scyphozoa > Rhizostomeae > Rhizostomatidae > Rhopilema > Rhopilema esculentum. The sequence continues at coordinate 1,351,292 of NW_028300847.1, forward strand.
ATTATATTGTCAGCTCATCAACATAGTGACAATACAATCACGTGTAGCGTAAGCAGCAAATGAGCAGGTGTATATTTCAGACTAAAAAGTATTCGCTAATGCGATTATTTACCACTTATTGTGAAATAAACAAAAAAAAAGTATTAGGCAACTAACTGTTTGCCGTTTATTCAAACTAACATCTTGTAAAATCACGACTTTACCTGGTCTTCTGCCTGAAAATTCTGTTTTTATTATCCGCCAATTTAATTTTTCAAACATCTTTGCATAAAGCTAAAAGCACTGTTTTTGTTTAGGTTTCATCTTCTCATGGTTTTCTCAGACGTGTCAGTCTAGGTTAGCATGACATCGACATAACATACTGAACTACAGGTTCTTCAGAAGAAATACCATTTCTCAACTCTTAAGAGACAACAAAAACACTAGAAGAATCATTGATAATTGATTTTCATAAGCAAAAAAGAATACCAGCCAAGGCAATTAGCGTTAGTAATGCAAAGTAACTGTTTTAGGAGAGAAGGTTTATCATAGAAATTGATGTAGATGTAAATTGAAAACAAAGAGCGATTCACTGAAAATAATAATAAAAGCTGTTCCAGTTGGTGGAAGATAGCTAATGGTCGGTGTAATCTAACACTAGACATATAAAATCTCGTACTTCAGCTGTTAGTGTCCAAGAAAGAAAACAGTTCTCACGATTATGGATCAGAGGTTACTTGGTGCAAAATTTGTTTCTAGCATAAAGGGGATTTAATCAAAAAACAATATTCTAGTGGTCAGTTACAAAAATGATTTATTTTTCTTGAAAACAAAGTTATTTTTATAAGCAAAAATACATTATTCGATATCTTTGATGATTGGCAGTTTGGGAAATACAAGGTTGTTGCTACATTTGCTTGATTATATTTGGATATTATACTGTTTCTTTAACCCACTCCTTATCTCATCATGTCAGATGGAAAGATTTTTTCTTCACAAGAAACAGCTAGTTGGTGGCAAACTTTTTCAAAGATACGGCAGATCAAACATACTGTATCAGAGTGAATAGATACCCGAATTTTGCTTCTGTAATAAAGAAAGTGTATATTTATTTTGCTATCTATTGCTCGTTATCAGTTTTAGGGCTTTCGTGTTACAGTAAAAGATATACAGAGCCAAGTTATAATGAAACCATAATTGTTAATTGATCTAACTGAGCAATAAGATGATTGATCTAAGAAGATTTTATTTGATCCTACACTGTTTGAATTTTCATATAGAATCAATGCCCAAATAGGGTTAGTACACATGTTACTGCAGAGCTGGCCCATGCTAACTTATTTCTAAGTTTTAGGAAGCTTTTTACATTTATCGAAGATTTAACTCAAATTCTTAAGTTTTCGTGCCTTATGCCAAGCTTTCTTCTTTAAAAATACGAATTAAAAAGAACCAAAAGCGTGGGAACCAACAGATTGTCTTTCTGAATGAATATAGTTTATCATATCATTGCCTATTTCAGTATAACTGATTAACCTATAAGCAACCGGATCATTATTTTTAATCTAAGATGAACATATTGCACACTTCGATGAATAATCCTTTCCTAGGCTTTCAGGTTCCAAGTCGGCCGTTTGATAGCTATAAGTTCCTAGGTGAAGAAGTAATTAATGGCTTTTTACATCCTAAAATTTACTTAATAGTTTATTCCTGTGACCTTTTCATTGATTCTTTCATCATGCCGACACTTTTCCCTTGTTTGAATCAGCCATCTTTCGGTCATCAAAAGCTACTTCCTGTTCAGATAACTGCATACCATAGGAATACTGCGCAACTCGAGTGTTTGATGATACATTGTGTTGATCAATGCTTTGAAGGCGTTCAACCGAAGACTTGCGTAGCTGTGAAATCTTTTTCAATCTAATGAAAGCATTAGCCGACGAATACATGGAACGCTAAATTTTTACAATTGGAAAAACTCTTCATTTGTCAAAAAATCTCTTAACTCGTCGATTCTTATTTTACAAGCACAAACAAAATATTGCATCATTATTCTAGAAGTAGAAGATTGCTACATTGAACAGATATAGTCTAGCCTTCTTCACAGACCGTCACCACCAAGGAGTCTTTAATTATGATTCCCTACTTCCTTGACAATGCACTTTTTTAAGGATTTCTTTCAAACTGTGAAGCTAATAAACAGCCAAAATTTTCAAGACAGTTGTTTTTCTTTTTGGGTTTGCGTCGCATACCAATTATGAGACCATTGCTACTCTTAATGTCAGTGGTTAACTACTGAATACATGCGCTGCCAACGGATTATAATGTTCTTGGATTCACACTATTTAAATCAGCTTTGTATTTTCATCACTTTGCAAAAAAGTTTACTATCAATAGCTGCTAACAGTTAAATAATAATGTTTTTTCAAATCTTCAACTTCATTATAACTAATTCATATTATTTTTCTTTATCCATCGAAAACATCTTGGTACCCTACGCTAGATACTTGCATTTCTCTAAAATTGTTTTACAACTTTCACAGCTTTTATATTCTCTATTTGATTCCTTTTCCTTATCGATTACAGTTTTGATAATAAACACCACAACCAACATCTTTCTAGGGGTGAAAGGGTGCGACACAAGTTCATTTTCAAAATTAGCAGATGCAATCCAAGGAGATTTGACAAGGATTATCTCTGTCTAGCCGCGGGAAACTGCATAAACGAACTCCTTGTATTAACAATACTTACATACCTTTTGCATTTATCTACAATACCTGAAAAATTATACTTGGATTCTATGTTTGCATTTTTCATATTCTACATCAAGCATTACTACATCCACCTCCCTTTCTCAGAAAAAATTTGATAGTTTAGGCAAAAATCATAGAAGTCGCAAGAGAAAATTGAGTTCCTGACTTCCTGCACAATATTTTAGAAATCAAACATTGTTCATAGGGGGAGAGAGGATGGCTGAAATTGTTCTGACGTTTGTGTTCCAAGAGTTTATGCTGGGTATTACCAAATTAGCTTTTATCTACATGCTAGTTTGCAAAAACACCTTTCTCGCCATGTGCAACATTTCCTCACAACAATGAATGAGCCCAACAGATATGAAAATTTGACCTAGAAAGCTTTTTCAGTCTTTATTCCTAATTTGCCCAACCCATGTTATCTACACTAACTGACAAACAGCGAGCTTCCTGCTTATGTAGATAAAACGGTTTCCAATTAAAGCACGTGTCCTAGTTTTCTCTCTCAGCTTACACAGTTGGTTTTTATGAATGATAATGTATTGAGAATTAGTATTTCGCCGTGAAGTCATCAGGAGAAATCACCCTCTGTCCTTTTCAATATGTTGCATTTAATGCCTAGCAAAAATTTACTTGCAGGTAGCAATAAAATAAAATATCCTACCCTTTTCAAAGTGCTTGAAATTAAACCATAAAACAAAATGCAGCAGTTACATCTGACTCCCTTTCAACCTTTTCAATGTAAACTGGGTTCTTGTTCGTTTGACATTCGTCAGAGTATAAAAGACGGATAATGTCCAAAGATAAGCAGAAAGTTTATATCCAAATGTTGATTCAAGGATGCGTATTCTTAAACTACCGTAAATCCTCGAATAAGTCTCCACGCTCGATCAAGCGCCACCCCCCCCCCCCCAACTCGAGTAAGGCCCACCTAAAAATTCATTTTTGCAAATAAGCCCTCCCCCCGTCGAATAAGCCCCCTATGGGGACTCATTCGAGGGAAACATAATTGCAGAATAATATTTAACTTCATAAAAGCACCCACAGGACAATAGCTATATAGTATTACTCCCTTTGACAGGAGACCATAAAGCAAAAAAGCGACTTTTGTGATGATAAAAATCTATAATATTTGTTAGATCTTCACACAGCACTTTGCAACTCTTTTAATATATCAGTTGTTGAAATTAAAAGCTGAAAATGCTCATGTTCATCTTTCCATCAACTCAATTGGTCAACAAGAATTTCCGCCACTTTCTTGCTCTTTAGTCGTGGCTCTTGCACCTTGAAATAAGCTCCCACCTGAAAATTCATCTTATTCGAGGTCTTATTCGAGGATTTACTGTACATGTAAGCACATTTCTATTGACAGACTCCAACAGGAAGACGGGGTTTCCAGAAGTGATACATCTATATGCTTCTTGAAAACATTTTGCATTTTATTTTGACTTCTTCTTTCATGTATAAGAGCTCTTCATAATTAGAGTCAACGTTCCTTAAAAAACTTTCATAACACGCTCATGAGCCTGATTGATCAGATTGCGTGGAAAATATTAGTTTTATAGCAGAGCAGGTTTGCCTTTTGAGGGTCAAAGCTTCCTGCAACTCTTGCAAAAGTATTCATTGTCTTGTGGCAAATATTTTTTATGCTCATTAGAGTACAAAACGCTCCTCAGATTTTTAGCGCCTCCCTTCCACTTCAATGCTCGAACATATACTGTGTATTTCTACGAAGTGTACTTTCTACACTTTCAAAAGTATTCGAGAGGCAAGTCTCACAACAGATGACTCCTTTCGCAAAAACAAAAATTTCTAGGCTATTCTGTAGCTTCAGAGAGTGGCACAGTGCTCAACATGCTCTCTTTCGATTAATTGAAAAATGTCGCATATGCCTGGATGACGGAGGCGTATTCGGTTTGGTACTCGCGGACATGTCTAAAGCTTTTGATTGCCTACCTTATGATCTCCTGAAAGCAAAGCTTGAGGCTTAAGGCTTCGTCATGAACTGCCTCAGATTTATATAAAGCTACCTTTTCGGCAGAAAACAAAGGGTGAAAACTGGGTCGGCCTACACCAACTGGCCTGATATTGTATGAGGGGTACTCCAAGGCTCTGTCTTGGATCCTTTGTTGCTCACCATTTACGTCAATGATTTGATTTATTTCATCCAAAATACAGAAATTTGCAATTTTTGCAGATGACAATACCAATTACTCTTGTGGTAGTGATTTGGATGGATGCATAGAAGAAGATCTATGTCAAGCTCTAAAACGGCTCAAATCAAACAGAATGGTAGCTAATCCATTCAAGTTCCAGATAATGCTCCTTGCAACCAAACTTGATGAAACAATTTGCATTGAAATATATGGAACAACTTTATACTCATCAGACTGCGTTAAACTTCTAGGCGTCACAGTCGATGCTGGCCTTTAATATGACCAACATATCAAAACCCTATGCCAAAAGGTGAACCGAAATGTGAGAGCATTTTCTAGGGTGGCCAAACTCCTAGATAAAGGTTAGGCAGAATTACTATAAAATTCCTTTCAGCTACCAAATTTCAATTACTGTCCTCTCTTTTGGATTTTCTGTGGAAGGCGGTGTATTAAGGAGATAAATCGCGTACATAAACGCGCACTAAGCGCACTGTTTTGTGATTATTAATCCACCTTTGAATGTCTCCTCACAAAGCACAATGAAATAGCCATCCAAACGTAAAACTTACAGAAGTTAATGACAGAGATATACAAATCATTAAATCATGAGAGTCCATCGTTCATGGGAGAATTTTTGGTACAGAGGGAACTGTGTTATGGTCTACGAATAAAAAATACGCTGCAACTTCCGCCTATCAAAACGATATCATTTGGGATAAACTTATTGGCATTCCGGAGGAGCATTCTCTGGAACACCCTGCCTGAGCCTGATACGATAAAGAATGTGGAAAACGTATCCAAATTTAAAAAAGGCATACACGCCTGGAATAAAGACAAATTTGGCTGTAAAATATGTAAATAGGTAGATTAATATTGTACTTTTCCTTTCTAGTATATTAATAGTTGGTATTAATTAGGTAGGTAATAATTATCTATGTATCTTAGCTATTGTTCAAACCAACTGTAAATGAAGAGATTATTATCATTATTGTTGTTATTATTATTATCAAATACCTAAACAACAATCTTGCCACTAGGAAACACCTCTGCAAATGGTCAATTACTCAGTCATCTGTGTGCTCTTTTTGTCTCCAATCAGAATCATTACAGCACATAGTCTCTAGCTGCAAGAATTATCTTGAACATGGTAGGTATACCTGGAGACATGATTCTATACTTCTCTATTTGGCCAAAATCTTTTCAACACCTAGAAACAGCTCACTTTACGCGGACCTGCCTTCATTTCTATCTCCTTCTTTAATCACAGGCAACTCCTATCGACCAGATCTTGTCTTCGTGACTGAAGATCGATTCTTTACATGCTAGAGCTAACTGTTGTGTTCGAAAGCAACATCGACGAAAACAGTACTCGAAAAGCTAAGAAATATAGCGATCTTATCAATGAACTGCACCCTGCCTATAAACGTGTTACCTTTGTTAACCTTTCTATGAGTGTCCTTGGCATTCTGGGAACCTCATCTACCTCTCTTTCCGACATGCTACACCAACCAATATTGACTCAAATCAAACTAAATTCATCTTGATGAAACTCATGAACATTTCTATCCGCTGCACCTACTATATCTTCTGTCGTCGAAACAAACCATGGCTAAGCCTCGAATCTCGAATCTCGAGAACATATCTCAAAATCATGGCAGAATGTAAGATCAAAGTTTTCCGCAACTCAGTAACCCGTGTTTCAATCCCAATGTCCTCCAATCTCTTTATCAGTTTCTTTGGTGCTGTTGAAAGTGCTCCTATAACTATTGGAATTACTGTCACCCTCATGCTCCATAACTTTCTATCTCTCTTGCAAGGTCTTGATATTTTTCGATCTTTTCCACCTCCTTGGAGTTTACTCTCTTATCATAGGGAACGGCAAAGTCTTTGATTGCAACGAACTTTATTTCCTTATCTATGGCAATCACATCCGGACGTCTTGCTTCGATCACTTGGTCACTTTGGATGTTAAAGTCCCACAATATCTTGTATCTCTCATTTTCCTGTACAACCTCTGGCTGATGTTCGTACCATTTTGTTTTTACTGATCCCCTTTTTTACGGCACACTTCCCAGTGGATTCGTTTTCCAACCCAATAAAATGAAGGCACCAGATGCAGAAGAGAGTGATTCTTACGAGTGTTCTTTGAAACAGAAGAACAGGAATCTGTCGCAAAGAGCTCATTAACATATGAGCGGGTTTATACAGAGCATTAAAAAACCAGATTGAATTCCATTGAAGGAAAATCGGCTCTCTTTGATTCATGTATGAGTACATTTCCTCTCGTCGTGTGGATTTTTACAAACATTTCAAAATTGTTCTTCTTGGACAAGATAATGTTTAAGATAAGATCTTCAAATACTGAAGTTCCTTTCAGGTTTACTCTCGGCTAAAACGCTCAGTGTATTAGGCATACGGACCATTGCGTACAGATATTCTTTCCTCCTGAAAAAAGCCATGGTATACCTTGGCAAGTTTTTCAAGGACATATATAGTTCTAGGTATTTTGCATCCAAAGTTGGCTTATATAAAAATAATCTTTTTAGCAGATTTGGAAATGTTGACTGATGTTTTAGACGGACATTAAATATTTATTCGAAATCTATGCTTAAAGATTTTAAAAGGACTTTACAGGCAGGATAAACCTTCCTGCCGTGTTTCATTTTACAACTCACGGTTTTAGAAATTTGTTGTGGGGCAGAATGATTTAGCAGATCGAGCAGCCAAGGGCTCTTCTTTATTGTCTTTAAAACAATTTATAGCACATCGTGTCAACTTTATTGCAAACGTGATTTTTCGTGGCACTTTTTTCATATTATTGTAGTTTCGCTGATATGAACTGTTTCTAATTTCGTAGCGACATGAAAGAGCATAAGAACTTATACGAACTTATACGTGTAGCTGTAGCTCCCTCCAAAAATGCTAAGTCACAAGGGTTGAGGATAAGTTCCTTTGCCACAAGGACGTTCAATGTATCATTAGTCTCAGTCGTATGTGTTAGAGCATAAGACTTTACGGCAATTAAATATCAGCCAGCTTTCAATCTTTGGCAGGGAAAGGAAAAGAAAAACTCTTTAATTTAAAAACAAAACGAAATAGATTATAAAGTATCCAAAAATAAGTTTCTCTGAAAAAGGGGCATGGATGCGGAGACAGAAAGAGACTGAGTGACTTCATCAAACTCTGGGAACAATATTATTGTTACCCACTAGAAGCTTTAGCTTTCAAAGTAGCGCCTTATGTTGCACTAAACTCACATTCAATGGGAACGCTGACATTAAAAAGGGCCATGAGAAGTTAGAAGCATTGCTAGAATTAAATTGTCAAAAAGGTCAGGTGCCAAAGCCAAAGCCTTATTCATCGACATCTTCATCAAAAGACCAAAGCCCTATTTGTCGACATCTTCATCAAAAGCCCAAAGCCCCATTCGTCAACACTTTTATCGAAAAACCAAAGCCTTATTTGTCTTTGCATTTGTCGACATCTTTATCAAGTAACCAATGCCAACTTCCTCGACATTTTCATCAAAAGTCCAAAGCCCCATTCTTCGACACCTTCATCAAATAACCAATGCCCTGTTAAATCTGTACTCATGACAGAGATAAAACTTCGAGAAAACTCATTGGATCATTGGTAACATAACGCATTCAACATAAACAAATGTTAACATAACAATATCTGCCATCTTGCTAAACGAACTAGCTAAAAACGTGGTGCGCAGTCAAAAAGGCACCACGGAAAGGATAATGTTTCATAACGGTCAATGTTCATGTTCATACATAGGTAGATATAAGTCACATCTCAGCATGCCAATTTCGTCAACATTTTCATAAAAATGCCAAAGCCCAATTACTAGACCTTTTCATCCAAAGGCCAAAGGTCCATTCGTCAACATCTACATCAGAAGGCCAATGCCAATTTCGTCAACATTTTCATAAAAATGCCAAAGCCCAATTACTAGACCTTTTCATCCAAAGGCCAAAGCTCCATTCGTCAACATCTACATCAAAAGACCAATGCCAAATTCGTCAACATTTTCATCAAAAGGCTGAAGCTCCATTCGTCGACATCTACATCAGAAGACCAATGCCCAATTCGTCAACATTTTCATAAAAATGCCAAAGCCCAATTACTAGACCTTTTCATCCAAAGGCCAAAGGTCCATTCGTCAACATCTACATCAGAAGAACAATGCCCAATTCGTCAACATTCTCATAAAAATGCCAAAGCCCAATTACTAGATCTTTTCATCCAAAGGCCAAAGGTCCATTCGTCAACATCTACATCAGAAGGCCAATGCCCAATTCGTCAACATTTTCATAAAAATGCCAAAGACCAATTACTAGACCTTTTCATCCAAAGGCCAAAGGTCCATTCGTCAACATCTACATCAGAAGGCCAATGCCCAATTCGTCAACATTCTCATAAAAATGCCAAAGCCCAATTACTAGACCTTTCATCCAAAGGCCAAAGGTCCATTCGTCAATATCTACATCAGAAGGCCAATGCCAATTTCGTCAACATTATCATAAAAATGCCAAAGCTCAATTACTAGACCTTTTCATCTAAAGGCCAAAGATCCATTCGTCAACATCTACATCAGAAGGCCAATGCCCAATTCGTCAACATTTTCATAAAAATGCCAAAGCTCAATTACTAGGCCTTTCATCCAAAGGCCAAAGGTCCATTCGTCAACATCTACATCAAAAGACCAATGCCAAATTCGTCAACATTTTCATCAAAAGGCTGAAGCACCATTCGCCGACATCTACATCAGAAGGCCAATGCCCAATTCGTCAACATTATCATAAAAATGCCAAAGCCCAATTACTAGACCTTTTCATCCAAAGGCCAAAGGTCCATTCGTCAACATCTACATCAGAAGGCCAATGCCAATTTCGTCAACATTTTCATAAAAATGCCAAAGCCCAATTACTAGACCTTTTCATCCAAAGGCCAAAGCTCCATTCGTCAACATCTACATCAAAAGACCAATGCCAAATTCGTCAACATTTTCATCAAAAGGCTGAAGCACCATTCGTCGACATCTACATCAGAAGGCCAATGCCCAATTCGTCAACATTATCATAAAAATGCCAAAGCCCAATTACTAGACCTTTTCATCCAAAGGCCAAAGGTCCATTCGTCAACATCTACATCAGAAGGCCAATGCCAATTTCGTCAACATTTTCATAAAAATGCCAAAGCCCAATTACTAGACCTTTTCATCCAAAGGCCAAAAATCCATTCGTCAACATCTACATCAAAAGACCAATGCCAAATTCGTCAACATTTTCATAAAAATGCCAAAGCCCAATTACTAGACCTTTTCATCAAAAGGCTGAAGCTCCATTCGTCAACATCTACATCAGAAGGCCAATGCCAATTTCGTCAACATTTTCATAAAAATGCCAAAGCCCAATTACTAGACCTTTTCATCCAAAGGCCAAAGCTCCATTCGTCAACATCTACATCAAAAGACCAATGCCAAATTCGTCAACAATTTCATCAAAAGGCTGAAGCTCCATTCGTCAACATCTACATCAGAAGGCCAATGCCCAATTCGTCAACATTTTCATAAAAATGCCAAAGCTCAATTACTAGACCTTTCATCCAAAGGCCAAAGGTCCATTCGTCAACATCTACATCAAAAGACCAATGCCAAATTCGTCAACATTTTCATCAAAAGGCTGAAGCACCATTCGTCGACATCTACATCAGAAGGCCAATGCCCAATTCGTCAACATTATCATAAAAATTCCAAAGCCCAATTACTAGACCTTTTCATCCAAAGGCCAAAGATCCATTCGTCAACATCTACATCAGAAGGCCAATGCCCAATTCGTCAACATTTTCATAAAAATGCCAAAGCTCAATTACTAGACCTTTCATCCAAAGGCCAAAGGTCCATTCGTCAACATCTACATCAAAAGACCAATGCCAAATTCGTCAACATTTTCATCAAAAGGCTGAAGCACCATTCGTCGACATCTACATCAGAAGGCCAATGCCCAATTCGTCAACATTTTCATAAAAATGCCAAAGCCCAATTACTAGACCTTTCATCCAAAGGCCAAAGGTCCATTCGTCAACATCTACATCAAAAGACCAATGCCAATTTCGTCAACATTTTCATAAAAATGCCAAAGACCAATTACTAGACCTTTTCATCCAAAGGCCAAAGGTCCATTCGTCAACATCTACATCAGAAGGCCAATGCCAATTTCGTCAACATTTTCATAAAAATGCCAAAGCCCAATTACTAGACCTTTTCATCCAAAAGCCAAAGGTCCATTCGTCAACATCTACATCAGAAGGCCAATGCCCAATTCGTCAACATTTTCATAAAAATGCCAAAACCCAATTACTTGACCTTTTCATCCAAAGGCCAAAGGTCCATTCGTCAACATCTACATCAGAAGGCCAATGCCCAATTCGTCAACATTCTCATAAAAATGCCAAAGCCCAATTACTAGACCTTTCATCCAAAGGCCAAAGGTCCATTCGTCAATATCTACATCAGAAGGCCAATGCCAATTTCGTCAACATTATCATAAAAATGCCAAAACCCAATTACTAGACCTTTTCATCTAAAGGCCAAAGATCCATTCGTCAACATCTACATCAGAAGGCCAATGCCCAATTCGTCAACATTTTCATAAAAATGCCAAAGCTCAATTACTAGACCTTTCATCCAAAGGCCAAAGGTCCATTCGTCAACATCTACATCAAAAGACCAATGCCAAATTCGTCAACATTTTCATCAAAAGGCTGAAGCACCATTCGTCGACATCTAGATCAGAAGGCCAATGCCCAATTCGTCAACATTATCATAAAAATGCCAAAGCCCAATTACTAGACCTTTTCATCCAAAGGCCAAAGATCCATTCGTCAACATCTACATCAAAAGACCAGGGCCAAATTCGTCAACAATTTCATCAAAAGGCTGAAGCTCCATTCGTCAACATCTACATCAGAAGGCCAATGCCAATTTCGTCAACATTTTCATAAAAATGCCAAAGCCCAATTACTAGACCTTTTCATCCAAAGGCCAAAGCTCCATTCGTCAACATCTACATCAAAAGACCAATGCCAAATTCGTCAACAATTTCATCAAAAGGCTGAAGCTCCATTCGTCAACATCTACATCAGAAGGCCAATGCCCAATTCGTCAACATTTTCATAAAAATGCCAAAGCTCAATTACTAGACCTTTCATCCAAAGGCCAAAGGTCCATTCGTCAACATCTACATCAAAAGACCAATGCCAAATTCGTCAACATTTTCATCAAAAGGCTGAAGCACCATTCGTCGACATCTACATCAGAAGGCCAATGCCCAATTCGTCAACATTATCATAAAAATGCCAAAGCCCAATTACTAGACCTTTTCATCCAAAGGCCAAAGATCCATTCGTCAACATCTACATCAGAAGGCCAATGCCCAATTCGTCAACATTTTCATAAAAATGCCAAAGCTCAATTACTAGACCTTTCATCCAAAGGCCAAAGGTCCATTCGTCAACATCTACATCAAAAGACCAATGCCAAATTCGTCAACATTTTCATCAAAAGGCTGAAGCACCATTCGTCGACATCTACATCAGAAGGCCAATGCCCAATTCGTCAACATTTTCATAAAAATGCCAAAGCCCAATTACTAGACCTTTTCATCCAAAGGCCAAAGGTCCATTCGTCAACATCTACATCATAAGGCCAATGCCAATTTCGTCAACATTTTCATAAAAATGCCAAAACCCAATTACTAGACCTTTTCATCCAAAGGCCAAAGCTCCATTGGTAAACATCTACATCAAAAGACCAATGCCAAATTCGTCAACATTTTCGTCAAAAGGCTAAAGCTCCATTTGTCGACATCTACATCAGAAGGCCAATGCCCAATTCGTCAACATTTTCATAAAAATGCCAAAGCCCAATTACTAGACCTTTTCATCCAAAGGCCAAAGGTCCATTCGTCAACATCTACATCAGAAGGCCAATGCCCAATTCGTCAACATTTTCATAAAAATGCCAAAGCTCAATTACTAGACCTTTCATCCAAAGGCCAAAGGTCCATTCGTCAACATCTACATCAAAAGACCAATGCCAAATTCGTCAACATTTTCATCAAAAGGCTGAAGCACCATTCGTCGACATCTACATCAGAAGGCCAATGCCCAATTCGTCAACATTTTCATAAAAATGCCAAAGCCCAATTACTAGACCTTTCATCCAAAGGCCAAAGGTCCATTCGTCAACATCTACATCAAAAGACCAATGCCAATTTCGTCAACATTTTCATAAAAATGCCAAAGACCAATTACTAGACCTTTTCATCCAAAGGCCAAAGGTCCATTCGTCAACATCTACATCAGAAGGCCAATGCCAATTTCGTCAACATTTTCATAAAAATGCCAAAGCCCAATTACTAGACCTTTTCATCCAAAAGCCAAAGGTCCATTCGTCAACATCTACATCAGAAGGCCAATGCCCAATTCGTCAACATTTTCATAAAAATGCCAAAACCCAATTACTTGACCTTTTCATCCAAAGGCCAAAGGTCCATTCGTCAACATCTACATCAGAAGGCCAATGCCCAATTCGTCAACATTCTCATAAAAATGCCAAAGCCCAATTACTAGACCTTTCATCCAAAGGCCAAAGGTCCATTCGTCAATATCTACATCAGAAGGCCAATGCCAATTTCGTCAACATTATCATAAAAATGCCAAAACCCAATTACTAGACCTTTTCATCTAAAGGCCAAAGATCCATTCGTCAACATCTACATCAGAAGGCCAATGCCCAATTCGTCAACATTTTCATAAAAATGCCAAAGCTCAATTACTAGACCTTTCATCCAAAGGCCAAAGGTCCATTCGTCAACATCTACATCAAAAGACCAATGCCAAATTCGTCAACATTTTCATCAAAAGGCTGAAGCACCATTCGTCGACATCTACATCAGAAGGCCAATGCCCAATTCGTCAACATTATCATAAAAATGCCAAAGCCCAATTACTAGACCTTTTCATCCAAAGGCCAAAGATCCATTCGTCAACATCTACATCAAAAGACCAGGGCCAAATTCGTCAACAATTTCATCAAAAGGCTGAAGCTCCATTCGTCAACATCTACATCAGAAGGCCAATGCCAATTTCGTCAACATTTTCATAAAAATGCCACAGCCCAATTACTAGACCTTTTCATCCAAAGGCCAAAGCTCCATTCGTCAACATCTACATCAAAAGACCAATGCCAAATTCGTCAACAATTTCATCAAAAGGCTGAAGCTCCATTCGTCAACATCTACATCAGAAGGCCAATGCCCAATTCGTCAACATTTTCATAAAAATGCCAAAGCTCAATTACTAGACCTTTCATCCAAAGGCCAAAGGTCCATTCGTCAACATCTACATCAAAAGACCAATGCCAAATTCGTCAACATTTTCATCAAAAGGCCAAAGGTCCATTCGTCAACATCTACATCAGAAGGCCAATGCCAATTTCGTCAACATTATCATAAAAATGCCAAAGCCCAATTACTAGACCTTTTCATCCAAAGGCCAAAGATCCATTCGTCAACATCTACATCAGAAGGCCAATGCCCAATTCGTCAACATTTTCATAAAAATACCAAAGCTCAATTACTAGACCTTTCATCCAAAGGCCAAAGGTCCATTCGTCAACATCTACATCAAAAGACCACTGCCAAATTCGTCAACATTTTCATCAAAAGGCTGAAGCACCACTCGTCGACATCTACATCAGAAGGCCAATGCCCAATTCGTCAACATTTTCATAAAAATGCCAAAGCCCAATTACTAGACCTTTTCATCCAAAGGCCAAAGGTCCATTCGTCAACATCTACATCAGAAGGCCAATGCCAATTTCGTCAACATTTTCATAAAAATGCCAAAGCCCAATTACTAGACCTTTTCATCCAAAGGCCAAAGGTCCATTCGTCAACATCTACATCAGAAGGCCAATGCCAATTTCGTCAACATTTTCATAAAAATGCCAAAGCCCAATTACTAGACCTTTCATCCAAAGGCCAAAGCTCCATTCGTCAACATCTACATCAAAAGACCAATGCCAAATTCGTCAACAATTTCATCAAAAGGCTGAAGCTCCATTCGTCGACATCTACATCAGAAGGCCAATGCCCAATTCGTCAACATTTTCATAAAAATGCCAAAGCCCAATTACTAGACCTTTTCATCCAAAGGCCAAAGGTCCATTCGTCAACATCTACATCAGAAGAACAATGCCCAATTCGTCAACATTCTCATAAAAATGCCAAAGCCCAATTACTAGACCTTTTCATCCAAAGGCCAAAGGTCCATTCGTCAACATCTACATCAGAAGGCCAATGCCCAATTCGTCAACATTTTCATAAAAATGCCAAAGCTCAATTACTAGACCTTTCATCCAAAGGCCAAAGGTCCATTCGTCAACATCTACATCAAAAGACCAATGCCAAATTCGTCAACATTTTCATCAAAAGGCTGAAGCACCATTCGTCGACATCTAGATCAGAAGGCCAATGCCCAATTCGTCAACATTATCATAAAAATGCCAAAGCCCAATTACTAGACCTTTTCATCCAAAGGCCAAAGATCCATTCGTCAACATCTACATCAAAAGACCAGGGCCAAATTCGTCAACAATTTCATCAAAAGGCTGAAGCTCCATTCGTCAACATCTACATCAGAAGGCCAATGCCAATTTCGTCAACATTTTCATAAAAATGCCAAAGCCCAATTACTAGACCTTTTCATCCAAAGGCCAAAGCTCCATTCGTCAACATCTACATCAAAAGACCAATGCCAAATTCGTCAACAATTTCATCAAAAGGCTGAAGCTCCATTCGTCAACATCTACATCAGAAGGCCAATGCCCAATTCGTCAACATTTTCATAAAAATGCCAAAGCTCAATTACTAGACCTTTCATCCAAAGGCCAAAGGTCCATTCGTCAACATCTACATCAAAAGACCAATGCCAAATTCGTCAACATTTTCATCAAAAGGCTGAAGCACCATTCGTCGACATCTACATCAGAAGGCCAATGCCCAATTCGTCAACATTATCATAAAAATGCCAAAGCCCAATTACTAGACCTTTTCATCCAAAGGCCAAAGATCCATTCGTCAACATCTACATCAGAAGGCCAATGCCCAATTCGTCAACATTTTCATAAAAATGCCAAAGCTCAATTACTAGACCTTTCATCCAAAGGCCAAAGGTCCATTCGTCAACATCTACATCAAAAGACCAATGCCAAATTCGTCAACATTTTCATCAAAAGGCTGAAGCACCATTCGTCGACATCTACATCAGAAGGCCAATGCCCAATTCGTCAACATTTTCATAAAAATGCCAAAGCCCAATTACTAGACCTTTTCATCCAAAGGCCAAAGGTCCATTCGTCAACATCTACATCATAAGGCCAATGCCAATTTCGTCAACATTTTCATAAAAATGCCAAAACCCAATTACTAGACCTTTTCATCCAAAGGCCAAAGCTCCATTGGTAAACATCTACATCAAAAGACCAATGCCAAATTCGTCAACATTTTCATCAAAAGGCTAAAGCTCCATTCGTCGACATCTACATCAGAAGGCCAATGCCCAATTCGTCAACATTTTCATAAAAATGCCAAAGCCCAATTACTAGACCTTTTCATCCAAAGGCCAAAGGTCCATTCGTCAACATCTACATCAGAAGGCCAATGCCCAATTCGTCAACATTTTCATAAAAATGCCAAAGCTCAATTACTAGACCTTTCATCCAAAGGCCAAAGGTCCATTCGTCAACATCTACATCAAAAGACCAATGCCAAATTCGTCAACATTTTCATCAAAAGGCTGAAGCACCATTCGTCGACATCTACATCAGAAGGCCAATGCCCAATTCGTCAACATTTTCATAAAAATGCCAAAGCCCAATTACTAGACCTTTCATCCAAAGGCCAAAGGTCCATTCGTCAACATCTACATCAAAAGACCAATGCCAATTTCGTCAACATTTTCATAAAAATGCCAAAGACCAATTACTAGACCTTTTCATCCAAAGGCCAAAGGTCCATTCGTCAACATCTACATCAGAAGGCCAATGCCAATTTCGTCAACATTTTCATAAAAATGCCAAAGCCCAATTACTAGACCTTTTCATCCAAAAGCCAAAGGTCCATTCGTCAACATCTACATCAGAAGGCCAATGCCCAATTCGTCAACATTTTCATAAAAATGCCAAAACCCAATTACTTGACCTTTTCATCCAAAGGCCAAAGGTCCATTCGTCAACATCTACATCAGAAGGCCAATGCCCAATTCGTCAACATTCTCATAAAAATGCCAAAGCCCAATTACTAGACCTTTCATCCAAAGGCCAAAGGTCCATTCGTCAATATCTACATCAGAAGGCCAATGCCAATTTCGTCAACATTATCATAAAAATGCCAAAACCCAATTACTAGACCTTTTCATCTAAAGGCCAAAGATCCATTCGTCAACATCTACATCAGAAGGCCAATGCCCAATTCGTCAACATTTTCATAAAAATGCCAAAGCTCAATTACTAGACCTTTCATCCAAAGGCCAAAGGTCCATTCGTCAACATCTACATCAAAAGACCAATGCCAAATTCGTCAACATTTTCATCAAAAGGCTGAAGCACCATTCGTCGACATCTACATCAGAAGGCCAATGCCCAATTCGTCAACATTATCATAAAAATGCCAAAGCCCAATTACTAGACCTTTTCATCCAAAGGCCAAAGATCCATTCGTCAACATCTACATCAAAAGACCAGGGCCAAATTCGTCAACAATTTCATCAAAAGGCTGAAGCTCCATTCGTCAACATCTACATCAGAAGGCCAATGCCAATTTCGTCAACATTTTCATAAAAATGCCACAGCCCAATTACTAGACCTTTTCATCCAAAGGCCAAAGCTCCATTCGTCAACATCTACATCAAAAGACCAATGCCAAATTCGTCAACAATTTCATCAAAAGGCTGAAGCTCCATTCGTCAACATCTACATCAGAAGGCCAATGCCCAATTCGTCAACATTTTCATAAAAATGCCAAAGCTCAATTACTAGACCTTTCATCCAAAGGCCAAAGGTCCATTCGTCAACATCTACATCAAAAGACCAATGCCAAATTCGTCAACATTTTCATCAAAAGGCCAAAGGTCCATTCGTCAACATCTACATCAGAAGGCCAATGCCAATTTCGTCAACATTATCATAAAAATGCCAAAGCCCAATTACTAGACCTTTTCATCCAAAGGCCAAAGATCCATTCGTCAACATCTACATCAGAAGGCCAATGCCCAATTCGTCAACATTTTCATAAAAATACCAAAGCTCAATTACTAGACCTTTCATCCAAAGGCCAAAGGTCCATTCGTCAACATCTACATCAAAAGACCACTGCCAAATTCGTCAACATTTTCATCAAAAGGCTGAAGCACCACTCGTCGACATCTACATCAGAAGGCCAATGCCCAATTCGTCAACATTTTCATAAAAATGCCAAAGCCCAATTACTAGACCTTTTCATCCAAAGGCCAAAGGTCCATTCGTCAACATCTACATCAGAAGGCCAATGCCAATTTCGTCAACATTTTCATAAAAATGCCAAAGCCCAATTACTAGACCTTTTCATCCAAAGGCCAAAGGTCCATTCGTCAACATCTACATCAGAAGGCCAATGCCAATTTCGTCAACATTTTCATAAAAATGCCAAAGCCCAATTACTAGACCTTTCATCCAAAGGCCAAAGCTCCATTCGTCAACATCTACATCAAAAGACCAATGCCAAATTCGTCAACAATTTCATCAAAAGGCTGAAGCTCCATTCGTCGACATCTACATCAGAAGGCCAATGCCCAATTCGTCAACATTTTCATAAAAATGCCAAAGCCCAATTACTAGACCTTTTCATCCAAAGGCCAAAGGTCCATTCGTCAACATCTACATCAGAAGAACAATGCCCAATTCGTCAACATTCTCATAAAAATGCCAAAGCCCAATTACTAGACCTTTTCATCCAAAGGCCAAAGGTCCATTCGTCAACATCTACATCAGAAGGCCAATGCCCAATTCGTCAACATTTTCATAAAAATGCCAAAGCCCAATTACTAGACCTTTCATCCAAAGGCCAAAGGTCCATTCGTCAACATCTACATCAGAAGGCCAATGCCCAATTCGTCAACATTTTCATAAAAATGCCAAAGCTCAATTACTAGACCTTTCATCCAAAGGCCAAAGGTCCATTCGTCAACATCTACATCAGAAGGCCAATGCCCAATTCGTCAACATTATCATAAAAATGCCAAAGCCCAATTACTAGACCTTTTCATCCAAAGGCCAAAGATCCATTCGTCAACATCTACATCAGAAGGCCAATGCACAATTCGTCAACATTCTCATAAAAATGCCAAAGCCCAATTACTAGATCTTTTCATCCAAAGGCCAAAGCTCCATTGGTCAACATCTACATCAAAAGACCAATGCCAAATTCGTCAACCTTTTCATAAAAATGCGAAAGCCCAATTACTAGACCTTTTCATCCAAAGGCCAAAGCTCCATTGGTCAACATCTACATCAAAAGACCAATGCCAAATTCGTCAACCTTTTCATAAAAATGCGAAAGCCCAATTACTAGACCTTTTCATCCAAAGGCCAAAGGTCCATTCGTCAACATCTACATCAGAAGGCCAATGCCCAATTCGTCAACATTCTCATAAAAATGCCAAAGCCCAATTACTAGACCTTTTCATCCAAAGGCCAAAGCTCCATTGGTCAACATTTACATCAGAAGGCCAATGCCCAATTCGTCAACATTCTCATAAAAATGCCAAAGCCCAATTACTAGACCTTTTCATCCAAAGGCCAAAGGTCCATTCGTCAAAATCTACATCAAAAGACCAATGCCAAATTCGTCAACAATTTCATCCAAAGGCCAAAGCTCCATTGGTCAACATCTACATCAAAAGACCAATGCCCAATTCGTCAACATTTTCATTAAAAGGCTGAAGCTCCATTCGTCGACATCTACATCAGAAGGCCAATGCCCAATTCGTCAACATTTTCATAAAAATGCCAAAGCCCAATTACTAGACCTTTTCATCCAAAGGCCAAAGGTCTATTCGTCTACATCTACATCAGAAGGCCAATGCCAATTTCGTCAACATTTTCATAAAAATGCCAAAGCCCAATTACTAGACCTTTTCATCCAAAGGCCAAAGGTCCATTCGTCAACATCTACATCAAAAGACCAATGCCCAATTCGTCAACATTTTCATTAAAAGGCTGAAGCTCCATTCGTCGACATTTTCATCCGAAGGCAAAAGTCCCAATCTTCGACATCTTCATCAAAAGGCTAAAATCCCACTGGTTAGCCTTTTCATCAATAGAAAGAAGCCCTATCTGTCGACATCTTCATCAAAAGACCAATGCCTCATTGGTCGAAATCTTCATTAAAAGAACAAAGCCTTATCTCCCGACATCTTCATCCAAAGTCTAAAGTCCCATTCGTCCAAATCCTTATCATAATAGCAATGCCACATTTATTGACATCCTCATCGAAAGACAACATCCCCATTCGTCTAACTCTTCATCAAACGGCAAAAGTCCCATTATTTTACATCTTCATCAAAAGACGAAAGCCCCATTTGTTGACATCTCCATGAAAAGTCCAAAGCTCCATTCGTCGACATCTACATCGTAAGGCCAAGGCTCTATTCGTCGATATTTTAATGCGAAGGCCAAAGTCCCATTCTTCAACATGTTCATCAAACGGCATAGCATCATTTTTTTCTTCAGCATCTTCATCAAACGGCTAAAATCCCATTCATCGGCATTTTCATCAAAAGAACAAAGTCCCATCCTTCGATATCTTCATTCAAAGACCCAAGCACAGTTTTTTTGCTGTTTTTTCTTCATCTTCATCAAAAGACCAAAGTCCCATTCATCGGCATTTTCTTCAAAAGACCAAAGCCCCAGTCCTCGACATCTTCATCAGAGTTGCTGAATTCTTCGAGTTTCACAAAAAAAGCAAAAATATACTCAAGTCTTTGATTGCTGATCATTTAAAAATCTAAAAATATTTGCTGATTCCTCAAACTAACTTTTTTTTAGCTCAATGGGTTGGATTGGCAAAGAAGCTGTCCATATGGGACTTTAGCCTGATTTCTTTGACTTTAATAGATGCCATGTAAGCCTTTTCCCTGGAATTTGTCACCTTTATCAAAACATTATCTTGCTGGAAATCTTTCCCCTTGTCTACAAGAAGAGTTAATCTCTCAAACATATGTCAAAATATACGTATGAGCCCAGTTTGGAGTTATCGATGGTTGCAAGAAATGTTAGCTATTCATACTTATTTGCAAATTTTCAATAAAAGTGTCGATTTTCGGATTCTGCGCTGCAAAAAAGTGTCATATTTCTGCACGATAAGCCAGAAATATTGCATACTTTTGATAGTATTATAGCATTAGATACATCAATTCATTCCTTATATTTGGATTTCCTGGAAGATTTTGGCCTAAAAAGTTGCATTTCGTTTTTGAAACCTTAAAATAGCATTTACGACTTACAAATACGTTAAGAGTAAACATATTGCAGTTTAATTTCTGAAACTAAACTGGTATTGAAGGCATCACTGCATGCCAGAGATATGTTACCTGGAATTTTTGGCAACAGAACACCTTTTCTCGGATCCAACAACTAAAAAGAGAAAATCGAACGAAAAACAGCAGTGTTTTAGAAACAAAGTCGATTGGGTGATGTGTGTACTGTAATGGCATCAAAACATTCCAGATATGGATGTTTCCTGGAATTTTTGGCTTAGGAACATTTATTTTCGACAACTATTACCTAGGGATCTGTTGAAAAATCGTATATAACATGATGATTCAATGGGATGACAATTCGACATAGACTATAAAGCGAATGGTGAAAAAAGGCAGTGGATTAGGACATCAAGTTATTTCCCAAGCTAAATAAAAAAATGAAAGATTCTTTTATAATACGCCAGAAAGAGTCTCTCATAAAAAATTTAAACTGTTTTAGTTTCAATTAGGCATCATGCAAAGTATTAGGAATTCTACGTAAAGTAAAAGTTTTGGTAACTATGACAGCATCCAGCTGATTTTTTAGGGTTCAAAGAAAATCTAGCTGCTAAATTAGTGTTTTTCTTTACCTTTAAGACTAGGATTGTGAAAATGAATACGAAAAGCACTTTGTAAGCAAAAGCAATGACTTACAGCAAAAACATACAGATTTTGTACATCTTTAATGAAAGAGCAGCTGCAAAGTTTAGTGCTAACATGGAATACATAAAAGGCAAACAATTTCGGACACAAAAATTTCGGACAAAATATCTTCGGACGTTTTTCAAAGTTATTTCGGACGTTTCCAGAGAAATTTCGGACGAATACAAAAAAGCATGTATTTAGTTTTTTTTAATGCTTTAAAAAGATATCTTAAGGCTAACTCTTATAAGTTCGTTTAAACGGTTCATTACTGCTTATAAGTGTTTGAATGGGTCCTCGTCAGGAACTTCAATTGTGGCAATGGGAATGATGCCTGCTATTTCAAAGGCCTTAATAATCATTGATCGGTTGTTTTGCATGTGACCATAAAAGCTGATCAAGCAACGTGCATCCAAAGGCTTGACGATGGACAGCTTCGTCTCGATGCTCACTGAGAACACATACATTCCCCTTTTGATTTTCTTTTTTCACCTGCTCATTATACCAATTTTCAAATTTTCGTTTCAAAAACTGCTTTGCATGGCCATTTACATTCAGATCAAATGGCTGGAAGTTGGCCGTAAGGTTTTTCGGCTCTAAAACAAACGCACAATTGTTTTCTCGCATCACATCTTTAACTCGTTCTGTTGACTGTCCTTTGAAGAAATCTAATATCAAAAGAGCTTTTTGATCATGTGATAGTTTAAGATGCTGACTCTTCGCTGAAAAATATGGGAACAGCACTTTCTCCAGATGTTCAATCGCAGATTCTTCGCAGCTCCAATGATTTGGGGGTATGAGTGACACTAAATCCTTCTGGGGAGTCGATTCCATTCGGGTGGCAACGGTCAGTTTTTTCGGCATAAATTAGCTGCATTGGTAGAAAGTCACCATCTGCACCCACTATGAAGGTTCCAGTGATCTGTTTCTTTTTACCTTTCCCGACGATTAGCACAGATTTTGTGCCTTGTACTGCAAGAGTTGTGTAGCTAGTACACACGTATGAAAGTGGTGTTTGGTCAAAATTCAAAATTATTTCTTCTGAAATGCTGTGGATGTCAACCTCCGTTTTAATATTACGCTGAAAGGTGAATTTTTCTTCTTTTAGCAAAGCCAGCGCAACAGGGGTTTTGCAGGTAGTTGCCATACACCTTTTCATTCTTTGCTTTGACGATCCATTTCATTAAGGATGTTTCTTGCCCATGCGTCACTGAACGACAAATGTCCGCCATTTTCTACAAGCTGCATTCTGTCATTGGCAATGACAATTCTTTGGCAATGGCGTTAGTTACGGATCTGCTTATTGGTGCCCCTTTCAGTCGAAAAGACTTCACTGTATCCATAGTTTTCTCCATCAGGTGTTCGGGAAGGAGTTTGGGTCTTCCTTGTTTTCTTGAATGAATTTTAGTTACATTTTCATCCGTTGATTCCAACTTTTTGTACGAGTTTTTAAACTCAAAAAACAGTTTGCTTCTTCAGGATTGGGTACACTCCAGCAAAGTGCTTCAAGGCACTCGCAATTCCATACTTATGTGCTTCTCCAATTGCTGCTCTTTGTTCAGGCTTCAATCTTATGCAGCATTTTCTTGTTCCAGATCCCTGAGCCTCTGCTTTCTCTAATTGACTTTTGACATTCTTTGCTTCACATCCAGTTAAATTAATTGTTTCACAGCACTGTCATTTTCCTCTCCAATAACATTCCAAAGTACGTCGGACGGTTTTGTTTTCTTGAAATAGTTGTAGATCGACATCATGAAATGTTTAGAACTAAGCACAGTATGATCGCTCCGGTAAAGGACGAAGGAGAGTGAGATTGAATACAGTATATGAAGTCCCAACACTCAAATGGGAGGATCTATCGGCGTTAAGATCTGGAGAAATTCCAATCTTTTCATAGAGTAGGTAGGGCATATTCCTCGTGAAATTTCCCGTTTTGTCTGATATTTTCTGAATTATGGTTGAAAAGTAGACGCAAAAGTTCACTCAGAACGTCATAGGCGGTCCCTAATACCATCAGGTGGACTAGAAATAGTATTAGTGGCAAAGTTTGCAATATCTGATGAAAAACGAAGGTATCTTGCCCATCTATCCACACTAATCCAAAGGAATTACAAGGTCAACGAAGAGGATATGGACCAAGAAAATGGACAAGAGAACGAAGATGATATAGGCCAATTTGAGGATGATCAAGCTGACGAGGACGATATTCTCATTTTAGAGAATGACAAGGCTGATTTTAGATAAATGTAGTTACAAGAATACAATTTCTTATCACTCGGTGGCTCTCTCAACACTTTCTTTCCCTTCGTGCGGTTTTGTACGCGTTTTTTATTTTATAAGAAACCTAGCTCAGGCCCTACTAGTAGAAGTTTCTTAAATTTTCTATTGTTTTCTATTGTTAATGAAGAAAAAAATATATATATAAATAAGATAAAAAAAATATATATAATGGTGTTTTAATGAGGGAGCAAATTTGCGATGGCTTAGCGACATATAGCAATAATCTGAGAAGGCAAAAAGCTATCGTGAAACAATAAAATTTATGCTTTGACAGTCGACCGTCACCACAAAGTGACAGCTTTTTATTTCTTTATAATATATTGACAAGTCGATAACTTCTAAGGATGAAATTGCAACTCACCCCTCCCGATTGACTTTCAACTGGCTGCTCGAATAATCGAATCGTTTTGCACGTGCGACTTTTATCAATGAAAACAATGAACAGTTCGTCTGGTTTTCAGTTCTATACGTTTTAATCTTTTCACTGATTAAGTGTTGAACCTGCTCAGGCGCATGTCTTCAGAGATAACGAATGGAACTGTTTTTATAAACAGAATCATTAACAAAATAAGTCCTTTTACTAACAAGTATCAAAGCAAAATTCTGTCTAAAAGTTATCTTTCTGTGCCACTACTAGCCATTTTGCAATAAAAATTAGAGATCTTGAAAATTCAGAAATATGGAAATTTTAAAACAGAATAAATAACGACATGGAAAATGGAAGAACAAGGGCGCAAGATTACCTCAATTTTTCAAAACAGCTATCTAATTTTATCAAAAACATAACTTGCTAGATTTTAGAAATATATTACTTTCAAATGATTTCGAAAATTTCTTATTAGTTACTATTAATTGGCTGTCTCTTGGATCCTTGCACCCACTCTACTATACAAGGACAGTCCTAAACAAATGTTTGATAGGGACCAAAGCGAGCGAAAGTTTGCTAATGTTTGAGGCAACCCTTCGTTTTGTAGTAAAGCAGCATACGCGATAAAGATAACGTTCTATGCAGATGCTTTTTGATTCGAAGACGGGGGATTGTCACTCAATAGAATGCTTTCTTTTGGTTTTATCCCTAACTTTGTACCATCAAATCTATAATATTGTAGCCATTAATTTACTAACTCGAGAATGAGATACCAATGCAGTATAAATGGCATCTCGAAGCTCCCTCAAAAATATGCCATAGACATCAGAAGATCAGTCATGCGGTTACGTTCCCACATCATCGAGAGCGAGTTGGGCCGTTGGTGCATCGGCGCAAATCGCTCAACCTACCTTAAAAGGGTTACTAGGGAAGTTATACATTAACCCCAAATATGATTGTTATTGGGAGGGAATAGACAGGAAAAGCCTCTTTTCCCCACCATAGAGCTCGAAGAGTTCTCTCCCATTCCTGACCCTAACCCTACAGTGGGAAACGTAGCCTCAAGAACACCATATCTACCAGCGATGGAAAATGCTCCCAAAGACGACGAAACCACGTTTTTATTCAGTCACTCGAAAGAGCGAGATTTCGAATATAAACCCTCTGCCTTAGAAAATACTTAGAAAGAAAGTAAGATGTTTTTGACCGGAAAACCTTAGCAGGTGCCATGATATTGATTTAGTCGCTCAAGAAACGGAGTGAGACTCACACACTCTTATCTTGCTCAACATGAGCAATAACAACATGCTTCTACTGGCTCAACATGAGGAAACACACTCCTTTAAAACTTGCTCTACGCGAGCAATGCACAATCAAAGAAAAATAGAAAGATATAGGAAAGCAAAAATTAAAACTTGCACAACACGAGCAACTCAATTACTCAAAAATTTGCTCATCCCGAGCCAAATTACAATAAATGAAAAGTAATGCAATAAAACTTTCACCTTGCTCAACACGAGCAAACACACTCATTAAAACTAGCTCTACACGAGCCAACACATCCACTCAAACCTGCTCAACATGAGCAATGCACAATCATAGAATGATGTAAAAATACTAAATCAATAATTTAAATCGTAGCGACACCCACACGAAAACTATGCAGAGTGTAATTTCCTTTAAAGCCACATTGCTCTAAACACATTTTTAGCCTACCAAATAAGTGGCTCTTAGTTAGAGGAGAAAAATTGTCAAGCACAAACAAGGGGCCCCCACTATTACCCTGAGACCATAGATAAGACATTAAGGCTTCAACTGGACAAATAATTGAATCTGACCGGGAAAGTACTAGAGTACACCCCTTACCAAACTGGTCTGTCTTAGAAAAACGAAGACTTAGAAAAACGGTTTGGGGATAAAATGCCCTGTCAATCGATAAATCAGCTAAAGCCAGATATCTACCTCTAGCTAAATTCTCCTTGGAAGTTGTGAATTCCGCCGAACGAAGGAAACCAAACAAGGCGGTACAGCAAGCAGCCCAAAACATCCTATCATTAAATTTACCAAAATCAAGGCTAGACTTAATCCCGGCTAAAATTACGGGAGGGGGGATAGGTAGCTTAGAAATCTTAGACCTAGATTGAGACCTGGCTGCCCCTTTGAGCACCATGGGTATTCGACAAGAGGCAAGCAAAGGGTCTGAGTATCCATGCATAATATGGAGTGACCTTATGGCGGATAAATAAACACGAACAGTCGAAGGTTGACACCTATCATTCAAGAAACCAATAAAACGGAGAATAGTCAATTCAGAAGCAGGCAGAGGAGAACCATTACTGTTCAAAAAATTGAACTGAAAAAAAAAACGTAAGGAAACGTTTCTGCGCACAACAATACGTTTTCTGAGTGGAATTGGCTAGTGACTTTTTTAAAAGAGATTGCCATTTTTCATCCAAGGAGGAAACAGCACTTGTGTCAGTGAATCCAAAGGAACTTTCTGTCTGCGCATCGTTTTTGTTGCTGATTCTAGAAACTCCTTGAATTTGAAACGTGATAAGGCGTCAGCTTGAGCATTTTGTGAGCCTTTGATATGAGAGCTTGTGAATGAAAAAACCAACAAAATTGCGGAAATAGATAGCTCCCTTAATAGGTACGCCAGATGAAGATCCTTACATGAACCTCTCCGTAAACATGTCACAACAGCCAAATTATCACTCTTAAACTCAACAATTTTCTGCTTCCAATTGGAGCCCCAAATAAGCGCAGCAAGAACAATAGGTACCAATTCTTTGACAGCAATGCTTAAAGAATCAGCACCCTCAGGCCATTCACCAGTGAACCATTCGTTATTGTAAAATGAACCGAAGCCAAGACTACCAGCAGCATCAGATGTGACAAAAATATTTGGAGCAACTTCGTAACCATTAAACTGAAATAAACTGCGACCATTCCATTTGTCAAATAAAGCATTCCACCAATTTAAATCATATCTTTCCCATGTGGTAAGATGAATAAAATGCCGCAACTCAAAAACAGAATGAGCACGATCAATTAGACGACGTGAAAATACTCTGCTCAACAGGATATTGAAGAAGGCCAACTAAAGACAAAAGTTGTCTTCTCGTACCTGATTTGCGATTTTTCCAAAACTCTAGTAATGACTTAACTTTCTTAATCTTTTTGGCGGGCAAAGAAATTTCCATCTTAATAGAATCAATCTCGAAACCAAGATAAGTTAAGCCAGTGGCGGGGCCTTCAGTTTTTTCTTCCGCCAACGGAACTCCAAGCAGATTGCAGACTGCAACACACTTGGTCAACTTATCCTTGCAATCAGTAGCACCAGGTTTTCAAAGAAAAAGAAAGTCATCCAAATAATGCTGCATAAAAGAAACTGATGTTTCGTTGATCAAAATATGCTGCAGAACATCCGCAAAACTAGAAAAAATCTTAGGAGCTGATCTGAGACCAAACGGCAAGGCACAATCTATATAAAATTTGTCGCGCCACTGCATGCCCAAAAACATCCTATCATGGTAAAAAACAGGCAGTTGTCTATAAGCTCTTCTACTGTCGAACTTTACCATAACAGTACCTTGGCCAAATTCTATGATTTTGGAAAAAGCATCGGAAATACCACAAAATTAAACATTCGTATGTTCATTAGGTATGTGACAGTTGACACTTTGGTGTTTAGGAAACGGAAAATCCCTAGTAAGTCGCCATTTTCCAGGTTCAGATTTTGGAATAACACCAAATCGATTTATCACTAAATTCTGCAAGGGGGTACATCAAAACAATTGAACCGAAAGCCATTTCATCACGTAAATAATTGTCAATAATTTCTGGTTGCGTTAAGGCTGAAGGGCAATTGCGAGATGCAGATTCCGGATGATCACCCACAAGACCTATATTAAAACCAATAGAGAGGCCTTGCAGGAGCCATTGACCAAGTTCATGAGGGAAACGAGACAAAAAAGAACGCCACGCGCAAATTTTCAAAGGAGTTATACACGAAGGATGCGGTAGCTCAACAGAAGAATTAAAAATGTTTTCATGAAATAGTCACTAATGCTTTTTGCTCTTGCCAGGCGGCGTAAACGCACCAAGCCTCCGACCAGTCCAAAAAGGAGCGGATGGGCTGTAAATCTGTGAACTTTTTACACCTAACTAGCTTAGATAGATGAGCACCAACTGGTTCCACTGTAGGCAAATGAATATGGTTGACGGCCTTAATAAAACAAATTCAATAAACAAGTCCTTGGCAACCAACTTTACTAAATAATCAGGAATAAGGGGAACTGCACCACAGATTGTAAGACCTGGTGAGGAAGCCTGTGTCATAAACAGCTGTGAGGTCACGCTTAACCAGTCCTTCGGCAAAACCAATGAAGGAGTTACAGAGGGGCAATTGCTATCGGAAAAATGGCTGCCAAGAAACTGACTAGAAGAACTTGGTCCTTGGCTGGCAAAATTTGCTGTCCCTGACGATGAAACAGCGATAAAAGGTGGAGCACTTGACGACAAACTAGGCACCGAATGAAAATTCAAACTCATACCTGAGTTCTGAGTTGACATGGATTGTAAACGAACAAGAGCTTTCCAAAGAAGACTCTGCTGCTCAGCCATGATACCAGCATTGAAAAATCTACCAAAATACAATAAAACAGCCTAGTTGAATTGTGGCTTCACCAAGCAAGATGAGACCCACGCTATGCCAAAACGTTAAATACCCCTAGATTAACCAAGGGAATAAAAACGCCACGAAACACACATCTAACCCTAGATTAACAAATCAAATTCTCAGGAGGCAGAAAACTCCCCGCATTGCCCTTAAACTAGTAGAGCAGGTACAAGGAAAAAACGCGAGGAAGCATGGCACAAGAAAACATAACGAATAAGTAATAACAATAATCTCAAGCGATCTAGTTAATGCTCAAAAGCCCCTCGTGAAATTAACTCTGATTAAATTTCATTTAATCATCATTTAGATTACCAATACCTAGCATGTACATTTTCTGCATTCATTCAACTGTTCCTTCTCCCGTGTAAGAAGAGTAGAGTACAAATTTAGTGTGACAAAATTGCGTTTTTTGAATTACACATTTGAAATTTACAAAAATAATGCTAAATTTAGAATCATCCTGTTTGAAAAAGTGGATAGCGCATGCGCAAATTAAAAAGAGTAGCCAAAATGTGTTTGAAAATGGAATATTAAACTGTGACTTCACAAAGGGATAAAAACGACTAAGAAAGCAAGATAAATCTAGGGACGTTGTTGCTTGAGGGCAGGGGGCACGTGCCCTTTATCATATACCATATTTCGTATATGTTCGGCAAAAGAATTTTTGTAATTCATAGAAAAGAGAGAAAGTTCTAAGAAACAAATCAGGACAAGAAGATATAAACTGAGACAGTTTTCTGAAGACAGTAAAACACGTGGTTATTTATTCTACAATCTGCCTATCCAAATTTATACATTTGTACAGGAAATCGTAAGCTTGCCTTGCCTCTTTTACGCTATGCGTATATGTAATTCTAGATTTGTAAAATAAAAGTGGCCCATATTCTTTACTTACAAAGCTATTTATGAAAATCATAATTGCCAACTTAGATTGTAACCATTCAACTACCTTCAACTATTGGACTCCCTCCTGACTTTCTTTATAAAAATTAACATTATGCTAGAATGATGCTAGATTTCAAACTATGTCATATTCCATGCTAAAGGACAAGTTCTGGCCAAAATCATGCTTAAAGCATAATATTGTGCTAAATCTGGTAACATTGTACGAAGTTCAAACAGTTAATCGAATGCATAAAACAGACAAAAAAGAACACCAATTCGTTCAGGCTTCTCCACTGTGGTTTGTTATGATGTCGAACATTTTAATGACAGGCAGATGGTTTTGTAAGACCGTTTAAATTCTGATTATTGATAGTTCGATAGTTGATTAACATCAGCACACTGAGCGACTTATTTGAAAATTTCATTAAAGAGAAATACTTCATGCACCAAGTGATATTTAGAAAAAGAATCATCTTCTGACTTGACAAAAGAACTCAAAGTTATTAGGGGTAGAGTTGGATCATTGAACTTCTAAAGACAGCTCTCTAAAACCGCAGCTCTGCTCAATTAACCATGATCATGAAATACATGAGCAAAAAGCAATAGGCCTGATTAACAAGCCTGATACAGAGAACGTTTCTCAAAGCAAACACAGTCATTTCGTTGGAAAACTTTTAAGTACAAACTGTCTTCAAATTTTACAATAGATTGAAAGTGGTACTGTTACTATGGGATACAAAAACCAAATTAACTGCATCATTTCAAATAACATGGAGCACTTTCAATATGAATTTAACAGACAATACTGGTAAAAATATAACACTGCCAAGTACTTGACTAGCTAATCTTAAGATTTATCTTTTCCAGCTTCCTCTGCAGATCTTGCTATAGCTTCAGCCAGCATTCGGTCCTCTTCTTCCTGCATTGGTTGATCTGGCTGTTTTTCCCCAGGCAAGCTGTCATGTTGATTCAATCGTGCAGTGGCTGGCAAATCCGCTTCAGCAAGGAAGGGTGTTTCAGTTCCAGTGGTACCGATATGAAGGATGTTGCGCTTCAAATCGATGCAGCACTAAAAAGGGGGCACCTGGTCAACAACAATCATCAGGCATAGTGCTAGATTCTAGAACATACACTTATAAGATATTTCTTTGGTCTTCAGAAACCTCTGAGTTTGTTCATCAAAGGTATACAGCTTATCTACAAACTAATATTGATACACTCGAGCAGATTGTTGCAAATTAAACTTTATTGTGAAAGCACTGCCAAAATAAGCTCAGGCGGATGAACTTAAATGTTTACTTATAAACTCTATTGTGCTTTAAAGTACTATGACAACTGAGAAGGTCAAGTTGGTGACTTGCAAGGCCTCGTTTTCGAAAATACATTTAAGACATGCCGAGAAACACCAGCTTTATCGAATGGTTTTGGAAATTACAAAATTATCTTTTGCAATAAAAAATCCAAGAAATTTCTTAAATAAGCATCAAATTTTGTCACAAGGTCTTTTCTACAAAAAAAATTAAAATAGTGCAATCTTCTTCTAATTCCCTTTGAGTCGTGACAGAAAATATCATTATAATGGAGTCTCCTATTTCCTGCATCAAAGACACGGACCGATTTAATTAGGGATAAATGGAATCTCAACAGGAGCAGCAATTTATCTTTCCTTTCAAAGGCGGCCTGTCTGATTCGGCTAGATGTTGATAGCCAGAACTCGGTGACCCTGTGTCTTTTGGGATATTGTGTTTGTTACAGTTTCAATGACTTGTATAAAAAGGAACCAACTACACATAGGTGTGAATAAAAAAACCTAAAAATAGCAAAAAAGTTATGACTGGCTGATTTAACTGACCAATCAGTGCCCAGGAGCCCTCAGAAACCTCTAAACATATTTGCCACCTTAAAGGCACTATTTTCCAGCGCGTTTGAATTCCCATTCGTTGGACTATACTATAGACATATTTTTACGTATCTAGGCGGCAAAGAAAGACCAATTCTCAACATCTTCTCAGTGCAAAACGCGCTCCAGAACCTTTTGTTAAACCTGAACAGCTTACCGACGGGACAAAGTGCATCTAGCTAAGTATCAATACTTGATAAAGGTTTCAATTCAGATAGAAGTTATCGGCATCTTTCAAAAAAAATTTAAATTTCTTTTAGATATCTTTGAGACAATCTAAATTGTGCAAAACTCTATTATTACGAAATTTTAAGATAATTGGCAGAGAGAGTCCGGTCGTCTTTTCATCAAGCAGTTTTAGAATCGATCTACATAAAAAAAGGAAAAATCCACAATTTTGTAGACAGAGGAAGTTCATTTTCTCTCTTGGACTCCAGTTGTAATTTTTCTATAAGTGCGCGATACTGGGGTAAATGTACCAGTCATGTACTCACGTTTTTTAGGTTGGCCTATTTCGATCCACAGCTAGGTATATATTTTCTCCTTGAACTCTTCGACCCTTAATCTGATGTTCTATAAACTGCCTCAGATGTTCTATAAGAGTGTCAAGCAAAAAGCTAAAGTCATGCTGCAAATCTTTCAAGATGGTTTATCTTGACAAGGGCGGCTCATTACTAAATGTAAAAGTTGAAAGACAAACCTGGTGTCTTTTTAACATATCCAAACCAAGCAAAATATCCATTTGCTGATCTTCTAACACAGAAAATGACGTAGGTAAAAAGTCCTTCTCGATCTGCATCTGGCACATGTGAATACGGCCAAGTATCTTCTGTGTTCCAACACCAATGGCTGTACCAGCCCAACGGTGATCAATCAACCTCCTGACACCACATCTATCAGCACATTTTGAACTCATTATTGTCATTTGTGCACCTGAATCCACAAACGCTTTAACGGGATGGCCATTCACAGAGCAATTTATGTACAACATAAAAACCTGCCCGAACGATTCCGGCTGATATTCCATAGCAGTCTCCATATTTGAGTTAATATTTTCCATTCTAATTTCTTCAGATATCTGACGTTGAATCTCAGGGTCAAAAGGATCACCTGAAAGCATTTTGACTCGGCCAGCTATACGTTCCATGTGCTCTTTTCGCTGCTGTTGAAGAACTTTTTCAAACTCTTCTAGGTTGCCACTAAGTAATGCATCTGCAAGACGTGGATTTCTTTCTTTCAAAAGAGCTAATTGATGTGGATTTGAAAGAAACAATTCCCTGATACTAGCTGGGTCTTCAGATGATCGTTGGCTGCCCTGCTGAGTTTTACTTTGAGCTGACGATGGCCTTGCAGTTGGTTTGGCATTACTTGAAGGTAGTCTTATTGCTCCCCAGTTGATTGTTGGCAGTCCTGTAGTACTTCCTAGAATGGATTACAATGTAAAATCTTCTAATTTCCTTTGCTATAAAATTATTAGATAAAACATATTTTCGTTATATATAAAGAGAGTCATTGGTTTACAGTTTTCACAAAAAGTGCTTGTTGCCATAAAAACAGGGCTGTGCATGCTTTGGTATATAGAACAGAGAGGGTTCTAAGTTGCAAACCCAAGTTTAATGCTTAATTCGATCATCAGAAAACTGTTCACTGTACATAATCCTGAATAATAATTTAAGGCAGGGACAGAAAACCTAAAACAAGCAGGCCAATTCTTACTGGCCCTTGTTTCTTGCCCTTGAAAATTGAAAATTGAAAAAGTCTTTCAAAAATGAAAACTGCCTGTAAATATTTGTGATAATACATTGAATATTTTGTGAAGAATTAAATCTCCAGAAGCACTTATATTTAAAACCTCAGCTTTCATGGCAGTTGAAATTCATCAAAATAGAGCTCAATAGTTTATAGAGGTGCTACTGCATGTTTTTTAGTAGTTTTGAACCTGATTCTGTCAAGTAGCTAGCAAGACGCAATACCAGATGGCAAACCAACATTGAACTTTATAAACAGCATTGAACTTTATCACTTCTGAACAGCTTTACAGGGAGGTTTCCATATTAATTGTAGTATGACAGATATGCAGGTCATAGAAACAGAGACAAAAATGGCTCAACCAGTAGCACAGGACAAGCTGAAATCAAAAGTACAGCTTGGGAAATTCTCTTAATATTCTCGTTCAAAATGCAGAAGACTTGGAGCAAATATCTAATCCTTGGAGAATATCTGGTGAAGCAATAGGGTCGCCGTTCTATGTTGCCATGCAGTGATAGTTTTATACTGAAACCTATTTTCAATGTTGCTGACCCCTTTTGTGGCTAAACCCACCCTTCCTGGGTCCAAAACATCATGAAAGTAAAAAGGGTGCCTGTCCAGAACTTAAGGTGTTAGTTACTGAAACCAACACGCATACGTGAAATGTGATATAAGGAAAACTCTAAAAATTGACATAAGTCACAATTCTCTTAAAAACATATAAAAATAGTCATGAACATTTTGTAATGGGTGTGTTACAAAGTGTTTTATGCTATTAAGAGAGAATGGTTCCAAGTCCCATGAAGGGGTGGGGACAGTGGTGGCTCCAGCTACTGCAGAGTGGGAGGTTAGTGGTTGTGGCCAGTGAGACTACACGCCTTTTGCCTCACTTCAGTGCTTTGTATCAGGTGAATTTTTCTAAGACGAATATATAATCAACCCCTATCTAGCACACTACAATAAATTTCTAGAAAAAACATGTGGACCATGTTTTGACAAAAGTGAGAGGATAGAAATCCCATACCTCCCCCCCTCACTGCTACTCCTTGGGAAGGGGAATCCTACTTCTCTATACACTAGGGCTGCTGACTCCAAATATTAAGCTGCAGATTGAACAATCTAAAATATCGGGCTTCAAAACTTTGATACCCAAAACATTGTTACATGTATTAACAATTAAACTATATAAATATATGATGATTCCATACCAGATTGCTGAGGTGAAGGTTGATTTGCCAGTTGCTGGGATATTGGTTGTGCTGGTAGAATAGGTTGATTTCTCATTAGTAATAATACATCACCATTTTTCATGCCTAAAGATGCAATACTTTGCTTGTCTCCATGTAGTAATTTACCATCTTTATATAATTTCATAGCTGATGTTGCAACACCACTTTCAAATTCAAGCAGAGCCTTGAAATTCTCAAATTCTAACTCATCACTAGCATTTATAGTATAAATTTCATCATCACATGTTACTGTAAGCTGCATATTCTTTTGATACCCTATAGAAAGAAAAGATGTGTTTAGCAAATGACAATAAATGTACAGCAAGACATCTAAATATCCAAAAAGACATCCAAAAAGACATCCAAAAAGACAATCAAAAAGACATCCAAAAAGACATCCAAAAAGACATCCAAAAAGACAATAGAAAAAGCTAGCAGTAAATTTAGATTTGCTCATTAAATTTTAATATGGAACACTTAATGTCAAATATTAGATGGTTTACCATAGGAGCTACAAGACAGAGATTTTGAAGAATGGAGCCAATAAACAGCAGCAATTCTACAAAGTTCCAAAAATTTAGTGCAACAGGGCATGAATCATATTTTTTACCCTTTACCATGTAAGTCAGACTATTAAGTTCAGTTCACTGATCTATTAGAAAATGCACTAAGTTGAAACTATAGTTCCCACAGCAGAGCTGTCAAGTATATGTTTCAAGATGGGTGAGGGCTGCTGTTTTCTCTTGTTTCTATTGTAATTCTTATTGGAGTTTATTTCTTTAGAAAAACAATCCTAATAAGGGAGATACTTTGTTAGGGGAACTGTTGACACGTTTGAAGGGAGATTCAAGATAACAAAATATCATAAAAGACCTCCATTGACTCATGAAATTGCAAATTTAAATCTGGGGCTGCGAAAACAGATATCTGGACCTTACGGCCAAATTAATTAGAACATGTTTAAGAGCTGTTACACTTGACAACAGCAGAAATGTTAAGCTGCTTTAAAATGTATTAAGATTGTCAGCAATCAACTACTGTCCCTTAATTGGATGTTCTTAGGGTAAATTTCTACACATGTGCGCGATCTGTGTAGAAAGACTTGAAAAGGTTGTACGATCGGCTGTTTTGTTTTCCAATTACTTCAATTGTTGTTTTATTTGATGACGTGAAATTAGCTAACTACTTGGCTACTGGATGTAAGTCTAATATAGCCGCAAATTTTCAATGCATTTGAACCATAACAATGTACAAACTCGTAGAGTGAAATACATGCAATTTGCAACCATCGGGTTTTCAAAAGTGATAAAACATTATTACCTGCGATAATATTCTTTACTCCTTTTGATATTGGTGGATTTAGCTCTGATAGCATAAAATTTTTCGCATCAGTTTTTAAATAAGTTTTGAATAATCAGCAAGTAGGTATGAAGTCAGCAAAAGATTTTTCTAGAAAAAGTAGGCCGGTCACCGAAAGAAAATGCAATAGACCATATTGATAAAGCCTCGAGATGAAACATTGCCATTTGTGTGACGTCACAAGAAACTATTTTTTAAATTTTTAAATTTCAACCAGATAACACAAAAGAACACCATGAAATACTTCCAAGCTTGCAAAATCAGACAAACATGTCTAAGATTGGGTGACATATGGTCAATGAAAGATTTAAATTTTGCTAAGAATCACTGTTCTTTTAGCTCTATTCATATAATTAATTCTGTGTACCAATCAAGCCCCCTCCTAATGAAAGTTAATTTTGAGAATGACCCTCTTCTTTGACATCGTTTTTGAATGCATACCCACCAGCTTAAGCTCAAGGTTTTTGAAGCTAAACTGTTTTTCGCTTTTTGCTTTTGATAATTTCTTTACAATAGCCCCTATGGTTCTTTACTTATAATTGTGCCCCTAAGTTTCCCATCAGCACAGCACAGGTTCACTGGTTTTGAATGATTGTTGATCAGCTTACAGAAGAGTCTTGGCTCTTGCACACTGATCTGCCCTTATTACTGTTCGACACGAGGGCATAGCGTTTAAGGGGCCTCGCATGCAAGTGCGCCAATTATTTCTCAAGACTTTATCTTTTCAGTCCTTATCTGATTACGAAAGCTGACTTCCCGTGCACTTTATACACAAAACCTGAACTCTGTATTAAAGTCAACTTAAGGTTCCTTGCTACAAATTTATTATGTTTTTAAAAAATTGAGATGAACACTTTCCCCAAACCATTCATCTAAAAGTCTAGTGAAAGCTGTGAATTCGGCCAAGTATATTTTGCACTCTTATAATCATACCCAGATAGGAATTAGACAAAAAAACATGTAAGCACTAATTATCAATCCATTCAAAGTCATTCAAAAATATGACAATTATGCAAGCGCTTTAAGCACACCTTAGATATTACCATTACTGTTAATTGGTCTGCTTTATACAGCTCAATACTTTATAGACAGTGCTGTGTTAACTTTTCTTGAAGAATAGTAAGTAGTATGGTTGTATAAATGCAATTTGAACATCTTCAAATCTTTTGCTTTTTTCTGTATTCTTTGAGCTGTACATGAATAGAAAGAATGTTCTTAACTCAAATATACAAACTGAAATATGGCAAATACAAAATGCGGCTCATATAAGCCAAAATACAGGCAGCAAGTACTAATGAACAACTAAACGTCGTTTTATGTTACAAATGTCATTATTTCTTTTACATTTGCTTGCAGTACTCTATTTCAATCTTTTACATACAAGTCAGATGTAAAATGATTATAAACGTAGAACGAAATATAAAAACAATTCAGAAAACACTATTTATTCAGGACGACGTTAGGACTATTAAGAAACCTAAAATTTATAAATTATGTTTTGAAAGAAGGATCTACAAAAAAAATGAGCTATAGCCTCCCTTCACAGCGCCAAAAAGCTAGCGGATCCATAAAGTTTGGCTTTAAGTTTTAGGTGCAAAATTGAAGTTCGGTTTTGCATCACAACAACCAATTACTTGAAAAATTAGGGAAATAACGAATATGTTAAGGCAAATGATCAGATACCAAAACAATCTTTAGGTAAGACTTACAATTTGGAAATGGATTATTCCCATTCAGTTGTACCAGGAGGCTTCGAAGTCAAATCATACATAACTCTTGATATACCAGGAACAGATTTCACTCTATCCACAATCTTCATAATAAGCTGCAAGTATAGATGTTAGCATTGAAATTTCAAAAACATCACAACAATACAGCAATAAGCAAAATCAAAATGGTACCGTCTTTTGAAACAACGCAAGTCAAGGGACTACATTTGAAACAATGTTTCACATTTAGCAAAGTACACCCTAATGACACGAACATCAAAATGTAAACAATTAGAGCCATGATCATTTCACAAGCATTTCTGAATAGAAACAATTCTGATTAAGAAGATATTTCAGCTGGAGTACCCCAAGGTTCTATTTTAGGATCCTTATTTTCTCGTGTAAAGCAATGATTCAGCTGCTGGTGTAAATGTGTAGTTTTTACACCTTTGTTCATCAAAGTAAAAGGCCCAAATTTAGCTGCGAATGATATGAGCCATGGTCTAGAGTTGCTAAGATCGGCCTATGATCGAGAGATGTTCTTCGACCGAGGTACCGAAACAAAAGCTATCGAATGGTTGATTTTCCCAAGGATACAAGCAAAATGGCTTTCATAACGGCATCAAGAAATTGCTTTGATAACGTTCCAGTGATGCAATTTTATGACCATAAACTTCCAGAGCTCATCTTTGCTTCAAAGCTTTCATTTCCAGCTTACATTAGGCAGCTCAAAAGCAAGCAAGAAAGTTGGTTTCTGAAATATTTCTCAAGATACCTACAACTATTGCTAAAAGTACTTCGAACACCCAGCAATTTGCGTTGTGTTGTTATATTCTTCAATTTGTTTCCCGGATACTCCTATTTCCGCACCCTCTTCCTCCTTAAACAATGTTGGTGATTTAGAAAAATATCAAAGAAGTCGCAGAAAAAGCGTTCTTCCTAATCCCCTACGTCGTTTAGCAGCAAACTAGTATTTGTTCAAAGGAGGGGAGAAAAATGACTGAATTTGCCCTTGGAAGCTGACGTTAGTGTACCAAGACTTCTGGCAAGCATTGTACTTACACATCCCCTGAACGAAATGTTTAGGCTCCGTGTGCAGCCCCATCATATAGGGATGCTACCAATCATATTTTGCGGTAAAAGCATTTTATAAAACAGGGGTCTGTCCAGTACTCTTCTGCCCTAGCTATGACTGGATGACGGAAACCATCGCGACAAAATTTGCAATCAGAGTCTGGTCTCTTTGGTCGAGTCACTCTCGTCTTTGCAAGCCGTGATAATCTCTATGCGAATAAGTGCTAGGACAGAGAAATTCAAATAATTTTTCTATCTAATTGGCTTCTTGAACGGAACGCACTTAAGTTATCCAAATATTCATAAGAATTGCACCGATATAAATTGACCAATATACAACTCCTTCTGCAAGATATAAATTTGGGCGTTCAAGACCACAAAGATTCATCCTGTCACATTCAAATAATGGTTGGTTTCAGCAAGTTATATCGCAAGTTCAAACACGTTTTGCTATACCATATTGCCATTTTTTGCAGTATTCCGCAGTGATCTTCTTGCTGGAGTATCCTTTTATCATGACCCCGGCGGGTCCACTCTTATTGTCAAGTGTAGGCACCAGTGTCTTTAAAATCTCTGAGAAAGGGGTTTAATTTTATCTTATATCTAGGACATAGAAAATAGAAAAAAGGGTAAATTATATGGGAATCTTGATAAAGTTTCTAATTTTTTTTGTTTGGCCTCATTTCAACTACTTGATTTCAGGAAAAAGGGTATAAATTTTCTTTGGTTACGGCTGCTTACACTGGCTAGTGTGAGATAACCCACCGGGATCACGAACATCTGGACGTAACAAAACTCGCAAATAACAGCCTGATGCAGTTATGCTCATGGCAATAAATGAACTTGATGAAAGAGAGTTGCTAAGCACTCGTGTGAAACTTAGCTATATGCCAACGATTGAATGCCATTGCACCGGCTAGTTGATAAGGCAATTTTGATCAACTAGGTAAAAGCTGGTAAAAGCTTTTCGTTATTTTGTTTGAAGCTTAATAGATAGATGAGGTATCCATATAAAATGATAAGATAAATAATGGATATGATTGTATTTTTAAAGGGTTACGAAAGTGAACCAAACACTATTTCAAAAATTACATTTCCTACAATTTCTATATACAACTTTCTAAATATTGTATAACCATGTTGCTTAAAGTGCGGTATCTACAAATTCCAACAGGTTAGGATTAGGTTTAATTGCACATGCATCTAAAAATCACATGTCGCTAAGTGCCAATTTTCTTTCAATTTTAAGAATCAAAAACATCTGTTGGGAATTGATGTTTTTCAAAGCTTCACCTGAGAAACTATCTACCAGTTTTTTAATTGATAACAGCCCCATTTCAAATCGTCTAGCCTAGCAAGATTAAGGTAACAAGAATTAAATACACTTACCTCTTCAGGTATCTGCTTGCCGGGTGTTGCTGCGATGCCTGTCATGAAATCATTTGTAATAAACATCCGTATTACCACAGATCGATGGCATGAAGGCAGCCGCATAGTGGGATCGCGGTCAAAGTGTAATGGAACAAGAATTATTGGCATTTGACTGACACAATTCATCTTATCTAGAACAAAACAGAAAAATACCAACCAATGATGGTCGTAGTGTTTTTATATAATTAATATGATTATTATAGCATGCTCTTCATCATCATGAACTTGTGAAGCTGGTGATGCCGAGCACAGAGAAGTAGCAGAAATTTTAAAAAAGTGTTCTGAAGCACAAATTTTTACATTTAGCACACTCCGACTGCATTTTCCCCCAGGAGAGGTAGCTGATACAGAATTGGAACCGATAGTTGCCTATTTCTACTCTCTGTTAAGCAAACCTACCTATCTAATATGACAATGTCGACACGAATTTCCTCCTCACAGCAAATATATTTCTATTTTTGCTACCAAAAACTAACCCTGGTACTAACCATTCTCTAGCAAAGTTGCATTTGCCAGATAATCTATTTTGCGCAATGTGTCTACAACGTTCGGTACTAGAAAAGTCGGAGTAACTTCTTGTAGTTGATGCAGTAATCTCGAACCGAAAAGGTAAACAACTCTGCAATAGAAAGATAATACATTATTTGGATACAACTAAGTGTTTTAACTCTCATAAAATTTTTTAGTCCAAAGTTTCTTGACATTAGCTATATGTAGTGGTAAGAAACATTTTTCTGAAGCTATTGATCAATTATTTAACCCAATATCCCTGATACCTTTTGGAGTATAGAACATAACAAAGAATTTACTAAATACGTAGAACATTTGCTGAATTTTCATGGAAAGAAACATTTTCTGATTTTGTACACTACTTTTCTTGTCTATATAGCCCATCGTGTTTACTTAACATTGCCAAAGTAAAAACAAGGGGGTGGAAAATCTATTAGATGTGGTCCCTTGAACTGAGCACCGGTCAGGAAATTTCCTAGATCCCCCCCTGAGTAGAAGATAACCAGAAATTTACAGTTTACTGTGCATGCTTCGCATCAAATTTGTAAGCGAAACGAGCTAAATAAATGTACAGTCTTTGATGTCTTATTTACTTAATTATCAGCCTTACTTTTTACCCCATAATGTGCACGATGTCAGCCTGGAGATACCTAATGATTACTTGCCTGTTGATGTTAAAGCAAAGTTTTGGTATAATTTTTGCGTATACCATGAGTGATGACCATGAAGGTGGAGAGTCACTTGAAATTGCAGCAACATAACTGTACGTGCGACAGTCACCCTAATAACAAAGAGTGAAGGTTACTCGATTAGTATCGTCAGAGTTTTCTTTTCAGCTTGAGACCGGCCGTTATTTATAAAAAAGAAACAAGAGGGACCACTAGAGCAATCGAATTCAATTCATAGTTTCTCTCCGTCAACAAGAATATATGGTTGAAGGGCTGTGACAGGAGACATATAACTCGAAACAGAATAATCAACTGTTAAGTTCAAAATAATCAGAATAATCAACTGTTAGGTTTAAAATAATCAGAATAATCAACTGATTGCTGTTAGGTTCTTCAAAGCGGGCTTAAAAAATTAACCGGTTTTCGCCTCTGTTGAATCCTTTTTACAACGTAAACCAAAGTTTTCTTCGTCAATTTAGTTAATTGTCATAGGGTATTCAATCTCACCTGAATCCCAACTGATCTAATAGGAAGCAGCGTCGCCCCAACAGAAAACTTTGAGCTTATTTCCTTCAACGTTTTTAGCTCCTCTTCAGTTAGCTGTTCCTGTATCTCAGTCAGTAAAGGATGGCGCTGTAAATTGGAATTCCAAATTAGCAACGCTTTATCAAATTAATCAGAATAATGAAGTAAACAACTAAAATAGAAAAGTAATTACTTTGGAAGTAAATGTGGCAATGAGCACCAATCAATGGAATGTAAGTCTTCGTTAATATTTGAAACATCATATGACTCAAAAACACGTATTAAGTGGTAAAAAGAAGGAGAGTCCAAAGAGGGTAAAATGAAATACGAAGCAGAATAAGCTTGAACAATCTCTAGTTATGTTCCTTCGTATTTAAATAACATGTCTCAAAGCCTTTTTTCTTTTATCAAATGTATAGGTGTTCCGTTGCAGCAGAAAATAGATGCAAAACAGTGAAATCTGAATCTAATTTTATTATATATTAAACATAAAATAAGAAGTCTTGAAAAACGCAGTTCATCAAAACTGTTAAGATAATACTGAGACAAGAATCAGTCTCATCCTCGTATATGTAAGTCTGTTCAGTCTTGTTCAAGAACAAAGATAGAACAAGGTTGAAAAAAGAAAATGCAACCAAATAAATTTGTTTGAAAATGTCAATAACGGCCAAACAGATAATTTTTATCATGAGCAATTTTTGTTTGTCATCCTGGCTGCATTATGTTATTTTAATGTAAAGCGAATTAAGAGTGAAAAATGTACAATACTTTGCTGACTGCAATGCAGTAATTTACGATCAATCCGAGTTTGGTGTTAGTATCTTCAAAATCATCGTCCATGAATGGTCCATTTGCACACAAAACACGAATTGCCAATCCAGGGCCTGCAAAAACAAAACATGCACGTTTCTCCTTAAGTTGCAGTCAAAAAAGCCTGGAAATAGCATAGCCGATTAGCAAGGTAACAGTGGTAGACTTTAGCTAGTAGCTATCGATGAAACTCGAATTTGTTTATTTATTTACTTGTTTTCTTACTTATTTAAATTTGTTTAAAGTGCAGCCTGATACGAAGAATATTCCAAAGCAAGTAGTCTCAAAAAATGGTGACATTGTGTGAGCATTTCAATTTCCCCGTACACAAGTTTAACACATAGATTCATTGTGTTAATACTTAATGCTAGAAACATATACAAATGATTGTTAAAAAATGGACCTTACCAGGAAAAGGATGTCGCTGGACGATATCTGAAGGTAGTCCTAATTTCTTGCCAAGTTTACAAACGTCATCCTTTTGAAGGTGTTTCAAAGGCTCTAAAACACGCCCCTGTACAAAATGAGATAAGTCAAATCATTATTATTTTCACACAATTTTAAATTCAAACTATTTATGCCTATTGACCCCAAATTTGAGATTCAAGGTGCGGCTCCTTTAAACCATTTTACTGCAGATTTACCGAGTTTGCCAAGACAAGTTGTCCCTAAACTTTATGAAATTGTCAAAAATTTCCTTTCTTTCCCCAGCACAACAGCGACAGAGTTTTGTTGGTGCTATTCGTGAATCTGCAATAGCCCCATACCAGAAATACATCCTTGATAACGTTTTCTGCGTTTTAAATCAACCTCGCTTAACCAAAAAATTTACTTAGCAACAGCTACAAAACTTCAAAATAAAATTAAGGTCCTGTTAAGCTGACAAGAGACAAATAAAGATCAATGCAAGCATTTCAGTATCTTGCTTGTTATGGAAGGAGAGGGATAACATCAGCAAACTGAATTGGGTAAAATCTATAAAAGCTTCCATACTTAAGTACATCAATGAAAACAGAAATCTAAAATGATTATCCAAAATGCAAAATCTAATACTTATAAGTGATCAATTTGCATAATATTTCAGGATATACCTGATGACGCAGCTCTTGAAACATCTCAGAGTCATTGTGATGTGTCTTTATTTTGCTAGCCCTTCTGCTGATTAGAGCTGAACCACTTTCGATAAGATTCAAACGAGTAGTCCCTAAACAATTGAGCAATATAAACAGCTTCAGGATTTTAAACAGAAGTAAACTTTAAAAACCTGTTCTCTGCCGCCTAATCTCAATCTCTAAAACCAATAAATAACAACGGTTTCTTTCCCAAGCTTTCCATATACATTTCAGCTCGTTTATCTATCCGCAAGTTGTTCTCTCACAACTCAGCATGAAATTGCAAGCCTGCCTCTTCATCTTAGGTAATTCAAATGTTTACATATTTGT
Organism: Rhopilema esculentum; assembly: GCF_057945365.1. NCBI lineage: Eukaryota > Metazoa > Cnidaria > Scyphozoa > Rhizostomeae > Rhizostomatidae > Rhopilema > Rhopilema esculentum. The sequence continues at coordinate 1,396,064 of NW_028300847.1, forward strand.
TAGAGGTCTAGAGATTACATATTTTAGCTTTAAAAGAAAACAATAAGACATCTAGCTAGCATGTGCTTACTGCACGTAGAATGTGGAGTAAGGATATCAGAATGCACATCTATACTTCCAGACAAAAATAGTTGAAAATTTCAAGCAAAGTTAATAATTTTTCTTCTCTTTGAAAAACAACTCCCCTTCCCCCTTCCCCAATTCAATTCTGAATGCATGATTTGGAAGAAGATGTGATAGAACAACACATCCAGCATTGATTCGGGGGAAAAGGGGGGATTCGAATTAACAGGGGTAATGAAAGTAGAAAATTGAAAAAAACCGCATTTTGTCTCAAAAATTCCGTCCGGGATTATAGTTTACATTTAAGCTTTCCGAAATCGCATTGCTGAGATTATCTGGAAGTAATCGGGTGCGCAATAATTAGAGTTCCTTGTTGGTTAGGGCCTGCAATCAATGCATTGTATGTTTCATTTTTCGCAGCCTTTCAATAAATGGATGCAAATATGTCAAAGATTTATTAAATTTACCAAGAGCGACCATTGTGCTTTTTGGATCCAAATTAAGATCTCTGATTGTCGCATTCACAACCTGTGTGAAAAATTAAGCCATGTGATAAAAACGCAGCTAGGTGGTTATCAGCCTATGAGAGCTTTCCTTAAGCTAATTAGACTCAATAATAAGCCCTATTGTGCTGCAGCATCAGGCCCAGTTGGGGCTTAAATTAGAGCTATTGCCGGGATATTTAGAACTTTATGCATTCAGATGCTTTCTCGTCTTTTTCTAACACAAATCCATTCTAGCTATATACTTTGTTTGATCAGCTACATCTTAAAAATGTAAACATGTTACAAGTGTTAATCAAAAGACTCGAAAATCATATTAAGCATAGCAATTATCTACCGTTTACCGTTTATTATCTACCGTTTTTTTTCAAGATACATGTTTCCATTCTACATAAACTCGTTGGATGCCTTTTAAAGAAACTAGATGACATAGAAACAAGATTCATGTGACGGAAAGATGAACACACTTGCTAAAAGGTGGGAACAGCGTGTCGGTTAAATGCAAAGACATGGTTGTATAAACTTAAAGTTTTATAAACCAACCTTAACGAACATGTCCCCAATGATTTTTCGTTTCTCTTCCGGATTTGAAACGCTGTGAAGTGGCCCAGTATTTTGGCGAATGTTTATATCATTGCGTTTGAGAGTTATTTCTGTTGATCCATTATAGAACGTATGCTGTGCATTTACAACTTTGAAAGCAAAAAAAGTCGCATCAATAACGCAATTATTCTATGTTTTAGGAAAACAAGAAATAGGCTTAACTTAAAGGAAAAACAACTGCAATTAGAAGGGCGAATATTCTAACAAACATGAGACAACATCTGGATTCTTATTATTTAAAGTAAACCTTATTTGTTTCTTTCTGTTAGGCTGACTAATTTATCTTTGAGAAACTAAAGCAGTTACCTTTCATTTTTAGTCCTATTTTGGGAAGCGACTCCACGACTTGTGTGCTTTCGTTTTTTCTAAGAAATCCATTGTCAATGTGAACAGCAACAACACGATCAGCTCCAATTGCCTTGTGAAGCAATGCTGCACAAACAGTTGAATCCACACCGCCACTTACCAAAGCCTTGGATAAAAATAATTTCTAGTATAATTCCTTACATTGATTTATTTCTAGTTTCGTTGGAATCAGCATTATACCCGGTGTAATATTTGTTCGTTATATATTTATACATATAGATATATATATTTATACGTTTATACATTTTTTCATTAACTACCAAGCTGTTGGTTTCTTTCACACTTCATACTTCACTTCCGCTCCACAGAACAATTTTCATTGTTTAGGAGTGTGTCATACACGTCATACGAGAAAGCATAATTCCTAATTGTCCTGGGTATTCACATTCATATTCACAGAAATACCAACATTTTTTTCATGAGGGGGGGGGGGGGGGGGGATAAAACTTGATAAGACAAAGCTATATAAATTTTACATATTTTGACACACACCACTTCAGTCTTGATATTTTAACTAAAAGAAATAGTGATAGCACAGGGCTCTTTATTCAAATAGTTTAGTGCTATAACGATGCCATTTTAAGCGCAGTTGACATGTAATACATCAAATGGGGATGTACGACTCACAAGAACTTTGTTCACTGGTCCAACTTCTCTCTTGATCTCCTCCATGCATGTGTCTTCTGTGCTAGTAAATTTAAAATCTTCATGGCAGCCTGCTATCTAGCGTTAAGAGACAGATGCAAAAAAATAAAAGTTCATAGGCCATGGTTATGCTGCGTAATATGTTCTTTTATTCAAGATTAGCTTTTAATGCATTGGATAGAATGATATATGAATCAGTTGTTCATCTATACTTGGACACATCCAAAGATAAATAATTGGGCCATTCTTTTTTCTTCTACTGAGGGGTTGTATAGGAACCAACCTTAATAATGTTATTTTCGATTTCGGTAAGTGAAAGTCCTCTCAATGAAATACTTTTGGACAATCACATTACATTCTGGTACAATAATCATGAAGCTTCAATAGGATTAAGCTCGTAATGTTGCTACAATCTACTTACTCTGAATAAGAAGTTTCGCATTATTGACTCTCCATTTTCAGTTAGGTCTGCTTCAGGGTGAAACTGGACGCCATATAATTTCTTCGATTGATTCTCAATAGCTAACAAGATAAGATAAGGGTGTTCTCATTAACTCCTTGCATACACATGGCAACGAAAGCCAATATATGATCATCAAGCAAAATCAATCTTGCAGAAGATTTTTTATCATTGTTGTACCAAAGTTCATACGTGACATTACTTGCAATGTCAAAATTCAGACTATATTTCTATCAATGGCTCATCGCAGCGCGACAACGTAGCAGTATTTGTAAAGAAGTTTAAATAAGTTCAATCCTTTAAATATGTACAGAATGATGTGTGTAATATCACATGAGCTGATGCAAGCTAAACTTTGCTGTCTTCTTTAGTTGAGCCATCGCACTAGGAAGTGCTCTTCATAAGTTAAGACCACGTATTTGGCACAAGAGAATAATTATAATGTCTCCAGCACTATGACCAGAGAGAGATATCAGCACTGATTCATAAGAGAAAAGGGAAAGCTGTTATCATACCAGCAATAATATCACCACTTGTTGCAGTTACTTTAAAATCAGGAGCTATGTCGCTTGCCTCTTCATAATGCGTCAATAATACTTCTTGTCGTTCTTGCAGTCCACTTGAAATAAGATGTATTATAAAAAATTATCAGCTCACCATCACATATCATCCTGTTTCCCTTACAGACAAAACTCAAAGCATGTATGCAAACAGTAGCGTAATGGCCGCCACCTTCCCAATGCTCAGAAAGTTAGCTTCTTAGAAAAGAGCAAATCTGCAATAATGTTAGTACCTCAGGGGGGGGGGGGGAGTTAAAATTTCAGACAAAATTAAAATGTTTTAGAAGACTGCAAGCAAACGACTATAAAAAATATTCTGAAATGTATTCTAAACTTATATAAATGATGTGGTCACAAAAATGTTGGGACCTTCGTCTATACCTCTACAGTATTTTTACAATTTCCTCTCGTTTTAGTGTTTATAAAGAAACGTCTTTCATGTTCTTTAGACATTCCCGATAAAATAGAAACTAAAATGCTCAAACGCTTCAATCCTATAAAAAGCTAGACTCTGAAATGCTTGTCGGGAATGTTGCAAATTTTACTCTAAGGAAAGCAGACTTATTTCGAAACTTTTGAACACTTAACTTTTTTCAGTTTTTTACTTACAACTTTTGAAAATCAGTTTTTACACATGGAGCTTCCTCGCCTTATACAATTCAGAATATAACGATTAGGGGAAATGTGAAGACGATGGACAGTTGTAGAATGGGGTCAGCCACAAAAAGGTAGATATGAGGGTTATTGTGTCTGATTAGCAAACCATTGCCACGTAAAAAAGGCATAGCTTTTAAAAACGCATTTACAAAATGGGGCGTTTCCCAAATTCTGAAGGGTCTAGTCTGCAAAAAGTTTCTTTACCCCTCCAATCATCCAACCCTGGTTACTCCACTTTCTGCAAATAAATACTACAAAAATAGCCTATGATAAACTGGGCTTGCCTGAAAATTCATTTTTTCGGTACTTGTTTTTAGTACAGAAGATTAATGCAGAAATACAGCAGGATTGTGCAAATTGTGATACAAGCACCAAAAGTTTAGAAAAATACAAGTTTGATACGCTGAAAAAGATGTGATATAGAGCCAAATCATACTCTTGCCCTAATTTATATTTTTAGACTGGGGAACTATGGTCTAGACTACTAACTGTACCATTGACCACAAATAGAGAACGCCAGATCATAAAAAGTTGAGAATCACAATACAAATGCAGTTTGATACGCTGACAAAAATGTGATATAGACCCAAATCATATCTTGCCCCAAATTTCTATATTTAGATTGAGGTTCTTTGGTCGAGACCCCTAATTGTACCATTGACCATTAAAAGAGAACGCCATATCATAGAAAGTTGAGATTCACAGTATAGATTCACCTGAACAAGTCAGAACTACTGTTAACCTTGATTTTAAATTGTCCATCTTCCCTTACTTTTCCTTCAGCAACTTTACCACCAAGTAAGACATTCATGGCCTGGAAAGCAGAGCAATAGTTATTATGGAGAAATTAATGAAACAAGCAGAAGAGATTATAACAAAAAGCGACGCTGCCAGATAATATATCGAAAAATTTACTCGCAATCATTCAATAATCAAGGAAAGTAACTCTCAATGCAGTGACGTTTTTAGGGGAAGGGTCTAAAGGGGCCACGGCATCAAGCCCGCGCTAGTGGTAGCCAGAAGAAGCCTGCAGTCCCTAGCGTGCTTTTGACCCCGCTGTATGCATCATGAATTGCCTCTTAGTATGCAAAAATCGCTGATATCATTAATTGCTGAGATGAGCTCAGGTTTCTGTCCACTCACCGTGATCTGGTATCTGTTCTACACTTGATAAACTTAGCCATAATTATGTCATTCCTTAGCCAACGTCATTCTTTCCAATGGCCATATCTCATCCACATCACAACATATTTTCAATGATTTTCGCTTAAGGAGAGTTTGCTCACGCACGATGATGATCAAAATTTTACAAATAGGTAAAAATAGAAGAACTTTGAATAACTTAGGTCCATTAAACGTAAACTGTGATACTTCTTCGAAACATTTTAAGATTGTTTTACTGTCACATATCAATGAAAAATTTTATCTCATTTTTCCTTGGTTGATTAACACTTTGCATAGGTCTTGGTTGTACATATGATACTGAAATAACCAACCTGCATTCCATAACAGATTCCAAGCACCGGAACTCCAATTTTGAAAATTTCAGCATCACATTGTGTAGAGGAAGGGTCATTAATACTTTTAGGTCCACCAGATATGACAACAGCTCTAAAAAATTATTTCCCATAAGTATTTTTCATCGACAATGAATTTAAGTCAAGCACTGATAAAAAAAATTATTATTATGAATGCTAAAATAGATGCCTTGTGACGGTGAATCGAGGAAAGCACTTTTAGATGTTTACTTTGTTATACGAACTATTTTGTTCCCTTGGGTCTGTGCGTTCAATTTAGGATATCGATAACAGGCTAAGAGAGCACGACTTTGAAGATGGACATATTTGACGAAGTCCAGATAAACGAATCCCGACCTATGTGTTTAGATGCTCTTGAGCGACCGGCATGCTTTGCGACTATATATCCAAAACCGGCCTAAAATCGTACTGCATGAAATTACCAAATCATAGTCCGAATACAGTCCATTTCTCCCCGCTTGAAAAACAGATACCGCAAAGCATGCCGGTTGCGTCATCAAATGATTCTTTACCCCCCTCCCCACCGCTAGAAAACAAGTTTGGGCGACTTAAACATAACAAGGATACATGAGGCAAAAGCTCTCATCTTATACAGTCAAAGTGAGAACAGAAGCTGATAGAATAACGTTTGCCTTTTTTGGCGCACTGAATTTTAATGGATTGTCAATCAACCTTACGGATGAAGCTTATTTTTATTAATTCTAAATGAAAAGGACTCTTTTTGAAAGCAGCATTTGATTGCACTGAAAAAGGCATATTGCCAAACATCGGCAATGGACCAGACTGCCGGTCGACTTCTTAATTTCTTCAACTACCTCTGGTCTCTAGCCTCTTCATTCCCTTTCACCCTACGTCAGCTCACTTCTCTTCAGCCTTCTTCGACTCATTTTGCTCTGTAGCTTGCACGTATATGATCAATTGCCATTACTTACTTGTACTCTTTGGCCTCAATTGTCTTTGCTGATGTTTCCAAAGGAAGAATAATACTACTGACATTCAATTGACGTATTCTTCTTTCAATCGCCTTCGGGAAAAGGAAGAAAAGTTGCATCTCAAAAAGAAACTTATCTAATTAAGATGATTTGTCATGCTTCTCTCCATTGGTAATGAACTCTGGAAGTGACTACAACTGCTAGAATGTTTGTGGCGGTGTGTGCCCAGATACCTTGTGAAAGAGTCTATCGCCCATCTCTACTGAAATCTTCGTGTTCGCAGGCATACTGCGACCGAAGGAATTTATTTAAAATGTAGCTATATACAAAAGCTAATTTAGGTCTACTTTATAAGAATGAGCCGAAATTAGTAATAACAGGAATACGATTAGTTGATTGAAAATTAAAAGCGCTATGTAGCATCAGATAGTTTATTGTTTTGACGTTCACACCGCTAATACTCTTTTCTACTTCTTCTAGTCAAGGAATCCAACCTGAACTACGAAGCACCTAGATAAATTACAGCTACATTCATCTCCCTTCCGTTTTTATCCGAGTTTTAAATTTGGCAATAGCTAATGATTCCTTCATTTCTGTGGGAATCTTATGCTGTAATTTCCCTCTTAAATACTTTTTATTCGAAAGGTTCTGACTTTTGGGAGCTTTTAGTAATTTTTTTGGTACTTAATGTATAGCTTGCGGTTTCAAAGATAATATTTTGTCTATTATTTGTGAAGAAAAATATTTTTGAAACTTCGAGGAAACAATCAATAGGAATACTAATCAGGTAAAAAGCAAATGATTTGGAATGAAAAGGCCATAGACGTTCTTTCTGTTCTTTTGTAGATATAGAAGCGAGGAGGATTACAAAGGTTCTATTTTTCTATATAAGATAAAAGTGAATTTGGTAACCAGGGTAGGTATCGTGTAGCGTAGAGAAAGCCTTTTGCACCATATGGTATCGTAATAAATTAATAAAATCATGAATAACTTAAACAATATATGTAAACGAGAAAGATTTTTCAGGCAGTCAGTAAGAAACTAGTCTTAAACTCTTCAACAAATTTTGGCAGAAATTTTTCTATGTGGTTTTTGCCGCACATCTAATGGAAACTTTACAGGAATTTCCTGAAACGTATCGATATAACTGAATAGACTTTCTTTCTCTTATGAGAGTGTCAGATAAACCTCAATCCTACTAAAATACAGTAACTTGAAATAACATGAATTTAAGATATAGTATAAGAATAATGATGTTGTCTCATTTTTTAGATCTTAAATTCTCTGCTATACAGAGGCGGATCCAGGATTTTTGGTGACTATAGCTCAAATCTTTTGGGATCGGGACCACGCCCTCCTTGCTTGTGGGACACGCCCACTTTATGGGCAAATGATATAACCATGTGTGTTTATTGTTGCTTCGTATTAATAAATATTCCTTCGAACATCCTTTTTCTATTTCAAGGGACGCCAGAGAAAGGGGTGTGGGGGTACAACCGCCCCTGTTTCCCTTTGGCAGAAGGTGCAAGGGTTGTTTTTAATAAAGTTGCCTTGAAACTGGCCAATTGTAATAATCAGAGAGATTCATATAAAATTCTGAACTTCTCAAAACATGTGAAATAATTCCTTATGCCGAAAGTTAGCCAATATTGAAGATACCTACAGAAGATCGAAATAAAATTGCAGTTACGTATGAATTTGTAGAAGCTGAGACTTATCTTTCAAAAGCCCTTTTACTCGCGCCTGCCCCCCCCCCCCTTGCCGCTTGGTCGTTCCGCCGTCCCTGTCTATTCCCTAGTAGGTCCTTGCCTTTGAAGCTTCATTACAGGGGACCCAGGATGTGAAAATGAGCTATAGTCACTGATCTGTGGCTATAGTCCACTGTTGCTTTACAGGGGACAGAGAGCGAAGAAGTACCGTGGATACTCATATTCTATTGGTTAAAAGGCCATTTTCAAATCTGACTATAGCTTCACTAAAGCTCGCGCCAAAAATTATAGTACGGGTTTCATTGTCTTCGATGTCTTTTCCAGAGCAAATTCCCAGACCGATTATAGCTCGGAATATCCACTGTAGCTTAATTCTGGTTGGTTACTGTCAACAAAGAAAAAAACTTCTGATTCGTCTAAGTTTTAATATTAGACCATTCTGCGCTCAGTGTTTTATATCTTATCTGGAGAGGCATTGTGATGACACATTGCCAGCATAACCTATACCGCTGCTTTCAAATGTTGATAGTAAACACTTGTGGGCATAAACACATTTTTAGGAACTGCAAGGAAACTTTGTATTTCTAAAATCAAAAACTGAGAATTGGACTATAGCTCGAGCTACAGTTGCTATAGTCTGGATCTGCTCCTGCTATATAACCTTTCCTTTCACTGTGCTGCATTAGAGTTCCCAGTTTAGTCCTTCATCTATCATAACCACAAGTGATTTAAAATCTTTTTTTTACAAGAACAATTTTATAAGAACACGAGCCTCAAAACTGGTCAAAAGTTAAGAACAAATTAAAAAACAAGCTGAGGCTGAGCTTCTGCAAAATGCAATTTTGAACAACGTTCTTTTCTCAAAATCGAGAATTTTTAGCGATGTGTGGGTGAATATTCAAATTTGTCAGCAAATTAAGGCTGTCTCACTCACTTTGTTTGCAAATGAGGCCTGAACACCTCCTTAGAGCGAAAAAGCTAGCAATTGCACTGCTTAAATTAAGAACAAACTAAGAACAATCCAGCCACAGATTTTCAAGAAAATTAAGAACAGTCAGCCTGAACTTAAATTTACTGGTTCTTATGAAAAAAGAGTGTAGATTTTTTCTAAATCATTACGATTTGGTGGTTTCGAGATTATAACTTCATATCTCCTCTTTGGATGACCTGTAATCAGGTATTCAGATTTGGTAGGCTTTGTGCCTATCTTACTATCCGCATTAATTTTTAGAGGTTTCTTCATTCTTTGTTGGCCTTTGTAATCCTCAACGCTAATGGACGATAACATACAAATTGATATGTTAATTCATGCAAAAACATATGAAAATAACAGGGAAGGGAACCTGTTATTCATTCCGGACTTATGAAAAGCTTCAGATGAAGAACTTTTGAAAATGCAGTCTTCAAAACGTTTGCTTCATTGCCCTAGTTATTGAACTGAGGTTCCCTAACCTGCGTTACGCTACTGATCTGGATACAAATTTTTTGCGGACTTTAGCATAATTTCAAGAGACACATTTTTGTTAATTTTGAGAATTAAATAACTTCACAAAAAGCCTTAATACCACAAAATTATGAAGAGTGTTGCACGGAAAATACTTTAGTATGATATGTTACCGCTGATTCGTGCTATTTTCAAATTTTATGGTACCAAGGGGGTACCGGGTATCCATGCTGAATCACGCAGTTATGCTTGAAATAATTGCAAGTCACGCTGTTACGGTATTGGAATCTTAATTTCAAGACCACGCCCCCCTAGAAGTTTTCTAATAACTATCTAATAATAGTAATTTCTTGTTGGCAGAGCCATCGGCATTGGAATCTCTGAATAATGGAGACATTTACCTGACCTGGTACCGGAAACCAAGACTTTCTCCTTGTAAAAACCATAGTCAAAACGAAAGCACTCCATTTTGAAATTCGCTTGCAGCGCCATGAGTAATGCTAATTCACAGGTCACGCGCGAATGTCTATTCACGCTTTCACGCATAATAAAATTTGTTTCACGAATTCACACATTGAAAATACGCCGATCACTCAATCACGCCAAAATACCTGGTACCCCTACCAAAAGCTTATTTGGTCGAAAAAGTAATCTTACAAAATACGAGTGACTTAAATAATGCTTGCTTACCCTAAGAGAAGATTAACAACTAAGTTGATTGAATATGAACAGCCAGTAAAAAAACTGTGTCTGTGCAGTGTAAATATGAAATACACTTTTTTTTATAAGAACAATTTTAGAAGAACAGGAGCCTCAAAACTGGTCAAAAATTAAGAACAAATTAAAAACAAGCTTAGGCTGAGCTTCTGCAAATTGCAATTTTGAACAACATTTTTTCTCAAAATCGAGGATTTTTAGCGATGTGTGGTTGCTTTTTCAGTGAATATTCAAATTTGTCAGCAAATTAAGACTGTCTCACTCACTTTGTTGGCAAATTAGGCCTGAACACCTCCTTAGAGCGAAAAAGCTAGCAATAGCACTGCTTACACCCTCTTAATTTAAGAACAAATTAAGAACAATCACAATTACCGGCTCTTATGAAAAGAAAGAGTGTAAGTTCTCAAGATTTGATAAGCTCTCGAAATTAACTATCGAAGGACGTTTGCTGGGGATTGGCCTACATAAATCGTCGGCCTATTTAATTCAATTCTTTAACAAGCAAGCCAAAATACCTACAAGGAAAGAATTAAATCTTTTAAACGTGAATTATAAACTTGTTCTTTGTACGAGCAGTCTTTGAAAAACACGTGAGTACATTTACGAGTTGATACGTACGTTTTACATGTTTTGTTGATACTTACTAATTTGTATATTGCCTCTAGATATTTACTAAAGCCACAAACCATGCAAGACTGTCCTCCTGCATCAAGAACGACTACACTGCTCGGCCTGTTTTCTGCATTTTCCATACCTTTACCTTGATTTCCGTTTTCCATTTCAACGATATGTTTCACATTTCGATCCAAGCAGATAGCGTGACAAAGTAGTGGCTTTGTTAAAATTGCATTATATAAAGGGACTAGCAAATCAGGGCAATCGATAATTTCTTTGAAAGCCGCAACATAGATCCCACATACCTTGGAGAAAAACGCAGACTGTCCTACCAATGTCAACAGTGTTGTTAATTTTCTTCATTATTAATTAACATTTAATAAGATTTAAATCAAATCTAAAAGAGTAGAATGGGAGAGGCACTTGACCGGGAAAGTGACAGGGGTGCGAGGCAAACGTTTTGGCACCCTGACACTGTCCCAAAAAATATGCAAAAATATTATAGTAATGCCAAAAAATACCTGAGCTGAAAAAGAATGTCTAACGCACGTCGTTTGTGGGAGCAGATATTTGCAAGAATTTCTATCTTCTACGTCTACGTAGCCTGTCCTAAACATTTCCTTACTCTGATATCCTGGCCCAGAGATTTGATGCAGTTCAGGATACCCTGCCCTGTTCCCACAAGCGAATATTCACTGTTCCACGGCACATCCCATCAGGTCAAAAAGTGACGAGCGAAGGGCAGCTCAATCTTGTAAAATGTTGTTGGTGATTGGGTTCCTTCAATTTTTTTATTATGAGAAAAGGAGGATGTTGAAAAAGGTAGTTTCATAGGAGAATGAAAAAGTAAAGAAAAAAAGAATTCTCAATTGAATATGAAAAAATCGAAAGAAATGTCAACAAGAATAATAAATTCTTTCTTAGCTTAACTTTAGTTTTAAGTAAGACTGATTTTCAGGGGATCATGTCATTAACTTTACAAATTGAAAACAAAAATTAGAACAAAATACTTCATTCTGTTTTTCTATCAACTGATAATCTAAAGGGGTGCATGCTTGGCCTCGCGGGTGTGTTCAATCAAGTTTTAGCCCTAAAATTTACAAGAAAAACATCTATAAACAATAATTATAACAAAAAACTTATTCTAGCTTACATTTTGATCACAATCAGACTGTTTACACATAACTCCTAATCTTGCTTCTTCCTTACAATTACTAATGTATTTCAATACATTATATTTCTTTATAATTATCTTTAAAATTTCTTTATAATTACCAAAATTTGAAAGCATAAAAGCCTTAATCTCTAAATTGTGATGAACATGACACAAAAATTTAAATCTATTGTAAGAAGTAAAACAACATCGAAGCAAAGCCAGTACTTAATGTATTTAATGATAAGTACCAATATACACCGGTGAGAAAACCATTGTCAGATTTTTCGACCAAAACGTTTAGAAATGGCAAGAGATTGGACCACGCCCTTTTAAATTTCTGAGAAACTTTTTTTGAAAAGTGTTTCATATCGACTACACTCCTTTTTACAAAAGAAACTTTTTAATTTTTCAGTAATGAAAGTTTGTTTACGTCAGGGGGGGGGGGCGTTAGGTTAAGTTCTTATTTACAAATTCAAAATGCCCATAGTGAATAACAAACATTTCTGATTCTTTCACATCCCGAGATAGATATGAAAGGGAAACGTCGTGTATGGTTTGTAATTAGCATCAACTAAGATATTTTATGGTCTTTAAGTTACATTCTTGAAGTAGAAAAATTGATGTAAGTCTAACAAGAAGAACAGAACCTTACTTTAAGGCTCCCACAATCAAATCTTCCAATCAAAGTTAGTTAATGTGAAATATAAACAGAACTGTAAAAAAGAGTCTAGCAATAGCCCAATACAACGAAGTAGGTCAAGATTTCATGTTGAAGCACGTGGAAACATTTTCAAACGAATGAAGTCGACAAGCAACTCTTTTCTGCAAAACAGAATTTTCCGTCTGGATATTGCACATCATTAGGACTTTTTAAAATATCTTGAATACTACAAGAAACAACTACCGAAAGGCTTTTTGCATAATTTATGCACGCAATAACTGACTCGATAACAGCACAGTAAACAATAGACTTTCGTGTAAGCTTTCTAGCCAATAATCGGAATTGGCACAAATGATGAAAACAATTTGGTTTTTGCAGGTTTCATTGATATACACTTGTTTTAGCACTGTTTGTGCTCTAAAAACAAAGTATATCTTTATCCAAAGTCACCAACCTAAAAAGACTTAAACCCCCTTTATCTTGGAAAAGCCCCACAAACGGCCTGATCAACACTCAGATTAGAAATCTACACCAAAAGCTACCCTAGAAAAAGTGGTTCCGGTAAGGTTTTCTTCTAGGTGGTAATGCCCCCACTCTTCCAGCCACTGGACTACTAAGGCCATACTGTACACACAATGTCCTAGAATATAAAAATTTAAAGCCAACTCACTTATATATACGAAAATGCGGATACCTTTCATGCTTGATCAATTTATAACAAAATATAGAAAAATTACCAAATTCTCATTGGACAAAAAACGGAAAATTTTCACATAGGCCAAAATTTGGTATTCAAACAATATACACTTCTAGGAAGAAAGAATCAACGACGCCTTGGCAAAAAGGGTCAATTTTCATGTAGTTAGGGAATCCTCATTCATTCAAGTCCAGGGTTTTTGGACAAGATAAGTGTATAACGGTTTCGATAACCTTGAGGGTGCTAATAATCTTTAGTCATTTTTACTAAGATATCATGCATTGACTACATTTGAAGATCTCATCAATCGAGAGTTGTTTGAAGAACTTGAGGATACAAAAATTCGCTTCCCGAACCGCCTTCAACTGCTTTGTTTCTTAAAACAATCCTAGTTACATTATGACACGCTTGTTAGCCTAGTGCAACACTGAACCAGCTTGCTAAAGGGAAACACGCAGAATTAGAGCAATAATTTCCAAAGTAATAGAGAAAGTAGTGCAAGTTTCCTAGATGATTTAGCTAAAGAGGTTCTTTTGTCGTTTTGCAGCTCTTCAGGATAAAGTTATCTTTTAAATTGGTATGTTTCGAGATGAACCTTGATGGACAGCACATTCAATAAAAATTCTTCGTATGTTTTCATTTTCGTCAAAAAATGTTCTAACGGAATTTTCTAAAAAGAGCGTAAAAAGCCCTTTATCAATTATGACCAAATCGCTCCAACAATGTTTTCCAAGACTTTGAGGTAAACGTCACCTGGTTAAAAACTTTTAGCCCTGGTTAAAAATGTGTTGATAAGAATCTTTGAGTTCTATAAAATGGTGGTATGAGCATTGTTTTTCGCATGCAATGGTGGTATGAGCATTGATTTTCTCATGCAATGGTGGAATGAGCATTGATTTTATCATGCAATGGTGGTATGAGCATTGAAACGAGGAATCCTTTCCAACGTGTGTTGGAACTAATTGCTGAAAAACATCACCAAAATGTTAAGTTGCTGAAAAACATAACCTCTGCTTGGATCAAAAGAAAGCTGAGTTTTTGCTTACCTAGAACTGCAGTAATTTGTATTAGAGGTTCTAGGTCCCGACAACATGTTGTCCCTATTGGTGAAATGAGTGACCTTGACACTAGAAACAATTTGTCTAGCATCGCTAATTAATAACATTATGTTTTAGTACTTTCTTTGCTCTTTTCATTTTGAAAACCGACAGCCTATAGGTTTATAAACAGTGCTGAAATCACTTTCTTCATTCTACAAAAAAAACTTCCGTATGTACTTGAGTTCTATGAAAAAGAAAATTCAGTGTCCTGGCCAAAAACGAGAAAGATATGAGAAAAACCGAAGTAGGGAAAGCATCATATGATACGAAAATAGTGACGAAGAATGACAGAACAAACCTTAGACGTTCGTTTGTTATTGGGTCTTATTTTTCCATTCATCTAACCGCTTTATAAAGAATCTAAATTGTCATAGAAACAACTCTACTAGTTCCTAATGTAGGCAAGGATATATTAATCCATAGCATGGCCACGACTACTCTTGCAAGGAGGAGGGCAGCTGCCAGAAGACATGCATTGGGTAGCAAATGAATGTCGAGGGGAATTGTAACGGCAAATGGAATGCGAAAAAGAAGGGAAATTGATAAAAGAAAGCGCAATTAAAAATAAATGTGAATGTTCCAAACAAGTTGACACATTATCATGTGTATAGTTTTCAATTTATTGCACTCCCTGAATAACTATTTGATACTTCTCAAAAAAGCATTACTTTGAATTTATAATTGACGATTAGCAGATTTCGGAAATGTAAGATGTTGCATTCCAAAGGGAAAGGTGCGATGATAATGGGACATTACTTAGGTTTGATGGAACCATTTTTTTCTTTCATGTACAGGTTTTTTATTTCCAATAAAACTATTAAGTATTAAAAATGGTTTTAAAACCGGAAGCAAACATTTTACAACATACTAAAAACTTTACGTCTGACACTTCTCAGAGCATAAAACGTCAGAATCAGGGTCGAAAAGTTAACGCTGGCAAAAAAATACACAGTTGGGGATCTTTGTGACTCTGAGTCTGTCGTTTTACACTCTGAGTGAGTGTCGGCAAAAACGCCAAGTATTTTGTAAAATGTTTGTATTTTTCAAAGTCTTCATAATTTTGTACCACTAAAAATGTTTCACTAATAAAATTCTTAACAATGAAAAGAACCTTAAGAGAAAAAAGATGAAGTCTAATTATAAGATAAAGCGTTTCAAGTATAACAACTAAAAAAGTCTTTCCATTTTCTGTGCCTTTTTTGTCTCCACTTCTCACCATCTTTTTAGCATTACAAATTGTTTGATTTTGAATGTTATAGTACCATCGCCTTGCTAAGGAAACTAGAGAAATGGTTTGATAGAAAATTAAAACAACATCGTATGTGCTTGTAAAATAAACTGAAAAAATGGAGGCAATGTACAAAATAGAAAGTAGAAAGGTTGATTGTGCGCACGAGACAAATTATGGAGATGTAGACAGGCCTTGAGAAGAAAAAAGAGCTACGATAGACGCTATCTAATGTAAATAGAGAGAGCCGATTGGTAAGGCGAAACGATTGGTAACAAAGAAAGAACGCTTAAAAAGTGTCTCTTCGAATAACACTTGGATATAATAAAGAATATATGATACAAATACGAATCATAGGATAAAAGAAATAACATCACACAAAACAGTAGCAAAAATTTGCACTTATGATCAGATTTGAAATGATCTAGTTGTAAGACGTACAATGTTGAAGCTGACTATTCCCATTCAGTTGTACCAGGAGGCTTCGAAGTCAAATCATACATAACTCTTGAGATACCAGGAACAGATTTCACTCTATCCACAATCTTCATAAGAAGCTGCAAGTAAAGAAAACAAGATTGACATTGATGGTATCATATTTCAACAGAACACTTAATGAAGACAATTTTCAACCATTTTATTCTACACACTGAATCGTATACATTTTTTCACATTTCTAGCGTTGAACTCGAAATCGTATCCATGTTCTTCATTTCGCTGCCGGCGAAAAAAGTTTGGTTTGAAATAATAAAATAATAATAATAATAAACAATTTATTTTAAGTTGGCAGAGACAATAGCGATAGGCTAATAAAGGCCAACTATACAAAGCGTACTTAAAAGGCTAATTACAAAAAACCAAAACGTTCTAAATTATAAATGTTCTAAATTGAAGATACGAGTATGACAGCACTTGATATAAATGCTTCAACATCACTCTCGTTATCAATGTATCTGAAAAACACTGGGCTAACGTCTAGCCCCTTAGTTTCCTTTCACATACAATATACCACCACTTTAGTTCAAGCGACTTGATAAATGTTGTAGCTTTTTAAATAAGACTACGTCTTTTAACTGGAAGTCAGTGGGGTAGAAATTAAACTTGAAAGCAAAAAGAAGTAACATGTACATTTACAAGATTAATATGGGCCAATGTAATTTTAAATACGCAAAATCAAAATTAACCAAAACTGAGCACTGGTTTCAGCAATGTCTCTTGTGAAGACGAAATTAATTAAACAGAAGCTTTGCCAGAATCCTACTAGATTGTATTCAAATTATTTCCAGATTCTCTTAAGATTCCCCGGATAACAGCCAACAAATACAGCGTATATAACTTTCACACAGGCAAATGAATAAACGTATCATATTTCAAGAAGCCAAATTTGTTAATATATTCACAAGCAACTTAAGCCTATATTAAAGCCTGTTTTAAACATGAACATACACAGGTTTAACACAAGGGTGCTTTACCATCATATTTTAATTGTAACTGGATAGATGATAAGTAGTCCTATTTCAAATGTTAGCTAGCAGAGGCCTAGAATAATCAAACGTAGACTTGGTGAAGACAGACCGACATGTAAGATTTTTTTGTCATTTTTGAAAAATTAATTAGATTAAACAAAGGGAAAAATGCTAAAAATTGTCGGAGTGATTTTAACAGACATGGACAAGATCAAAATAGGCCGTGACACCCACATCTTTGATCCCACTTTATAATGTCGCCTTAAATAGAAAAAAAATTCAAGTTTGTAAAAGAAGCAAGAAAAAACTCCCTTTACCTCTTCAGGTATCTGCTTGCCGGGTGTTGCTGCTATGCCAGTCATGAAATCATTTGTAATAAACGTTCTGATGACTATAGATCGCTGGCACGAAGGCAGCCTCATAATGGGGTCACGGTCAAAGTGTAATGGAACAAGAATTATTGGCATTTGGCTGACACAACTCATCTTGTCTAGAAAAGATGCAAATGGCTGTGAAATGGATAATAAAAAAAGCACACAAAAAGTTCAAAGAGAAAAGAAATCGAGGAGAGAGGAGCAGCACGATTCCTTCGAGAAAAACGTAGTAAAGCTGTATTTTTAAAACAAAATCAAATTTACAAACAATATCCTTGTGTTGGAAAATATATGCAAAAAGTCCCTTCAAATTCCGGCTTGAACATAATGGCAATACAAGCTCGGACACTTACTGCTCTCCAGTAAAGCAGTATTTGCTAGATAATCTGCTTGGCGTAGCGTGGCCAGAACGTTCGGCACCAGAAAAGTTGGAGTAACGTCTTGCAGTTGATGAGCTATTCTTGGTCCAAAGACATAAACAATTCTGCAAAATCAAAGAATCAAATTCATTTAAACTCGTTAAAATATAAAGGAAAAACTTGGGCTTCAATTGCACAAAAATTAGAAAAATTCGAGATTCAAACTGTAATAAAAATACGAGCGTGCGGTAAAATTCACATTTTCGTCAATAAAACCTGACATATATCAGTTTGAAAAACTTCGAATATATTTAAAAAAGGCTTCACAGTAATAATGCTTATTCATGTCATTAAAAACCTTTTTGCACAGAACAGTAGCTAAATTTGGGCTGCCTAAAAAAAGTTGAATCAATTCAGTTACGACAAAAAAGGACTGGAGACATAAATTGCTTTCACAAAAATTACTTGCCTGTTAATGTTATGACACAGTTTTGGGATTATTTTTGCAAATACCATAAGTGATGACCATGAAGGTGGAGAGTCACTTGAGATTGCAGCAACATAACTGTACGTGCGACAATCACCCTTTGAACAAGAAAACAAGCAACAAAGCTAATTTCTTTAATTGGCTTATTGCAATTTTAAAACAGTCCCAGGAATTTACTACAAAAACATAAAATGAGGAAACAAAACTTTTTTCGCGGCACCTTTTCTTCTCAATCTGCATTTCTCCTTTTGATTTTGCAGTGTTTATGCTTACAGTTGATTGCTACTGTCGTCACAATATTAAGAGAACGGGGGAGAGGCGCCCTATTCATGGTTACTTACGTCAAACATAGTAAATGATTAGTGCAAAAGTTTGAAAAATATTCTTAATAGCCCAAATTTGGAAGATGACCATATGATAGCTTTGATCATCACAATTACAACAATGACAATTCATTTAAAGCCCTCACCAATGACTTGCTAAAGGGAAGTTGTCGATCTGCCAGCAACAAAAATCATCGCACCTTACTTCATTTACTACAACTGCTGGAAAAACCATTGCGGGTAGAATACAAACAAACCGAAAAGCGAAACAGTAATTCTTAGACCTGTTCAAAATGGTTGATGAATAAGAAGAGTGGAACGAAAAAAGAGCATGATGCGGCAAGACAATGCGATGGACAGGTGAAGATGAAAGAGGGTTTTAAGAATAGATGAAGGATTAGGGAAATAAAGCTGATATTCCTGTTACTGTTTTTCATGAGTCACAGCTTCTCTTAACAGATCAAATGAGACGAGCTCTTTCTAACTGCACTTGTGCAAACATGGATTTATTGGACAGGGCGATCAAACGGTTCCAACATCCTCCTAAATCACTCAGAATTTTTATCAAAGTCAACCTTTCGTAAAACATCGTACAACAACGTACAACATCGTACATCTTGGTAGAAACATCCTACAGTAACGTACAATATTTTGCAACATCGTACCACTTCATACAGTAACATCCAACGTTTTCCAGTTAAGCGCAACATGGGTTGCCAAACCAGTGCATCATTTAACTCCATCTTTGTCGCACTTTGTTGGGCAGAAAGCTGCACAGCGTTTGGCCAGGGCTTGAGATTTACTTAAAAACCAGGTTTTCATTCAGTATTCCTTGAGAGATATTGTAAAAAGCCCTGCTTGTGCAGGTTTCCTCAACAGACATCTTAAGTAATTTCCCCGCTTTATTTTCTCTAATTTTTTTATTTTTTTATTTGGTAATCCTAGGGAAAGCTTCAAGAAGGGATAGGGAGGAAGGATAAAGAGGAGGGATTAGGAAGGATAAGATAAAGCTTGTTTATTTGTTTTGAATAACGACAGGTTGTAAGATTCTGAGACCAATGATTAAAATTCCCACCTGAACTCCGACGGACTTTATAGGAAGCAGCGTCGCTCCAACAGAATACGATGAGCTTATTTCTTTCAATCTTTGCAGCTCCGCTTCGGAGAGTTGCTCTTGAATCTTTGCAAGTAAGGGATGACGCTGAAAGTCGAACAAGAATGCGATAACATAACGCTGGATAAGAGCAAAAGCAGTTTGTTATATTAGTTCAAACTGAACAGGGCTTGCAGTAAGAGACAAAGATGGTTTTCTTTACATTCAACAAAAATACAGCAAAGCCAAGCCTAAGGTAGACGATGTTACGAATAGACAAGTATTCGCGTATCCACAGTATGTAGGCAGAGAATCTTTATAGGGCCAACAAAACTATGAATCAGACGATGGATTAAAGTTGCCTTAGGTTCTGGAATCCGAGACAAAATGAAAAGGCTCGTTGTTAAAATCATTTCAAAAATAAATCTTTTTTTCGTGAAAGGACATGGCAACTTAAGTACGAATTATAGAAAAAGATTAAAATATTGATAAAGAAAATAATAAAATATAAGTTCACCTTTAGCTTTTCATACCTTGTTTACGGCGTTTGAATAATCTACTATAAAACCAAGCTTTGTGTTCGTCTCCGCGAAATCGTTACATATAAATGGTTCATCAGCACACAAAATGCGAATTGCCAATCCAGGGCCTAGTGGGTAACAAGATAATATTATGAAACGCTTTGGATCGTAACTTCAACATTAATTCTGAAAATGCGCATAGTCGTTTCGAGAGATTGATGACACGACATAACAGGGTAAGAAACAACAACACCAAGTCTATTTCTTTCACCCTTCTTCTCCCAATTTTTTCGCGAAACTGAGCAATCGTATTGAGCAAGTTCAGAAACCCTATTTGCAACCCCACCAAGCATATTCAATTCGAAAACCGAATTCGGATCCCCAGCGAGCACTCAAATCTAGCAATCCGACTCCCGTTTAGCAATCCGACTCCCGTTTAGCAACCCTATTCAGCAACCCTATCCTGAACCCTATTTATAAACCCTTTTCAGCAGCATAATTGAGCCACATCATACTGCAGCATCATTTAGCAATAATTCCAATTAGCGAACCTATTTAGAACCCCTTACGGAAATCTCATCTAGCAACACAATTTAGCAACCCCAGTTAAAACGTTCCACTAATCCATGGTATCCCAGCTAGCAACCAATTTGGCAACCCCATATTTTCATGCCATATATCACCTCCAGCCCTCAAACCCATCTCTTTCCATCTGCAGTTGAATAATGTAAAATAATTAAAGAAAAAAATCTGGAAGTAACGAACCGGGAAAAGGGTGTCTCTGGACGATCTCTGCAGGTAATCCTAAGTTTTTGCCGAGAGTGCGGACTTCATCTTTATGGAAATCTTTTAAAGGCTCTACAACACGTCCCTGAAACAAGCAACAACATAATTATTGGTTGCTTTAAAACTGGAGTGACATGAAGTCGACGATTTCTCGTAAACAAAATTGTGAATCTGTTTCAGTCTATTTAATTAAAATGTATGCCACCTTGTATTTATTAGTTTTCTTTAAAAACTATTAACTTAAGACAAATAAATAAATATCTTAATCTTTATAACAACAACGATGGCACAAGTCACGTCTGACGGCACACTGATAAATATTTCTTGAAATACAACACAAATATTTCATTTAAATGAAAAGAAATGTTTTACTCCCCTGTCAAGCAATGCTCAACGCCGTATAAGCAGAGCCATATTGGCCTTGGTGAAGAGAACAGAACGGCTCAAAGTAGCAATTCGAGAGTTTCGAGCTTAATGCAATCATCAGGCAAATTTCTTACAACGTTATTTTGAAATTAACTTTTAATGGTGAAAACCACAATATTGCAAGGCACGACTGACCCATTTGACAACCTATTTATGCTTCTAAAAATGATTTGCTTCCCCGAATCAAAAGACAACTCAAATGCTGAGCCATCATATTATAACATCCGGTTGTCAAGGTTTTTCATGAAATTCTTGGGTTCGAACCGAAAGAGCAATCTCAACAAAAAGAATTTGACAGTGAGACCATTAAAATTATGCCATTTCGGTTTTTGCTCTTGATATTTTCCAAACAAGACAGCTCTCATAACTATACAAGAATCTTTTTACTAAACTGAGCTAAAAAAGGGGGTAAAATTCGCCATAAATATCTTGAGTAAAACAATTTGAAGAAAAATCAATTATAATTAGTTGAAGAAAGCATGCATTTTATGCATAGTGTTAGATTAGATTCACAAATTTGAGGTAAGGTGCACGGCAAAGGTAAAGAAAAAACACAATAAAATGAATCTATAAATTTATTTCTACCTGTTTACGCAGCTCTCGAACCAGTTCAGAATCATTATGATGAGTTTTAATTGCATCAGCCTTTCCGCTGGCTAGGATTGAAGCACTTTCAATAAGGTCCGGGCGAAGAGAGCCTGCAAAAACACTTGTCCATTAAGCATATTGTAATTGAAGAAGAAACAGAAAAACTGGCATTAAATTTGATACTGCCTTGCTATCGAGCCGAAATAATTATTAGGCAATTGTGCCTATAGTTTCTAGGCCAATAGACTAGCGTTGATGAACACGAGCACACATGGGCCAAACCCCGTTGAAATTCCAGATCCGTTGATGATTTAACTCTTCGGTGAAGGGATTGGCGACATTCAATAGGTTTAGCGTGAAATGCTATCGCAATTAGTGTAAAAACCTTATTTTGGCAACAATGTTTGCTTGCGTAATATTCTTAATTTCATCTGTTGCAAAATAAAACTTTTTCTTCCATTTCTGCCTTTAGTTATCTTCAAGCTTCTTTTGAGAAACAGATTAAACTTCGAGCCATAGGCACCAAATCTTTTACAACTTATTAAATAAGCCGAAATGGAGCTGGGCTTTTTTGCGAACACTAGAATCATCATTGCAATCACTATAATTGTCATTGCGGTCACTATCATCGTCATTGCGATCACTATCATCGTCATTGCGATCACTATCATCGTCATTGCGACCACTATCATCTTCATTGCAACCACTATCATCGTCATTGCGATCACTATCATCGTCATTGCAATCACTATCATCGTCATTGCAATCACTATCGTCGTCATTGCAATCACTATCGTCGTCATTGCAATCACTATCATCGTCATTGCAATCACTATCATCGTCATTGCAATCGCTATCATCGTCATTGCAATCACTATCATCGTCATTGCAACCACTATCATCTTCATTGCAATCACTATCATCGTCATTGCAATCACTATCATCGTCATTGCGATCACTATCGTCGTCATTGCAATCACTATCATCGTCATTGCAATCACTATCATCGTCATTGCGACCACTATCATCGTCATTGCAATCACTATCATCGTCATTGCAATCACTATCATCGTCATTGCGACCACTATCATCGTCATTGCGATCACTATCGTCGTCATTGCAATCACTATCATCGTCATTGCAATCACTATCATCGTCATTGCGACCACTATCATCGTCATTGCGACCACTAACATCGTCATTGCAATCACTATCATCTTCATTGCAATCACTATCATCGTCATTGCGATCACTATCATCGTCATTGCGACCACTATCATCGTCATTGCGATCAATATCATCGTCATAGCGATCACTATCATCGTCATTGCGACCACTATCATCGTCATTGCGATCACTATCATCGTCATTGCGATCACTATCATCGTCATTGCAATCACTATCATCGTCATTGCAATCACTATCATCGTCATTGCGATCATTATCGTGGTCATTGCAATCACTATCATCGTCATTGCAATCACTATCATCGTCATTGCAATCGCTATCATCGTCATTGCAATCGCTATCATCGTCATTGCAATCGCTATCATCGTCATTGCGATCACTATCATCGTCATTGCGACCACTATCATCGTCATTGCGATCAATATCATCGTCATAGCGATCACTATCATCGTCATTGCGACCACTATCATCGTCATTGCGATCACTATCATCGTCATTGCGATCACTATCATCGTCATTGCGATCACTATCATCGTCATTGCAATCACTATCATCGTCATTGCAATCACTATCATCGTCATTGCGATCATTATCGTCGTCATTGCAATCACTATCATCGTCATTGCAATCGCTATCATTGTCATTGCGATCATTATCATCGTCACTATCAAATTACCTTGGGCCAGCAAAGTGCTCTTGGGATCCAAGTTAAGATCTTTCATTGTGGCATCAACGACCTAAATAAGGAAGGAGGTCAGTTCAAATCCACGACGTAAAAGTAAAATACACAATCGATATTAAATGATGATGATAATGCAGAAGACGGGATGCAGTGAAAATTGTAAACAAAAAGAAATACACGAAAACAAAAACGAACCTTAACGAACATGTCCCCAATGATTTTTCGTTTCTCTTCCGGATTTGAAACGCTGTGAAGTGGCCCAGTATTTTGGCGAATGTTTATATCATTGCGTTTGAGAGTTATTTCTGTTGATCCATTATAGAACGTATGCTGTGCATTTACAACTTTGAAAGCAAAAAATATTCGTATCAATGAAGACATCTTTTTATAATCCAGTCCAAATAGTAGAGATATGTGGACCATAAATTACAAATCTTTATCGTTGTGAAGCATGAAAAGTAACCAATAATCTTATACCATGAAGGGTTCTAACTAACAACCAAGACACGAAAGGAATATCATTGACAGGGTAACTTTATACAGTGATTAATCATTTTAACTATTAAAGGAACAGAAGATCCCTATCCTCACATCATACAAATTGGTTATATAATAAAATGAAAGATTTTCAAAGACGTTGGCACTAACCTTTCGGCTTTAGCCCTATTCTAGTTAGCGACTCCTCGACTTGTGTACTTTCATCTTTTCTTAGAAATCCATTGTCAATGTGAACAGCAACAACACGATCAGCTCCGATTGCCTTGTGAAGCAATGCTGCACAAACAGTTGAGTCAACTCCACCGCTGAGCAAAGCCTTTTGTTTAAGAAAAGAATCATTTTCAATGTTACTTATAGAAAATAGAAGCAAATTCTTTGAAGGACATGAAACATACTTTGAAAAGGATTGATTTCTCATTATCTTGACCATTTAGCGATTCTAAATCTTTGTTTTTTAAAAAAAACTAAGCCTAGTATTGAAATATACCAAGAAGCTGAATCACCAACATGACCATACTTTCAATAAGAGTGAAGACAGGCTCATGAATACAATTATGACTCACAAGGACTTTGTTGACTGGCCCGATTTCTTTCTTGAGTTCCTCTATGCACCCGTCTTCCCTGCTCGTGATCGTAAACTCTGGGCAGCATCCAGCGACCTTACAAAAAAGCAGTAAAAATGCTAAAATCTAATATCTTTAGGTATACATGCAAAAAGGTGGCAGAGTACATGGTATGGTAAAATGGCTCAGTAGAAGATGCAGAGAGAATTCCTTGTATAGGGAAACCTTACGTTTCTACTCAATGATCAATGGCAAAGCTTTGCTATCGATTACTAACAACTTTTGAAATGTCAAATACCTTTATATTATAGCTAAGTTGATAGCGTATGGCCATATCTCGCTCACCTTGAATAAGAAATTTCGCATCATATCAACCCCATTTTCAGTTAGATCAACTTCGGGATGAAATTGCACTCCATAAAGCTTCTTCGAGTGATTTTCAATAGCTAAAGATGATAACAGCCTGATCATAATAAAACACATACAAAATTGTTGAAAAAGAAAATCCACTGATATCTTTCAAGTCAAATAAATGCTTCATACGGGCACAATCTATGGGTCTGGTCATAAAAGCAACAAGAATAACACAAAGCAAGGTAAAGAATCTATGATAAGACCAATTTTAAAACCAATTCAAAGGTCTCAGGATCGAGTAGAATTTCCGCGTAGCAGGCACCTGTTGGACCAAAGTTTGGACAAAAGTATTTATCGGTCATTAAAATCGCTGCTGATAGACATCCATTCATAGACGCTTGACAGCTGCTTTGAATGTGTTAAAACTTATCGACAATATATACGGCTAACATATTACTTTGATTACTCTATATGAAAAGCAAAAAGACAAGCAAAAATGTACCTGCGATAATATTTCCACATTTTGCAGTTACTTTGAAATCAGGTGCAACCCTTGTTGCATGATCAAAATGTGTCAATAAAACGTCTTGCTCCTCATTTAATCCACTGAAAAAATTAACATTATCATATACAAATTAACATTATCATATACACACATGATATATGCATGCATCACCATTTTTATCAAACGCGTGATAATATAAATGCATAAATTATCATAATAATAAATGCAGATATACACGTGTGTGAAAGTTGTTTAGGAAAAGGAGTACTCGATCACAACTACCTACATGACATTTCATTTAATATAATGAACACATCCTTCGCTTGCACTTTATAGTTGGTGCTGCAGTTGCTTATTCACCTTATGTGTAAATTGGAACGAGAGGTAGGAAATCTGTTCCTTTTCTGACGTTTATAAATAAAGGCAATGCAATGAAAAGACTTTTTATTCGTTTTAATGTTTCCATATCATTCACATGTCAAAAGCAGAAAATCACTTGCAACAAGTTGCAAGATCTATCAAAAGTTTTGGCTATAGAATCATAGATACTCATAAAGAAAAGAAGTTATTTCTAAGGGAGGAGCAAATAAGTAACCAGTACAAAAACACATTAATTCTGATACTTTGATTAAAAATAGGCGAAAACAATGAACAGTGAACATTTGATTAATGTATCTAACTGCTCACAGTAATGCTCAAAATGGATATTTGCTACTCTTTCTAAAGGCTGTTACAATTTTTGGCCTACAAAGGAACCTTAAATAATATCATTACTTACCAATTACAATATCAGTATCCTCTCAACTATTTCCTATAATCCAATATCGCATTTGTCTTTTTAAACGAAAACGTTCAGTAACTGTGATGAGAAAAATTACAGCGAGAAAATAATTACCTAAATAAGTCAGAATTCTTGTCGACTTTGATTTTAAACTGTCCGTCTTCTCTCACTTTACCTTGCTCCACGATTCCACCAGAGGAAACATTCATTGCCTACAAAACATGAACAATCCCAACGAATAACACATGAAACATAGTCAATAGAAGGACCACAGTCCATAGTCAATAGGAGGAATAGTGTTTTTTCTTGGACTGAGCTTGAAATAATGGCTAAATACAAACTTTCAGCATTTTGTCAAACACTTTTCAGGGTACAAAATGTCAGACTATTGACTGAGAACTTTAAGCTAGGGAATATATATAAATGAAATAGGCTGATTATTCCTCGTTCGAAGGATGAAACGCGTTACGCAAAAATAATAAATTGTCTTATGTCAATGTCTTTCCAAAACATTTTTCTTTATATATTTCCAGTTATGGATCGAAAACGCGAGCACATGACTGTAAACCTTGACAAACCAGTTCAGTTGCCTATTGAAAATATTACCAATGGAGCCGAAGGGTGAAAACTAACTCCTTCTGTCTACACAAAAGTGATTTTTTTAACTTTTATGAAAATAGATTTGAAAACTGCTAAATGGAATACACTCGGGCTTTATCAATTATCAGAAACATGTTGTAGACAATGGCGTCACACAATTTAGGGCAACTTAGTTCGCTAAGCAAGGGCCCTCGACCAAAATAGACCCCCAAATTATTTGTATGTCCTTATTCTCAAGACTTCGCTAAAGTTGGCCTCATTTTAAAACGCTTTATGGTTCTTTATCTGAAGCTTCTACAAATTAACAAGAAAAATTATTATTTTCTAATCTTGCTATTGTGTATGGAACTTTCTTGCAGTCCGTTCATAGGGACCCCAACTCAGTTTTCTATAGGGCCCCAGGTTGTCGAATTGGAATTATTCACAAGCACCTTGAACATCCAGCACTTGACCATGAATGTGATGTGGTGTACGGTAAACTTTTCTACCACCTGACTCTGCCCATGACGCAGGTCGCTAGATAGTAAAAAACTCCCCATTTTTGTAAAAATCCTTTTTTCAAAGAGCTACCACACTCCAACATAGCAACGGTCCTAAGTGTGTATATTTTTATTTGATTGTATTTAAATAACCAAATGACCATTCCATGTGAAATTATATAAATCGTTGGATATTAAATCAACACAGTTTCAAACAAAATTGTGAGTATATATGAAAATTGGTCATAACTCCCAGAATCTCTTTTAATAGACCTAATAAAGGCAGTGGAATCATTTTTGAACACAACTTATTATGTCCTTTGAAATGAGCGAACGTCCAGCTTTAAAGTTTTGAGAGTCACCAAAAGACATTCCAGGAAGATACTATAACTAGAAAGGGTAGTTACTACGGAATAAATAAAGGAAAATCAAATTTATATTGTGATTAGCAACCTGCATTCCGTAACATATTCCAAGTACCGGAACTCCAATGTTGAAAATTTCATCATCCCATTTTGGTGCCGCAGGATCAAAGACACTTCCTGGTCCACCTGATATGACAATGGCCCTAGAAATTGTATTTAATTTATGCACTTTTCAACACATGAAGAAGGAAAGAAGAAATCATTCAGTAACCATCATATTTAGCTTGTTGTTGCTTACCTCAGGCGAGCACTTCCACACAATCACAAAATTGGGCGTTTCCCAAAATCTTCAATCTTAAGGGTGTGGTCAGCAAAAATGTTTATCAGGGTAAACCTCTGCACCTTCTGCTGTCTCTCAAATCTTCCAACCCTGGCTACACTACTGCATATATGACAAGAATCTTGATCTAGATTAAAACTTCCAAAATAGGAAGATTTATAGGATTAAGTCTGTAACTTTTACCAGAATACTTTTTAGTATAGTTTTGGAAAATTGATATTTTTCTTGGCAATTTTTGGTACACCTGGCATGAAACATCAAGTTTAAAAGAAATGACTTACTTGTAACCCTTAGCTTTAATTGTCTTTGCTGGAGTTTCCAATGGAAGAATGATAGTATTTACATTCAATTCACGAACCTTTCTATCAATCACCTGGAAAAACAAAAGATCTTTCAAATATTATAGCCAAACTGAAAATGACGGGGATTGACATTTGGCAAACAGAGAAATGGATGCCAGATTTTAAAAGCCTGTGTAATTATGGCTTATTGTGAAATCATTTAACCGCTCTCTTGTGAAGTGCTTGTGATTGGAAGACAGAGCTATATATTCTTTGGTGGGTTGACAAAGACGGTTTTGAAGTTATAATTCTGAGTCTCACGCCAGGCCTTGTGAGGAGCAAAAGGCAACCTTCAACTGTGCGGAACACCTTCAACTTTCTATATCCTCAATTGAGCATCATCAAATACCATCCTCAATGAAGGTCCTGGAACTTTCTAAGCAGGTGCAAAGATGCTTGGTCGAGCTGGAGAGCCTCTCTTTGCAAGGCCAACCCACACTTACAGTTTTCATCTCTTATCAGTATTTGGAATGCATAATTATAATTTTACCTGCAAGCTTAGAACCTTTAACTTGCACGTTGTTGCAACTGCAACTATGTGCATGCTATATTCTTTAATTGAGTAAATTAGATAATTTATGCTAATTATTTGGGTTTAATTTTGTTCAGGAGTTTCTAGAGAGAGATCAGCCTTTTTCTCGTCTGGAAAATAAGCAAAAACTTTAATTTTTAATATTTTGTGTACATTTAATAGCTTTGGGGACCTCTAAAGAAGCTATAGGACAAATCTTGTGTGTCAACTTGGAATTTCGGAATGTGAATTTGGGTGTGCCAGAAGCTTTTCAATGAAAGTACAGTGCACATATTTAGTTGGAATTTCTACTCATCTGAATATATCTAAATCAAAAGTAGTTTCAAAAGTCAATTATGGGCTTCAAAAGTAGCTCACATGCATGATGAATTTGACTATTTACAAAGAAAAATAGACTAAGCAGAAATACCAAACATAACAATAGCCATTCAGGACCAGTTACCCATACCTAAATTACCCCCTAATTCAAAGTGCACTCACAAAACCTGTAAAAATTATCCAGACTGTGCCCCAAAATACTGTGATGGTTATAAGCTAAGGACTGTCCCTGGACAGTTTCCCATTTAGTTTGAGTGGATCCACTAGCACAAACTATTCATTGCAAAGGAATAGGTTGCAAAGGATTAAAAAAGAAAACATTACTTCCAGACTGGAAACTTTGCAACTGCAGGCCCTAAATCGCCCACATTTAGAAAATTTTGCACAAGTTCTTGCCAAACTGGAAACTTTGCTGCGCATTTGCAGTATATTGCCAGCGAACACATCTGAGCCCTTTTGCACGCAAAATCCTCTACCATTATTAACTCTAATCATTTACCATTATTAACTTCAAAGTAGCTAAGAATGTTTAATTTCAGGTGCCTAGTCTCAAATTTTCAAAATTAACTGTCAGTGTAAGAAACAAAGTTTCCAAACTGGAGCTCTTGTGGTGTTAATAATGTACAATTTTATTAAATATGCAATAAAATGCAATTGGAAAATTAGAGTGAGCAGGCAATTTATTGCATGCTTGTGGCAAAGTTTCCAGTTTGGCATTCCTTTAAAAAAGAGGTTAATATCGCTTGAAAGTGTAGATGATCATTCAGTTCTTAATAATTGACATTATCTAATAATAACTTTGATAGAAAACCTTGACTGCTAAAACAACACTGAGGCTACTTCTCAGTTTTTGGAATCGAGAAAATATACACTCCCTTCAAGCTGTTTAGCCTTTAGGTTACTAGGTATGGCTGAGACTCTTCCATCAGGGGGTTGAAGCCTACAGTTCTCCTCTGAGTTGGCACCTATGTGTATCTTA
This sequence comes from Rhopilema esculentum, assembly GCF_057945365.1. Taxonomy (NCBI): domain Eukaryota; kingdom Metazoa; phylum Cnidaria; class Scyphozoa; order Rhizostomeae; family Rhizostomatidae; genus Rhopilema; species Rhopilema esculentum. Next base: position 1,426,666 of record NW_028300847.1, read on the forward strand.
TCAACTCCTATGCTTTGGACCATTAAACAGGCTCTTTGCCAAGCCTAATTTTGCACTGACATGCATGGTGGATATCAGTTCTCCTCTGAATGATTTCAAGAGATTGTCTCTATATACAATACATTCATTGATCATACTTCTGTCAAAAAATTGTTGGCAAAACCGTGCTTTGGTAGATCAATAGAGACGATTCGCTTTTATACCTCTGGCGTTATTTGTAATATGATTAGGCCTTCATCTTCACAAGAATTAATTGATAAAGTTACCACACACAATAGCTGACTACAATTTGAAATACAAACTTAACAAACCTTTCCATACTGTGCTCCAGCATCAAGAATAACAACACTTTCAGGACCATTTTCTGCATCTTCCATATCTATATCATTGTTCATTTTGCAGAATTATGTCCCTGGCACGCTACTTTGGACCACAAATGAAGTTCCAATTACACCATCAAAATGTTCACGTGAGTTGATTGAATTGAATTCACTATTCACTTCAATCCTCAACGTGTTTACTTGTCATCATCATCATCATCATCATTATTATCAATTAAATTTACCAAAGTACAATTAAATACTCAAATAAGCTCTTTACATCTAAATGAAAAATTAGAGCTTTTTATGGAAAAAAGAAAACTTAATTAATAAAGTAACAGTACGAACATGATTAAGCGACAGCTATTAAATTTTATATAAATTTAGCCAAAACAAACAAGGAAAGAGAAGCAACAACTACAACAAAGAACCTAGTCTGCTTTACAGGAAGGCGACCTGCATTTGTTTTTGGTACCTGAAAATTTCCCTTATAAGTCTTGCAATATTGGCCCACAGTCTTTGATTGTTGTCTGTCTTTGTCATCAATATTTGATATTTTAGTATAGACGGGTATTTAACAAAATAGCTAGGAATGTAATCATTTCTTATATGCGAGAAAGAAGGGCATTTCAAGAGTGTGTGCAACTCGTCTCCGATTTCATTGGATGAACACATATTACATATTCTTTTATCACAACTTGTAATAAATCCCATATTTCCTCGATCCAACGGCCGGGACACTGATTAATTTCAGCACATTTTTTAGGGAAACCTATTCCAGCGAGGCGCCTTTTCAAGGGGGCGCTATATTTTAAACTTCAAGATATAAGCAGAAAACAAACTAATCTAAAGATGAAAATTGTATAATGTCAAAATAACAATCTCAATTTATCGTAAAAGCTCTATCAAGACCTCTCTCTTATACATAAGCCCCTTCTCTTTTCAGACCCTTTATCAAGCAACAACTTTTAAACAAGCCCTCCCCTCTATTTATCCTGGTGATGAAAAGAACCGTAACTGATCATCAAAATGAAAAAGTTCCGATCTCAGAGAAGAAAACTAACACCTTTTATGGTTTTAATCCAATATTGGAAAAAATCAAAAATTAATCTTGAAAAAAGTGGGGTGGACATGTCCAGCCCAGTCCATCCGGTAAGCCTAAATTCTTCAAGAGAAACCTCTTTCACACGTTTGTTGATTATCAGTCTCAAACTGTACTTTTCAAACTCAAACTGTACTTTAAAGCTGTGAGAAAAACCTGATTGTTTTGTCCTAAAACTGCAAACTTCTTACCAGAGACTAAATGTCAAGCAAAGAATTTCTACACTAAAATCCTTCCTTTTTATAACCTTGAAAATCGACTAGTGACTTTTAAATTGAGGCCTTTGCTTCACCAGGTAGCTATTAAGCACATAGACCCATGTTTTATTGGCAAACGAATCATTATTTATAAATTAAGAAATCTCTATAAATTAGTTTTTACCTTGTTACGTTAGATGATTAGTAAAATATTTAACAGTTTACCTCGTTCTTTGACTCATAGTTTTTGGCATTACTATAACCACTTTTTGAAACCAAATATCTTCTGTATCCATATTTCACACTCTGAAGCTTTGGCAGTGATAACCAGCGTACATCGACAGTGTAGACTATATTGTTAGTTGCTATCCGACAATTCTGCGAGATATGGAGTGCCACAAAGTTTCACATTGGGTGCATTCTTGCTTATGATATAATTGATCGTAGTTGCAAATGTATAGAAATGTATGGGTGTCATCTGCATATTGTGACAAAGGATAATGTTCCTATTTACCAAAAGACCATTGGCATTTTCTCTTGGTGTAATGCAAAACATTTAACAAATACATCATTATGAATTTGACTTGATTTTTTCGAGTTTGTACATTCTATTAAAAGCTCTTTCATTTGACTTTGGTCTTTTTCAAATGATTACTTGCTATAGCAATATAAGCAGATAACTTTAGAAACCAATAACAATAAGCATTTTTGAAGGAATATGAGACATATTTGTTTACTAGAAAACAAATGGAGACAGTATGATCGGTCAGAAGACCTTCGTCCTGATTCAGAAAACTGAACAGTGGTTCATATAAGATGAAGATATAACTTTAAGAAGAATGAATATGCATCTGTCCTATATTTTCATTGTTATACTGTAACGCGTTTGTTGACCTTACAATCCATAATGGCCGCTTCTTGAATATACCGTAGTTTTTGGAGTCATTTATAAAGAAGCTGCAAGGAAAATACAATAACAGAAGCTGTCCCAAAGACCGCATTATTCAGGAAAGAGAAAATTATTAAGACAGAAAATAACAGGTGAAAGGGTTTAACCTTTCAAACTCTCTAACATTGCACTGGAAAGAATTTAAGCACTTTTAGGCCTGCAAGTTTGCAAATAAAGTAAGAAAAAGGAACACAGTTGGTATTAGACTGCAAATTTTCCAGTAAGCGCAATATTCATATTTTCATTTTTTTCAAGGAAATTGTATCAGTAAAAAATAACTAACCCTTTTGAAAAAAGCCGCATTTTTCTGAAAAATTAAATTCTTAGAGACTGTGGCGTAACTGAAAATAGGGTAAGGGCTTTTTGACTAAAAATGAAGTTTTGCTAATTGATAACTCATTGCAAAACATTTTTTATATGCAATAGTAGCAGCTATCAATCTACACTCTTTAAGAGATGAAACAAATCATAAATGCATTTATGAGGCAATCGATGCAAATGCATTCAAAATACGTCACAATAGCCAGTACATATGTAGCAAAGAGAACCAGAATTTTTTTCTTATTATCAAAACCAAAAGAATTCTGAAACAAAAAAATGATTTTGTACTCGTTTATTTTTCTACTCAGATACTTACAATAAATTAATAATCAGTGCAGCAAAGAAAATTGGAGTTCAAAACTAAATTTTGAAGATATACTGCCTACAAAGTTACAGAAAATTAAATTTATAAATTTTGAGATATGTCGTAAAGGAATAAATCAAGTTTGGTAATGATAAGATTTGTTTATGATACCTTTATAAACACTTAAAAGAAATCAACACGTAGATGGTAAGCAATTAAAACAAAACAATTATTAATCTTTGCATTAAAATATTTATAAACCATTCTATTGATAACCATCCTTTCATCGCATTGACATCATTTTTACAAACTCTAAAATGGAAAACAGCGGTATACGTAAGCAGGTTTAGGAAATAACCGAATAAGATGGAAATAACTTTTTGATACTTCCTTAGTATTTCTAACAAACAATGACAAGACGTTTTTGCAAACAAACAATTAATGTGAAAGCATAGTCAGTCTCTAATATGAATTGAATAAACAAATAAAGACTTCATAAATCGGCAAAGCTATATACTGGATAAATGGGAACGAAGTTGTGTGCAAATATTCTATTATTTTTTCTTCTATTTCCTTTTCAGCGTCCAGAGGAAGAACATCCTTATCTCCTTTTCCAAGAAGCATTGTATAGTAAATCTAAATCAAGTCATTTTTCTGTGGATACCTCTTTGTTTAAAGAATTCTAGTTTTATGTTTCACATTGTTTACTCAAACACTTGAATACGAATTCAAACAGAAAACTCCATTCACGAGAGTTCTTTCTCAATTCCAGGCCCATTTTGCCTATTCAGAACATTCAAAGAAAGAATCACTGTGAAAAATAAACATTTTGGAGAAAAATGACCGATGATGGGCAGAGAAGTGACCAAATCTAGCTTGAGACAGCCATCAGATGAAAAGTTACAATAAAATATTTGCTGTTGGGTAGGGTGCCATGGCGTGTCCCTTGAAAAGCCAGCGGTTGCCTAAATTAGAGTCCCTATTTCATCATACAAATCTTTATTCTATTTCCTTTGAAGATAGGTTCAAAGAGTCACATACCTTCATAGTTGACTTGTCCATCTCCATCAATATCAGCCTCTCTTATCATCTCATCAACCTCGTCATCAGTTAGCTTCTCCCCAAGATTCGTCATAACGTGTCGCAGTTCCGATGCACTGATGTATCCGTTGCCATCGCGGTCAAACACCCGAAATGCTTCACGAATTTCTTCCTCCGAATCTGTTTCTTTCATTTTCCGTGCCATCATGTTTAAAAATTCAGGGAAGTCAATCTCACCGTTGCCTGAAATGAATATTTTGAAGTTTTTCCAGTGAAAAAGAAAGCCATGCTGCATGCGGCGATATGAGTGATCTTTCAAAAACCAATAGGAAAATTAAAATGTTGCACATGCTACCTTGAATACTAATGATCGGACCCCCTCTGGGATTATAATTTCCCAACCCCATTTTTTCTTACCTACCTTCCATTAACTTTGTAACAACTGGAATAGAAGTGTGCATAATTTCTCGATTGTCCATCCATTAAGTAACTTATCATTAACCTTTTCTTTAAGATATAAAACTTTGTCAAGACCGAAGTGCTGCATGAATTGAAGAAACAGGTTCTAAAGTTTGGATAACTAATAAACCTTTTTTCAGTTCACGTCATAAATAAACCGTGAATGTAGGGTACGAAAACTGAGACATTGCTGTAAAATCATATCCAAAAAGCAGTGCAATAATACTTTTCTAACCCTCCTGTTTATTCAGTATACTGAAGTATGCACAGACCGATGAACAGTAAGTTGAAGCGAGCTCAATAACGTGTCAAACTTTTTTGGTCAACTCCTTTGAAACTGACAGTAAAATTTCACTTCTTTGCTTTATCAAGATTGATTTAACATTAATGCATTCTTTCAAAAGTGAATTTTGGTTCTGTTCTACAGCTGACTTGCATCTTTATATCATTAACTCATATTAGCTTTGTCCATGATTTGTGATATTACCCATGCTATTAAGCAGAGCCAAGGCAGAGCTCAGGCACAGCCCAGGCAGAGCTCAGGCAGAGCTCAAGCGTAGCCCAGAGATAACCCAGGGATAGCCCAGGGATAGCCCAGGGATAGCCCAGGGATAGCCCAGGGATAGCCCAGGGATAGCCCAGGGATAGCCCAGGGATAGCCCAGGGATAGCCCAGGGATAGCCCAGGGATAGCCCAGGGATAGCCCAGGGATAGCCCAGGGATAGCCCAGGGATAGCCCAGGGATAGCCCAGGGATAGCCCAGGGATAGCCCAGGGATAGCCCAGAGATAACCCAGGGATAGCCCAGGGATAGCCCAGGGATAGCCCAGGGATAGCCCAGGTATAGCCCAGGGATAGCCCAGGGATAGCCCAGGGATAGCCCAGGGATAGCCCAGGGATAGCCCAGGGATAGCCCAGGGATAGCCCAGGGATAGCCCAGGGATAGCCCAGGGATAGCCCAGGCATAGTCCCGGGATGGCCCAGGCAGAGACCAGGTAGAGCCCAGGAAGAGCCTAGGCTAAAAGATAATACTCTTAGTGAGCAAAAGTATTGCACAGGTTTGACAATTTGGTAATGGTGACCGCGTTGTCAACAACAAAGTGATCTAAATTCAAACCACTTTTGTGAAGCCATTAGGCGTCTTTTTATGGTTAAAATCTAATGGAACCAAACTTTTAACCGTTGACAACACTTTCAATTTAAGAATTGAAAATTTTAACTTTTTATTGGACAGTCTCCCAGCTTTGAAACTTTTGTGAGACTTGCTAAAATTTTATCAAAAAGTTTAGTAACAGGTTCTGTTAATTGCGACATGATCAGTTCAGAAAACATTTGCAAGATTAATTTAGGTGTTGAAGTACCAAGTTGATCATAAATGGCCTTGTATTTGGTGGAAAGTGGCATATACTAGGCCATTTTATTATGTCCACTCTTTTACAGCCATTGAGGCACTCGAGTGAACCTGTTTATAGTGGGTATTTTGGTATTTTCATTTAATGAGAGGACGAAATGTTGTTTTACGCAATTTTCAGCATTATTTTTCCCTACTACAAAATCGCAATAGGTTGGAAAACAGAGGCTTGACGATTTGCGACACTTTTAATTGATTGAATTTTGCTGCAACATATCACGAAGCGGCCACTGCGATTAGGCCAAGCGCGGCTCCAGAAATTTCCGGCCAAAACATTTAGCCTATTCTTCAACAAAAGTAAGAATAATAAGCAGTTCTAGACACCGAGTCATGAAGTAAGTATCCATGAGTTCAGATAAACTTTTTTACTGCAAATCTTTCATAGGTACTTCAATCATTATGGTTCAATTTTTGTGTTTTTGCAAATGTCGATATTGTTTAGAAATAGGCAAAAATCAAGCATACTCTTGCTTTTACTATTTTCAACATCAAACCTTGATAAATTTTCCAACATATTCCAGTTAAAAAGTCATTTTACAACTCATATAAAACTTGCTATGGCCACTTGAATTTTGGTTCGCTAAAATATTTTGCTGCAGTGCCGCCATTTCGGATTCAGCCTGTGCAATACCTTTTCTCACTAAATGTATTTTAAAGCGTACCATCGGCATCTACTTCATTGATCATATCTTGCAGTTCAGACTCAGTTGGGTTTTGCCCAAGATTTCGCATTACAGTGCCAAGCTCCTTTGTTGTTATGCATCCATCGCCATCTTTATCAAACAGTGAAAAGGCCTCTTTGAATTCTACAAAACATACAAGGGATGAGACAATGTTTCTTAAAACTGAAAATTTGCAATGCAGTGTAATTTTTGCTTTATATTCTAGCTTTGTTGTACGCTTGCAGAGCCTGACAAGCAGGAGAAAGAAAAAGCTCTCTAAAAGTAATCTTTAGATACAAATAACTCTAAAAGTCGGGTAGGATCAGAATTTTAGACAAAGTTTTCTTACTGCAAACAATGCACGTAATTCAACGGAAGAACTTTAAAGATAATCTGCTATGAAAAGTTCATTAAAATGTTTTCACTATGGTAACAAAAATACACTACAAGCTGAGAGCGAAATTTTTTCATGGAAAACGACGGTTATTATTGAGGCTTGTACCTAGTTTGGTGCTAGCGAAATATTGGGTTACTGAGGTTGCTCAGTTGAAATGGCGTATAAACAGTCTATGAAACATCTGTACGAAATGTTAAGGAAAACCCGGTAAATTCTAAGAAAACATATGGTGGATATTACCTGCAATCTGATCATCTGTAAGCTGAGGAACACTCTAAAAATAAAGTCAAACAAAGGTCAGAAACTAAGGTTGTCAAATAACAGTCCAAAATAGATTTTCAAGATTTTTGGTAGAAAATATGTCAGCAAAGTCATCTGCTAACAAGATCAATTGCAATTCGATCTGCAATTCGATTGCTAAACTCTTTGTAGAGCTGTGGGCGTTTTTCCATTGAAAAGAAATTTGACTTCTTCCGACTACACTCTGTTGCGAAAACAGGCCCTCGCAGAGGTTATGGTTTATGGGCAAAGTACGGTCTAGACATGTGTGGGTTGACCGAAGACTCAAATGTCAACACTATCTCGGGATAATAATAATGGCGTACGCATGTGTGGAACTGTATACTTCCCTCCGGAAAAATATGTTTTTAAAGTTTGCTTGATAATTCATTGAAAAAATGAAAGAATACAAGAATGAAAAATGTAAGAATGAATGATCCTTTTCAAGAAATCTTCATTTAGTTGTTCTTCAAACTTATCATACCTAAACACTTCCTTGTTCCAGAAATCATTGAAAAATTTAAAAGAACTGATCTTAGTTGGCTTCAAATCCTAGCTGGGTTTCCTCTGGTGCTGAAGTGAGGATCTGAAGTAGATTCTGTACAGATATTTATTTTGGACATCAGGTTTTCCCTTTTAATAAAAAGTACTCTGTGATAACCATACCTTCTAAGCCTTGTACACAAGGCCTAAAGGCTTACATGAAGTTAACGATTTAAATTAGTAGTACATAGCGGAACAACCACTAAATTTACTTCTAGATATATTAACCTACCACCTAGGTGGTTTGTTTGAGTGGAGCGTCTGGAAAACCTGGCAAACATATATTATATTTGTGCGAATAAAGGAGAGACCACGATAGCAGGCTGCTCGAACTCCGGAGGAAATCTTGCGACGAAAAATTGATAAAACAGCAGTATATAGGGAACACCACAACGCGACGAGAATAAACACCAACAAACACACAAATCAGTGAATCACACTCAAATCAAACACACAAACAGCACACAAACCGGCTTACATTTCACCCCGGCATACAGGGCTTCATCGAGCAAAATATTATATTTGCTTGGAAATTCCAGAACTGATCAATATTGTTATTTGATAAATATATCTATTCGTATTGATATTCAGAATAATCAAACATGACCTGGCAAATTGAATTTGTATTTCTATGTCGCTGGCTTTTGAAACTCAGGATTCACTTTGGGAATGCTTTATGTATACGTATGTGATTTTCACGACGTATAGCATTCTTATAAGTTCGTAGCTTTGTATTAGTTATTTCTTGCTGTCAAAGATTTATAGTTTGCTTGTAAATATGGTTATGTTGGTGATGGGCCAGGTCGGCCTACAAGCCTTTATAAAAAAAGATCAACTTTTTAAACTAAAGCTTGTTGATGAAAACTTTTTTGCAGCAGTTGATATTTTTGTTAATATAATATTCATTTAAAAACTTCTTTTTTGCCATGTGACTAGCCAGCTCAATAGAGATTTAATGTTATTGAAGTCGGTGAGTGCTTGATAAATGGTGCTGCTTTCGGGTAGAACACAAACTGGTCTTTTGTCTCATTTAGTAAAAGAAAATTAACAATATTTTCTACTTTCTTTTGACAGAAGTTGATAAGAATGATAATGAAGTCGAGAAAAATACTAGATCATTAAAATACTGTGGGTGAACAACAATGCAGTCCTGCAATAGAATAGAAATTGGGCTAAGACAGGATTAGATTTCTTCTATTTTCGATATTCTTTAATTTGTGAAGTTTGACCGCAATGCATACAAAATTACGATTATTTTAAATTGAAAGGCAGCTTGATGAAAGTATAAACAAGGGTTCTTGCATTAAATGATCCTAAAGTCTAGTTTAATACAGAGCGCTATGGATTTGATTTTGTTTTGCTAGACAAGATAAGGTATTATTAATCGTCTCTTTCATGTTCAATATGTCAATAAAACAGAATGTGAAGGCGATAAAACAGAATGTGATTAAACTTTTCATAAAATTTTCATCTAATTATGACAAAACGGAGAGAAAATGGATTCCATGTTCCTGTTTACTTTAACTGATGTCCTTGGTATGGTTTTAATGTAATTAAGTTTTTTTTAATTGAAATTCATAAAACTTGATAGATTAAACTCTTTATTCGATTTCTTTGACAGACGATTTCTAAACCCAGTCTCCAAGAAAATCCTACAGCAGTGCTTCACTTGACCGCACCATCAACCTCAAAATGTTATGCTTTAATTATCAGCTCCAAATTTCACTTTCACATACAGAAAGGGGCTGAGAGGTATTTTAAGCATTGTTACACTGTACAGTGTTACACTAAAAAAAGCCAGACGAAAGGCTGCTCTGTTAAATTTTGTGCCATTTGTCCGTGAGATTACCAATGAGAAATCTCTATACTAAGTACCTATTTCGTAGTTGTTTGTCAAGACGATAGGCTTACTAGCATTCAATCACCTTGGCCCTTATACATAATCTTGTTACGGTTTTGCGCAGTATTAATGCCTGGTGAATTTTGTTTAAGTCAAACCATGACATGGCAGCTGTAGTAAACATAAGAATTCATATAGTCAGGGGCGTAACTTGGCCAATAGTTTTGGGGGGGGGGGTGAAAAGGGTTTCTGCCCTGCAAAACTGAGTGGTGCCCTGCAGACCTCGTAGCAACGGTTTGTCTATAGGTTACTAGTGAAAGCTTTATCAGTGTACACTGGTCTTTACCAAGGACAAACTTCTAAGCAATAAAAACAAACTTGAAACTTCATTGCCTATGAAATTTCTATTTCTCTACGTGAGCGTAAATTGTTTTTTATATTCACTTCATTTAATGTTGGTTTGCAAAATTAAGCTAATAAACAGCTAATTGGGGGGGGGGGTACATGATGTAGACAGCGCAACGAAATTTAACCCAGTGGGGCTAAGAGTCGAGTTTAGTGAGGTAGGAGGACCCACCATGGTTGGGTCCGACGTGAAGAAATTTTTTGAAATTATACCTTGTAAAAAGGGCTAAAAAGCATCTTTCAGACAAAAATTTAGCAAAATACTATCGTGCTAAAAGAACTGATTGTTTATTGAAAATATTATTGTTTATTGGGAAAAATAGGGAGGGGGATGTCATGCTAAAACTCTAGTGTTAGACGTTTGGGAAGGAAAGAAACGGCAACCTTTCGTTTCAGATTGCGCGTAGTTGTGAATGACAGAGAAAGATGTTGTTTTGATTGGGAGAATTTTTTTTCCTGAACAGAAATGTGCAGTTTCTTGTATCAAGAAGGCCATGTTTACACATGCAAAATCAAAACATTGCAATGATACAGAAAATGATTTACTGAATTAATGCAAATAAAAGAAAAATAATAAAAATATACGTGAAAAAGTTAGCAATTAGATGAAACAAAATCGGTATCTTAACGATTTATTTGTTATGTTTTTTAGTTCATGCACTGTTAAAAAGTAATAGAAAAAATGATAAAAAAATTCCTATCTTGACCAAAGTGAGGGACTTCAGCCCCTTATTCCCCCCCCCCCCCCCTCCCCAGTGACGCCGTGCTTGTCATGAAAATAATTTACAACTTAAATTAATTTTCATGACTCAACCTTGCCCTCATAAACATATGCATTAATCATTGCATCCATTGGCTGTGACTTTCGGTAAGACATGCTTTCGCTTTGCAAATAACGGAGCTTTTCCTTACATACCTGTTCCGTTCTCTAAAATGCAATGTCAGGAAGGGAGGTTCATAACAAATACGATATTTCCATTTCAAAATTCCTAAACGGCTCTTTAAAAACTTCAGAGGTGGCATTTCTGCGTGGCAATAAAGCTCGTCTTGGCGCCCTGCGAAATCTTCGATTGCCCTGCGAAATCGACTATTTTTTGGATTGGGGGGGTGTCACACCCCCCACACCCCCCCGGTAGTTTCGCCCCTGCATATAGTGATCATAATGGTGATCATAAAAAGGTGCATCAACATCAACATGGTGATCATAAAAAGGTGCCAAGATTTCATTAAAAAAGTGTCTTCCACCAAGAACATTATACGCTTGAAGTACAACACTGTGATCAATTTTTTGGCCGACAATCGAAAAAGACTGATTAATCAAGAATTATGTACAAGGCTTCATAACTCCTTAAATGATCTTGCACTTGAAAAACTAGGTAATCTTTTTAAAAATATTCTTACCAATACAGGGTGTTACGCAATACAAAATGCAATCTTGCTATACCAAAAATGAGAACAACTTGTGACAAAAAATCATTTGCGCATCGGGGAGCCGGACACGGAAGAGACTTGACACGGAAATGAAATTGGTCCTGACAATTTGAACTGAGAATATTCAAGGAAATCTGATCTCCATCTTTATTTCAATTTTTTGTATCACTTTTTGGTAGCTTCTTTACTTTATCAAATTACTGTAAATAGACTAAAATGCGTGCGGTATAATATTATGAATTTAGATAACGATCAATGTAAGTAAATTGTACCAGGAGAAATTTTTTTATAATAATTAATAAAAATAGGTAGAAAATTAACAAGAATTTTTACTGTAAATAGGCTTTATTCCTAACCCTTTCTATCTTTAATTATAAACAGGTTTTATCTTTAATAGTTACGCTTGTTATTTTTTTGCTGGGATAATTTGAAAGCAGTTCAATCAGTTAACTGAATTCAACCCAAGGGTAAAAAAGGGTTTAAATAAAAAAACAAAAGAAAATAAATTAATGAAAATGAATGGAGAAATGGGACAAAATAAGAGATGCTATATGTACAAATATTCAGTGCTAATTTATCGTTACCTTAACATTAATTGCTTCAGTCTGTAAGGTGGGGTTCTGCGCGAAATCACCCCCTCTTCTACGTGCATGATAGACACTCATGATCTACGAAACACCTGTTATTGTAAGCTAGCTAAGGAAAGTTTGAAAAACTCAGATTAAATAGATCCTTGCGAGAAACAGATGGATGCTTTATCAGATATAAAATGTACCAAGCTGTGGAAAGTTTCCATTAGAAGAGCACGGATGAAATTATTTTCAATTAATGCAATATATATATCCAATTAAATTCAATTAATAAATCAAATCTTCAATGAATTAATTGACATGTAAATTAATTTTCATTGTGAAGTTTTGAGGAAGGAATAATTATGATGATATATTAAAGATTTTCAAAGTAATAAAAGAGAGTTTAAAGTCACATTTAAAAAGGATTTTTTGATTATGCTGCTGATGAAAATCTGTATTTTGAAAGGTGGTATAAAATTAATGTTTAAGCCGCTATAATCTAAGAATATAATTGATTTTAAAAAATTTGATACATCGGGTTAATCTTATCATATTTTCACTATGTCATTTGTCATTACAATTTTTTCTGAGATAATTTTATTCTTTTTCAATGCCTGTTTTTCCTCTTCACTTTCAATTTATCTTTTTTCTAAAATTTACAAAAATACTTTCGTATTTCATTGGTTCTAGCTGCTAAACAGTATTGAACCAAACATTTTTACATGTTTTAATCACAAGCTGGTCACATGAACGTGATAGCTTTTTCTATAAATGTACTTCAATGAAATAAACTTTTCTCTGAGTTAGTTTTTACTTTACTTTTATAGTTAATTTACAAATAAAAGTAGGGCGTTTTTTTAATATATAATGAATGTCGAATGAGCATTTTGAGTTTTAGCACAAAACCATCAATGCATTTTTCTGATACTTTGATACATAGAGGAGTAAAAAGACGTAAAATATACATCGCCTTACCTGGCTGAAAATTGTTTATAAGCTGTAAATGTGAAAGATCTAGTCCAAAGACAAAACCACAGTAATAAATATTGAATATCATATTAAGTAGAAAATACAAAGTACGACAAATATGTCGACGAAAGAGTTTCTAGACTTGAATGAAGTTTTATATTGATTCTAAAGCAGTAGCTTTTAGCTTTTATCGTCAATGAATTTTGCTGTATCAATCATTAATTTTCTGCAGAAGACCACACTTCTTGAACAGGTGATGATTAAAGTTTGTTACACTTCACAATAGCAAAACTCTTTCTATAAAATTTTAATGAAAATAGATTTGCTTTTGGGACGAAATTCTAAGGTGATAAACCACTTTTTTTATCTGCTTGATTACAAATGCTGTTGTTATCACAAGCTGCAAGTGCTGTTGTTATCACAAACTATGTTCTTTATCTGCACAGAGTAATGATGTCATCCACGTATAAAATTTTGATTGTCTGAGTGGTAGGTGAAAGCTGTTCAAAATAGGCAATATCTAATTACTTGATGCAATAACCCGAAGAAAGTTAACGTTTGCATGCAGTTACAGCAAGATTTGTCGCCGCAGAACATTTCACAGAGTAATGTTGCAATTCATTGTGTATTATTGGATCCTTAGTTTTGAACTTCAATAGATGTATGGTTGATTTATTGACATAAGCCATAAAACAGTCAAGAATCTATAACAACATAAGGGCTCTTTTGCCTAAAATGCATAACGACAGTTCTAATGAATTGTGGGTCATGGCAAAAAACGCTAACGCGTAGCTATCTAGACGAATTATTTTCTGAAAAAGGGCTGCCTGCCAGTAAAGCATGATATGCAGGCGTTGCGTTGACATTTTTAAATGAATATCATGTTGAGATGAGCCTCAAATGTTTCTTGTCCAAAAGCTATTCACCCTTCTTGTGAAGAAGTGCTTGTTAATATATTACCAAATTTACAGAAATAAATCAAAAGTTCAACTGGCATCACAGGTAAAAGCAAATGCCGTACATCTTTAAGTTACCATTAGCAAGCAAAACTCACCATTTTATAACTGTTTATTTCCAGATGAAAATTTCCAGTTCTCTCTGCTTAACCTCTGAAGGAATCAATCAATTTGCGCAAATGCCTTGCTGCAATCCTTGTAGAAAACCGCGTGCTAACAGCTGACAATAACAAAACTAGACGTGTGGCTTTGTCAAATGAACCTCATTGGCTGTCTTTCTCCTTTGTTTGTTTTCACCGACGCTTCATCGTTTTTGCTAGAATCAAAGCTTCACTTACAAGAAAACCCAGTTTTTCTTGATTTTGAAGAGAAATTATTTGTTTAGAATACTTAAAAAACTTACCTCCAACACCAAACAAACAATTTTGCAAGAGTTTTACTGCTTGCTTTCTTTGGAATCTGACTACAGAAGCACTTGGTAAATAGAAGCATTTGATTTGATTTATTTGGTACCTTTGCTCTTTAAAATAACATGGAAGCAAACTATGGCACATTATTGTTAACTGTAATGGTCTATGCAGATACCATTGATTTGTATGAATTTTATGACAAAAAGCGACAATATTAACAGAACAGTAATATCTCTCTCTTAGATAATAGAGACAACAGAAATTCATAGCTCTACGCGACAAACGAATAAAGTTCGACGCAACAATTCAATCGAGCCAAAATACAACGACCTTTAGTAGAACGCAGGAGTCTAACTCAATTCTTACTAAGGAGGCTGCCGAAGGGCAGCGAAAATTATAAGAAAAATTTTTGATCGTGTATGTGTCTTTTTTTAATTATGGTTTGTAAATGTACCGAGTTACCTAAGTATGATTTGTCATACAATACACGGGATCTCTTAAAATCCTTGGCCCAAAAAGCCAGTGACCGAAAACACAACAGAAATTAAATCTTTTTTTTAATGGCGATGTCAAATTGTTTGCATCCATAGAAAATGCAAAGAACTTCAGAAAACAATACTAGAAAAACTAAATTTGAGTTTGAAATGAAAAAAGGCAGGAACCGTTCAGATTCCAGCTGCCACCGGTCAAAGTTAAAACAATGTGTAACCACCTGATACTTCGTTCTTTAAGGTCAGTAATCACAGGTTCCTAACAAAACAGTAGTTTTTTTACTGAGTAATCAGTTTTAGGTGGCAAGTTCTTGCAGCAAGAAAAACATGCATGATTTGTGAAAATGCAAATGAAATTTTGCGTTATTTGTTCGTTGATCAGTGAAGACTCAGTTAGCTCATCGTGAGATGCGGCGTCCTTCTAGCTTGCATCTGCATGGCATGCGAAATTACGTTAAATAGATTGTTCCAAGCACTCTTTATTTCATACTTTGTTACTGCCTTTGAATATTTAATGAAGAAAGAACTAAAAGAGAGTTGTCAACATTTTCCTTTGAAGTTCTGAAGTTATAGATTGGAGGCAAGGAATTCTTTAAATGGTCTAGATAAATGAGTTTTTATCCATTTTGGTCCAAGTATTTTGCCTGTTTGGACAACGTTTTTGCTGGCACAAAATAGAGACAGATACCTTAAAGGCATTTAACTGTAGATATTCAAAATAGGTTCTTCACATTATTGATCAGAACAACAAGAATATGGACAATTTTGCCATTCATACACTGACTGAATAGAAATGCAGCAGCTTGTGTACTCGAATTTTAACTATTGTCCTTTAATTTGGTATTTTTCATCTTCAAAATCACTTCAGAAAATTGAAAGGATACAAGAACGCGCGCTAAAATTTTTGTACAATAATTATAAAAGTTCCTATGATGATCTTCTTATTAGGTCAAAAAAGTGTAGAGTGCAAGTTGCTCGTCAGAGAACCCTCTGTATCGAAATATTCAAGACAATTAGAAATTTGAATCCACCATTTATGCATAGCATTTTTAGTTCAAGAACATTAAAACATCCTTCTCGGAAACCTTAAAAACTTAAATAACTTTCGACCAAACCAAGTAACTTTCGTTTCCAAGAGCCTTAAAGCCATAGGACCTCAGATCTGGAACTGTCTGCCAAATGAACTAAAATCAGCTGACAATCTTAACAGCTTCAAACGTATGATAACACGATGGGATGGTCCTAGCTGTAAATGCAACGTTTACAAATTTAATGATATCGATTTCCTGTAAATTTTGTCCATTCATATCCAAGTTGCTTCAAATATTTAGCTTATGTATGTACGTATTTATTTCCTTAGTTATTTCCTCTTCATTTGTTATACAGTAGATTCGATTTAGATTAGTTGCATGTGTATATTTCCATATATATATGCATGGCTAGAAGCAATATCGAATTAAAATGTGGTTACAAATTAACAAACAAACAAACTTGCTAGATTCCATCAGCTATAGCAATTTTATCACAAATTTGCACTCTAATGAAAGGCATTGATAAGCTAAGGAGGATCGATATTTTTGCTACTATGAGTTGTTTGCATATATTACTATTAGTATAGCTATTTTTTAAATACTGTTGAGCTATCACCACAAAGGCTTCGGGAATCCAAGGGCTTCCCTTGAGAAAATTTTAACAACTTTTATCACAAATCTGTTGAAAAATTCTGGCAACTAAACAAGCTCTTTCAACCATTCGACTTAATGCAAAACAGAGCCACTACTTGACTTAACTGGTTGGCTCAGTATCTTGTGATTTCATCAGATAACAAAGATTTACAGACTTTTCTACAAAATTCGGGATGTCAAATCTCGGGCTGTTAACTGTCCGGTTCGCCGCTGTCAAGCATCGGCACTATGCAACTGGGAACATGGGTTTAATTGCATTACCGCAAGTCATTGAACAAAACAGGACCAAGCTTTAATAAAGTTCGGTTGCCTTGGACTGCAAGATTAGCTTTGTAGCTGCCAAAAAACAAGCCTAATTTTTAGGCCATGGTGAAGCTAGCTACTCTTAGATTTATGCTTGTGTATGGATGATCCTGTATGCATCATGTTTAGCGCAAGGTGTTTGGAATTATCATTGAAGGTCAAAACTACAAACCACCCATAAAGACAAGCTTAGAAAACCAGCACTTTGGATTTTGGTAATCTCTTTTAAGCACGAGAATTAACCATCTAGGTTTTGAGTAACGCTTTTCTAGGCTACGTGAGAGTTCCGTAATCAAGGAAAACGTTTGATTACTCTCTGCAGGGTCTTTTCAATTTGAGTAAATTTATGTTGTATTCCTCTGGCGCTCGCTATGATTTGTGGCTATGCTTGCAGAAATTAATCAACTTCAGATCATGTGCGAGTCGTCTCCCAGTTAATTTCATAATTTCACCTACATTGTCATCTGCAAATTCCAGTTCAGCCTCGCTTTCGGATTTACACATCTGCTGGTAATAAAAAAGACCAGTGATCAGCGGTAGGCTTATGCTTTCGTGATCTTAGACCCCGTTTACACGAGAGTGCATCCGCTTGCGTTTACTTGGGAACTGGCCGATCCGTATACTTTTGGATCCGCTATCCGAACACTTTTGGGATCGCTTTCAGAGGTGATCCAGTATGGCTCCGATCTGGACCGGATCCCGTGTAAACGGGTGGATCTGGTCCAGATCGGATCCGTCTACGTTATTCGTCGAAATTGAGAATATTTTTCAGTTCGAGATGGTTTGAATATGTAATCCCTTGCTTTTTGGCGCCAGAAAACCGAACATCAAGTTGATGGACTACTGTTTTGAAGAATTATTGCGAAACTTTACGACATGTCGTCGTATTTTGTCCTCATATTTTCCCAATCCTGTCCACCTGCAAGCTTTGCAGTTTGTAGTCCATTACCACTTTCAAAATTAGCGCAGTTTCTCCTTTAGTCCACGAAAATTTACCCTCTTTAGTGTTACCCCCCTCCATGTTCAGGGTGAACTGTGTTTTGATCACGCTCGTCATATGCGCGCCAACTTTAGAAAAGCATATGCGCGTAACCTGTTGAATTCATCTGGATCCGTTCCCGTGTAAACACAACTGGTTTTGGATCGGATCCTGTGTAAACGTATTGCCTTTTCAAGGGTCGGGTCCAAAAGTGTCCGGATACTTGTGGATCTGATCTGGTCCAGGTTTCGTGTAAACGGGGTCTTGAAAATGTACTTGCTGCTCAGTGCTTGGAGGGAATCTAACTAAACAAGTGGGTTATAATTCATAAAATTTTGCGCAACTAGGGAGTTCGAAATATATAGAACGCTGCAACTAAGGAGATAATGTTTGGAGCATCTAATCAAAAACAATAAACGGGACAATGAAAAAGTACTTTTTATTCGGGAGTTTTTATAATCAATTAAACAAAAAAAACTGTTTAAACACAAACGGTTAATCACACAAGTGTACAAACGTCGGACAATCGCCACTCCAATCTTTTTGTTCGCGAGTACTGCAACCCTCTGTGCGCATGCGTAGTTTGAAAATGTTCTGTTCGCCGAGAACAAACTTCCCTCAGCTTGGTAGAGGGATTGGATCTATTCCTATCCGTTAAGTGACTTTTCCCAAACAGCTGTGAAGGGCTTATAAGATCAGGGTACTCAGAACGCGCGCGTAGGAAATCACAATGAGTCCGTTTTCAAGGGAAAACAAGAAGACGGATGTCACTAAAATCCAATTGAATAACTTAATTTCTTTAGGCTCGCGGCACTGATTGGTCAACTATACCGGTCTTGTGCTTGCGTTTTTCTGATTGGCCTATTTCGATCCACAACTGGGTATATATTTTTCCATCGTGTTTTTTCGGAACCTATTCTGACGTTTTATGCTCTGAGGAGTGTCAGACGAAAAAGCTTTAAGTATGTTGTAAAATGTTTGCTTTTTTCAAAGCCATTTTCGAATAACTTAATGCTTAATATTGATGCAAATTGAATCTATAAGGGAGTTTGAATATTCAGTAACCCTTGCCGCCTTTTCGATTAAGTCCTCCAAGTCTTAGAATAATAGAAACAATTGGGAAAGTCACTGCGTTATTAAAGGAAAAGTCATTTTAAGTCCCTCATTGTTACAATGTATACGAGTAAATAAATTGTTTAAAACATAAGTAAATTGATGGGGACCCGGCTTTGTTTTTTTATTTAAAAAGTTTAACTACTGATACGCTTGCACTTTGTCTTTCGACTTTGTTGAATTTCTTCTCAATCATTCTTTTTCTGAGTCAAATAAAGACGGTTAAAAATTGGAAAAGCAAACAATTCTTGAACGATTCATTTAAATATCCAGTTACCAAACCATTGCTCCAAAACTGGATGCGCATAATGGGATGTGTTTCACTTGAATGCCCTTTGAGTCAACCCATTCAAAACAGAAATTTTTTATTGCGATGTCAGCACAGCCTTTGCTGAATGCTTACGCCTAAAATTGTGACTTTTTGACCAAGGATATCTTGTTGATAAGTTTAGTCTGTATTAGACCAGGCGAGGAAGGGGGGGTATCGTCACCCATCGAGGGAATTTGCAAGACCAACTCTATATGGTCAATTTCGATACGCTGATTACGAAAATCGATGTTATACGGAGAAATTTGGTACCAGGAAGCCTCTATTTCACGTTCAAACCTCGTTTTCGTCTAAATTTGAACGTTGAATGAAAGTTTGTAAATGAATCGATTTTTATCAATTTCGATGTGCTGATTTCAAAAAGTTATTTTATAAATGTAAATTCAGTACCAGGAGGCCTCTATTTCACGTCCAAACCTCGTTTTCATCAAAATTTGAACGTTGAAAAAAGTTTGTAAATTTTTTATTCTCATCAATTTCGATATACTGATTTCGAAGGTTGATATCATACGACGGAATTCTGAATGCACTGGTCCCTTTTTCATTCTGAAATCGTTTATTTATCGTTTTCAATATTTCTAGAGTAAAATCTGCTGCGCACATAGATTTGCTTTAAAAGCTTGAAAAAGGTTATGTCAAAAGGCTATATAATACGGCTAATAAACATTTAAAGTTGTAAACAATCTTTTGGTGGTACAAAGCTTGAAAATGGCTTTGAAAAAAACAAACATTTAGTAAACTAAAGCTTTTCATCTGACACTCTTCAGACTTTAAAACGTCAGAACATAGATCGAAAACTCTACGCTAGGAAATATATATACCCAGTTGTGGATCGAAATAGGCCAATCAGAAACAGGAGCACATGACTGTATAGGTTGACCAATCAGTGCCGCTTGCCTATTAGAATGTTACCAGTGGAGTCCTAAGGTGAAAACGAACTCTTTTTCTCTACACAGAAGAGGTTTTTTCGTGCTTATGTAGATAGATTCCAAAACTGCTAGGTAGAACGACGATCGGGCTTTACCAATAATCCGAAACATGTCGCCATTATAGTTTTTGCACAATCTGGGTTTTCTAGTATATGCTGCCTGATAGCAGAATCGCAGATTTTAGTTGTAATTTTAGATTTGCAAGACCGAGGTGGCTGTTCTCTTTGCGGATGGGTTTTGTTTCTAATATTAGACGGAACATGTTGTTTTATTCTATCCTCCAATCTTTAGGTAGTGCGTCCTACGTAGCCAGAATCACACTGGCACGTAAATTCATATACAACGGAACTTTTTTGTGTGGCAGGAACGCAGTCCTTTTGAATGCACGGAAGGGCCTTTTTCGTACTATAAAAAACACGTGGGTTGACTGTAAAGAAACAATTTGCAATGGCCTACGATTTGGCTTTCAAAACGTAGGGAACTGTCACCGATCCATGGTAGTTTTAGATAGACCGGGCACTTTTGAGGACCAAATTTTACGTCAGCCGAGAAATTTCCTATCTTCTCCTTAATGTAAACTGAAATAACATCCTCTGGATAGCCGTTCTCCAGAAAGATCTCAGTTAGATTTTTCACTGCGCTACTCAAATTGTCATACAGAAAATTTATTCAGTGGTCTTGCTTCATGCTGTCTATCATATCAACATTGTCTTCAATTAAAAGGCGAGCAATAGCGACCAAAAAAGGGGAAAAAGTCATTCTGAAAAGCAATGTTAAAGCGCAACGAATTCGTGAGCACTTTTGCAAGGCTTGGAACAGATGTCCAGCCCATCCAAATGCTATCGAGGTCCTGGAGAAGTTTACATGCTTTCTTTACGGTTTTTCAACAACTGTCACCAAGGCCAATGACGCCCGCTCAAAGAGTTTCTGGAAGGCTTTTTAACTTAAGGGAAAGTTTTTTAACTTAGCTTAATGCCACCGTGTGTTGCCAATCTCATTTGCACAAAGCTTCATTAGCTTATGTTGCAAACATTTACAGAAATGCAGACCAGTTGGAGTTAAGCATTGGCAGTCCAGTTGATCATGGTTGGGATGCAGCCGGTAACGCATCGTGGAGTAAAGATATCTACCTAGATAATAATGCCGAGCTGCTTCTAAATATCAATCAAGATGCTGAAGAAGACAATATTGACCCAATTAATGACAATTGCTTTGAGGATGAGTATAGCAATGACCCTGATGACAACGGATACTAGAATGTTTATTCAAAACAACTTTAAATGTTTATTAGCCGTATTATAATGCCTTTTGACATAATATTTTTTAAGCTTTTAAAGCAAATCTATGTGAGCAGCAGATTTTACTCTAAAAATATTGAAAACGATAAATGCACGATTTCAGCATGAAAAGGGGACCATATCGAAATTGATGAGAATAAAAAATTTACAAACTTTTTTTCAACGTTCAAATTTTGATGAAAACGAGCGTTTGAACGTGAAATAGAGGCTTCCTGGTACCGAATTTCTCCGTATAACATCGATTTTCGTAATCAGCGTATCGAAATTGACCAAATAGAGTTGGTCTTGCAAATTCCCTCGATGGGTGACGATACCCCCCCTTCCTCGCCTGGTCTATATAGACAGAGAGTAAACAGCAAAGGGAAATTTTTCTAGCTTTTATCATATTATCTGAAAGTGAAGATTACTATTTAGCCAATATGAAACCGTTTCCTGACCAAAGAATATTGCGACTGTGAAAGTATATTATTTGTGTACGCATGTGCAGTGAAGGTATAGACGTGTTGGAAATGTGGGGTCAGAAAAGACAAAACGCAAATCTCCGTGGTGCTCATCCACTCTTACAATCGTTTCATATGTAAAAAAACAATTATAACTGAATTAATTTTGCACATGTGTATATTATACATTTTATATAAAATATTGGATTTCATATACAATCGACATATTTTACTATCAATTCCTTGCATCTATTTCCTTTCATTTCATAAACAAACAAACGTTTTTAGTCTGCAGTTGTTATTTGTTAATGAACCATTTTTGCTTTGTTATTGGGTTGCTTGTTTTTGAGCCTCATTTTTCCAAGCATGGTGAACTTTTTCGTTGCTAAATATTGCTCATCAGCCGTAGGCTCAACAGGAGGAGTAATAAATCAAGGTCTCAAGCCATTCTCATCTAATAATATCAAAGTATCAAGAAGATATTGCCAGATTATATTGCTTTTGGATTAACTTAACTGAATGCGAGACATGGCCCTGTAAAGAATAACCATATCGTCGCTGCTGAAAATCTTTATAAAAATCGAATGGGCGGAAGGGCCTTACGATAAAAACAAAAAGTAAATAACTTAATACGATAAGTAAGCAAGCGATCTTGTCAAATAAAATTGCATTTGTCTGTTGTTTGCTATTTCAATCCTATTTATGCTCTTGATTGGACAGGCCACGGAAACCTGTCCCGCAGGATATCTGCGTTCCCAACAAACACGAGTGTTATGGCCTACGGTTGTAGACCCAGGGGTCTTTCTAAGCTTCCCTTTTAGCTCTAATAGACCACAAATTCTTAGATAAAATGCCATCTTTTGAACTTAAGCAAAAACATTATTTCAAATTGCTTTTCCACAACGAAAATCCTTCGCGGGACTTCGCATTCTTTGCCCTTATTCAGCTTGCCGTTTGTTAATCTTCTTAATCGAGAACAAAAACTAACAAAATGATTGTTAAATTAGTCTATTGAAATTCTCGCAACAGACCGAGTAGAGAAAGACAAGCCCAGTGTCAGATCATAGGAAGCTGTAAGGAAGACCATCGCCTTAACTCTGAAACATCTGTTATCGTTATGGTAAGTTTTGAGTTAGCATTTGCTGAAAATTCTTATCCTTGGTTGTATGATGGGTGCCTGTAGCTGATTATTATGTTCTAAAACGATTTCAAGAGCAAATAAATGCTTTTTATGACAGTTTCTGTCAAACCAGGGACAGTGCCTGATTTTAAGAGGACTTTGTCAGTCGTGAGGGCTACCAAATAAAGGGGACAACCTGTTCTGCCATTAAGCTGACTCTGATGTTCCAAACCTTATAACATTTTAGGCAAAGTCTGCAAAGGCTTGTTAGAATTGGTTGCTTTGGTAGATACGTACTTTTTCTTAAAAGCTGAAAATTACACCTTGCTACTTTGCTTCCCTGGCTCACAAGCAAATAGAGATTTTAGGAATGGTCTGGCTCAGCACTCCTGTCAATATATTTTTACAATAAAAACAAT
The DNA here is from genome assembly GCF_057945365.1 of Rhopilema esculentum. Taxonomy (NCBI): domain Eukaryota; kingdom Metazoa; phylum Cnidaria; class Scyphozoa; order Rhizostomeae; family Rhizostomatidae; genus Rhopilema; species Rhopilema esculentum. Next base: position 1,450,338 of record NW_028300847.1, read on the forward strand.
ACAAATATATTTCTACTTTCAAACGGACAGGGAACAAACTACAAAAGTGTTGTAGAAGATTGCATAAGAAATTTGCTGACTTTTGCAAAAGATTAAAGAAATCTGAAAACATAGAGATTACTTCCAGACCAAAGTGCCGAATGCATTCTTCTACAATGCAAAAATTAAGATACAAATAAAACTGGCTTACATTGGCGTCTTTCAGATACGGGAAGTACAACGAGTGTACCAAAGTTTTGGCAAATCCACAAAGGGAAAGATGGCATATTTCTTGCTGGTTCATCCATACCCTGGGTACCAGACTCATTCTATATAAATAAGAGGCGCATTCCTATTTTACATAAAGTGAGTTTTGTATCTAGGGCAGGGCCTTCGACACGGGGGGCAGGGGGCAATACCCCTCCCCCTAATAATTTGCGAAAATTGTGTTTGAGGATCTTGTAAGCGCAGCTTGATCTGACACTATTTCGCAAGGCAGATATAGAAAAAGCTTTATTTCTATCCATGCCCCCATCCCTTCCCAATCTAGCTTAGCCGTCTACGGGCCTGACCCAGGGTTCAAAGTTCGTTCAAAGCTTTTCGGGCATAGACAATAGAGTTTATTGCTTTGTTTAGAGTTGTGCTATTGTTCTATTGTTTGTTTTCCGGGCCAAAAATGTAGAGGGGAGCCATAGAGCTTCTTCTATATTGTAAACAAATTGAACGTTTCAGTTGCTTTCTTTTGCATGGCGCCTTAATATAAATATCTTTATATTTTGATTTTTCTACGGTAATGTCTACTTGTTACTTGAGTAGAAAAATTTCAAAAGTAAAGAATTTAAAGTAGTGAAATTTAGCCAGCATTTATTTATTTCTCAGTTATCAAGTGGGCTATTGAGGTCACACATGAATGGAAATGTAAAAACGTAATATTGGTTCATTCAAAGATCTGGTTCTGGCAGAAATTAGCTATGATATTTTAGAATTACCCAGAATAAAAGGTGGGGGTACAGCTCACCTTTTAAAAAATAAAAGGTAGGCTGAGCCCCCTGAGCCACCTCTTCTACATCCCTTGTTCCAGCCCCTTTCTCTAACCATGGAAACAAACACACGTTTTGGAATTAGAGCAAAACAAATTAAAACCAGCTACCTTGTGCGCATCCCGTGCGCGCACTTATACCCTGTGCTCCGTCGCTCACGTTCTCATTTCCTGTTTTGTCGCTGACTGGATTACAATGCTTGAAAATGAGACTTGAATACCCAATCAGTTTCAGTTAACTATTGATCTTTGTTCCATTCAGGGCTGAAGAAATAGCCAAGTGGCATTTGTTTCCCCGAATTAATGTTAAAAATTAGCTCAGCCACCCTAAATTCTAAAATACAGCTTACGTTCAAAATTCAAAAAGTTCATCCTATAGAGAATAATTAAATACTTTTTGAAACTTTTTTAGCGCTCCAAGACTTTTGACCGACAGACATTGTAGCATTGATCATGCACCAGGGTCGCCAGGTGGTATGGGTACTAAGTAGCCAAACCGTTTATGAAAATAGGCCAAATCAGGTCAAAACAGGCCAAATTTATCCATAACACAATGACGTCATCATGCGCAGGCGCAGAAAAAACAAGCTTAGTTTGCAGTATATCCGTTGCCCTTTCCATCAGCAGATTCTGTAAGCCAAACATATTGCGCTTCCTAAGACTTCTTGTACTTCCTTGCTCTGTAATATCTACCTTGCTACTTGGTCGACATAGATTAGAAACTCGAGAAAATAAAGGGTAGATCAATCTCTGCGATTATAAAATCATTAACTATCTATTGTAACTTTTTACAAATGGGTAGATCAATCTCTGCGATTATGAATGCTATTGATTACTAAAAAATTGCCAATTCTATTTTAAAAATGAGTTTGACAAAAGCAAACATTTTGAGTCACACTAAAGCTTCTTGTCAAGCACTCTTCAGAGTATAAAACGTTAGAACGTAGATCGAAAACGTTTACATTTTTGTACCACCAAAAGATTGTTTGCAAATACAATATAAATTATCCATGGGCACCGACACAGGTTGAAAAAGAGGAGGAGGGGGAGCTAAGGGAAACTTTAACAGCCCTGGCAGGAGATTTTGAAAAATCTCTATTATTTTGAAGGAAAATGGGGGGCATGGCCACTCGGCCCCCCATTCGTCGGAGGCCCAGTTATCAAAGGAAATACTCAAAAAGTAGGTCATTCAAATGTTGAAAAAATAAGCAATAACAAAGACTTCACGTCATTAAATGAGAAATTCAGACATTGATCCATTCGGAATGAATCAATCTGATCCATTTGGAATAAATCAATGCCACCTCAAGTGTCTGTCAGATTCATGGACATATTATGATTATCCATTTTATGATTTTATGGGGTTTTAATCTCATTTTCGAACATTCCTTTAGGAGGCCAAAAAATGCCAAAATAAGGCAGGAGACCAAAGGTAAAATTTCGTAGCCAAAAATTCTTAAAAAAGGCCAGATTTCTCAAACTTTGCCTTCCAGTAGGCCAGTTGGCAACCCTGTCATGAACGCATACTATCAAATTCATTCTACGCCAGCCTCTTTCCAGCATGATAGCACCAAATTTGCCAAAAGATTTTTATGTTTTCCTACATTCACAAAGCGAGAAAGAGAATTTTGCGAGTCACCCTGTCAGTAGAACAATGCAGGAAGCATTTAAAGAATAGATGAACACAACAATTTTGTGGGCGATTTAGCTACTCATTCTCCCAGGCACGCCGGAGTCGGGGTGGGGGGGGGGGGGGGGGGGGGAGGGGAGGGGGGGGGCTGTAGTCTCCAAATATTTTCTCCTGAGGCATGCTATTGATATATAACTTTTTTATGGGTCCTATTGACTAACAGAGGTCAGCTAGCTATGTTGTTAAAAACTCGACGTTTCGAGCATGTACTCGTTATCAAGTCATAAATTTATTTGCCAACTATGTTATCGTTATTCTGGATGAAGTACCACACCAGCTAGCTATGTCATGGATTTTCACAAAATTTCGGTATTCTGGGATTTTTTCAAAATTCAACTATTTCTTAACTCTTTACTTAACTTCTTTACTAATCTTTACACGGCATTGGTAACAGTATTTACTTATTGTAAGTTTTCCAGAGGAATGAGGGAGCAATAAGGGGTGGTCGTTTGAGCAAACACGTCTTGCAATGCACACGTTCATCAGTTGAAATAGTGGCAACCTTGTTTAAATTACTACCAAACTTATCAGCGTAATAACTTTATAAGTTAAAATTTTCTGAAGAACTGGAGGGCATGGCAAAATAAAAATGTTCCGGGGGCTGTGTCCACTAGCCCCCTTTATCGTGCAGCAGCCAGGGTTAGTTGTGGATCTGCCCCTGGGTTAGAGTGCATCTGACGTCAGAGGTATTGAGCAGTAAAGGTCAGAGTGACCAACAGAGGTCAGGGTGTCCTTATTTTCGTACACCTGGAAACATTACCTGGTCAGAAATAAGCCCGTAGCCAGGCCTTTGGCGTAGGGGTGGCAAATGCAGGCGAGTTTTGTGTAGGGAGGGGAGCAGGGTGCGGAGAGTTGGTGGAAGCAAAGAAGTGAAATAGTTGTAAAATGTTTCCACTAAATTTCTAATCAGCTAGAAAATTTTTAAGATTACATTTTCAAAATGCGAGACATGCAAGCTTGTTCTCCCTCTCTGTCCATAAAGAACTTCGCTAAGAGGAATCTATCCTTATCTATGCAGCATTTTTCAAAGTCTCTATGTGTTGATGTGAAGCAAGGAGTAACTGCAACTTTTAGAAATTGATTAAAAGGGAGTATCGGCTAGATGAGCTCGCTTTCTGGCCACTTCACATCGAGAGAAGCATTCGAGAGAAGATTTGCACACTGCTTGGAGAAAACACATCAAGCTCCTCGAATGTTTTCTCCAGAACAGAGAATATTTACGCTGCATATTTGTACAGAGGTATCAAGGTCTCGTAATAAAAGCCCTAAACAATTTTCCTTCTGTCAGAGTTATCTTGACTCAAATTGTCATGACAATCCAATGAAAACGACGGAAAAGCCCATTGAGAAAGTTGGAGAGAATATATACGGGTGGCAAACAGCTGGTACTCTCTTGCTCCAGGAGTGGCATTGCCACCCCATGCCACCCCTTGGCTACGAGCCTGGTTAGAAACAAAATATTTAGATAATTTTGCAGCATCTCTTAAAATTTGCAGCATCAGATGTTTTTGCCCTTAGCATTTTTCTATCCAGTACTAGAAATTCCCTACGTTTTTGCCGAGCCGAGAACTACCTTCCTTATAAAGTACTTCCATATAAATAAGCGTGTATTCCAATTAATAATACTGTTGATACAATTAATAATAGTCAACAATTTTTGGCGGTACAGAACTCGAAAATTGCTTTGAATAAAACAAACATTTTACAACATACTACTAAAAGCTTTTTCGTCTGACACTCCTCAGAGTATAAAACGTCTTTTTCTGACATTTTTGTATCAAACATGAACAGGCCTAGTGTATTACCCCCAGCGAAGGGGCCTGGGGGCATGTCCCCGATTTGTTTGAAAACAAGAGAGCTTTTTCAATGTTTTGCTAAATTTCTAGAAGGGGCTTCTGTGCTCAGCAGTTGGTAAATTAAATTTTTGTAACCTTACACAATTTGAATTGCTGAAAAAAATAAAATAGTCCCCACCCTCAGAAATACCTCTTGTACTATTTTTAGAATGATTGCCCTGTGCCCAGCACTCAGAATACGCTAATTTTTTGTCGGAGTCTAGGCATGTTTTTATGTTGTTCTTATTTGGCAAATCGATCCTCAGTGCTCTTTGTGTTCTTAAAACATGAAAGATGCTTTCCAACTCAAAATAAACGATGAGTACGGTACGCTGAACATTTCCGCCGCCTATGAGTAACGGCCTTTTAGCCGGCCTAATATATGTATCTCGGCTAAGTTAAGAAAACTATCGAAAATTACCGGTCATTATGACAACATCGTGGCGTTATATTGCGGACGGAGTCAACATCCTTGCGTCGCTTTTACTTTTCATTATCAATTCTTCAGGTACAAACTGCTTAAAGGTAGTGTCGGGCAAAGCAATGGCAAAATAAAGTATTTTAATAAATTTTGTTAGAGCAAGGGACAACCGCTCCTGTAAGTCCACGTGCTGCGGCATTCCTGGGCGATTTCTCCTCTACATTTTAACTGCAGTGCCAGCTGTTCTGTAGTGTGAAGTTAAGTTTGTTCAGACCAAGCTGTTTGTACCGGTTTTTATACCCTGTGTTTTATGAAGGAAAGGCCCTTATTCCTTCCTAATGTCAAGCTCTAGCTTGGCAATTCTAGAATTTTCATGTCTCGGGGGAAAAGGACAATGTGCGACATCAGTTTTGACAGAAAAAGTGCTACAAGCATTGTCTGCTCGCTATGTGGTGATAATGGTATCCATGGTTTTGGCAAGTAAACTTGAATAGGGTTGATATTTATAACAAAAGATCGGGTGTAACTCAGGATGACTGCCTTTGTGTGTTAAACACATTTATGTAATCCTTGATTCACAAAGCAAGACAAGGGCATTTCATCCAATTTGAGCTCGACCTGTCAATTCTTCGTTTACTCGAAAGCTTCGATCAAGGAATTCTTTCATTTGAATAACAATATAGACTATTGAAAAGCGGAATTCTGATAGTTTTCGTTGGCATTCGAGTTGGTTTTACTGTTGTCTTGCATCGGTCCATAAAAGATTTTGGGCGTAAACACAGGGCTGAGACGTGCTAAAGAAATGGCTTCTACATCAAAAACAGACTGGGTAGGTTTGTCATCGGTGCCTTCTCTAAACACATAGCTTCATGTTTTGAGCACACTTTGGGCATCCTAGATTTGAGATTAAACTTCCACTGGCCGTACGCAGAACATAAGCAAGAGCGCTAGTATTTATAGCAATAATTTGGATGTCATCAGAAGGGCCACATAATTAAAGATTCAAGAAACGAGGCCTAATTTTGTTATTCATTGTGATGAAATGGCACAAATCTAGTGAGTTTGGCTCTTGATACCCCTCGATAAAACAGAGTTTGCGTTTCCAGGTAAATCTATGTTAACTCTTTATAAAGAACACAGAACAGTTTTCCTCAAATAGGATTCTGTGCAAATGAAACACGTTTTGAACAGATCAAGATAAGGTGGGACACACAAGAAAAACAATAGATGACCCTAAATCAAGTCATAATTCCAATTAAACTACAGTATTTCATAAATCTAATGACAAGCTATCATGCCAGTTTGGCAAAGATTTTTATAACTTGCTTCATGGAATTGAGGAAACTTCATAGCAACGAGCCACAAAATTTCGAGCGCGTAGATAGAAAGCCAAGCGGAGAAGTGGATGAGCTTCTAGCCGAGAAGAAAGGAAAAGTGTTTTCCTACTCCTTATTTACTTTTCTTTCTTCTCGGATAGACGGTCTTCCGCGTCTCCAGTCCTATCTTCTATTTCCGCTCTCGAATTTTTTGTTGTTGTTTTCGATCGTGTTTTGTATATTTCCAAAGGTGCTTATTAAAATGTTGGCAGTTACATTCTAATTGTTTCATATTTCCATAACATAGTTAATTATAGTCAAAGATTCAAATATTTGTGATAAATGTGTCTGGTGATTTTTATGAGATTAATGTAATTTTTTGTGACTAATTTGTATGTAAAATGTGACTTTTTCGAGAGCATGCCTGATTTTGAACAGTAGTTCGCGCTTCGAACCGAACTGTTAAGTGCAAGTACTTGATCGAGGGGTAAATCATCCTAAAAAGAGTCTCGTTACCAATGGTGGAAATCTTATTTTTTTGGCTGAAAATTCCTGGAAATCCTTTTGATTTTGAGAAAATCTCGCACGTTATTTGCAAGAGTAAACATCCTCTTGTACTCGACGAAATTGGAATCGAGTTATAACAATCCTCCATATCCCTCCACCATGTCCGTCCGTCGTGTCCGTCCGCCATGTCCATCCGCCATGTCCATCCGCCATGTCCGTCCGCCATGTCCATCCGCCATGTCCGTCCGTCACATCCGCCTGCCATATATTAATATGACATATCTTTTTACTGGCTAAATGTGATAATCAAGAATTTTGAACTTTAACAAAAAGTCCTGTCCGCTGCATATTTGAAATTTCGTAATAAAAGAAGCTCAAGTACCCCAAAAAGGAGGTCATATAAGAAGATGATAAATATGAAAACTTTTTAGCCCTCGTTAAAGCACATGCGATGCTTCACCTACCCCCGAAAAATGTTCAATTTGTAGAATAATAAACTTCAGAAATAAACAAAGGACAATTTTACCGAAGGTCTATCAGAACCCAAACTGTCGAGAAACCCTCTTGCTGAATATTCTCTCTGTTTCTTCTAAACCGAAAATTACTGTTTTATTTGCTTTGGTAATAGTATTTTATCAGAAGAAATAATGATAAATGTCCTGGATATCATCCCAAAAGGGAGACAAAGGCAAATTTGTTTTGCGGGCAGACAGTACAATGTGGTACTCTCCTCTGGAATGTAATTCGACCACTCTTGTATTCGAGTGAATGATTTTAGGGTGTTTAGAAAAACTGCGATGGGACCTAGAGCAAGGGATGAAATCGAATCATGCTTATTTCATTTCCTTCAATTACAACTTATTCAGTATTTCGTTAATCGATTTTATAAATGAGAAATTATCAACCATAACGCACAAAAAATGAAGAATGAACTTTTTAGCGGCGCGAATAGCTAAACTTTTACGATAAATTGAACCTCGTTTGAGCTTAGTGAATCAATCAGTCGACCAATCAATCTATCTCATGGATATATAATGATAACATTGGGTGCTTTATATATCTTCTAATATGAAGTTGCCAGCGGTATATTCGGTTAGTTGGCAGGGGATCCGGTTAAAATATGGTTCCGCCCTTTTATTGTGAAAGAAGAAAATCTATATCAAATAGTAAGAAAATTGATATTCTAGAAGATGGATATCCTAGTATTTTTTTATTATCTATTATTCAGCTTTTCCCAGTTATTCTGGATTTTTTCCTCAAAAAATCCACACTGCGCATCCCTTGAAATGTATTACAGGCAGTGTCAGCGTAATTTGTAGCGAAATGACTTGAATTCTTTCGACACAGTAGGTTGCAATGAAATTTTTCGTTGATTTGCCTCGATTTGAGGCTTGATTTGGTCTCGATTTTCCTGAAAATGACAATTTGTGTTTGTCATCGCCTAATCAATGTTAATCTTTTCATTGCAGGCTACCAAACTGACAAGCGAGCAACTTGAAGGTAAGTTCCGCATTTGTTGTTGAGATCAGTCGCTAATAAACGGGCTAGAACTCATGCTCATGATGAGTCTTGCTCAAATTTGACAAATTCTTCTGATGGAGTTAGTTAGTTAGGTTTTCCCTCTTCTATGGAACTGAAGCCCCGACCCCTCTTGGCAAAACGCAATCGTTTTTAATCCCGATACTGACAAAATCTATATGCCAAAATGACGTTTTACAATGATAAAATTAGCTATTGTAATTTGGATGAAGAGAATTATTTGAAGTTGGGATTTGGATGGCACTTAGTGCTTTCTTCTTGGGGTACGATGCTCTCTTGATTGAAATGAAAGAGAGAGTTTCTCTTATTGGTTACAACTGAATGAGACTAGTCCATCCGAACACGTTGTTATAAATTTGATACGACTGGCAACACCCAAACTGGAATCAAATTTCCAAGTAGAAATCCGGGGGAATACAACATCTGCTCTATAAGAGGAAAATAAATGTTTTCTTGGAAATAAAATCGAATTTTATTCCAAAGGAGATAAAGACTCCAATTTTGTCATTCCGCTTCGTTTTCTAGTCAGAAGGTCTTAAAAAATTAATTTATTAGGTCTTTTCCCATCGTTTGAATGCATTACTGCTAGATATATGTACCTGCACAAATGACACTATTTTAATTTCAAGTTTTTTATATTTCACGTTTTTATAAGGAACCCAGTCCAAGTCCTAGTTTCTTAAGTTCCTTATTTTTCTATCTCTGTGCCCTGAAAAAAGCACGACTCATCAAAGCCAACCAAATGCGGAATTTTACTGTGAATTTTACTTTGCTTCACTGAAATTCTTTCTCTTCGAACTAAGCGTTGCTGTGCCCAAATGCAGGGCCGCCAATTGCCCCGTTTTTGCAAGGACTTCATAGCCCATAGTCCATGCTTGTAAATATACTCTATTTTGGCCTATTTAGACGTCCCTATGGCTTTGTTTCCCGTGATCAATCTTTTTTATTATCAAACGATAGTGCACGGTGCCTCTCCAACTATTGCATGCTTCCTACTGTACTGGAAAATTTGCAGGTTTTGCTCATAATGTTGCAAAGCTATTCGCTAAGCAACCTTTTGGCGATAAGTTTTCATATCATCCTGTTTTAGAGCCATTTTGCTTGGCATGCATGCCACAAACCACTATCTCCACATAATTGTTTGGTGTGCGAGATTTTAGATTTTGCTTTAGCGAGCAATTTGGCTCAAAACCTTTCCTCTGGAATAGGAATGATATCCATCTAAAAGTTTTATATTTTTTTTATCTCCATTCATTGATAATTTTGTTTTGTCACGTTCACATTACACTTGAAAGGTTTATAGATTAACAAGAGCGAATTCAAATCAGCTGCTCAAGAATGCTTCACTGAGGCCTGAAACTAGTAAATGTTCAATTTTGTCCAGCATTGGATGCTTGATAATGCTAATTGATTGAATGAATATCGCTTACTTTCTACTTGTCTGCTTAAAATCCTGAAATGTGTTCAGAGCAACGGTAAAACAAAGTACCATCTCAGAGAAACAAAATAAAATTGTTTTCTTTTATTTAGAGTTCAAGGAGCATTTTGAAATGTTTGATAAAGATGGCGATGGTACAATTACAACAAACGAACTTGGTACAGTAATGAGAAATCTTGGTCAGAATCCTAGCCAGGACGACTTGAAACAGATGATCAGTGAAGTGGACGAAGATGGTGAGTACTCTTCAAATCAATATTCACAACTGAATACTGTGGTCGTGAATATTATATTGTATGTATACTGTGTGAATATTGTATTTTATGTATACTGTGTGAATATTATATGTATACTCTATTCGCATATCGTATTGTATGTATGCTGTCTTGCTGTGTAAATATTATATATATACTGTATTTAAAATATTGTATTGTATGTAAACTGTATGAATATTGTATTGTATGAATACTGGGTGAATATTTTATGTATACTGTATTCTCATATTGTATTGTATGTTAACTGTGCAAATGTTGTATTGTATTTACACTGTGCGAATATGGTATGTTTACTTTTCTGTATGTATACTGTATTCACGACGAATCTAGGGATTTCAAAAGAGGGTTTTATGTGCTATAATTTAAAGAAGCTCAATTGTTAGTCTTCAGGTCTTGCACCTTCTGTGAATCTTTGAATTTCTAAGAAACAAAGCTTTGAGGAACTTTTGCTAATACCGAAAAAACATTTAGAACTTGAAAATTCAATCCTGACATGCAATCATTTTTTATATCTACTTCCGTTTCATTGACAAAAAAGAAGGCCTTGAGAGAGAAACAAAGTTAAAAAATAAAAAGAAGAAATCATGGTTTCTTTCGACTAGTGTTCAGTTCTTTCCAGGCAACGTCTAACACATCCTCTCGAAAATCCTTTTATTGATATATATATTTTAATACCAAGTCGTTTTTCTAGGTGGAGGTAGTTGACTACTTTAATTCCTTGTCCATAGTTTTATTAAAAGATTGCGAGAAAAACGGGCAGAGGCAATTACGCTCACACTTTCTGTAATATCTATTCTTTCTAATGGATACACAAAACCTGTTCTTACCTTTCATACAACTTTCCACAAAGTTGATGTTCTGAAATATTCCTTGTAGAGTAGATGGTTTTTAAGGCAATGTAAAAGCAATTAATTTTTCACATGTTTATATATTGTTAATATTTGTTTGTCATCCAAGCAAGGACAACCATATAGATTTATCATAAATAAATTGATTGATGGCTTTGGTACAAAGCTTTTGTTGTCAGTTAAGGTACACATCTTGTGACGAAATCCGAAGTGCCTGTAAGGTATCCTGTTACTCTTGCATTTACTTATTTTGATAATGAAAGTTACATTTTTATTTTCTTCAAAGGAACTGGAGATATCGACTTTGACGAATTTTGTACGTTGATGGCACGTATGATGGGACTTGACGGTATGGATGAGGAGCCCGAGGCTGAAGAGAGTCACAAAGAGGCTTTTAAACTCCTTGATCAAAGGGGAACTGGACAAATAAGTTCCACGCATTTCAAGGAAATACTTGGGAGTATTTCGGAGAAACTGTCGCAGTCAGAAATTAACCAGATAATAGAGGAGATTGACCCCGATCACGATGGAAAAATCAACTTTTCGGGTACGCATTCATTGTTTGGCGCCTTGCTAAAAGCTTCTCTTATGTCTTTCCATTTGCCTAGAACATTGATGTAGTTACGTTTGGTCAGAAGTTCACCAGGTGCTGGTCAAATTGAACAATAAAGACATTGAACGTTTGCTGAAATAATACAAAAACCAAGTTATTAAGCCTAACCTTACAATTATTCTTTCGCTCTCATCATATTTGCTGGGTAAAAATTGATTTATATATTGAATACCGTCATTAAAAAACATTTACGTAAAAATCTCACAAAGTAAGGTTTCTTCTCTTCTACGTCATTAAGGTAACCAATAGTTGGTTTGGTAATTGGTTCAGGTGACTTTTTTTAAAAGTGTAAAATGGCTTTCTTCGATGTATTCCACTTTACATTCCAGCAACCAGGATAGATTCGTTAGCGGGCAATATATCATATTGGAGGCCTTGACATGAAGCTCTGGTTTCTTGAATATGTTCATTTGTTCTTTCAATCACACCCAGCATTACTTGCTTTAAACATAGTCAGGTCCTTGATCGTTTCCGAATGACTAGAAAAACTGGGTGGAGTATTAAGATAAAATGGTTCCCCTTTGAAAAGCTGTGTAAGGCACAATAATTTTGCAGACTTTGAGGGAGGGGGGGGGGGGGGTTCCCGTGTATTAACATAACGTCTTATTATAAAACTTTTCTTATTGTAATATAATCTGTTGGCCATTGTGTTGTTTATAGTCATTTATAGTGCTTAACATTTACTTCCGATTTATCTTGTTATTTTAGATTTCTGCAAGACGCTGGTCTTTTAGAGCTGCTGTTGCAAATCAGGCATTATTTAAGGAACTCTTTACTATTTTCTTTAGTTTACTTATGTAACTATATCATTACGACTTTTTATCCTGCATTTGAATGTATCATTTTTCAGTATGTCAAGTCTGTTTTACTTTTCCACGCTTCTTCAGGTGTAGCTCAGGGTGCTCGTGGGTGCTCAGCTCCCTTGTTAAAGTTAATAAGATGGGCGTGACCTGCATGTTTCTTCTCCCCCATTACCTTGCTGTTAGCGCCGTCCACTGCTCTGACCACATAATCAAAAGCTTTCGAATGAAAATGTTCTCAAAGTCAGTACCAACAGCAGGTGCATACACTGGAACTTTATAAAAAGAAGACATCTAACTGGTATTAAGATCGCATCAAATGATTCCAACCATCACACCATTTCCTCCCAGATTTTCTTGAAAATTTCACTAGGGAAAGGTATCAGAAAAAGTTAAAATTCTTGAATGTTTGATCATCTTACTCTAAACGGTTCTCAAGTTCTACATATCTTTAAATTGTATGTTAATAATGTTTTGCTATATAAATCGGCTGTTTTGAAATTAATTTTTTCATACGGAAGGATTTTTTCATTTTTTCCGGGAATTTCAGCTAAGTGGAAGAATAAAAGAAAGTAATAAGAAAAAAGGAGGAATCCGGAAAGATTTTCCAAGAATTTTGAAGCAAATTGTGGAAAAGAGATAAACAAATTTGAAAGGGTCGTCCTCAGTCAGACAGGGAATTCTCCTTTGCATAATTTGCATAATCTATAACCATCACAGGGCCGCCGGACGCAGGTTTGAGATGGGGGGGGGGGGGGCAAAAGGAATAAAAAGGGCACAAACATATGTTTTTTCGTAACATTGGTTTCTGTCAAAATAGGACAGCTTTCATGGTAGTTCAGAAATTTAGAAAAATATAACACAGTGTATATGGCTATGTGCTCCATTTAGGAGTCACACATTCTTGGGCAACCTTAATTGTATACACTCTTTTTTTTATAAGAATAATTTTAAAAGAACACGAGCCTTGAAATTGGTCAAAAGTTCAGAACAAATTAAGAACAAGCTGAGGCTGAGCTTCTGCAAAATGCAATTTTGAACAACGTTCTTTTCTCAAAATCGAGGATTTTTAGCGATGTGGGGGTGCTTTTTCAGTGAATATTCAAATTTGTCAGCAAATTAAGGCTGTCTCACTCACATTGTTGGCAAATGAGGCCTGAACACCTCCTTAGAGCGATAAAGCTAGCAATAGCACTGCTCACACCCTCTTAATTTAAGAACAAATTAAAAACAATCCTGCATTAGATTTTAGAAAAAATTAAGACCAGTCAGCCTGAACTTAAATTTACTGGTTCTTACAAAATAAGAGTGTAACTCCTCATAGACGTTGAGTTTTTCGTTTGTGTATATCTTTCATCAACATATGAATTATATTTTCTTAAAATTCGATTTACCCTTACTTTTTTTAATTTTTATGGTAAGTGGAGATCGCGGCAGGCACACGTCCTTCCCCCGTACTTATGGTAGGTGCATTATATTCGACAAATATTCCGATCAATTACAACATACCAAGAAAAGTATTCCCACATTAATGCAATCATTCATATAAAAGTAACAAAAACTTACAAGTTAAACCAAAAAACATTGTGTTCAAAATTGAAAGAAATTATCGAATTTTTAGGCTCTATCTATTTCAAAGTAAATTTTCAGTCTTCATATATTTCAATGCGAGTTTTCACTCTTCCAATATTTAGCAAGACAAAAAATAAACAACTAAATTGCAATCTTTAGGCCAATTGAATTCTCCGAGATTATATACACTGCATAGTAGTACGCTGGTCGACCTACCGTATTCTCTCCAACGAGCGCTCATTAGAGATGGTATTGGAAATTCAGATATTCAAGATGCTACGCCAGTGTTTAAGCAGATCGACGAGGGTTCCGACTCAGAAGAAATTGACATCTTATAAATTTTTTTAATTTAACAAGTATGATGCAAATGCGATATTATTTTTTGTAAAAACAATGATCGTTTGAATTTCAAAGCTCAGGTTTTTACTAAGCTACTGTCTTTATTGGTGGATATCTATCTATCTTCCATGTGCATCCCTCTCTGAGGCCAAAAAATAAAATGAGTTACCCCGGCGTTCATTAGAGAGAATACGGTGTCAAACCGGCCTAGAAACAACTGGCAACACACTGAGGACATTTTTCTCGCCAAAGAGACAGTCTCCTTCGCAGTAGATGTTGTAAGAAATTGAGAATCACTGGAGCAACGCCTTGATTTAAGTTGTTTTACTTGGCTTCTAAAGGAAAAATACCTTGTAACAGAGCTAAAAAGCATCTCCAAGACTAAAATTTAGGAAAATACTATACTGCTAAATAACTGATTATTGTTTATTGGGAAAAAGGGAGGGGGGATGTCATGCTAAAACTCTAGTGATAGACGTTGGGGAAGGAAAGAAACGGTAACCTTTCATTTCAGATTGCACATAATTGTGAATGACAGAGGAAAGTGTTGTTTTGATTGGAATAATTTTATTTACTGAACAGAAATGTGCAGTTTCATGTCTCGAGAAGGCCATGTTTGCACATCCAGAATGAAAACATTGTAAGGATAAAGAAAGTGATTTACTGAATTAATGCAGAAAAAATAATAGAAATACCGGATGATTGAGAAGAGATCTGGATCTTGTCTTTACAAGGTATGCAGTGAAGAGGCTTCAGTGCAAGGAAGGTCAACAGCCACAACTGGTAGACTGAAGTGAGGTTTAGAAGAGGAAGCAGGCTGCTCAGAGTATGAGCGTCGAGATAATGCATCTGCGTTACCATTGGAACTGCCTGCACGACGAATTAAGTCATATTGTTGCAGTTGCAAAGACCATCGTGCTAGTCTACCTGTAGGATCTTTAATACGCATTAGCCAAGAAAGACTTCCATGGTCAGTGTGGATGAAGAATTTTCCACCAGCAAGGTAAGTTTGATAATGCTACTCAATCTACATTTAAAGAATGATATTATGTCGTTTTTTATCCTAATGCATCCTTGCTCTAAAATGAATGGTCTTGATAATATTCTGTTGGCTCATTACTTCTTAAGCCAGGTAAACCCTTGGGGCGTCACTCAAACCTTTTAATAGACGGAGTTCCATCCGCAATTAGCAAAATTCACCTAAAAGTATCGAAAAAAATGTGCAGATCCGAAATTGTCAGCTAGAAATGCTGACAAGACCTTAAAAAAGTATCAAAAGCAAAATCTTGTTGTTGAGCACTTAGGAGAACACAAGGTCCCAAGGTTTTTTTAATTGCTAAAAGCCCAGGGCATTGGTTTGGACCCAGTCCTCTTTCCGTCAGCCACAGCGTTGACAGTTCTCGGTACACAATGCACTTGCCCACGCTAGTTAATGAGTTAGTTAGTTAATCGCTCGTGAAGCTATGGTCACGTAAATTGTAAATAGATTTCTTGGGTTGTTATTAAAAAGAAAAACGTCAATTTATGCTATCTCTGCCTCAGAATCTTGTCTCTATACAACACCATTCATTGCAGGACATCACATAACAATTGCATCATTGCGCTGCGATTGCATCAGCTTCTGTAAACTGTATTATTCTTTAGGTTTAGGGTATATAAGGGGTGGTTTTATAATTAGGTTTAGTCTTGCCTTGCCGTAAGATTGTCGAACTCAGTGTACCTTGTCGCTAGCTTGCAGAATTGTGTTTGCCGTTACATTGTCGCCGTTAGCCGTTTAAGATATTCTTAGTCGTTTGGCATGAACTGATGAATTAGAAAAAGGGCAAGAACTTAGAGAATTGGAGAACAGTTTTTGCCGTATTTATCGTGTACGTTTCTGCGAACGACTTACGAACTCACGTCTGTAAAACCCCCTTCAAAGAGGTTTTACACTAGTCACAGTAAATTAGAATGTTTTCTACAATAATCAGTTTAAACACATCTTTTATTCCTGTTTTTGATATTGCTATGTGTTAGTTTGAGCCATTATAGTATCAAAAAGGTATATTGTTTAATCAAGTTCAAGAAAGGAACAGATCACAAAGAAATTCTTCCCCATAAATATCGGATGGACCCCCCAGGTATAAAAAGTTTCAAGTGATCCCCCTGGGGGGGGGGGTAAACTGCAGCACTTATTATCAATTACAAGTTATCAATCCTCCTCCAAGTCTTGAAAATCCTTTTCGCACGTAATAGAGAACTAAACCTCATTGTGAATTGCAGTTGACGCTTCTTCCGAAAAACTGTAGGGAAATTTGACGCAAGGTACAATTTCACCTAAAGAAGAACTGGTTTTTTATCGTGTCACAATAAATCTGGAAATGATAAATGCTTAGTTTTGCTTACCTTCTTTGGGTGAATAGCGATAAGCAACAAACACAGAAACTACTTTTGCTTGATTCTTTAATGATTTAAAGATGTGAAGGTCCCTGAATTACCTAAAACGTAATTTCCTGAAATTTCCTATTTAGCTACAATTGTTGGGTGAGACACCTAGAATAAAAAAATCAACACCAATTCGAAATCTTACATGAGCACCTCTCTTCATCTGCTCTGCAAGTAAAGCAATATTTGATTCTGAATTTGATAATATTTACAATCCTAATATTATAAACGTAAAAAACAACCTGCATTTTTGTGGATTTTTTTAAAAGATTCTGTTTCCAGTTTCTATTCACACAAGAAAAGAGCAAGCCAGACGCAACATTTTTTTCAAACGTCAGTTTTCTGTAAAATGGGAAGAAATCACTAAGGCCCCTTGAGAATTCAAAACATGCTTCTGAGAAAACATTCCTTGCGGAAGTCATGTCAGCCCCCCGGTTCTGGGTACGAAAGAATTGCGTATGAAATCCGTTGACCATATTTGGGCTTTGCACCGATGTGATGTATCATCAATTTCGGACATCTCTCCATCAACTCACAGTTTTGAAGCATCCGTAGAGGTAACAGCGCTGCCGATCCTTAGAAATCATAAGAATAATGATTTTGCTTGAAATTATTGGTCTTGTTCTTCTTTCACTTACTGCCGTCTTGCAGATTGCAGCATTAGCAACAGTAAAATGGTTGACATTTGATGTTGGCATCAGTGGCGTAGCCTGAGCGCAGAACTTAGGCATGCGGTAACATAAAATATACGGCTATGTTGAATGAATGTAATCGTATTTTCAGCTTCTTAAAAATACAAACGGTAATTAATGATAATCGTGATAATAAATTTTGATTTTGAAAGTAACAAATCACTTGTACTCTAATTCTAATCAATCAAGGTGTCTATTCTTTGCATCAGAGGCTCCGACAGAGGTTGGAAAGTGAAGGGGGGCCAAGGGAAAAATTATCACCCATGCGAAAGTTTTTGAAAAAAGCTCAATTGTTTTAGCAAGAATTTTCAGAATTACTCCTAGTGCTAAAACTGCTTCGCAAAAGATTTTATTCTTATTCATATTCCTCAAGAAATAGCATCACCTAATGCCCACCTAATGTAAGAATATTTTGATGAAGCTGGGGATTCCCGCAGGGAGGAGCTCTCCACATTGCGAAATTGTTAACACACTGCAGAGCCTAAGCGAACAGGAGCAACAGTTTCTGCTCATTATTTACTCTCATAGTCAACGAAGATGAAAATAGTGAACTGTGAGAGTTGTTAGAATTGAAGATGCTTCCATGTGTAAAGTTTCAGAAAGTTAGTCCCGGCAAATCATCATGTATTGAGCAAGGCTTGCGCTCAGGTGTACCGCATGCCCTGGTCCGTAAATTCTGACTATACTGGCAAGCCTTTTGACTTGAATTACGGAATGCGGATCATGACAAATAGACTCTGACCCCACTTTGACGAAACCTTTTCTCTTTTCAACAGTCACAAAGTAAAGAAAGGGAAATAATTGGATTTGAAATGATGTATCTCGCAAAGAATATTCGCAAAAAGCAGCTTATAGGTAGAAA
Organism: Rhopilema esculentum; assembly: GCF_057945365.1. NCBI lineage: Eukaryota > Metazoa > Cnidaria > Scyphozoa > Rhizostomeae > Rhizostomatidae > Rhopilema > Rhopilema esculentum. Next base: position 1,468,527 of record NW_028300847.1, read on the forward strand.
AATGTTGTGGATTATCAAATATTTGGGAAGGCTTGCGCTCAGGCCGACCGCAAGCTCCAGTCCGGAAAATTCTCACTTCTCTCAGAAGCTTTTCTCGAGTTGCACTAAAGCTGTACTGGAGCATCACATGTTTCTCTTACTTTAGACAGGCAAAAAGAGTGATGTGGAGAGGCTTCAGTTTTTCAGATTTTTCGAATTTCATAATTTTTAGCGATCTGTTTACTTGGAAAAATAGCCAATTGGGGCCAATTGGCCTGTTGGCGCTAGAGTTCACCGCATGCTGCTCAGGACAAGAAAGAGAAGCCGTTTATTGCGGAAATTGTTATGCATTGAAAGTGTTGCAAGAATTTTAGAATTTGTCTATAAATTTTTACGCTTGCGCCGCAAGCGTAGCATACATAGACGCTACGCCACTGGTTGGCATGCAAGCCTGGAGCTACGGACTTTTCAAAGCGTGTGTGGAAATAAGGTCTCTCAGCAACTGCGCTAGTGGCCATTGGTATCCCAACAGAGAAGGTAAGCCTAAAATGTAGAAAGTAGGAAACACCGCAACGCGCCGAGAACAAAGACAAATCAATAGTGACGTTTTGCAAATAAAACGTCATTTCAAAAGCCAAAGTTTGAGGAGCAATTCCGTACAAGTAAAATTGCTTGAATTTCTTTTTCTAGGTTTTATGCATTCTCAGAACAACCATAATCTTGAATTCCGTCAATATTGCATTTTGAAGATTTTTTTCTCGTCAACGAGTACTTGCTGTTCTGCTGTCACTGAACACCATTATTTCTTTTTGTGCACTCTAGTTTCGTTATGTACAACGCTCTCCCGTCCTTCTTTCACCCTGGTCTACAAGAGGCCTCATACAGCACACACTGCATGGGCTGATTCCCATGAGGCGAATTTCGCAGCGAAATCGCTGGTTAAGATATCGAGGGGGCGCAGTTTTGATTTCTGATTTCGAAAAGCGTTCTAATTTTACCGCGACGAAATATTTCGCAGCCGCTAATAACCAATGAAAGCATTTTAAATTTTCTTGATTTTATTATCAATACTTATTATATGTCATAATTATCAGAAAATATTCTATAAACATTCCCCCACGCGTGCTGTCCGTGTTCTGAAAATCGCCGAACCGAGCCTCAGACAATATTTAGTTTTGGGGAAAATCACAATATAATTTTGCGGCGAATTCGCAGTCTGGTGGAAATCAAAGAAGAATTTTGAAACAAATTCGTAGCAAACTCGATGCGAAATTCCTCTTTTGGAAATCATAAAAGGACAGGATCAGGAGTCAAAGTCGGAACACTTCCAAAGCTGTCAACATGATAGCATATGATGTGAATAAAATGCGGAAGAACGCCATCATCATCATCATCATCATCATCATCATCATCATCATCATCATCATCATCATCATCATCATCATCATCATCATCATCATCATCATCATCATCATCATCATCATCATCATCATCATCAACATTGCTAACAATGAGCCATTGCTCTACGTAAGCATCCCACAATGCATTTCTAGACTGTCTAAAATCAATTTTGGTTAATCCGTAGAAAATTACTGCCATTGTTTGGACCGTTGCCACGCTTGCAAAGGCCCATTGCTAGCGATGAGTCTTTAAAATTAAAAGAATTAAAAAACAACCTCATCGTAAGGGGATAAAAGTTCAATGATATAAATGAACCATTCAACAACGTCATCAGACTGTTGCAGTCACAACTATTCAAATCTAACAAAACACACAATGGGAATTTGTCTCCATTGAAAGGTCCTGTTTTACAATTCATTATACTATATAATAATCGCACCATTCACATCCGTCAAATTTTCAAAATTATTAATGCAAAGAACAAAGAATTACAAAATTTATGGTCACAAACCCCTATTCTAGCCTTAAAGAATTTAAAGGACCCTCATGAAAAGCACCCTCGAGTGACTGAGGCCATTCTCTGTAAATATTTGTCTTATTATTATCATTATTATTATTATTTGCTAACAATGAGTCTTTAAAAAGGCATTGTCGGGAAACTGTGTAATACCCCCTGACTTTTATACCAGTATCTTAATCCTGATTGACATTTTTAAAATAGATCAATATATGCTTGTATGTATGCTTGTTTATGTTTTTGAAGGGGAGTTGTGAGCCTAGAGAACCTTTTCGCGGATCACGGATTTATCATCTTACGGAGAAAATTTACTTATTATTGTGTTGTTTTATAGTTATAGTTGTTTTGGAAAATCGGAACCTACACAATCGAATATATTTCTTTTCGAGCTATTCTCTAGAACTTGGTGTGGGGCCTACAAGCGTTCCCAACCCCAAGAAGTTATCTTGTGAAAATATATAACAGGCATATTAATCTCGGTTAACGCCAGTTAACGCACACTGAATTTTGAGCATTTTATGGCATTAAAAGGTGTCGCCATGCCCAGGGCCGCCGAGAGGCGGCCTGGGCCCTGGGGCAAAGTCCCGGTTGGGGCCCTAGAGACGGATACAAAAAAATTCCGGGACCACACCCTTTATAAAATGGGAAACGCCCATTATTTCCAAACGTTGCGCACGTTTGCTTTTTCAGTTGCAAATTGATCAATGATATTGTCGTAATCAATTGGTATTGCTAGTTCGTGCTCGATCGAAAGGGTCACGAGGCTTGAAAGTCTGTCTTGAGTCATTGTTGAACGTAAGCGGTTCTTTATTAATGCTAGTTTGCTGAAAGAGGCCCCAAAAATATAATATAGCTTTATGCAACGAGTCTAAATGCAAACATAACTCACTTGAACGGGTCATAGATTAAAACAAGATTATATGGGCTACCTAATTTTTTATCAGGGCTCCCTTCCACCAATAAGTACGATTTTGCGAAACTCAGGGAAACTCAGCTTTAAAGATGAATCCGTAAAATATGCGATCTAAGGTTTATTCAGCTTTTCTCGGGGCCCCAGACTCAATAAATAAAGCTGATAGGCCTTAAATTCAAACAAGACTCAGTGTACGGACCCAATGAAATTACTGCCATTTTACTGTCTCAAAAGAAGACATTTTAAAAAAAATTTCAGAATTATTTGGGGGCCCCTTTCAGGCCGAGGCCCTGGGGCAAATTGCCCCCCCCCCTGCTCCCCCCTATCTGGGCCACTGGCCATGCCATACACTCTCTACGCTTATTTGTCACATCTAACTCCAATGTTGTTTTTTCTATACGTGGCACATCTTTATAAGGGGATATTTCTTATATATGTCAATCGCTTCATATATGTATAGAAATATTCATACATCTAAAGTATGGTGTATGCCTCTATGGCTACACTATATCTTTTTTATATACACTGCTAGAACACATTCATATACCTTTGTTGGCTTCATCCCTCGACGCATGGGTGAGAGGGCACCAAGGTGTAAAGGAAGATACTGATCATAAATCTCGAAATGTGTATCATTTATCCGACAGTCTGGTTTCACAGGCGACAGGCCCAGTTTCCAGTCTGTTAAATTGACTAAAGTTCTTTCAAATAAGTTCACCGGAACGAGGTCCGGGCGCACTGAACCAGACTTTCTTATTTTTATATTCTATTTGCCAACAAGTTTGAATATTCACTATTTGCCGACAAATTTGAAAACTCACCGCTAAACCACCCCTAGACGGCAAAAAACTCCTCATTTTGAGATGCAATTTTGTAAGGGGGTTTACAACATTCTTAGTAATTACATTTTACAGTAGCTCGGCTTCAGCCTGTTCTTAATTTGTTCTTAACTTTTGACTAATTTTGAGGCTCGTGTTCTTTAAGTTGCCCCTATTAAAGAAAGCTTATACCCTAATTATACGCATAATTTTATTTTGAATTAAAGTGAGTACGTAAATAAGCTAGAAGATGGGGCTAAGTACTCGGTGGAACGATGCCGGGTAAAAGGGTATGTTACATATAACGTTACCAGAATACATGAAAGGCTTACGGGCGGCAAACAAATAGACCCTAACTATAAGAGAAACATAAGCGACTATAAGCACACGAGACTGTCTGAGCATAAGATAAAAGTACTCTTATTTTTTATGAAACTATAAGAAACGAGTACTGGGTAGTCATAAGAAATTTAGAAACTTTAGAACTTTATAAACTTTAGCAATATGAAAATATATGTCCCCAATCTAAGTACAGAAATAGAATGGAAGCGAATCTCTTGACAAACATGTCATGGGTATTTGTTAACGATTGAAAACATCGACAATTGTCTTCGTTTGCTGCTACGAAAACCCTCCCCAAAAGAATTCTGTTGGATAACTTGCTGGCATGAAAAATTAAATATGCGGTAAGACCTGATGACATCATAAAAAGAAACACTTAAGAAGTAATGATTTTTCGAATTTCCAAAATCGCTAAGAAACTAGGGTACTCAACGTCTACCTTTGCTTCTTGACAAAATGTATTGTACAGATTATTTAGTGTTTGTAATTACAATAGTAAACGTACACCAATACAGACCAAAATGAGGCCCGATGCTTGTTTGAATTTTAATGAAAAAATTCATTATCATCGACATACTTCGAAAATATCGGTCGTCGTTCAAAGAGAGGCAGCGAAAAATAGACTGATATAGTAGCTCAACAATTACAACATTCAATTGAATGTTGCTTGAAAAATTTCTCAAAAATGACTGCGACAATGAGAATGTAGGAAATTCTAAACACGTCATCGAGAAGCCTCTGCTTCAGAACTTCTAGGCAATCGGTCACATACGAAGCTGCTCCGAAACCTGACCTACCAATCTCATCCCTTCTTTTCGTTTCTCTCCTGCAAAGCAGCATCTGATTTCAATAGTGACCTTTTGTATCTTGTTATATGTGTATACGCTAAATCAGTCTAAAAATAAAGACTCCACTAATTAACATCTGTTTAAACTCCAGGTGATCTGAATGCAGTCAGGGCAATGTCTGTAATTGCATTCCTCCTGGTGGCGGAAATGATATTGACGTTCCTCATTTGCAAGTTTGCTTTGAAGAAGAAACCAACAATCCCCTCAGTTATAAGTGGAGTTGTCGCAGGTAAGAGATTTCTTCATATTGATTGTCATTATTACTATCAGTCAAAATCAATCAATCAACATCAATCAGTCATGATCAATCAGTCATGATCAATCAGTCATGATCAATCAGTCATAATCCATTACTCAAAATTAATCAGTTAAAAAAAATTAGTCATAATCATTCAGTCACAATAAATTAGTCTTAATCAATCAGTTATAATAACTTAGTCCTGATGAACTAATTATAATCAATCCATCAAAATCAATAAGTCACAATCAATCAGTCATAATCAATCAGTCTTAATCAATCAGTTATGATAAATTAGTCCTGATGAACTAATTATAATCAATCCATCAAAATAAATCAGTCACAATCAATCAGTCATAATCAATCAGTCTTAATCAATCAGTTATGATAAATTAGTCCTGATGAACTAATTATAATCAATCCATCAAAATAAATCAGTCACAATCAATCAGTCATAATCAATCAGTCTTAATCAATCAGTTATGATAAATTAGTCCTGATGAACTAATTATAATCAATCCATCAAAATCAATCAGTCACAATCAATCAGTCATAATCAATCAGTCTTAATCAATCAGTTATAATAACTTAGTCATGATGAACTAATTATAATCAATCCTTCAAAATCAATCAGTCACAATCAATCAGTCATAATCAATCAGTCTTAATCAATCAGTTATAGTAAATTCATCACGATGAACTAATTATAATCAATCCATCAAAATCAATCAGTCACAATCAATCAGTCACAATCAATCAATCAGTCATAATCAATCAGTCTTAATCAATCAGTTATAATAAATTAGTCATGATGAACCAATCATAATAAATCAGTCAAAATCAGTCTAAATTAATCAGTTACAATCAATCGGTCATAAAAAATTAGTCGTAATTATTCATAATTATCCTCCTACCTTATCATCAAAATCAAAACCATCAATCATGATAAATCACAAATAGTAACAATCATGATCAATGGTGGTAATCAACTATCATTATTATCATCCTGACCTTCAATCATTACCTACTATTATTATGGATCCCAATCATCAACCATAGATCGTAAAAACACTGCCTTTTCTCTATCATATCACCTTTTTGATCCTGATAATCCCCTTGTATTTTAGTCTTCGCGCAGAATCGAATCAGAGACAAATTTATCCAACTGAAAAAATTAGTGCAGACTACTGCAATTGCCCTTTCTCCTACCAAATTTTGTATTTATTTGAAAACATATTTAATATTTTAGCAAAACTTCATTTCTTGCACTAGAAAAATTTTCAGCCAAATTGCAAAATTTATACGATTTTCGGGAGTTAGATTTTACAAGATAGCCTTATTAAAAAATTTCGTATAATAAAAGCGGTAGAAGAAAGCCCAAAATCTTGTTTGGACTCTACTTCGTCAATAAACACCATCGCTTTCAAATATGCTTCAATAATAATACATATTGCTTGTTTTGGTAGGTCTATTTCAAATCATCGCAGTCGCTGTCTTTGCTGCTAGATTGAAGCCAGAAGGCAATGAGCTTTTAAAATTCGGTGCTTCGTTTTATGTTGCTTGTGTGGCAATTGTCACAATCATAGCAGGCACTGTCTTCGCTGGCATTGGAACAAAGAGAAGTGATTAACTTTATCACCCAACGGAGACATTTCTATTAAAATTTGACTGAGCATATCTTTTTGTATTTTCTCTTTAATGAGTCATATAATCCGGAATGATCAAATGTGACTATTGATGATTCCTTTCTCGTTAAGTCATTTCCCAAGAACTGGCAGTTTAGGAGATGTATTGGTATTTGAACTGTATTGTTGGGAAGACGAGTCTCGATTCCATTTGTTAAAGGGTATTGTTTTATCCATTTGTACGAACCAATGGGAAAAATGCATCATATGCCAATGCGCTTAGGATCGAAGGTTTCAGAACAAATTACTTTCTCAATGCGCATACGATGCAAAAGTTTTAAAGCCAACGGACCTTCGAACAAATGTCTTATCGTCTTTCCAATGTCTATGTAGTGCTTGTAGCAAACTGTAATTGACCAAGCCTTTGTTGCACGTTGTGCATCACAATCAACTACACAAATTTAATATTTCAACTTTGAAAGTTCATTGTCATAAATTTATAAAAGCAATAGGATTACAAGGCTTGCTCCATAATATTTTTGAATGATGTTTTTTATTCAGAATATTTATTCGGTCAAGTAGTAGCTGGACGATCTAATCAAGTTGCATCTGCAGAAAATACAAAGGAGAGCAAAGGCAACTAACTTTAGTTGATGTAGCAGATAAAATAGCAGAAAGGGGCACGTGACGATGTACTTTTATTAGATTCAACATATTCAACAAAAGTTACCTCCAAAGATGTGACAACCGTCAAAATTTGAAATCTTTAAGTTTATTAATCTTTAAGTTATTAAACACTGACGCTCCGAAAACAAAGGAACAATCAGTCCTTAGTGCGTTGTCAGCTAAAATCTTAGAACTGTAATCATCCTTTTGCTAGGTGTGGTTGAAATGGTTTGCACGGGAAAAAAACATTGCAATTAACAGTAGCAATTACACAAACTCATCCTGTTCGGGTGGCACACGTGTAAGAACTGACTTATATGGTGCAGGTTAATTTTTCTTATACTCATCGCAGCAAATCATGCAGCCATAAATTCTAGACTTCCATGTTCTCCTCCTGGTTCTTTCTTCTGAACTGTAGACGAAGGCACTTTGAGCAGCTCCTATCCTTTCTGCACTTCTTATGATAAACAGACTGACAGCGATGACACTAGAACGACAGAAGGCAGCTTAAACAACGATAGAAAGATTTTATTAAGAAACAATTTCGTCAACGGGTTAAGGGAGGGGGGGGAGGTGGATTTTTCTGCGCGAATTTTGAATGTTTTCCCAGAAATGTACTCTATTCCAATTCTAATCAAACATTAACATTCAAGAAGAGAGAATTAAACTGTTTGACGCTCTAACAGTAAAGTAGATTAACAGATATAACTTAAACTTTCTGACTTATTAAAAAGAAATTAAGGAATTTTTTGAGTGAGAGTTGGGCTAAAGATCTACAAACTCCAACAACGTAGAAACATTTTCAAAACTTCCCGACAAATTTGGTGCTTAAGGAGTTAACTAAATTGATAGTCTATGAAAATAGGTTCCAAGGGGAAAAAGTTCAGCAAGAAGAAAAGTACTTACCTGAACAGTTGTAAGAACTTCAAACGGATAAATGATCTTGTTACTACTGCAGAGCTCGCATATGAATCCTTTTTGACTACAAAGCTAGAAAAAACAACATTTTTAACTTTTTTTCTATTATAGGACAGTACAGAACTTCAATAAGTAAAAAGAAAATTTGCAATAGCAACCATTAATTTATTTATCATAAAGGCTGTCAGATAAGGGATCTTTTCTGTTGTCTCAACGGGTGGGTGAATCTTTTGCTCTAATGACCAACTGACTGCAAAATACAACCAATATAGAAAAATATCACCAAAAAAAAATTTCTTCTTACCGTGCACTTGTACACATGCTTCGTGAAAAAGGATATAATTTTTCGTAGATGGTTGGTAAGTTGCCCAGTGTGAACTTGAACCAAGTCCTGGAAGAAAACGTTTGAAAAAAATAAAGAAGAAATAGGATTGTGTGTGTTCATGATGGCTAAGAGAGGTGTAAGGAAGGAAAATTAAAGTTGAAGTATAAAATAGCTACAACCTTTAAGTAGCCAAAGCATGGTTTTCAAGCAAATAAACTTGAAGCACATGGCCTCAAAATTTTTACGAAAGAAAGAGAAGGTTATAGAAAGAAGGCCTTTGCTTTTGAACGAAATTGACATCGAAAATGCATCCTTTTCTCTCGCTTTTATTGGGAACAGTTTTCTCTACTACTAAGTCTTACATAAGGCTCACCGAGAGAAGTAGAAGTTACACTCTTTCGATGGTCACAGCGAAATACTAAGCAGGGGGGTAGCAAGTAGGGCGCCCAGGAGCCGGTGCACCCAGTAACAACCTGAGCTATGCCAAAATATTCGGGCTTCACTGTAACAAAAAATTAACTGTACCACTTCCTTTTAATGAAAAATTCAAATGTAAGTCAAGGGTGGTGAGGATGTTTTAATAATTAGTAAGCAATTACCAATGCCGAGTATTGATGAATATCATCGCACAAGTATTCTCTTGGCCATAATCTGAAAAAAGATGAGGTTGAAGCATGAAATGGTTTCTTCTATGATTTATTCCACTGTTATTGTGAGATTACTGGTTGTTGGTTACTGGTTATTGCGACCTCATACGGCAGTGTACCGTGTTTTCTAATATTCTGCAACAGGATTCAAGGTATTGAAAACCTAATCAGTTTTCCTTTGACTTCTTTTACGTACTGCAATTCTGTTATAATATTGACTATTTGAAGAATCTATTAAGAACAACAGATGTATCTTCGAATTGATAAAAGATACCCTAAGCTCTACATCGATTTATCGATTGTGTTTCACTGTAAAATAAGTTATACCCACCGTTTTCGAAAATCTTCAGCTACATCATTCTTGCATGTTAGGATGAAACCCTTCAAATGCTGCAACTGGATTCTTAAAATCTGCAAAAAAAATTGGCTGCTATCATTTATATTGGATGGCTGTAATTCATAAAAAATACCAATACACAAAAACCAAGACACAACTTTTTGTTTGGGGGGAGGGAGGGGCAGCCCTGATAAATAAGTATCACAACAGCAATATATCCAAAATATTTTACTTGCGCAATTTAAGTTTTTCGAGAGGGGGAAGCCCGCAAGTCCCCCACTATCTCGGTCCTTGCATAGAAGGTCTTAACCCAAAGCAAGCAATGTTGTCCTTCCAAATGTTGAAATTTCAAAGATTTAAATTTGAGTCTGTTTTGATTTCTCGTTCTGTAAGTACTGGGCTCTAGAAATGCTTTTTATGAACAATTTTATTCTATTCGCAAAAATCTTGCCGTAAGTGAAGAAATTTTGGGGTAGTAAAAAGAAGGAGAGCAAAAGAACATGCCCTTAGAATAGTTTGGGAAAGACAAATTCTAAAAAGGGGTATTAAAATGTGGCTCTGCAAATTGGTACTAATTGTATTGCAGGGGTGCCAACTTGTGAATACAAGCCTGCAAACTGAATATTTAATAGCATTAAATGCATAAAATATAGGAATAAAGCACTGTCTTAGTTAAGGTAGAGGACAGAAGACAATGGTGAAAGGAAATTCCTTTTCAGGGAACCTTTCCGCACTCTCTTTATCCCAACTTCCTAGTAGTTCATTTAGAAGTTACAAATGAAATCATTTGAATCATAGTCTTTAAAACCACTGCTGCACACAAACCTTAACCTCATTCAGGCTTGGAACAGCATTGTACAGCGTGGGGTTGACTTCATCGATGTGAAACAAAGGCTCTTCTTCAATCTTCATCAAGAATGATTTAGTAACCTTGGTTACTGGAATCAAAGAGATAAGTATTCAACATCTCTATTGAATTCAATATGTCTTCTAGTGAGGAAAGTTTACCAAATTACTTCCTGTTAGCTCTAGGAAATAATTTTGTGGCAGGAAAAAAAGCTCCTTAGTTTCGTGGGAAAACTAACCAATATGATTCAGGGGGAGACCAATGCGGAAAAGTTGAAGCGCTGCAGGATTGATTTGATATGTTCTTAATTCCTGATAAGAAGGAAGTTGAGAAAAGTCATGTTTTTAGTTTAAAAGCCACAATCTTACACTCTTTTCTTTTTATAAGAATAATTTTATCAGAACACGAGCCTCGAAATTGGTCAAAAGTTAAGAACAAATTAAGAACAAGCTGGGGCTGAGCTACTGTAAAATTTTGAACACCGTTTTATCTCAAAAACGAGGAGTTTTAGCTATGTGTGGGTGTTTCTTCGGTGAATATTCAAACTTTGGCAAATGAAGGTTGTCTCACTCACTTTGTTGGCAAATGAGGCTTGAAAACCTTCCTAAAGCGAAAAAGCTAGCAATCGCACTGCTTACAACCTATCAATTTAAGAACAAATTAAAAACAATCCAGCCTCGGATTTTCGAAAGAATAAAGAACAGTCTGCCTGAACTTTAATTCACTGGTTCTTATAAAAAGAAAGAGTAAAGTTGAAATGAAATACAATCCAACAAATTCTTTGGTTTGTTGACAAGTATCTTTCCAAAGCCTGTCACAACTGTTGACAACAATTTTTGGCAAAAAGGTCACTGTTTTGAAATGCAAATAACGCATCAAAAGCTTGACAACATAATATCCAGCTTTTTCCAATATCTTTGACCCAGGCAAGAAAATACTGTCTACATCTAAAAAGGAAGTTAAGTATTGCTTATCCGCCCTTCCAGAGATCTCTATACCCAAAGCGTCAGCTGATACTTTTTAAGATAATTGTAAAATGTTCTGCCAATATATTTGATACGCTGGGTCCTGCAAGACGGAGGAAGGACCTCAAACGCGTTGAATATTCTTGCAAATCATGGGCCAAGTAGCTAAAAATGGCTTATCGTTACCACTCGGGGGGATGAAGGCCACCATATATCAAATCAAAGCTTATTTTGTGTAAATTTAAAAATATACGATGGAAATGTTTTCATAGTAGATTAAAGGTCTCACGTGACCTTGAATTCCGCAAAACCAGCATAAATTGATAATATACTAAAATGTAGCTTTTGGCCAATAATTCTTCATATTTCACACAAAATGAAACATTCTTAGATTTAATATGATGCATGTAAGATAAATTGCCACTTTTTAATTACGGATAACTAACAATGTGAGTGTGACGTCACTTTCGGTCCCACTTCCGGTCCCAAAAATCTTAAGTTATTTCTCTTAATTTGTCTTCTTGAATATGATTGAAAAATAGAATTGAAAGTAAATTTAACATAAAAAACATCACAAATTTAACTGTGTACCCTGATTCATGATTCGCATCAAGAAAAATCTTCTAGTACATGAATGTCTTGATGAGATTGGTACTCTAGCTGATGAACTATCACGATAAGTTTCTGATGTGCCGAATTTTCCCGCGTTATTCTTCACTTTTTGCCGAATACGCGGATCTTCTCCGCAATACCAATGTGTCCCCTATCAGCATACTGGATGTCCTGCATAGGCATGGTTGAACTACTTCTTCAGATGATTCGTGCCTCAAGAGGAGGTTATTGGGAGCCTCATCTCTCTTGTATCCGCCAGATGCTTCCTTGGTGCTTTGCATACAACGCAATCACTTACTTGCGATACATGTCAGCTTATTAAAGCGATATGACAAGACTGCAAGATGATCATCTCGAAATATACGAATTCATGGGAAACGGCGGATTTTCAGTCCAGCTGAGCAAAGAAAATACATTTAGAAGAATTCCCGTAGACCAAACCTTTGAGGAAATAGTAAATAAGGATACCCAAACACCTGGGGGTACCAAAGGCTTCAGTTTGAGACCTGCTGCAGTACAAAGATACTACTTGATGGCAGAGTTCCGAGCTTTATTCCTGCGTAATTTGCGCGAAATGGTTGGCTATGCTAAAGGAAAGCATGGTCATGCCGATCTTCAATCGTCGCGCAATGCCCAAGATGAGAAAGATGTTACCGCCATGGCTGATTTGATAAAGAACTGTACAGATCCATTTGCAGGCCATGAACAGCTTTCTAGCATCTCAAAAGGAGCTGTTGCCACCACAGCTATAGCAGAGGACCATCCAAGTGCCTTCAATGTTGGAGAGGCAGCCTATGCGGAATTCAAGAAGACCCGTCTATGACACGCTGAAGAAGCAAAAGTTGAAAACATTTAATGCTTTATCGACAACCAAGAAGGTGGCAAAGAACAAAGACACCGTAAACGTTCTTCGTGCGGATCGAAATTTGTTTGCTCGGATGATTATAATTGCTGAAACCCGAAATCTGCAAATGCAAGATGTCTTAAAGCACCCATTAGGCCCTCTTCCAGCTTCCTTGGCCTTTTAAAAGGTTTTCCAAATTTCCCAGCAAATCCAAACACGCTGTTGAGAGTCTCAACTTGAGACAAAATATCTTCCGCATGAATAAAGAAAATTGGGATTCTTCGCCTTCACAACTTTTAACCTCGTCCACTTTCTTCCCTTGCCAGCAGTTGTGCGGCACAGTAATCTAACATAGTGTTTACAGACTTTTCGTGCCGCACAAATATGTGAAAACTTGAATTTTGATTGGTGAGATTTGGTAAAATATTTGCATAACAAAGAGCCCTGTACGGTGGCCCACAGGTGCCACGGCAAAACTTACTTTCTCACGGCAAAACTTTCTTTTTCACGGCAAAACTTTCTTTTTCACGGCAAAACTTTCTTTCTCACTGCAAAACTTACTTTCGCACGGCAAAACTTACTTTCTCACGGCAAAACTTTCTTTCTCACGGCAAAACTTTCTTCACGTGTTGTTGTGTACGTGATACTTAGATCTAATCAATGCTTTAGACGTTTTAAACTTCGCAGAATTTACGAATACCTACATCTTCTCTTGATAATTCTTGCAGAAAGACAGCCCAGAAATGTTCTAAAATTTATCTAGGTTAGGCTAGGCTAGGCCTTTATGCCTATCTCAACGAAACAGTACCGCATGCAAGGTCTTTGATTCCTTTGTTTTGAAAGCAGTGAAAAAGATCAATTCGTAGAAAATTGGCGTGCACATAAAATTCGTGCAAAAATATCACGTACGTGCACTTGGCACGCTCGATTGTGGCTTGTAAAAAACCTATAAATTGGGTATTGTGTTTAATATCATATCATATCGTATTACTCACAGGGTGGGTTGATGGCCAGGTACTTAATTTTTCGAATAATAGTAATAACAATGAATAAAGAAATGAAATAATAAGCATGGGCATAATATAAGGGGAGAAAAAATCGAAGTGGTTGCCCAACAAAAAACATCCATTGTTTATGAAAATTTTGCCTGACTGAATCATGGTAGATTTCTGCCTGATTATCGCTTTTTTGGAAACTTTTCAGTGTTGAGAAACTACAGTTGCCGCTACAGCCCCCTTATCTCCCCAGACCCTTGTCTACTACGCCTATGTTAGAAAAGCAAAAGGAACAAAGCAATACGACGACGAGAATCCAATGTCACGAGATAAAATTTTCAAAATAAATTTAATTTAAGTAATAAATTAAATTCAAAGAAAGTTTTGCCGTGAGAAGTAAAGTTTTGCCGTGAGAAATAAAGTTTTGCCGTGAAAAAAGAAAGTTTTGCCGTGAGAAAGTAAGTTTTGCCGTGAGAAAGTAAGTTTTGCCGTGAGAAAGTAAGTTTTGCCGTAAGAAAGTAAGTTTTGCCGTGAGAAAGAAAGTTTTGCCGTGGAACCTGTGGGCCACCGTAGCCCTGCATATTTGTGCGGCACGGGCGACATGCCTAAAAATCATATGTTTACGGTCTAGGATGGTCTTTGAATTAAATTGTGGCATTGCGTGTGAGATCGACCAAGGTTCGGTCCTGTGTTTATTGTGTAAAGAGAGGTAAATGTATTATCTGTAAGGAGGGAAATAAAAGATTGTGGTAAACATGATTGCCTTATTTTAATGACTGAAGACTAAAACTAAATTCTGAAAATCTGACGGTCTTCCGTGCGACCTGTGCGACACCCTGAATCCGCCCCTGGGTTTCTCTCTTGCGTTAACCTCAAAGTGCAGGTTATGACAATGTTCATTAAGAGGTATTTCATAATGCTTATTTAAAGTGTTTATTTAAAGTGGGGTCTTGTTTAAAGTTTTTGCTTGATAGGGAGGGGTTTAATAGAGAGAGGGGGCTTAGTAGAGCTTTTACGGTAACTTGGAACAGTAATATCACTTTTTCAAATTGTTCTTTTAAAAACCATTCCAAAACCAAAAATTCTATCCGTTTCGTTTGTTTCGTAATATTTCATTTTTCGTTTCGTTTCGTTTCGTTTCGTTTCGTTTCGTTTCGTTTCGTTTCGTTTCGTTTCGTTTCGTTTCGCCAAATGGCATGAATCTACATTGACATTATCTTTGCTGTAACACTATCAATACTAACAATGCCAATATTAATCTTGAGTTCATCTAAGGCCTTTTCCAGGATTTCACTTCAATATAGAGATAAACTTGACTGATTTTTAGTGACTCTATTTAGGCCTGTTTACATCAATTTTTCCTTTTCATTCATTCCATCATTATCCCACATTCTCACATCGCAGCACAGGCATCCTCTACGTCACTCTCATTTCACGCATTCGCTAATCCCTATTGTTTACATAATCCTTGCCAAGCTATTCAATTTACTCATCACCTTTACTCGCCCTTCCTATCTTTTGTTTTCCTTACATCGTTCGTGTTAATTTTAGATATTCATTTCTGTATATAAGTATGTTAATTTGTAAGTAAGTTCAGTTCAGAGTTCAGTTACAATCAAGCAACACACTGTCTCTCTCTCTGGCTCCGTGTTCACTGTAGGTAAAATAAGACTCCCTGGGTTGGAAATGACACGTTAGTCGATGGATGGATGGATTTATTAGTGAACGAATCACACACGACAATGCTCAATTCTCGTTTCACTAAACATTCAACTATTCGTTGCCATCAGCTTTTTCAAAGATCAAATCTGAAGTTCTGATGAAATTGAAAGGTTGCATTCTGTAAACTTTTTCAAATTATCTAAATAGTGCAAATCTTTTTGATGCAGCTGTAAATTTTTAGTGGAATATAAAAAAATGTCCGTTTTGATCAAATTTAGTATTTAAGCATTTTTCACAAATCAAGATTTTTTAAATTTAAAGAATTGTTTATTTTAAAGTTAAGAAATAATAGATCCCTTACATTTTTGTTATCTGAGTATGCCTTCATTTTCTTTAATTAATTCAATAATCGCGTACTCAGCAACCTGACCCTTGACACCTGCCACGTAGCTGCGATTTCGACGACAACTTCCCCCCTCTGGCTACAGTAGTTGCTTCAAATGATTTTTTTGACATAATTCTAAATATCTGAGATAATTGCTTTCGCAAGGGACCATGTCTTTTGAAAAGCAAGAAAACCTTATTATCAGCTCCTTCGGTTTATACACTTGGCTACTTGCAAAATTTTAAATGTTTTAAATATTTAATATTCAAATTGTGACGATTAAAGATGAGGTGCAAAAGAATCCAGAGAAGTGGCCTAGCTTCCTGTTAGCTGTTACTTGAAAAGAAATATGCTAGGAACAGGGCTGTAGCTCTAGCCCCGCCTTTGTTAATGCCAAAAAGTGGCCAATCTCTACTTTTACTATAGAGTACCGAAGTGTGACGTCAGGTTACCATGGAGTCACTTTTTACTGGTTCTAAACAAACGTCCGCTTGAACCAACATGGCGGCCATTACGATAAGTGCTCTCACTGCTTGCTTCTCGGACGAGCCGAAATCAATCCAACGAGGTGAAAATCACTTCAGATCCGACCATGTTGAATCTTTTTATTATTCTGATGGAGTAATTCGAGGATCAGTGCACGCTAGTATGAAGAACAAGTCCTATAAAGTTACGGTAAGCGAATATAATGTATCTTATTACCCTAGCTCCTAACATTATACTTTGTAGTAGGCCTAACGATTATTCATGATTATTCTTTAAGTTAATCATTCTTCTTCCCTTTTCATCTTAGAATTCCAAATTTAAATTCTTTAAATTTAGGTATTCCTCCGTAATGATGAAATAATATCATCTGAGTGTGAATGTCCTCTTGGAAGTTACAAGTATGCTCATGCCGCTGCAATTTTAATCCATGGGATCCACAACCTTAGTCGAACAGATGTCGAGTGCGAATGGAAGAAGCAGAAGGCTCCGCTAGATGTAAAATCTGTAGAAGAACTCTATCCATGCCCAAAAGAATACAACTGTCTTAAACGAGAGGTTAATGATGATGATAGCAGTGGCGGATCCAGGGGGGTGCAAAGGGTGCTTGAGCCCCGGTCAGATTTTCAAAGTACTGTTTCTTGTACCTGTTCCTGTGCGCGTTTCTAAAAAAGGTAAAGATTTCTACTGATTCGATGTTTTCATCTATTTTGCATGAAAAATATCCTTTTATCCAAAGAATTTTCTTTTGTCGCGTTAATGTTTACAGTCGTGGTATATTCACCAGAACGAAATTCTGGTAGAATGCAAGTGCTGACCAATTAGATTGCGGATGACAAAATCATCCTCCAATGAAATCACATTATTCTATGCTATTCCGAGCACAGGTGGGCTCGTAAATTAGAATTGTCACGAACGGAGCTAGCCAATCAACTCTTTTCTCACCGGTGCTCAGATCCAGCATTATCCAATCATTTGCTTTTTCACCGGTGCTCAGATGACGTTGAGCACCGGTCAAGACGAAATAGCCAATAAAGATTCAGGGAAATTGATGGATAGGGAACTGGCAAGTGGCATAGGCTTTTGGGATTTGCGGCAACTCTCGTTGATATTACGGGGTGCATGAACAGAAACGTTGCTTTAATATTTATGGCAAAAGAAAAGCCTAGCAAAGAAATGATAGAGAAGTGGCGTTGCGGAAGTTTTCGTGTTTTATTGGGACGATAATAGCGCTGACTCGTTCACTGATTCACAGCTCTTCTCCGGAAGTGTAGCAAAGCTACGTCCTAAGATACCTATCTATCAGGTAAGTGGTAACATACAAACTTTGTGAAAAATTGCAAGACATCAGAAAATATTATATGCATAAATATTATAACTTCATGCAGTTGAGGAATAGGGTGACATGCCAGGTTGCGTTTTATTAGCCATGTTATTAGTTGATTTGAGTTTCGCAAACGTGAATCAATGTTGTTTGCTTTGAGGTAATTGTGATACTACGACAAAGCGTTAATTGAAATGTTGAGATGTTCGCTTTGTTTTTTTACGCGAGAAATGGCATCGCAGTCCCCCTTTGTGATTTTTCTAAAGGAAGAATAGTTCAAAGAGGCGTGTAAATGCCTGTCAAAGTTCTTGCAACATCAACAAAATTTTCAACTTAATATATAAAATGAAAGAGAAGTAAATTTTTTTTCTTAAGGACACAATTCCAAGCTGCAAAAGATAGCTTTTAACCAGTGTAACGAATTTCGTAAAACATTTTCTAAATTTTCATGAAATACATTGCCTTATTTTGTACAATACTTTCCTTGCTTCCATAGCCATTCCTGTTTACCGTATTCTATCATATTTTTGGTCCCATTAGAGAGTGGGGCTTATTGAGAAAAAGATAAAAATCCACCAATAAAAAATTGAGCTTTGGAATTTGAACAATGATTGTTTTTAGAAAAATCAATCACACCTGTCATGGGCATAATAATTACAAGATTTCAATTACATCCGAGTCGAAATCCTAGTAGATTTGTTAAAATACTGGTGTGGCATCTTGAATATTTAAATTGTTAATACCCTCAAATATATTTTTATGTAATTCTGTCAGTAGTTGCAGATGATTTTCCAAATTTAAACTGATTACTATTGTAAAGATTTGCTGGTCTCTATATGTTTTCAAAATATTTAGGGGGGGCGCTCATTGGAGAGTGGTTGTTGATTAGAGAAATTTTGCTCAAAATGGGGGCGTGCATTAGAGAGGGACGCTCATTGGAAAAAATACGCTACTTAACATCGCCACCGAAAATGGGCGTGGTCAATTTGTTGGGTGTGGTCCATTAAACTGAGCACCGGTCAAAAAATTTCCTGGATCCGCCCCTGGATGATAGGTCCTGGCTCTACCAAGAACTCAAAAAGTATGGCAGCTTTACTGGTACTTTGTGGCTTCTCTCTCCCGAACCAGCAAAAGCTCCACTCCCAATTACCCCCGTTGAAGACATCATTGTATCATCAGAATTCATTAATCATAATGACCAGCGTGAATATCTTGTTAAAAGATTTTAAATCACTGCAGAACAGCGGTTGAAAGTGAATCAAGTCACCATAAAACAACGAGAAAACCCCTCTTGGCATATTTTACGAAAGGGAAGACTGACTGCAAGCAATTTTGGGAGTGTGCTAAAGGCTAAAAAAGCAACTCCATCAATCATCAAGCGAGTCCTTGGCCAGTATGATTTGTCTGGAGTAAAAGCCATTCACTGGGGGGTCGTTAATGAAAATGAGGCAAGGAAAGTATTTGAGCAGAAAACAAATTTAAAGGTAGAGGATTCCGGGCTATGGCTTGAATTGTCTGGCATTTTGGGTGCCTCCCCTGATGGCTTAATTGATGAAAATGCATTGCTCGAAATAAAATGCCCTTACAGCCAGAGAGAGTGCACCATTGAGGAAGCAATCAGATCAGAAAACTTTTATATAAAAAAATCTGATGATGGTGTGTATCAACTGAAGCAAACACACAATTACTTGCATCAAATTCAAGGCCAGCTACACTTGACTGACAGGGAAGTTTGCTTTTTTGTTGTTTGGACAACAAAACAATCCCTTATTATTCAAATCAAGAAAGATCCTGCATGGGCTGACAATCTGCTCATTTTGAAGGACTTTTACATAAAAATTATGATTCCTGCATTTGCAAAAGATCTTTTGTAATTGTATTTTACAAGATTTTGTCTAAATATTATAATTGCTTGTCTTTCAAATGGTGTATACATCAAAGTTAATAAAACAAGAAAATTTCACAGTACAATCCAACACAATTTTTGAGTATGATGTATTGATCAGTATGATTAAGTTTTTAATTAGTATGATTGATTTTATGGAAATAAACAGCGTCCAGTTTTGAATATAAGACAATCTTTATTGCAAACTGTAAAGGGCAACCAAACATTTTGAAAGAATGTTAAGTCCTGGACAAATGAGCTGAACATCACATTCAACAACATTCAAGTTTGAGGTATAGAAAGAATCCAACTAACTTGCCAGTCTTACTCAGTCAATGAACATTTTAGTAAAGTATTTCAGTAAAGTTTTAGTAACCAAAATGTGGTTAGTGGCATGTTCATTTGATTTTGCCTCTCACCTGAAGAAATACTGAATATTTATCCACAATCTGCCTGTATAAATTTTGAACTGACCACAGTTGTTCACTTGGCAATGGGTATGTAATGTTCAGTTCACTTTTTCAGGGCTTTTTTAAGTCTGTAATTTATATGCTATTCAAAAATAGGGTTGAGGCTCAAAATTAATTCTAGTCAAGTTGATTTCAAATTTTTGTTTATGTTCTATTCATTTTGACATTAAAAGAAAATTATGTTAAATCTACAGTGTCTCTGATTTCTCTGATGAGTGAGTTTTGCAAGTTGACCAGTCCAGCACACAGTTTTAAAAGTGTTTCAGAGTAGCATCGAAGGTATGGTGGAATAAAGCTTAAGATCTTAAAGTCTTTAAGCCTTGCATTTGCTCGTTCCACGTGGATTCTGCATCGTGCAATTGTTTTTGTGAGCTTTATTTCACTTGAATTAAACTTTCCATTATATAAGAATGGGGTAATGTTCACGGAAACACCTGGGGGAAGAATATCTGTTATTAAAAACCCCTTATCTGCCAGTATCAAATCTCCTGCTTCAAAATGATGTAACACTCCAGATTTTTCAACAATGGCTTTATCAGATGTTGAGCCAGGAAACAGCTTGCTTACATAAGTAATGACAGCCTTTGGTGCAACCCCAATCAGTGTCTTGAATGAGTTCATTCCTCGGTATGTTGAATAGATCAGTTTCTGTTCACTCATCAAGCCAGGGGCAGCAACCTCAATATCTGTGCAGTCAATGATCATTTTACAATGGCCAAACAATGAAAATGATTCAGGCATAGAGGTTCTGTTCTTTTCTGTAATGTTCTAAACGAGGCTGTTTGATTATGAGGTTATTATTATGTAACACTGAAGTGACAGAAGCACATCTTTATATGTGTGTTACTCTTTGTCTATTTGTGAACTCTTCATATGGCGACGAGAATGGAAAGTGTTTATAAACATCAAGCACAAGTTGGCTCTTCTGCAGTGACAGAGTCATGAATGCAGCAAGCAGGAAAGTGACTTAATTTTGCTTTCCATTTTGGGTTAGGCCTGACGTCTGCCCGCACGAGGCTTATTCCGCATAGACAAGGTGTATTTTGCGGACCACGGCACTAGTGTCTACAAAGTTTTTTATATATTCCACGGAACACAACCAAACGCCGGAATACCCCACTTTTCTGGTTTTTTTTTATAAATTTTTTTTTCATAAGAAAAAAAATTTCTTACAAGCATGGCCTCTGCACTAGTGGGTCTTAAAGCGTGCGTAACGGAGTTTAATCCAGATGTGCAACAAGATGCTGGTAGCAATCAAGAACGCCGATGGAAACTCTGGTTAGAAAACCTAGAACTGGTGATGGATTTTGAGGGCATCACTGACGCTGCAGAGGGGTCTTCAAAGAGAAGGGCTGCATTGCTTGCTGTGGGTGGCTCTGAATTACGGGAGCTTTTTGCAACATTGACAGTTGCGGATGCAAAATATTCAACCGCCACAGCTGCTCTCACTGCACATTTCACTGCGAAAAAAAATTTAGCTGCGGAGCGCTACAAATTTTTCTGCACCAAGCCCACCTTCCCAGAGGAATCTCATGATCACTGGGCGACTCGCTTAAGGATCAAAAGTGCTGATTGTGAATTTAATGAGATGGATTTAAATTCTGCAATCACACTGGTGATGACACTGCACACTCACTCCGAAAAATTACAAAGGGAGATAATTGCTCAGGATATGGACTTAAAGAAGGTGTAGTGATAACATCTAAGCTTTTGTTTTGTTCCCGCTGTGTTTTTCATGCTACGCTTCGCTGCTTGTATACACCGCCTATCGCATCTGAAGTTCATGCTCTCAGATCTCAAGTAGAGGAACTGACTTTTCAAGTCCAAGCCCTCATAAGCCACACACAGCCAACCCATAATTTCCCAGGGCGTAGCCGAAGCCGCTCTATCAGCCGTAATCGCCGCACCAGCCCAGCACCCTCAAACTCTACCTACTGCTGGTACCATCAACGTTATGGTCGACTTGCTCGCAATTGCACTCCACCATGCAACTTTTCAAGCTTCACCTCAAACCAGGGAAACGACGCCACCAGCAACTAAGGGCGACTAGTTCTGCTGGTCCTGCTCCTTCCAGTCGCCTCTTTTATATTACCGACCGTATCACTGGTACACGCTTCTTGGTAGATACAGGTGCTGATGTAAGCGTTTTACCTCCTTCTTCTACTGACAGACAAACTTCTCAAAACATTTCTTTACAGGCTGTGAATAAGTCGCCAATTCGTACTTTCGGAGAAAAGTCTTTAACGATAGACCTCGGACTTCGCCGCACGTACAGGTGGATTTTTATTATTGCTGAAATACCGTTTCCTATTCTTGGCGCTGATTTCCTTGCTCATTTTGGCCTTAAAGTTGATGTTAAAAATCGGAAACTCATTGACACTACAACAAATTTGACCATTCAAGGTATTTTGTCCGCCGACAGCTCACCTCATCCTATGCTGGCAACCCCTGATACTACTTCGCCATACCAAGCCTTACTTCAAAAGTATCCTGACATTGCCCGTCCTTCATACAATGAATCAAAAGTAAAGCATACCGTCACCCATCACATCACAACTTCAGGCCCTCCTGTATTTGCTCGTCCCCGTCGTCTTGCTTCTGAACGTTTGACCATTGCCAAGGCTGAATTTGATCACATGTTACAACTTGGCATCATTCGACCGTCAAAAAGCAGTTGGTCTTCTCCGTTGCATATGGTTCCTAAGGCTACTCAAGGCGACTGGAGACCTTGCGGTGATTATCGTGGCTTGAACAATGCTACAGTTCCCGATCGCTACCCCATCCCACACATCCAAGATTTCTCTTCGTCTCTGCATGGAAAAACCATTTTCTCAAAAATTGATCTCGTGCGTGCCTATCATCAGATTCCAGTCGAGCCTAGTGACATTCCTAAGACTGCTATAACAACCCCCTTTGGACTATTTGAATTCGTTCGCATGCCATTCGGATTGCGTAATGCAGCACAGACCTTCCAGCGCTTCATGCACCAAGTACTTCGTGGTTTGGATTTCGTTTTTGCTTACATTGATGATTTACTTGTCGCAAGCAATTCTGAAGCAGAACATTTGTTGCATCTTGAAATTTTATTCTCTCGTCTTTCCGATCATGGTATTGTCATTCATCCTACCAAATGCATTTTTGGCCAATCTCATATTGACTTCCTAGGACATCATGTTTCACCACAAGGAATCTCACCGCTTTCCACAAGAGTTCAAGCAATCGAAGATTTTCCTCCTCCTACTTCGCTCAAAAAGCTTCGCGAGTTCCTGGGATTGATCAACTTCTACCGTCGTTTTGTGCCTTGCTGTGCTCAATTAATACAGCCTCTCACCGACCTTCTCTCTGCCAAGTCTACCAAAGAACCGTTCCAACTAACTGTGGATTCGTTATCTGCATTCTCAGAGATCAAAACAGCACTTTCCCGGGCTACTCTTCTTGTTCACCCATCACCAGTAGCACCATGCAGTGTAGTTGTTGATGCTTCGAATGTGGCTGTAGGAGCAGTGCTTCAACAATTCCTCAACGGTGCCTGGCAACCTATTTCTTTCTTTTCAAAGCGCCTGCAACCAGCCGAAACGAAGTACAGCACATTTGGACGAGAACTACTCTCCGTCTACTTAGCTATCAAGCACTTTCGGTACTTTTTGGAAGGACGCGCATTTCATGTTATGACAGACCACAAGTCATTGCTCCATGCACTGTCTTCTTCGTCTGATCGATATTCGCCACGGGAAATTCGCCATCTTGATTTTATCTCTCAATTCACCTCTGACATACGACACGTAAAAGGCCATCAGAATGTGGTTGCTGATGCTCTTTCTCGCATTGAGCTCAATTCCTTGCTCAATATTCCAAGCCTTGACTTTGTCACACTGTCTGCAGCTCAACAGCAAGATTCTGAATTCCACCAGGTACAGTCAAACACCTCTCTTAATCTGAAAGAGTTTCCTTTACCGGCAGATTCTGGAACCATCATTTGTGACATATCAACCGGCACTCCTCGCCCATATGTTCCTGTCTGTTATCGCCGCCTTGTGTTTAATCACCTCCACTCACTTGCGCATCCCGGTATTCGTGCAACACAGCGACTTATCAGACAACATTACATCTGGCCTAGTATCAACAAAGACATCCGCAATTGGACTCGGTCCTGTATCCCATGCCAACAGGCTAAAGTCACCCGTCACACGTTTTCCCCCATTGGAACTTTTCCATCTACTGACACACGTTTCGATCACATACACATAGACCTTGTTGGCCCTCTACCACCATCAAATGGTTGTAGATACCTTCTTACTTGCATCGACCGCTACACTCGTTGGCCAGAGGCGATTCCAATTTCAGATGCTACCGCAGAAACCGTCGCTCAAGCTTTTGTTTCACGTTGGATTGCAGCTTTCGGTGTTCCTTCAACGATAACAACTGATAGAGGAGCTCAGTTTGAATCAGCTCTCTTCCGTTCCCTCGCTGATTTACTTGGAATCAAACGTATTCATACTACTTCTTACCACCCTTGTGCCAATGGCATGGTTGAGCGTTTCCATCGACAGCTTAAAGCTTCAATCAAAGCTCAACCGGATTCCACAAGATGGATCGACCTTCTTCCACTCATTCTCCTCGGACTACGGACAACGATTAAAACTGACCTCGGTTGTTCACCTGCCCAACTTGTTTATGGTTCCACACTTCGTCTTCCAGGTCAATTCATATTTCCGACATTTGATGTCACAGCCCTTGATCCCTCTGTTTTCGTTGATCGTCTACAAAGTTTTATGCAACAACTAAAACCAACTCCTCCCCGTTCTCAAGAAGCTTACACATACATCCCCGCTAATCTTCCATCTTGTACGCACGTTTTTGTTCGCCATGATGCTGTTCGAAAGCCGTTTCAACCTCCCTATGACGGTCCTTTTAAGGTTCTCAAGCGCTCTGAATAACATTTCCTCGTAGATGTCAATGGAAAACAAAAAACAATAAGCATAGATCGTCTTAAAGTTGCTTATACCGATGCAGATAACCAACGTTCAACTGCCAAAAACACATCATTCCCATCAAACCATGCTTCAGCGAGGGCCAAGCCGGTAGAGAACCAAGTACCTGGTACTTCTTGGACACGTTCAGGGAGACAAGTTCATTTTCCCGACAGATATGGACATGCCTGAATATTCTTATATACGTTTAATTAACTTTTCTCGAGCTTGCATTCTAGGGGGGAGGTACTGTAGTGATAACATCTAAGCTTTTGTTTTGTTCCCGCTGTGTTTTTCATGCTACGCTTCGCTGCTTGTATATACCGCTGTGTTTATTTAGAAATAGATAGTTGGTTCGAAATAAGATAATAACACGACGTACGTCTCTTACTATCGACTTCGCTCTTCAATAATTCGTCCTTCGAGACTGTTACGTTATTAACAACACAGGTTGTTAAAAAGGTCCTAGCTACTGCTCGCTCTATTGAGTTTACCAATAGAGAAATTGCCTTCATGAAGCAACACAATAAGGAGGCTACAGCCTCACCAACACCTGTCTATGCTGTACAAGGAAAGCACCCTAAGGCAGAACATCTATACAAATCTAAAGAGAAAACCATTGAGATTTGCCGCTATTGTGGAGAGCGAACACCACACAAAGGGAAATGCAAGGCCATGGGTGCAACCTGTAAGAGCTGCAATAAGAAAAATCATTTTGCTAGTGTTTGTGAGTCAAGAAAATCAACAAAACCAGTCAAAACGGTTGACACAGAAGAAAAAATTTGATGAAAATCCAGAGCAAGACAGTTATATCTACAACAATTTTGTGGAAGGACCAACTGTTCTCAAGCTGGATGCAGTCACTACACCAGTTCATGCTATCCAGAGCAAGAAACGATATCCGGATACCATGGTGCAGGTGAAATTTGATGGGGGCACACAATTGAAATTGCAAATTGAAACAGGTGCAGATGCAAATATCATTGATGAAAGCCTCTACCACCAGCTGCACCCTAAACCAAAACTTAGAAGAACACAAGTCAAGCTCAAGCCGTACAACTCTCCACCCATTCCGGTAAAAGGATCCTTCCAGACACAGCTAACAGCCAATGGAAAGCAGGCCATTGCAACCGTGTATGTTGTTCCAGGATCAGGACAAAAACCCCTCATTGGAAAGTACACTGCTTTTGATCTGAGTCTGCTTAGCATCACTGTGAAAGAATTAACCGCAGACATGCAAGACATGCAGCATGTGCTGCAGGAAAGAAAACAGGGAAACAAGAGTGCCAAGGCCACCACTCACGTCACTCAACACATGTCATATTCAGCTATGGCAGAGCATCTCACCTCTAAATAGTCTTTCGAACAGCAGCTGGACAATATCTACAAACATAAGCAAGATGCAACAGACAGAGTTAAGGCCATCGTTGATCAGTACCCTGGGGTGTTTGAAGGTATTGGCAAACATCGATACAGAGTTGTGAAGTTGTCCGTGGACAAGTCAGTACCTCCAAAAATTCAACCACAGCGCCGAATACCCTTTGCAAAGAGGGAGCAATTTGAAGCCATTCTCAAAGAATTGGAAGATGCAGACATCATCGAGCCAGTGTATGGACCAACAAAGTGGGTTTCAAATGTCGTGTTGACACCAAAAGCTGATCCATCCCAGTTGCGAATGAGCCTTGATATGACCACAGCTAACACTGCCATCCGGCGCACACGTCATGTCATCCCCACATTGGAAGAACTGCGATACAAATTAAATGGAGCCAAGCATTTCACAAAACTAGACATGCGTCAAGGCTAGCCCGAGCAGTTCGAGCTGAGCCCAGAAAGCAGACACATGACAACGTTCTACACCCATCAAGGCCTGAGGCGTTTCAAAAGGTTAAATTTTGGCACCAATTCAGCTGCTGAGATTTTCAATGAGGAAATTCGTCAAACGCTGGTGGATATTGAACATGTTGAAAACATCTATGATGACATTATCGTGTTTGGAAAATCTCAGAAAGAACATGATCGAGCACTTATGCAAGTATTACAGTGCCTTGATGACTGCGGTCTAACACTTGGAATGTCAAAGTGCAGTTTTAACCAACCAGAAATCAAGTTTTTTGGCATGACTTTCTCATCAGCAGGAATGTCACCATCACCTGACAAAGTACAGGCTCTACATGATGCCCAACCACCCGCATCTGCAGCTGAAGTTCGATCCTTCTTGGGAATGGCTAATTTCAGTGCTCATTTTATTCGCAACTACTCTGCTCTTACAACCCCGTTGCGGTTGCTCACTAGAAAGAATGTTACTTTCAACTGGACCAATGTTTGTCAAAAGGCTTTTCAGTCAATTAAAGAGGCCCTCTCACAAGACACCACAATGGCATACTTTGACCCAACACGAGAAACAAAGCTCATTGTAGATGGCTCCAAATATGGCCTTTCTAGCATCTTGACACAACTTGAGCCCCAAACACAATAATACAAAGTAATCAGATACGACAGCAGAGCGACAACAGACACTGAGAGTCGCTACTCACAAATTGAAATTGAGAGTGCTGCACTAGCATTCGCCATGCAGAGAAACCATATCTATCTACATGGCCTTCAAAATTTCATTGCAAGCACAGATCACAAGCCTTTGTTACCCTTGTACAACCAGTACAAGGCAGAACTTCCGGCACGAATCCTGCGGGACAAGTTGAAGCTGCAAGATTATAGCTACACACTAATTCACGAGCCGGGGAAGACAAATCCAGCTGATTACCTTTCCCGGCATCCGGTTGTCTTAGCTGATGTGTGCACCGTAACAAAGAAATCCATAGAAGAGGATATGCTATACATTGATGCAGTTGTCCGAGCCAACCTTCCCAAAGCTGTAACAAAAGAACACATGTTAAAAGCTACACTAGAGGATGAAACATTGACAGTTCTCAAAGAAATGATCTCACAGGGATACATCAGCAAAGAACAGAAAAGGAAATTGGCTTCATATACACATATATTTCCAGAGCTATCAGTAGTGGATGGCCTAGTGCTCAGAGGTTGCAGAATTGTTGTTCCTGCCAGCCTTTGGCAGTCTGTGACAACCCTTGCTCATGAGGGACATCAAGGAGTTGTGAGAACAAAGCAATACTTGCGCATGCATTTGTGGTTTCCGGGATTAGATAAGAGGGTTGAAACAGAAATTGCACAATGCATGGCATGCCAGGCAAATACAGATATTGCTCAGCAAGAACCACTCAAGCCAACAGAACTACCCACAGAACCATGGTCTAAACTTGCAACAGACCTATATGGTCCATTAGACACTGGTGAATACCTGCTGGTTGTACAATGCCTGTACTCCAGATTTCCTATGGTCGAAATCGTGCGTTCAACTTCTGGTACAGCAGTCATACCAGCAATGGACAAAATTCTCTCAACATTAGGAATCCCAGATGAAATAGCAAGTGACAATGGGCCACCATATAGCAGTGAGGAATTCAAATCGTATGCAAGATACATGGGTTTTGAGCACAAAAAGAAAATACCATATGCACCATGGGCGAATGGCATGGCCGAAAATTTTATGAAAAACCTAGGAAAAATCATTCGCTCCTCCACAGAAGAGCGTCTAAACTGGAGACAGGAATTACAGAAATACCTGAGGGCCTACAGAGCTACTCCACACACAATGACAAAGCATTCTCCAGCCAGTCTCCTTTTCAATGGACGAAGGTACAAGACGCGTCTTCCAACACCTACCAGTAAGAAAATATTGCTTTATGACAGAGAGGTGCGTACAAAGGATGCTAGGAGCAAAGAAACAATGAAGCAGAACGCAGACAGCAAGAGTTATGTAAAAGAACTAGATATTAAAGTAGGGGACACAGTTCTGTGTCGACAAACGAAGCTCAACAAGAAAACCACACCTTTCAACAGCGAGCCGATGATTGTTGTGAAGAGGAAAGGCAGTTTAGTTACAGCCAGAAATGCCACAAGAACCATCACAAGACATATTACATTTTTCAAGAAGCTACAAAGGCTGGATGAGAACAAGTCAAGGTGCGAAGGAGATTATACCACACAGCCACTTTCACCTGACACTGATGAAAGAGAAGAAAATATCATTCCACCAAATGAAGTGCCAATAGAGAGACCGGTGAGAATAAGACAAGCTCCTGCTAGATACAGAGATGAAAACTTTCAGACTGAGTTTTAATCTAACAATGCAACAGACACAATAGAACCATGTTATGTGTACTTTATCAATTATGTTATGTTATGTTTTGTTTTGTAATTAGGGGAGGAATGTAATGTTCTAAACGAGGCTGTTTAATTATGAGGGTATTATGATGTAACACCGAAGTGACAGAAGCACGTTTTTATATGAGTGTAACTCTTTGTATAATTGAGGACTCTTCAAAAACCTTGTCAACTTTCCAGCCATAATAGTAGTCGATATCACTTGAGAACCGTCTTACAAAATTTACAACGATAAGGAATATATCCTTACTTTTTAGGCCAGTCTCCATGCAAATAACCTCATCTTTCAGTGATATTACGGAGTAAACTTCCCTCTGGTACGTCCCTTTAATTTTCAAATCCTTCACTTCCTTTCTTAGATTTTCTACTTCAATTTGAAGCAGAACTTCTTGAGTTGGCGTTTCTGCGTTGTTTTCTCTTGAAGTGGAGGCAGCAGAGGCATAATACTGTTCAACGATGTCTGAAACTAACATTAGGCCATTTGGATTTTCGGGAGCTGGCTTTACCTTTTTAGCAATTCTCGGCTTTCGCACTTCGGTGGTTGGAAAGAATTTATTTGCATTTTATTTGAAGATCTCGGGGCCATTTACTTTTAATTCGTCGCGGAAATGGCAGCTACAAACACGCGAATTACTTCCCGGAGCTCGGTCTTGTCGTCTAAAAAGATAAATTTAATACGTATCTATTTAATCAAGCATCTAACCATAGTATTAGCCATGGTTTAAAATGCTTTTGACAATATAAAAGCCATTAAATCAAGACTACCATAAGGCAAAGATAATTGCCATGAGATGTAACACGAAGTGAACAAACTAAAACATTCTTACCTCAACAGCTTTTTCCACCGTTCAAACTCACTAGGGCTCTTAGGAAATCTATAAAATTTGCATGTCTCCCTTTTTGACTAATGATTGCAGTCCGGGACAAAACACTGTACCATTTTTCTTCGCCTATGTTTTGTTACTCGAAACCAGACGCCATGATGAAAACTTTGTTTAGAACCAGTTGAAACGCTTCCATGGCAACCTGACGTCACGACTTCGGTACTCTATTGTTTTTTGCAACATTTTCCGTGAAGGGCCATCTTGGAGACACCAAGGGATATGTACAATCAAACCTTAGAAAATTACCCGATGACAAGGGTAATTAAGAAAGTGACAGCAAAGTTTTTAAGCATGTATTCTCAGCCGGTGTAAGAGCAAGCAATCGGAAACGTGTGCGAGTTTTTGCTAAAAATTTATGAATGGCATGCCCCCTCGACGTATGATTCTAGCTGTTTGCCCAGCCCAGCCGATATCCACAGCTACGTGACTGCGCTTGCCCTAAGAAATTTTTCTGGCACAACCCCTGTGCTGAGCCTCTCCGCTGTTTTGATGTATACTCTCCAACCTAATTGGTTAGCATTTAAGTAGTCTACCTTCCTAGAAATTGACATGGGCTCCGACACAGGTCTGAAAGAAGGGGAGTCATGGGAAAATTTAACGCCCAAAGCAAAAGATTTTGAAAAAAGCTCTATTGTTTTGCAAAAAAGTGAGAGGGCCATGGCTCCACCTGCTCCCTTCGTTGCAGGCGCTGATTGAGTTATAGATTGCCAGCAAGGTATACTGGTATGGTATTGGTATTTCCTTGTGCTGTGTTCCAGAGCGAAAAAGTGTTTTAAATAGGATGCGGAGAATCTTGGGCTTACCCTGTGCACCCCACCCCAAGAAGGTGTATCTTCGTGATAATATATAACAAATATAGAATATAAATGATTGTCAAGAATGAATTTTTCTTGGTAACTACATTGTTTCTTCACAGGACAAACTTTAGAACAAGACACCCAATCGTATAATGAAAATCTTATTCGATCTAAAACAAGCAAATTATGAATATAGTAAATACATAAAACGTCTTACAGCGACGATAAACTGAATAACTGGAATTGAAACTGAATACGAAGAATCAATAAAATAAATTTACTTACTTATGGTGATGTCTCAAAAGTGTCTTCGATAAACTGGTTTCTGGTTAAATATTATTCCTAGTTAGCATGCGGTAACGATCATGTTCTATTTCCCAACGTGTGAATGCTACTAACTAAAACTAATTTACATAAGAATAAAGCAGAGCGGGATAATACAAAGCAACTTGTCAACATAATTATAATGTCCTTTAAGAATATATAATCAACGAAACATCCTCCGCCCCCGATAAGGGCGTGGTCCTTATCAAATATATAAAGATATTTTTTCATATCCTTCTGCTGGGCATATAACTGCTATCTCTGTCACTGGGTGACTGTATTCTCCTGTTGCTGTTTTTACTTTGACATTGGACACTCATCCATCAGGTCCCGGGAATACTTCAAGGATTCTTCCATTTACCTCGGATTGCGTTACTCTCAGCAACAATAACTGTGTCATTAGTGTCATAAAATGAACCTTCATTATTATTATTATGAGTAATGAACCTTGCTTTGGTTGCCCTGTGCAGCAATTTTTTTGTTTTGCTTTGCTATATAATAAGGGTGTTATGGAATTTGAGTTAGTTGTGTTTTGGATTCGAATATGAAAGTAAACAAAGTGTCTTCTATATGAGTTGGCCTACGGAATTAAGAGAATATAACATTGGCGACGAGGATAAAGCATTAATAAAATAGCATATGTTATGAAAGATGGCTTTCAGTCTAAATTGTCACAATTTTCTTAAGTATAGTTAGGCCATTTTGTTAGATACCCTTTAGCCCATTCATTGTTAGGATTTTCTCTATGTTCCTTTTTGCATACCATTAGCTGTGGCATACCACTCGTTCGTACGTCATATGTCTCGCGTCATAGCATTATCTCATGTTGACGACGCCCCTTCCATTGTTTATGTTGCAGGTGCGGGATTTTTCCAGCATTGTTTAGGCCTAGTCATAGTTTACTCATTCTCGTCCCTATGTTGTTGTTTTATCATTAGCGTAGTTTTCTATTATTTTTGCATACTTTTGATTTAGATATGTTTACGTTGCATGGCATCATTTAACCTAGCCCTTCCTTTTACTTGTTATCGGTTAGTTACCATAATCATCGTGTATTGATTATTTTAGATTCCATTCGTACATAGATACAAGTTGTAGTTTAAGTAGAGTTAATTGGATAGAGACAGGAGAAGCTATTTGAACGAAACTCTGTCACTCGTCGTAAGACTTTAGGTTAAATTAGGGCCTAGTATGCTTCGTATGTTTTATTTGTATTAAAGTGTCTGAGTTATAAACACAGCCTTTTTTGGTGTTTTACTCTCTGGGTTTGTGACAAAATCTACACCCACTTCCTGAATTTGATCCAGATATTGAAGTTGGTGCTAGTCTTTCTACGAGATGGCGACAATGGCTTCGTGATTTCGACACGTATATTTTTGCCAGTGGTATAAGAGATCTTCGACGCAAACGAGCCATTTTACTTCATCAAGAAGGTTCCCGAGTCCGCGAAATTTCCAGCCAGATTCCTGATACAGGCGATGGCGCTGATTATGAAATGGCTCGTGATAAACTCACTGCATATTTCGAGCCTCAAACAAACTCGGTATGAAGTTTACAAGTTTCGCCAAACTCGCCAGGAACAAGGGCATACTGGAAAAACCAGATCCTATGACCCTAGGACCCCTATGACCCCTAGGACCATTAACTACGAAGAACAAAAAAGGACCCTTAACTTCTACATGATGAAGAGTCCACAATTAGACAAAGAGTAACACATCATAATCAGCTGATAATCAGCTGGATTTGTCTTCCCCGGCTCGTGAATTAGTGTGTAGCTATAATCTTGCAGCTTCAACTTGTCCCGCAGGATTCGTGCCGGAAGTTCTGCCTTGTACTGGTTGTACAAGGGTAACAAAGGCTTGTGATCTGTGCTTGCAATGAAATTTTGAAGGCCATGTAGATAGATATGGTTTCTCTGCATGGCGAATGCTAGTGCAGCACTCTCAATTTCAATTTGTGAGTAGCGACTCTCAGTGTCTGTTGTCGCTCTGCTGTCGTATCTGATTACTTTGTATTTTTGTGTTTGGGGCTCAAGTTGTGTCAAGATGCTAGAAAGGCCATATTTGGAGCCATCTACAATTGGCTTTGTTTCTCGTGTTGGGACAAAGTATGCCATTGTGGTGTCTTGTGAGAGGGCCTCTTTAATTGACTGAAAAGCCTTTTGACAATCATTGGTCCAGTTGAAAGTAACATTCTTTCTAGTGAGCAACCGCAACGGGGTTGTAAGAGCAGAGTAGTTGCGAATAAAATGAGCACTGAAATTAGCCATTCCCAAGAAGGATCGAACTTCAGCTGCAGATGCGGGTGGTTGGGCATCATGTAGAGCCTGTACTTTGTCAGGTGATGGTGACATTCCTGCTGATGAGAAAGTCATGCCAAAAAACTTGATTTCTGGTTGGTTAAAACTGCACTTTGACATTCCAAGTGTTAGACCGCAGTCATCAAGGCGCTGTAATACTTGCATAAGTGCTCGATCATGTTCTTTCTGAGATTTTCCAAACACGATAATGTCATCATAGATGTTTTCAACATGTTCAATATCCACCAGCGTTTGACGAATTTCCTCATTGAAAATCTCAGCAGCTGAATTGGTGCCAAAATTTAACCTTTTGAAACGCCTCAGGCCTTGATGGGTGTAGAACGTTGTCATGTATCTGCTTTCTGGGCTCAGCTAGAACTGCTCGGGCTAGCCTTGACGCATGTCTAGTTTTGTGAAATGCTTGGCTCCATTTAATTTGTATCGCAGTTCTTCCAATGTGGGGATGACATGACGTGTGCGCCGGATGGCAGTGTTAGCTGTGGTCATATCAAGGCTCATTCGCAACTGGGATGGATCAGCTTTTGGTGTCAACACAACATTTGAAACCCACTCTGTTGGTCCATACACTGGCTCGATGATGTCTGCATCTTCCAATTCTTTGAGAATGGCTTCAAATTGCTCCCTCTTTGCAAAGGGTATTCGGCGCTGTGGTTGAATTTTTGGAGGTACTGACTTGTCCACGGACAACTTCACAACTCTGTATCGATGTTTGCCAATACCTTCAAACACCCCAGGGTACTGATCAACGATGGCCTTAACTCTGTCTGTTGCATCTTGCTTATGTTTGTAGATATTGTCCAGCTGCTGTTCGAAAGACTTTTTAGAAGTGAGATGCTCTGCCATAGCTGAATATGACATGTGTTGAGTGACGTGAGTGGTGGCCTTGGCACTCTTGTTTCCCTGTTTTCTTTCCTGCAGCACATGGTGCATGTCTTGCATGTCTGCGGTTAATTCTTTCACAGTGATGCTAAGCAGACTCAGATCAAAAGCAGTGTACTTTCCAATGAGGGGTTTTTGTCCTGATCCTGGAACAACATACACGGTTGCAATGGCCTGCTTTCCATTGGCTGTTAGCTGTGTCTGGAAGGATCCTTTTACCGGAATGGGTGGAGAGTTGTACGGCTTGAGCTTGACTTGTGTTTTTCTAAGTTTTGGTTTAGGGTGCAGCTGGTAGTAGAGGCTTTCATCAATGATATTTGCATCTGCACCTGTATCAATTTGCATTCTCAATTGTGTGCCCCCATCAAATTTCACCTGCACCATGGTATCCGGATATCGTTTCTTGCTCTGGATAGCATGAACTGGTGTAGTGACTGCATCCAGCTTGAGAACAGTTGGTCCTTCCACAAAATTGTTGTAGATATAACTGTCTTGCTCTGGATTTTCATAAAATTTTTCTTCTGTGTCAACCGTTTTGACTGGCTTTGTTGATTTTCTTGTTTCACAAACACTAGCAAAATGATTTTTCTTATTGCAGCTCTTACAGGTTGCACCCATGGCCTTGCATTTCCCTTTGTGTGGTGTTCGCTCTCCACAATAGCGGCAGATCTCAATGGTTTTCCCTTTAGACTTGTATAGATGTTCTGCCCTAGGGTGCTTTCCTTGTACAGCATAGACAGGTGTTGGTGAGGCTGTAGCCTCCATATTGTGTTACTTCATGAAGGCAATTCCTCTGTTAGTAAGCTCAATAGAGCGAACAGTAGCTAGGACCTTTATTAAGTCCATATCTTGAGCAATTATCTCCCTTTGTAATTTTTCGGAGTGAGTGTGCAGTGTCATCACCAGTGTGATTGCAGAATTTAAATCCATCTCATTAAATTCACAATCAGCACCTTTGATCCTTAAGCGAGTCGCCCAGTGATCATGAGATTCCTCTGGGGAGGTGGGCTTGGTGCAGAAAAGTTTGTAGCGCTCCGCAGCTAAATTTTTTTTCGCAGTGAAATGTGCAGTGAGAGCAGCTGTGGCGGTTGAATATTTTGCATCCGCAACTGTCAATGTTGCAAAAAGCTCCCGTTATTCAGAGCCACCAACAGCAAGCAATGCAGCCCTTCTCTTTGAAGACCCCTCTGCAGCGTCAGTGATGCCCTCAAAATCCATCACCAGTTCTAGGTTTTCCAACCAGAGTTTCCATCGGCGTTCTTGATTGCTACCAGCATCTTGTTGCACATCTGGATTAGACTCCGCTACGCACGCTTTAAGACCCACTAGTGCAGAGGCCATGCTTGCAAGAATTTTTTTTTTAAGAAAAAAAATTTATAGAAAATAACAAAAAACAGAATAGTGGGATATTCCGGCGTTTGGGTGTGGTAAGTAGAATATACCAAAAACTTTGTAGGCACTAGTGCTGTGGTCCACAAAATACACCTTGTCTATGCGGAATAAGCCTCGTGCGGGCAGACGTCAGGCCTAACTCAAAATGAAAAGCAAATTTAAGTCAACTTAGAGCCAACTTGTGCTTGATGTTTATAAACACTTTCCATTCTCGTCGCCATATGAAGAGTCCACAATTAGACAAAGAGCAACACACATATAAAGACGTGCTTTTGTCACTTCGGTGTTACATCATAATAACCTCATAATCAAACAGCCTCGTTTAGAACATTACACATGATTTGCGGCTCCCCCAGAGCCATGCTTTTTAATGCTTTCATGTTGACAGCTTTGGAAGCATTCCGACTTTGGCTCAAACGTTTAACATTGTCATTTGACAATCGTCTGTCTCCTGTCCTTTTATGATTTCCAGGAGGTGAATTTCGCACCGAATTCGCTACGAGTTTGCTTCAAAAGTTCCTTTTGATTTCCACCAGACTGCGAAATTATATTGTGATTTTCCCCAAAACTAAACATTTTTAGGCGCCTATTGCGATATATTTCGCAGCGGTGAAAATAGAACTCTTTTCGAAGTCAAAAATAAAACTGCCCCCCCCCCCCTCGACATCTTCCCCAGCGACTTTGCTGCGAAATTCGCTTCGTGGCAATTAACCAGTGCAGTGTGTGCTGTATGGGCGGAGAAGTTAAAGAAATGCGGAACTTCCGGGAACTTTTTAATGAAGACTTTTGATTTGGGGTTGTGTAAACGCCTTTTGATATTTTGACTACTTTTTTGTCATGAATTCTATTGCTCTGCAGCTGCACCCTGCTCTGCCAACATTGTCCATTTATTTCTTTCTCCCTTCCCTCTCAAGGCCCCCTAAACCCTGGTCTGAGAAACTCTGTTATCGCATGGAGAGTACTTTTTTGAAGGCTAGATGAGATGTTTTTGCTTCTCTTGTCTGGTCAATTACTTAAAGTGATTTTCGATGCTTGCGTCGATGGTGTTTTTTGTCATTAGTCCGTTAGGATTGGTGTGTGCGTCATCAGTTAAAAGGCATGGATCTGGGTGAGCCGCAAATCATGTACAGTATAATCCGGTTATAACGTACTTTAAGGGACCGGCGGATTTAGTACGTTATATCCGAAGTCCGTTGTAACCGGGGTTTAGAAGAATTTGACTAAAAAACTAAGTTACAAATTAAGTATCTATGGAAACTCGTTTCAAGCGTCCTTCCCGAATGGTATTGCCTTCAGTAATCAAACGCTTAGCAGGTCCTACTACTGGGTCAGAATTTTGTTCTGCTTCCAATTTTTCTTTGAAGTCTTTGGCAGTATGGTTGATTGCATACACCTTATCTTCAAAAATCATATCGAAGTGATCTGTATTAGCTGTAGCTCCAGGTGTCCTTGACAGCGCATCTGCTTTCACATTCAATTTCCCCGGTTGGTATTGGACTGTGTAACTGTATTCTTCGAGTTCTGATAACCATCTTGAAAATTTTCCACGAGGGTCCCTCTGGTTGCGCAGGTGAACTAACGGGTTATGGTCGGAGTTCAAAACAAAATCCGTTCCAGCGAGATAGACATGCCAATTTCGTACACCTGTCAGCAGGGCAAAGGCTTCTTTACTGTGGGTAGACCATTTCTGTTGACATTTTGAAAGCGTGGTGGAAAAATAGGCCACAGGATGGATACTGTTATCATTCTGGACTTGAGAAAGTACGCCTCCTACTGCTACGTCACTTGCATCAACTTCTACAATAAATCGTTCACCACATCGTGGAAAGGCTAGCGTGGGCTCTGAGCATAATTCGTTTTTCAGGGAAATGAAAGCTCTTTCGCAACTCGGGTCCCATTGATACACGACTTGTTTACTGGTGAGTTTATTGAGTGGCTTAGAGATTTCAGCAAAATCTTTTATGAAATTTCGATAGAATCCTGCAAGTCCTAGGAAACGCTTTAAGTCTTTCCTGGTTGTTGGGCGTTCAAAATCACGTATCGCATCGGTGAGACGTTTTTGTGATTTGATACCAGCCATGGACAATTCGTATCCTAAAAATTCCACGCTTTCTTTCGCAAATGCACATTTTGATTGCTTCAATGTGATGCCTGTGTTACGCAATCTGCTGAATACTGCTTCAATGTCCTTTAAATGCTCGTCGAAGGTTCTGCTAAAAATGGCAATATCATCCATGTACGCCAACGTTCGCTCGGCGGGTAGCCCTGAGAGACAAATGTCCATTAATCTTTGATATGATGCTCCTGCATTACATAAACCGTACGGCGTTACATTGAACTCAAACTTTCCTCGTGGAACCGAGAAAGCAGTTTTTTCTTTGTCTTCTTCTTTCAACGCCATAGACCAATAGGCTGATGCTGCATCGAGAGGTTTCCAGTAAACTGCGCCAACCATTTTATCAATAACGTCCCTTATGTGAGGCAAAGGGTATGTGTCTTTTTTTATCACATCATTTAACTTTCGGAAATCGCAAACAAAACGTGTTGAATTATCTTTTTTCTTAACCAAAACGATAGGACTATTCCAGGGTGATTCAGAAGGTCTTATGATGTCAGTGTCCAGCATGTCGTTGATCTGGGAATTGATTTCTGGTTCCCATGCGGTTGGTACACGGCGTGGTTTTTGATAAATGGGCATTGAGTCATCTGTAATGATTTTGTACGGTACTTTATTATTATCATTCGTTATGTTGATTAGTAGTGGACATTTTAGGACAGTTTAGGACAGTAGAGAACTGGGACCGAGTTTCAGTTATTTTGAGTTAGATCTTCGAGAGCACGAGACAAGATGGCGAATCTTAGAGTTTAGCGATTTGTGTGCGGCACATTTCCGTACATACGTGGCGACCCTGCCAGGACACATACCGGGAGAATCATGGCAAATCCATCAACAGAAACAGCAACAGGAGATGGGCAAAATTTAGGCCCAGAGATTGATATCGAGAAGGAAATAGCGAAGTTGAATTATTATACAGAGCAGACAGATGAGCTCATAGAAATTGGAGACACAGTAGAAATGGAGATAGCAACAAATAGGGTGAAGGTAATCCACAATAAGATAATTGATTTGACAGGGAGAATTGAAGAGATGAAATTAGAACAAGGGGAATCATCTAGGTCAGTTAGGCAGTGGAAAAAGGATGTGAAAGATAAATATACAGGAATGTTAGAGCAAAATGAGAAAATGTTGAGAGCTTTAACACAAATAGAAACTCAAACAAGAGAGGAAGGTCTGAGAAGGGAATTTGAAAGGAAGCAAATTGAGCAGCTAAGGGAAGATAAGAGAATGCTAGAAAGACAAAAGCAATTAGCAGACCCTGAAGAGAAAATAAGAAGGGAGAGATACTTACAAGAGAAGTCTTTATGGGAGGAAAGAATGCATGCTGAAATTAAACTTGCAGAGAAAAAGCTAGAAATGGAATGTGGGGCTAAGGCAACCTT
Source organism: Rhopilema esculentum (assembly GCF_057945365.1). Taxonomy (NCBI): domain Eukaryota; kingdom Metazoa; phylum Cnidaria; class Scyphozoa; order Rhizostomeae; family Rhizostomatidae; genus Rhopilema; species Rhopilema esculentum. The sequence continues at coordinate 1,507,885 of NW_028300847.1, forward strand.
TTCAAAACTGCCAGAGCTGAGAGTCACACCATTTAAAGGCACAATAGCTGACTGGATAAGATTTGAAAACATGTTCACAAGTCAAGTTTTAAGTAAGGAGTTTAGTGATGAAGTTAAATTTGGATATTTGTTAGAGATGGTGAATCCTAGAGTAAGGGATAAAATTGCAAATCTGAAACCAATAAAGTTGGGCTTGAAACTGCCTGGGAAAGGCTCAAAAAGGAATATGGGCAAAGGAATGCTGTGATAAACACACACATTGATGAAATTGTGAATCTACCTACCATAAAGGGAGTAAATTATGAGAAAATTCAAGAATTTTATGACAAGCTCACAAAGAATTATGATGCCCTGCTGACACTTGATGAAGAAAACATGTTGAGAGGATTTGTGATGACAACATTAAACAAGCTGCCAAATGTCAAGTCTGATTTGGTAAGGCTGGATGATGATTGGGAAAGCTGGGGGATGTCAAAGCTTATTGATAATTTGCAGAAGTGGTTGAAAAGAAACAAAACAGAGGAAATAGGAAAGCCAGTGGAAAAAAGAGAAAAACACTGGTATACAGGTGAAACAAAGGAGAAACACTCAAGAAAATGTATTTATTGTGATCAAGATCATTGGAGTGATAAGTGCAAAACACAGGAAACTATAGAGAGTAGGAGGAGCTTCTTCAGAGAAAATAAGCTATGCTTCAACTGTGGGAAAAAAGGACACAGGGGGGATAAGTGTCTAAGTAGGGGGTGCTACTTTTGTAAGGCTAAACACCACAGCAGCCTATGTGAAAAGCAGAAAGGTGAAAGTGAAAAAGGTTCAATTTTAACAGGATTCACACCTTCTGTGGAGGAAACACTCCCACCAATTTTGCCTGTAAGAATTTATGGAAAGGTTATTTGGGCATTCCTTGACACAGGTTCAGGAAGGAATTTCATTTCTAAGGATGCGTTAATGATGCTCAAATCAAAACCTGAGAGATATGAAACAAAAGATGTAACAACTATCAATGGAACAGCAAGAAAAGCCATGCCAATCTTTCAGATGACCATAGAATCATTAGACAAGAAAGCCAGAGAACATATTGAGGTTGCAGGGGTAGAAATGCATGATTTCACAACAGTCAAAAGGCCAGATTTAAGGAAATTGAAACAGCAGTTTAGACACACCAAAGACAAAGAATTCTACATAACAGCATCAGGGGAACATAAAATTCACATGATTATTGGAGACAAAACATACAGCAAACTGAGAACAGAGACAGTTTTCAAGGGGAATGATGATGAACCAATTGTAGAAGGCACATCATTTGGTTGGATTATTCATGGAGGAGAATTTTCTAGCACAAATTGCATGTTCACCAGAGAGCTTGGAAATGAATATGAGAGATTATACAGCCTTGACATACTTGGGGTTGAAGGCAGGGGAGAAGATGACCAATTAGATGTTTACAAAGAGTTCAAAGAGAACATTTCCAGACAAAATGATGGAAGGTATGAAGTTAATGTTCCATGGATACCAGGAAGCAATTTGGCAGAAACAAATGAGATGCAGAGCAGAAAGAGATTGAAAAATGTTGAGCGCAAACTGAGGCATGATGAAAAACTGCAGAAAGAATACACAGAAATTGTTGAGAATCAGTTAAGAGAGGGAGTTGTGGAGAGAGTTCCAAGTGAACCATCTGGAACAAGAATATTTTACATGCCTCACAAACCAGTTGTAAGAGAGAGCGCTGCTACCACAAAGGTGAGAATGGTATTTGATGCTAGTGCACGCCCAACGCCAACAACAAACAGCATCAATGATTGCATGTACAAGGGACCTGCGTTGCAGCCAAATATTTGGGACATTATGGTCAGAGCAAGAATGACACCATATCTGCTGCTAGGAGACATACAAAAGGCATTTTTACAAATTGGAATTAAATCAGAGGATAGAGATGCATTCAGATTCTTATTCACACTGAGTGGGAAGGAAGAACACCTAAGATTTCTAAGGGTCCCTTTTGGGGGGGAAGCCAGCCCATTTATGTTGGGGGGAACCTTGCAGCACCATTATGAGAAATTTACTAACACAGAGCTAGCCAGTACCCTAGAAATGCTCAGAGAAAATACATATGTAGACAATCTGATGTGTACAGGAATGAGCATTGAAGAGCTTCAAAGATTTAAAGGAGAGGCATCTGAAATACTAGAGGACGCAAAGTTTCAAATTCATAAATGGGAATCCAACATAGAAAGCCTAGAAAGTGAAAATATGGAGAATCCAAGCAAGGTTTTGGGGCATGTTTGGAACAAGGAAGAAGATACTTTGATGGTACCCATAAACAAAGGGGAAGAGGATAAGGTCTCAAAGAACACTGTATTGAGTCAATTAGCCAGAATTTATGACCCCTTGGGAATCATTTCACCAACCCTAGTAGAAGGAAAGAGAATCTTCAGGGAGGCCTGTGATGAGAACAAGGGAGGGGATGCTGAAGTTTCTGAACCCCTTATGAAAGATTATTTGAGATGGATGAGACAGCTGAGAGAATTAAAGATACCAAGAACTTTAGTAAGAGAAATAAGAGCAGTTGATGCAGTGAATTTACACATATTTGCAGATGCAAGTGAAAAGGCATGCTGTGCTGTGACAATGGCAGTAGTGGAACAAGGATCAAGCAAAGTAAAGGGCTTACTCACTTCAAAGTCAAGAATTTCAAAGAGAAACACTTCGATAGCCAGACTTGAGTTGGTTGGGGGGCAAATGGCAGCAAACATGGCCAAGAACATTTGCAAAGCATTGAAGAATTGGCCAATAACATCAATCAATGTGTGGATGGATAGTATGGTGGCCTTATTTTGGATAAACAATCCAGGGAAACAATGGAAAGCATTTGTAGCGAACAGGGTGAGAAAGATTACAGAGATAGGGAATGAAATTGGTATAGAGTGGAAATACCGCCCATCAAGTGAAAATTTAGCAGACCTAGGCAGTCGGGGTGCGAACATAGAGAAAATGGTAGAAAAGAAGTGGTTTGAAGGGCCAGACTGGCTGCTAAATGAAGAAGAATGGCCAGAACAACCAGTGCTGAAGAGTTCAACAAGAAACTTGGAAGAACAAAGACCAATTAAAGAGGCAATCTTATTCACAAACGAGACAGAGAGTGATGAATGGGATAAGCTTTTAGAGCGTCAAAGCTATTGGAGAACACTTAGAACCACATCATGGTGTTTGAGATTTATCAAAAATTGTCTTGCCAAGAAGAGAAAGGAGAAGGTAACAAGAGGACCTCTGACCACAGAGGAAATTATGAGTGCAAGAGATCATTGGGTAGTAAGAGAACAAAGATACATTATAGAGATGAAAGAAACACCTGGATGGAAATTGATAAGAGACGAGAAAACAGGTATGCTTCGATGCCAGGGAAGGATTCAAGGGTATCAACCAATCTATTTGGAGAAGAGTCTCTTTACTGAGAAACTGATTCGACACACACACAGGAAAGTTATGCATATGGGAGTAGCAAATACAATGGGAGCACTGAGAGAGACATGGCGGATACCAAAGATGAGAACATTGGTCAAGAGAGAAATCAGGAATTGCAATGTGTGCAAAGTATTTTCTGCAAAACCATTTGAAGCACCAGCAACAGCTGCGCTCCCAATGTTTCGTACAGTTCAGAGCCTGCCATTCCAGAACACAGGTGTTGACTTTGCCGGGCCTCTCAAGTGCAGGGGGAGTACAAGCAAAGAAGAGATCAAAGTTTACGTGATTATTTTCACTTGTGCTGTGATGAGAGCAGTTCATTTAGAGGTAACAAGGTCACAAACTGCTGAAGATTTTCAGAGGAAGTTAAATGCGTTCATTACAAGGAAAATGAGACCAGAGGTCATAGTCTCTGACAACGCAAGTGTTTTCAAGACAACAGCTGAGTGGATAAAATTGATACGAAAAAGTGAAAAATTGCAAGACCATTTGGCAACTCTAGGCATCACTTGGAGGTTCAACTTGTCGAAAAGTCCCTGGTGGGGGGCGATGTATGAAAGATTAATTAAGGATTCAAAGAAGACATTGTACAAAACCCTTGGAAAAACGCATTTGCAATTTGAACAACTGGAAGCAGTCATCATGGACATAGAGAGGCATTTGAATAACAGGCCATTGACATATGTAGAAAGTGAAAGTGGGGAGGAGCAAGTGCTAACACTTAACATAATCATGTGGTGGAAGGATTCACATACATTTGAAGATGTGGAGGTAGACGAAGAAAGAGTGACCAAGATGTATAAGAGATTGAAGAATGCGAAAGAGCACGTGTGGTCACGTTGGAACAAAGAGTATATCAACAGTTTAATGGAAGTGCATCGTATTAACAGAAAGAAGAGTGCAGGTCTGCCACGGATCGGAGAAGTAGTACTAGTTGTTGGTGATGAAAGAAATAAAGGGCAGTGGAAGAAAGCGAGAGTAGAAGAGCTTGTGAAAGGAAGAGACGACGTAGTCAGGGGAGTGCTTTTGAGACACAAAGGACATCTCATAGAGCGACCGGTTCAAGCTATCTGCCCATTGGAGATTAGTTGTCAAGCGAAGGAGTCACAGACAGTGGAAACAATCAAAGGAGCAACTGATGACAAAGTCAATGTGATAACAGTTGAAACAATCAACGGAGCAATCGATGCCAAGGCCAATGTGACAACAAGAGAGAAGAGAAGAGCTGCGGTGGATGCAGAAGTGAAGACGAGACTTTGTTTGGAAGAAGATTGAAGAGGACAACTGCGTACCGTAAAGGTTTGATAAAATTTGACTCAGGTATGTTACTTTACTCAAATTTTAGGGGAGTTTGTGTACGGTACTTTATTATTATCATTCGTTATGTTGATTAGTAGTGGATATTTTAGGACAGTTTAGGACAGTAGAGAACTGGGACCGAGTTTCAGTTATTTTGAGTTAGATCTTCGAGAGCACGAGACAAGATGGCGAATCTTAGAGTTTAGCGATTTGTGTGCGGCACATTTCCGTACAATTTTATGCTCTAAGATTTTGTTCCTCTGAGGCTTTTTTGGATTCTGCGCAAATATGTCTTTGTAGTCAGAAGTCAAGGATATTAATGTAGTCTTTAACGAGGGATTATCTTTTACTGGGCCTTGTGTGATACTTCCCGTTGCGGCAGCGTGTAAGGCCTGGTTCAAATGTCGCACTTCTCATGTGCCGAATCTAACTCTGTTTGGAGCGACACTTGAGCATGTTTAGCGCGACTCCCGTTTCAAACGTCGAACTTAATCATGTCGCGCCAAATGGGTTTTAGGATTGTTACATGAAGTATCTTGGTTAAGGCGCGCAATCACAAATATTTGTTTCAAACGCATGCGCCCTCCAAGAAAGAAATGAATTCTGGGAAGGAAAATGAATTAAATATAATTATGCATTGAGTTCGGTACATGACAAGTTCGACGCTTGAAACCGTGCCGTGCTGGAGCCGTGCAGCTCAGCAAGCTCTGCCGATCCAAACTAGTCTGCCGCTCCTAACTAAATCTGCCGTACCAAATTGATTCAAACGTCGCGCCCCTCATGTACTTAATTCTCGAGTTAGGTTCGGCACATGAGAAATGCGACGTTTTAACCAGACCTAATGTTCCCACTGGTTTGCGTGCAGTTAAAATCAGATCTTCAGCAGAAACATTCAACAGGCTGATCGTGAAAACACCCACAGAATTTGGAAACACCCGTGTTCTTGATGCGTAGATACCCATCATCCCTGCTATTGTTGCGGGGTCAAAATCTCCTTCTAAAAATGCCGTTTTGGTATCACATTTGACCTGGATAAATTTTTCGGAACGACCAGGAATGGTGGTTTTTTCAGCTACCCGAACACGTATGGGTATTTTTATCTCAGCCCCCCTAATCCAGGCTGGGCCAAGCCTTACACCGTTATTTGCAAAATCAAATGTCACTTGACCAAATTTCTGCAAAAAGTCTCTGCCTAAAAATATGGTGACTGGCGAATGAGAATCGACAATTTGGAACTTCTGTAGAACTAGCTTCGTTAGGCCAAAAATATTCACGTTTAGAGTTACAAAACCGGTTATTTTCATGTTATTACCTGAGGCATCTGTAAGTGTTTCACTTGAAGCATTTATTTTTACTGCGAGTTTCAAATTTTCAAGAGTTTTCGAGTCAATAATTGATACAGCTGCTCCTGAGTCAAGCAAAACGTTGCTAAAAACTCCTTCCAATTTGGCTTTTAAAACGACGGTTGACGCACCAGTGGTATTGTCCTCTAAATTCAAAATGTCGGGGCCGTCTAGTCATTGGAAATTCGAGCAGTTCTTATCCCAAGCATCATGGCCTCGCGCACCACAGGCCTGGCAAAATCTTGTTGGGCATTTTCGGAACAAATGTTCTTTGCTTTGGCATGTTCTGCATCGCATTTGGCGTGGTTCCATTTTCCCATTTGAAGAAACTGAGCGGCCACGTCCTGGGGCTCTGAAATTACGGGCCCTAAAACCGCGGCCGCGGTTTCTATCAGCAAAATTAACTTCGTTGCGCGGTCCCCCGTCGCCAGGGCTTATTGAAATGCCCTGCAATTCCTCTATCACCTTGTCAGCGATTGAACCAACAATTGAATTTTCCTCATAGGGATTAGCTGCACCAAAGATTCCTTTGTTGCTTGAAGCATCAGACAACAATGAACGAATTCCTGCCAATTCTAAGCGCGTTGTTTCGTCTGCGATGGTTCTGATTTCCGCTTTATCAAACTTTTCAAAGGATTTCAAAGCAACTTGCATATCTGGGTGCAGCCCTTTAACAAAATAGTCTTTAGCAATAGCCTCCAAAGTTTTGTAGTCAAATGAAGGGTATGCCAATTTGACTAATTCCAGCAAATTATATGCATAATTTTGCATAGATTCTCCTACCTTTCTTGGCCTATTCGCCAATTCACTCAGTGCTTCTTCGCGGTTTCGTTTTCCCTTCTCAAATTCCTTTTTAAGTTCAGCTTTTAATTTTTCTGGATCCTTTCTATCATCTGCTGAAAGTCGTAGGTAAACATCGAACGCTGGCCCTTCTAGTTTACTTGCCAACGCTTGAGCCAGCTTTTCTCCTGCGTACCCTTTCAGTGCGACATGTATTTCTACCTTGGTTAAAAAGGCTTGAACATCGCCGTTTCCTGTGAAACACAAAATACTGCTTTTCGATGCATCCATGTTAATTCGGTTACAGTAATGTTGCCTAAAGATTGCTGAAAAGAGAGACTTCTTACTTGGCGACTTTATTAGAGAACTGTAACCGAATAAATGAATAACAGAACACGAGTAAATAAGAATATGTAAAGACGGACTATTTACATAGGCAGGGGGTATACTAGTCCAACAATCGCATTGAGCAAAATAAAGAAAGATCTCTAACAAAGTCAAAAAACGATTGAACTGCTATGGAAGAAATCTTGAAGTTTCAATAGAAACTTTTTTAAAAAACTGGGAGGAGGCAAACAAGGGGCAAAGAAAATTTCTGGGGGCCATGTCCCCCTCCCCCCGTAGAAACGCCACTGGTGATATATCTAACAATGCTTATACATTTAATAACTAGCTATAAGAATTATTTTCATGGATGCTGTCAGCTGTAAAGAGTAACGGTGATAGTAAAGAAGGGACGCAAAGCCTCTAGTCCGGTCGCTTGTGTCACAATTATTGCTCCCGCTCGATTTGCGTGCCAAAATCGATTTTTTTGCATGAATGTATTTGAATATCCATCTAGATTACGAAAATCATAGGTGCCATTTTTTTAGGAAAGCGGAAGGGGTTTAACGGGGGCGTTAATGACGTGCGGTCAATGTCAGTTCCTCTGCGGAGGAGCAAACACTATCAATCGTAATAGATGATAAGAACGAACTTTGAACGAACGAACTTCAACAAATTGCTTCAAAATGCTATCTGGGACATGTCTTTAATCACTTTCTTACTTAGAAATGGAAATTTATAGTCACGTGACTTCTTACCTCCTAAATTGATGTAAGGAGATTTCTAATCCAATTGGTTATAAACTTCATCCTGGATGAAGTTTATGAATGAACGTCATTGATATTGACGTCAAACTCATTTCTATAACTTTTAATATCGAAGCGAAACATCAAGAGGCAGGGCTCCTGGAGCATATTGGGGATGGGGGGGGGGGGGGTAGAAAGATTTAGGGGCCACAAGATGCTGAAAGATAAGAGCAGTATTTACTGTATTGTTTTAAGTACATTATGGGATTTATTGTAGACTAAGCCACATCAGCCCTCTCAGCGATAAAGAGGGGCAAAAAAATCAAGGAATGAAATTAAATGAATGATTGAAGTTTAGAGTCCAAGGAAGTTTAGAGTCCTAACGAGGGTCCATGACCGTTAGCATGACCGCTAGTATGAATAACATCTTTAAGCAAAAAAATTATTAAAACAACAGGGATGATATGACGTGTTAATGCAATTTTTGTTTGAAACCATCCTGTAATACCAACCTCAACCAGATCACACTGGGCCCTCTCACAAAATCTTGTGTCGTTAGGAGAACTGGGATCCAGTTTGTTGTTAGAATAGTGTACCTAGTGTACCCAACTAGATAGGGGTGTGTGTCAGTATAGATATACTATACTGCTACATATAACATATATAAACATGTATATAAGTTGTCTTTTATAATTTCTGAGTCCTTGCTAGTTCATCAGCCAATCCACCAGGTAGAGCATTTCGGGTTTATGATCAGTATGCTCCTTTACACCTGGGTGCCCCCTCACCCCTGCGCCCAGGGATGATGCCAGCAAAGGTGTATCATTGAATCGTAGCGTTGTATAGAAAAGAACGGGATATCCACGTCCATGTGTATCCAGGTTATCCATGTAGCCTCACCATAGAGGTATATCTCATGTTTTCAAAAAGAATATACTACGAGCTCGTAGTGCCAATGGAGGGACAATGGTTAGGCAAAGAAAATGTAATAGTGACATAAATATATGTATATAAAAATACTTGCGTACTCATACGTAAGTACAAGAGCGGTGTGCAAATAGGTATTGGGGTTATTCAGACAGTGTGTATAGATATACATTGAATTTGTGACATCGATACATGTATATACAAATAATCGGGTACCAAAATGTGAGTTTAGGAGAAAATGAGAGTTTAGCAGAAAAAACATGGAACCAGAAAAGTTACCTCCAACTTTAGGAGCATTGATTCCCCACATGCAAAGAGCAAGTTTTATTGCTGGAATTTTAAAGGAATATACAACTGCGATTAATGAAATTCAACCTCTTGTGGGAAACGGTTGGCAAATGGATGAGGGTATGGAAGTACCGATAAAGTGCCTTGAGCTGCCAGCCCCGCAATCAGTTCTTGAACTTGTCAAATGCGGATGCAAGGTTCGGTGCAAGGGACGAGGAAGCTCTTCGTGTTTGAAGAATGGGCTGTCATGGACTGAACTATGCAAATGTGTAGATTGGGAAAATATTAAAGACCACGCCGCAGGTGAAGAGACAGACGCCGATTCTGGAGAGGGAGTGGAAATTCATTAACGTGTTTAAACTGTTCGTTGTTTCTTAAAGCCTGGTTTCCATATGATCGCAAAAAAAGCAACAAATACACTGCGATCCTTGCGATTCCCGCGAATAATGATTCGACTTTGGGCGCGCCCAAAATTCAAATGGCTGGAATCAACCAGCAATGTCTGCTGCAATCGAGCTTGTTTATTATTATTGCATTGTTGAAAAGAGTTAGAGAACGTCGTGCAAGAAAAAAACATAGGTTTTGGGTGAGAAAATTTATTCAGAGAAGAGAAAAACACGGTGCGTTTCACACACTCACAAAGGATCTGAGGATTCACGATCGGGAGTACTTTTTCAGGTAGGCCTAATTTTTCAGGTTGGAATGAATGTAACCTCGGTGCCTGTTAGTTTTTACCTCTTCAGGCAGTTTTTTGAACTTTTTCTTAAAGGCCCGGCTTTTCTTATTATAAAGGCAGTCGTACTGTTGTATTTTTTCTATTAAAGCAAGGTCTTCTTCTGTTGCAAAAGCCATCTTGAAATTTCGATAAAAATAAATGGATGCGAGGCTTGGTAGAGCATCCCGGAGGATAAACTGACGCAAGGATCGCCAAGTTGTTCACAAGCGGTTTCCATTAAAAAAACCATCGACGCAAAGATTGCAAGAATCGCAGAGATAGAAAATTTTCTATCTCAAACGCAAGAATCGCAAAAATCGCAACAATTGCAACAGACGGAATAGAGCAGTTTCCATTAATACGCAAGGATCGCAGGATCGCAAGGATCGCAAGTCACAAATTTAAGCGATTCTTGCGTCTCTTGCGTTTTTTGCGATCATATGGAAACCAGGCTTAATACACCTATATTCTCAGCAGCTTTTCCATGTTATCCACTAAAGCTGATGTTTAAAATGTTTTGTAGAAATTTCTGCTTTTAGCAATTTAGGGACACCACCTTCAACGGGCCATTAATGGCATCCCCCTGAAATGAGGCCCCTCTCTTCCGATGTTTAAAAGTTGCAAAAATGACTCTGACGCGATTAAAAATTGTTTTCTTCAGAATATCTCATTGTAGAAACCAAAAAAGTATTAATTTCCATATATGGAAATAGGGGCAGAAAGTCACGTGATTAACCATATTAAGTCCTAAAACCAGGACCCAGTATTTATAGATTTCCCCAGTTAACATTTGAAAACAATTTAAAGTTAATTTAAAGTTAGTTTTAATCATCTATTGTGATTGGGACATTTTTCTCCTCCGCAGAGACACTTGCTTTGACCGGTCGTGATTTGCACCCCAGTAAGACCCACTTCCGCTGACCCAAAAAAATGGCACCTATGATTTTTATATTATTGATAGATATTTGTAGGCATTCATGCAAAAAAATCAATTTTGGCACGCAAATCGAGCGGAATTACACAAGGATCCCGACTACTCAGAAAAATACTAAGATTCGCTGAGATTCGCCCAAAATATAAGAACAACATAAGAAACAGGAAGCCTTCTTATAAAAAGCGTGTAATGTAATGCAATTTCGCTTTGATCTTTTGGAAATGTTATTCATGTTTTGCAAGCCTATCTTAGTTGAAACACCTACAGCGCCCCCCTTTTCCGCATCTGGCACCAATCAAATTTTCGATGCAACGACGTGGAAGTTACCCCCTGGAATGCCGCGTTTGGAAGAAAGTTCGGCGACACCACTCATTGATGTGTCATATTGCTGAGGATGGTGCTGTTGTTGTTTCAGTGACGGGGAACCGCTGAGCTGAGAAACATAAGAGGATTTTTAATTGAATATAGCCCCCCGTGAAGGTAAATTATAACAAACTATAAACCATATTAATGGTCTTATCAAGAGCTATCGTTTGATATATAGTATTAATGTATATAATGTAAGGTTACTGAGAGGCGCGAAACTGCAATAGCGCCGCTTCTGTTCCCAGTTTCTATTCACACAAGAAAAGAGCAAGCCAGACGCAACATTTTCTTCAAACGTCAGTTTTCTGGAAAATGGGAAGAGTTCACTGAGGCCCATCGAGATTTCAAAACATGCTTCTGAGAAAACATTCCTTGCGGAAGTCATGTCAGCCCCCCTGTTCTCGAAGGGCCATTCACTCTTGCAAATAGCGTACGAGATTTTGTCTAAAACAAAAGGATTTCTGGAGATTTTCAGATAAAAGAAAAGGGTTTTCACAAAAGGTGTACGAGATTTTCTTAGAGTGATTTGCCCCTCGCCTGTTCTGGGTACAAAAGAATTTCGTATGAAATCCGTTGACCATATTTGGGCTTTGCACCGTTGTGATGCGTCATAAATTTCGGACATCTCTCCATCAACTCACAATTTTGAAGCATCCGTAGAGGTAACAGCGCTGCCGATCCTTAGAATTCATTAGAATAATGATTTTGCTTGAAATTATTGGTCTTGTTCTTCTTTCAATTACTGCCGTCTTGCAGATTGCAGCATTAGCAACAGTGAAATGGTTGACATTTAGTATTGGCATGCAAACCTGGAGCTACGGACTTTTCAAATTGTGCTTGGAAATAAAGTCTGCCAGCAGATGCGAACATGGCAATTGGTATCCCGACAGACAAGGTAAGCCTATGTAGAAAGTAAGAAACACCCTCAAGCGCCGAGATAAAAAATAATGAACAAAGACAAATCAATAGTGACGTTTTGCAAATAAAACGTCATTTCAAAAGCCAAAGTTTGAGGAGCAATTGTGTACAAGTAAAATTGCTTAAATTTCTTTTTCTAGGTTTTATGCATTCTCAGAACAACCATAATCTTGAATTCCGTCAATATTGCACTTTGAAGATTTTTTCTCGTCAACGAGTATTTGCTGTTCTGCTGTCACTGATTATTTCTTTTTGTGCACTCTAGTTTCGCTATGTACAACGCTCTCCAGTTTTGATTTTCGATTTCGAAAAGAGTTCTAATTTTACCGGCGAAATATTAAAAGAAGCCGATGCGTGGGAGGGGAATGTGCTACCATTTGCACTGCGTTTCTTACTCAACGCACTTGCACTGAGTATTACTTTAAATGTTGAAAACAGTTTTCTTACTCAAAAAAAATTAATTGTGAAATAAGAGAAACATTTTCTCATTTCTAAGATCCTGTTCCAAGTGGTCGTATTCACCAAACGCATATCTTTTTTGGTGGACTTCCCGTACCGAAAACCTTGGCGCAGATCGCAAACGGCACTTCTAGCAAAATAATATTTTCCTTCTAAGTCTTCTCAAAAGCAGAGGTTTAATAAGTTGTTCTTGTAAGACGCCCTCCATAGCTACAAGATTCAAATAAAATGTGATTTCTGACATTTCCATACTTAATTCTATCTCAAGTGGAAACAAAATCGGTACTGGTACGGTCGATGAAAGATATCAATGGTCAAAACCATCTAATCTTTTTGGCCCATTTACAATATTCGCTCGCTGAAGCAACAGACTGAGAATATTCATTTGCGTTACCAACGGAATTCTGAGTCAGCGACAGCAACAGCAATATTGATTTATATAGGCCTGACGATTCGCGAAAACTAAATCTATAGGACCGATTCGATTTTCAAACATCACAAATACCATGGTTTTATTGTTTTTTTTCATATTTTTGTAGTTAAATAAAAATTCCAGGTTTGAAAATTAAATGATGAAAGTCTCCGAAACTTTGGCAAAAATTTGCAATTTGTGAAAACAGCCCTCTGGTTTTCGTTTAATAACTTTTCGCAGAAAAATGGTAAAAATACCATTTAAAATTTCATCGATAGAGCATAGTTTGTTTCACTTTTTCTTTTAATAGTTTGCAAGAGGTAAATGTTGTTTCAAGAACATTTTCAGCCCCAATATGTTGGCAGAGTTCGCACTTCGCGAAAAATTCCCCTACTTTCGACGCAATATAAAAACATAACAGAGTGCAAAACCGACCGCAGATTATGAAAAAACAGCGTAGTAAGTATCAAAAAAGTGATTTAACGTCTGTTTGGACAAAAGATCGGAGATTCATCAAAGGAAAGTTATTAAAGGAAAACTGAAGAGCGGTTATGGGAAAAAAGAGATTTTGCCAACATTCGGGGGCGAAAAATGTTCTTGAAACGACTTTTACTTCTTGCAGTTGCAGACTATAAAAAAACAGTGTAGCAAACTGTGTTCTCTCGATTAAACTTTAAATGGTATTTTTACAATTTTTCTGCGAAAAGTTATTAAATGAAAACCAGAGGGCTGTTTTCACAAATTGGAAATTTTTGTCTAAGTTTCGGTTTCGGAGAATTTTATCAAAGTACGAAAATATGAAAAAACAGCAAAACCATGAGTATTTGTGATGTTTAAAAATTCAATCAGTCCTATAGATTTAGTTAGTCAAAAGTTGTTGAAGGAAAATTGGAGGGAAGTTTGCATGCCTAATATAAATCAATAACAGCAAATGGTGCAATGCTGTTATACAACCAGTTTTGCCTGTTTTGTTTGTAGTAAACTAATCGTGTTGTGTTCCAGTGTTTGCGTCAGTACTGTTTGTCTGTTGCCATGCCATTAACATTCTATCATAGAATAGAAATTATGTTATTGCACCATCCCATCTATTCTGTGATCCCATCGCCATTATTGTTGTCAGCAGTCCCTTTGTTTAATGTCATTATCGTGTTTATGTACTTAGGGTGTCTTTGTCATTTGGTATCCTTGCTGTATCCCGCTGTACCCTTGTTTGAAAATTCAGTCGAGTTAAAAACTCATTGCTAACAATGAGCCATTGCGCCACGCAAGCATCCCATAATGCATTTTCAGACAGTCTGAAATCAATTATGGTTAATCCGTAGAAGTTTACTGCCATTGTTTGGATTGTCGCCTGGATAATTTGCCACCCTCGTAAAGGCTCATTGTTAGCAATGAGTCTTTAAAGTTGTCGTTACGTTGAGTCGTGTTGGTTTTAACAGATTGTCATTTTTGTCACAGTTTATTGCCGTCGTTTTGAAAGATTTTCAAGTATAGTTGTATCACCAGGAAGAAAATATTTAATCACTGAACAAATCAAAGAAGATTGTGACATGTTTGGCTTTTCGTCTGTCCGTCCTACCCTACCCTGTAAAAAACCTCGTAGAAATGAAAAAAAATCATGTAGTTATAACGCGAAAGCTGACTCCATTACAGACCTAAAGGGGCCTGTCTGAAGCCAATAGTGTAGCGAGGGGGGCAAGGCACCCCCCCCCCAATGCTCAGAAAGTTGGTATCTGAGAAAACTGCTAATCAGAGTGGGGTGAGGGTGGTTTATATTTCAGAAAAAAGTAAAATTCTTCAAACAAATGTAAGGAAAATACTGATAGAAATATTCATGATGGTATTTTAAGCTTATCGAAAGGGCGTGCTTGCAAAAATTTTCTAGCTTCCTTTTCTTCTCGGGAGGGGAGCCTCGGATGTTATTAGGAATGTCTTTCAATTTCCTGTTCATTTTTACATAAGGGGTTTTTTAGAAAAGCTCTTCACGTTTTCTAGACATTCCCGTTAAAATAGACACTAAAATTCTAAATTCCTTAAAAACTAGATACTGAATGTCTTTCCAAGAATTTTGCTCCTAGGAGAATGGGCTTAGTTTGAAACTTTTCATTATTGTTTATCATTTTTGGATATTTGCTAACAATTTAAAAAATTAGTTTCTACACGTAGAGCTTCCTCACCCGACAGGATCAGCAACAAAAAGCTACATATAACTGTTATTATGTTTGATTATTCATGGCTTTTTTCAAACACATTTTAAAAATTAAACGTTGTCCGACATTCTTAATATTCATCTTTGCCCCTCCAATCATCCAACCAAGGCTACCAAAGAGCGAGATTCAACTTTTTGTTTGGGGGGCAAGCCCTGATAAATAAGTGTAAAAACAGCCATAATTTACCAAATAAAAGTACTTTACTTATACTACTTTACTTATACTACTATCAAGGCCCCCCGGCCCCCCACGCCCCCGGTATTTCAGTCCTTGCTGACTATGCCATACCCTGGGTACCAGACTCACTATATAAAATAATAGAGAGTCTGGTCTAGTGCGCCCTTTTCTAGTTCTGGTGAACTTACTTAAAAGAACTGAAGTCTATTTAACAGACTAGGCCTGTGAAACAAGACTGTCGGATAAATAACAAAGATACTCAGTAGTCAGAGGAGTTTTGGGAAATCTTAAAGCAAATGTGTTTTATTTTTTTCTTTAACGTCGACATTTTTAATACAGTGGTAATAGACTTTTCTGCCTCAAGATAACAATCAAATCAGGTTTAAAACGCCATTTGGCAGCAAAAAAAATGTGCAAAGCATGAAATTAAAGTTAGCACAATGCAGTTATTAAATGTTAATCATTATTAAACTTCGTGTACAATTTAAAAGAATTCTTTTGTGTTTTTCTCATAAGTAGTGTGTACTTTCAAAGTCTACTCCCTCACTGTGAAGGCAACGCGCTTGGACACAGCGGCGGTTAGAATCATCACGTTGGAAGTTCATCCCACCAAATATGGCCAATACGACAAGCGAAGCCCCGTATGCTGGGCAAAATATTAGCCATAACTGATTTACTTTTATTTGTTGTTGTTTGTTCTCGGCACCTTGCGGTGTTTCTTATTTACTGCATTTCACTACAAGGCCTAATTTCTTTGCAATGAGAGGCACTGCCTGAAATATCAGAGACTTTCCAAAGCCAGTTGGCAATATGGCGAAGGTGTCTCTTCTCTCTACAAACAAGGCTTTCAATGCTGTTCTGTGTTAAGTTCCACAACATGCAGAAATTATTCTTTGAGTACAGTTTTAACAGCATCTTCAAACTCAATCGTTATGGTCGCTAGCATTTATTTATGTTGTGTTCTGTTCAGTGTTTTACACCAGAGCTAAGTTTATTGTTTCGCTGTGACCTTTGAACGTACAGAAATCTGTACACTCACTTCTGATTTGTTAATATCAGCACACCAGAACGAGAATGGGGCGCACTAGACCAGACTCTTTATTTATTTTCATTTATAGTGAGTCTGGTACCCAAGGTAGCTATGCCAGTCCCTGAA
This sequence comes from Rhopilema esculentum, assembly GCF_057945365.1. NCBI lineage: Eukaryota > Metazoa > Cnidaria > Scyphozoa > Rhizostomeae > Rhizostomatidae > Rhopilema > Rhopilema esculentum. The sequence continues at coordinate 1,524,401 of NW_028300847.1, forward strand.
GCATGTTTCTTGTTTGCTGCCAAATCATTTGCCTGCGCAATCTGCTTTCACAGACTATGATCACCATATGGTGGATTTTCATTTGACCTTACCATTTCAAAACGAAACAAAACTGATTCAGACCGAGATATTTAATCCCGACCGAGATATTTAATCCCGACCGAGAAATCTAATCCCGACAACGGTTCTCATATCCGAACTGTCCAGGTGGTTTTGACCGTTGATATCTATCACCAGTCACGCTATTTCACACTGTCAAGTTATCTTGAATTTAGACCACGAGTTAATTCTAAATTCAACTCAGAATTATCTCACGTTAGCTCATAGTGGAAACCAAGCTTAATGAGCTTGAAATCAAAAAATTTTGTTTCCAAGCTCATGAGATCACGTGAGTTAAGTGAGTTAACACGAGTTAATTTTCATGAGATTATTTCTAATGACCGTTTCCACTATGATATAATTGTTAAACCATGTCAGATCACGAAATTATCTCAAATTAACTCACGTTAACTCATAGTGGAAATCAAGAGGGTGTAGAAGGGTTTTGACTGGGTGACTAATGGCTAAATTTGAGTAAATCCCAAAACTAATGACCAACCATATTTTTTTATTCGACTTACGACTAAAGCCTGGTTTTCATATATCGTAAATCGTCGGGGATGTCCCCCGATGGCCGGAGATGATCCCCGATGCTAAAACAGTATTTGAGCGCCATAACTATAGTTCCGTAAAAATTTTGGTAATATGGCTGCTGAAAAGGCCAGTTAGAAATCCAAGGTCAACTTTTGATGCTAATCGCTCTTTTGGGAAAGAAAAGCGGTAGCGGCTAAAATTGGTCCTGATGGACTCGTACCTTCTCTTTACCACATCGATACTTTCACCTATGTATTCTGCCACGACCTTCAACTATTGGCCTTTTTGTTTCGATCCTTGAAGTCTTTTGATGCGCGATTGTAAATTGTAGGAAATTCACGTATGATATCCATGAAAACAGCATCGTCTTCTTTAGATTGAAGAGGATTAGGCAAATGTTACGAATCCATGATGCCCAAGTTGTCAAAGCTGTGATTTTTTGTTCCAAAGAGGCAGAAAAGTGCAAACAGCCTTTTCTTAACAAACTACTGTCTAGACAAATGCCGCATGTCAAGCACCAATTCTATAAATCATTACATTGACAATTTCGGGATATTTTCCAAATGGAAATGCTGTTAAAAATAAAATGCGCTTAATGTTTAATCCAAGGTGAAGAACTACTCGATAAACAACTCCGGTGTAGGTTTGTAGGCTCTCATCAGATTTCTTAGGCTCAAATTCCACTCGAAAACAAGCTATATACATGCAATGATTATATTATGTACAAGTAGAGGACTGTATGTATTCTCTCCAACGAAGAATTGTTATAAAGGCTCGAACTTCGTAAGATTTATCGATCAAACTCTCAACTTTAAATAGCGTGTTCCTTCCCTTCTAGGCTCGAAAGGTTCTCCCCAATATCCCACAGAGCTCTACCTACAATCCTCTGCACGAAAGCAAATATTCGTATTTACATAAATAAATGTTAACCCGGGGATCATAACAATTAACAGATTTATCTCACACTCCCTCCTTGATCAATCTGGGTGTGATTGATCAACTACAGTAAGTTTACGTAATAAGTCCGCATTCTGCGCTGCTATTCTTCTAGGAGGCCTATCAGGCTTCTCTACAGTTTTTACTTTATCGTTCTCATCATCAACTGGTAAGGATTGAATGTTCTTATCTTGCTCCTTGCAATTTACCTAAATTGGGAACAATGACTGTATCAGTCTTCTCAGTCTTGTCAGTGTCCCTTTTCTGTTTACAATTCTGACCTTTGCACCTCTGATTTCTCTGTCTTCACTGGGAATCAACTCCTCTACAACTGCTATTTTCCACTCTCCTCTGTGAAGATTTTCATCTTTAACAATAACAATGTATCCGGACACAATGTTTCTTTCTTTTTCATTAGTCTCTCTCGAATGGTGTTCTCTTAAACTCTGCAGATATTCGTGATTCCAGCGGCGCCAGAAATGTCCCAGAAGTGTGCGTAAATAGGGAGCACGCTTCTCCACGGTACTTGAGTCATATTCTTAATCTTCATCAAACTCTTCTTGACTTGGTTGTGTAAGAATGCGTCTCCCCATTATAAGATGAGCCGGAGTTAAGGGTTCCTTAAAATCCTCAGGGTTGAGATATGCTAATAGTCTTGAATTCATTGTCCCTTCCACTTCTGCAATAACTGTGGTCAACTCTTCCAAATCCAATTTTGCCTTTCCAAGAATCTTCCTTAGCAGCCGCTTCATCAACTGTACCATGCGTTCGTAATACCCACCAAACCACGGTGCCTTTTCTAAAATGAACCTCCATGCAATCTTCGTATGTGCAACGAACCTCTGAACTTCTGGTGCTTCTAAAATTTTGCTGATTCCCTTCTTTGCATTTTTGAAGGTCTTTGCGTTATCTGATATAACTCTTCATGGTAAACCAATTCTTGCTATAAATCTTCGTGGACATCGAATGAAGGCTGGTGTTCATAAATTTGGTACCACCTCTAAATGAACTACACGGCTTAATGAGCTGGTAAACAAACAAACGTAAGCTTTTTGCATTCCTGCCGTCATTTTGATAAACAATGGTCCCGCAAAATCAATCCTGATGTCACAGAATGCCTTTGAGCCTTTCACTCTTCCCTCTGGCAAATCAGCAGGCTTTGGTACTCTATAAGACTTCCCTTGCAAGACCTTACAAATCAAACAACCATGAATCAATTTCCGCACTAATTGTCTTCCTTCAGGTACCCAATAATTGGCTCTAAGTTCCGTAAGGGTGTCCTTGTCTCCACTATAAAACACGTTGAGATGACTATGCTTAACAATCAGCTTAGTGATGTAATGATCCCTTGGTAACAGTGCTGGGACCCTCAATGTAAACGGTAGACTAGATCTGCTAATTCTTCCTTTGAATCTAACAATACCACTATCTGCAAACAATCCCAACTGACCTTCTAACTTCTGGTAGTAATCCTTCTTCTCCTTCAAATCTTCCTGCACATCCTTGATTCATAACTCCTCAGCTTGAATAATATCTTCTTCAACAATCATTGAGGTAACAGCCGATTTCTTCAACAGCATAATAAATTTCAGCGTCAATGCAGTAATTCTAAGCAGTCTCTTCCAACTACTAAATCTTGTGCAATCAATAACTCTTGATGTACGACAGTTGCTTTCTTCTGGCACGGTTAGCAGGGATATAACTTTCTTTGACTGCAATCTAACTTCCTTCTGGCATTCTTCCAACATCTCTTCTTCTTCAATCATGTTTTCTGTCAAAGGATAACACTCTGGAGGTCCTCTAAGCCAATTAGGACCATCCCACCACAACAAATTATCCACTATTTGCGATGCAAAACAACCCCTTGAACCAAGGTCTGCAGGCTTCTTGTCCCAGAGCAGTGTCTCCACTAATCCATATTTGTTAATTCCACAATCTCCATTCTTCTATTATATACAAACTGTTTGTACCCTTTATCCGACTTAATCCAATACAGTACACACTTGCTGTCAGTCTAACAATGAACTCCATTTATGCAAAATACAGGCTGCAGTGCTTCTTTAACAGCAGATAACAAACGTGCAGAAATTAAGGCAGCTAATAATTCCAATCTTGGAATAGACATCTCTGGAATAGATAATGGTGCAAGCCTTACTTTTGAAGCTACCTAAACTGATCTTCATCCAGCTTTCAATTTGAAACACAAATATACTGCTGCGCAATAGGCCTTCTTTGAAGCATCTCCAAAAACATGCAAGTAACTTGATTCAATTTCTTCATTGATCGGAACATAACATCTCTTGACTGCAATACTGACATTTTCCAAATCTTTCAACCATTTTACGATGAACTCTTGCTCTCCCTCTGAAAGTGGTGCATCCCAGTCATATTTCCTTCTGCACAACAATGTTGTGTAACTATTTTGTATCAAATCCATCAGTATTTTATTTTACATTTTCGCCGATCACAATCCTTATTTCAACTCTACTCCAACCAACTAACTAACTTATTTCGAGTTACAACATACATATTCACGTTCACTGAGACTTGTCGATTGACATTTTCCATACGTTTGTCCTTATTAGGTATTGAGAATCAAAAAATGTTATTTACCACTGCTTTAAATCAAATATCAAATCAACATTATAACTAGAACTCTACATGCCGCCGTGTATCTCGGCACGTATTACAATACCGAATGTAACTGTGTGGGGTCATACGAAGATACCAAGGAGGGTCTGGGCCCCAACAATCAATAACGGCTTAGTTGCTATAGTTGGTAACGACAATTGTTCTTTGGTGTTCTCGCAAATAAACTTCTTTGACTTCCCGAATCGAATATAACACGTACACGAACTTTTTCCTTTCCATCGCGACTAATAAAAGCTTGAGCTGTTTGTAGCAGGATGTTGTCTTGCGAGCTGACATGGAGAGCACTTGATTCCATTCACCTCGAGTCCGGCTTTTTCTTCAATGCCACTGTTGCAAACGATGACATGTTGTTGTCACAAAGGTTTACATGATGACGTCTGCCACACTAAAAACACTTTCCCTTTGACTCACATTTTACTGCAACATGATTCTTTCGTAAACATACAAAACAACGGCCTTGTTTTTGCAATATATCCTTTCTTGCTCTCTTATCAGTGATGATGTTACATTGAGAAGATGAGTGATCTTGTCGACAATAAGTGCAGTTTGCAACCTTAGATTTTCTTTCCTCTGAATATAAAACAGCAGCTGTACTTGGAGATCTTTTATCAGGCGAATTATTATGAGACTTTGTAACAAACGATGGCAAATCAGCTTGAATATTACCACATCTTTCTCGGTTTTTGATTTCTTCGCGTAACAAGTCAAGTAAGCGATCAAGATCCCAGCTTCCATCCTTTACTTGGCGTCCAATTAACAAACGAACATCGTGTGGAATTTTCTTTAGTAACACTTGAACAAGTAGACTTCCGTATGATTTTGTTGGCACCTTTAAAGATTTTAACCCGCGAACATGTACTTCCACCTTGTTATACAAATTTCTCAGCTCTGTTACGTCTCTTGATGAAAAAACTGGTGGAATATGCAGTAAGGCATCATGATGACCACTTACTATGACTTGATAAGTTCCAAATCTTCGAATAAGCTTCTCAATTGCTTCTTCATAATTCGCTTCCGTTGTCTCCAACCCTGCAATGGCTGCTGCAGCTTTTCCTTCAAGTAAATCTCTCAAATAGCTCAATCCCTGTCAAAAGTCTTGGTACACCAAGCTAAAGTTTCACATAACCTCAGTAGCATCCCCCTCTCCCCTTGAAACAATGTTGAATAACAATAGTTTCAAACTTGAAATTCGTCCAATATCACTTTATCAGCTAGGGTAAGTAATAGGCTTTACAGGCAACATTGTTTTTGAGGGGAGGGGGATATTTCTGTATCTTACAGCCGGAAACCTTTATTTCTTCAAAATCTTCATTGGTCGCAGGGTGTTCCAAGGACTTTTGTCAAGGATTGCAGCTGAATTTAGTGATTGCGTTTAAACCTGGTCGTCGTGGATAATACTCTTTTAGATATCCCAGAATGTCAACCATTGTGTCACCTCTCCATTGAACTTTATCAACTTTGGTGATTTTGACGATGATGAGGTTTCTCAGGCCTAATTTTAACGTTTGAAGGAATTTCTACGATGGCCCACAAGGGACATGCAGCATGTACTAAGTTTTGCACGCACACAAAAGCAAAGGCGGTTGCAAAATGAATTTCACATGCACAAATTCATTACATGATCACAAAATATAACTGCAGCACACTAAGTAAACGTTGCAGCATTCACTAAGGTCTGACATGCAGCATACACTAAGTCTGACATGCAGCATACACTAAGTCTGACCTGCAGCATGCACTAAATCTGACCTGCGGCATACACTAAGTCTGACCTGCAGCATACACTAAGTCTGACCTGCAGCATACACTAAATCTGACCTGCAGCATACACTAAGTCTGACCTGCAGCATACACTAAGTCTGACCTGCAGCATGCACTAAATCTGACCTGCGGCATACACTAAGTCTGACCTGCAGCATACACTAAGTCTGACCTGCAGCATACACTAAGTCTGACCTGCAGCATACACTAAGTCTGACCTGCAGCATGCACTAAATCTGACCTGCGGCATACACTAAGTCTGACCTGCAGCATACACTAAGTCTGACCTGCAGCATACACTAAGTCTGACCTGCAGCATGCACTAAATCTGACCTGCGGCATACACTAAGTCTGACCTGCAGCATACACTAAGTCTGACCTGCAGCATACACTAAATCTGACCTGCAGCATACACTAAGTCTGACCTGCAGCATACACTAAGTCTGACCTGCAGCATGCACTAAATCTGACCTGCGGCATACACTAAGTCTGACCTGCAGCATACACTAAGTCTGACAGGCAGCATACACTAAGTCTGACCTGCAGCATACACTAAGTCTGACCTGCAGCATGCACTAAATCTGACCTGCGGCATACACTAAGTCTGACCTGCAGCATACACTAAGTCTGACCTGCAGCATACACTAAATCTGACCTGCAGCATACACTAAGTCTGACCTGCAGCATACACTAAGTCTGACCTGCAGCATGCACTAAATCTGACCTGCGGCATACACTAGTCTGACCTGCAGCATACACTAAGTCTGACCTGCAGCATACACTAAGTCTGACCTGCAGCATACACTAAGTCTGACCTGCAGCATACACTAAGTCTGACCTGCAGCATGCACTAAATCTGACCTGCGGCATACACTAAGTCTGACCTGCAGCATACACTAAGTCTGACCTGCAGCATACACTAAATCTGACCTGCAGCATACACTAAGTTTGACCTGTTTATATAGGCCTGACGATTCGCTTTGACGATTTGCACGCAAACTACCTTCCAGTTTTCCTTCGATAACTTTTAACTAACTAAATCTGTAGGACTAATTTAATTCTTAATCATCACAAATACCATAGTTTTACTATTTTTTCATATTTCCGTAGTTAAATAAAAATTCCAGTTAATATGAAAGTCTCCGAAACTTTGACAAAAACGTGCAATTTGTGAAAACAGCCCTCTGATTTCCTTTAATAACTTTTCGCAGAAAAATAATAAAAAGACCATTTAAAGTTTAATCGATATTGCTCTGCTTACACCCTATCAATTTAACAACAAATCAAGAACAATTCAGCCTCGTATTTTCGAAAAATTAAGAACAAACAGCCTGAACCTAAAATTACTGGTTCTTATGAATAAAGAGTGTATATGGATAATGCATACAAGTACTCTTTGGGAAATAATTTTTTTTTAAAATCCTACCTCTTGAATGTCATCGTCTTCCTCGTTCCCGGAGGGGGGGGGGGGGGGAATGGGGTGGGCTGAACCTCAAACATGTCTGACGTTTTAGTCAAATAAAATTAAATTCTGGAATATGGTTTTCCCAGCTCATTTTTGTACTTTTTTAAAATGAATTGTCCTGTGCTGCCAGTTAAATTGTTCACCTCCGTTCTATCTGGATAAACAAGAGTTACCATATCATGGGTCACGAATACATTTTGGTTGAAACTGACAATTTTCTGGAGTCCTTTTGCCAGCAGCTCTTCAGCACCTACGCTTGGGCTAATCTTGAGGGGCAAGCCAATGGGCCAAAGTCCATCTTTTTTCTGCATAATTCCGATCTGAGCATTGAATCAGATGGTTGCTGTGACTTGCTTTTTTGTGTTTTCTTGGCTTTGAAACCAGCAGCCCTTCTTTTCCTCTTCGCCTCCATGAACGCCTCAAGTGACACTTCGCAGCCAGCAGTTGTCGAGATCTTTTTGCCTCGATTACTTTTTGATCACTGTAATTGATTCATTTGATTGATTTCTGTGACAATCACACCGACCACTTGAATCCAGTGATCGTTTCCTCGTCGATCCACATTGATGGCAATAATTTGCATCTGATGGGAGATGCGCCCCACAATTTTGGCAGAACAATGTTGCCCAATCGTAGCAGCGATGCAAAAGGCGGGAACAAGGTAGCAACATCAACAACACTTTGTATGCTGCAGGTCAAACTTAGTGTATGCTGCAGGTCAAACTTAGTGTATGCTGCAGGTCAAACTTAGTGTATGCTGCAGGTCAGACTTAGTGTATGCTGCATGTCAGACTTAGTGTATGCTGCAGGTCAGACTTAATGTATGCTGCAGGTCAGACACGAAAGCAAATATCCGTATTTACGTAAATAAATGTATTTACGTAAATAAATGTATCCGGGTTTACATTTAAATAAATTTATTTCGTGACATTGGATTCTCGTCGTCGTATTGCTTTGTTCCTGTATATCTTTAAAATCTCATTGAAAGATTCACAGAATCCGGCGGACAGCCTATCCTGCGGTTCTTCCTTCTCACACAATAAATGTAAACCGGGTGTCATAACAATTAACGAATTTATCTCGCAAATTCATTACAAAAAAACAAGAAACTTCACCCTGCACCCCTCAGAAAAAGATTGCTTTAGAAGAGGTCAGTATTGCCACAATCAAAATAAAGAAAGGGGAGGCAAATGCAAGTCTGATTTTCCTGGGAAAGTTTTGTTTAGTGGATTATATCATGATTATGGCTTAACTGATAATTCACCACAAAAAGTGAGAAACTTAGACTAGGTATTATAGCACCACCCTTTCTGGGCCTTTTTGTTTCCTGTACTGTTGAAAGCATTCCAGTTTTTCCGCGAAACAGTTACCCTCGCTTTAGTAAAAATGACCTCACTTTAGACATAACATTCCTGATCCAATGATACATAAGCGACGAAGTCTAACTCTATTGTTCTCAAGTGAGGCAAAATCACTCATGCGCTAAAAGGGCAAAAAGACGATTCTGCATAAGGGCTCAGTATGGGAAATTCCGAAGCTGGCAAACAAAACCAAAAATTTTAGAAAATCTATTTAATTTAGGAAGGTAACATATATTTTGTCAGCTTACCGTATGCATTTAGAAGGTTTTAAGCCATAATTTTTGTTTGTACACGGGTTTTGAGATTTTGTTTTAAAAATATTTTATAAATATTTTACACAAATAATACACAAATATTTTAAAAATCTTGAAACCCTATTTAACAACACAATTTATGGCTTAAAACTTTTGAAATTAATACGGCAAGCTAGCAAAGTATAACTAACCTTTCAAAATTATGCTAATTTTCGATAACCTTGGTTTTTCTTCGTCAAACTTGCAATGTCCCGTACTGAGCCCTTATGCGGAATCGTCTTTTGCCCTTTTACCGCTGAAGTGATTTTGCCTCACCAGTTCAATGGGCAATTATGCCCAGTTAGACATCTAGCGCCTTCGGCGCTTCTATATCATTGTCCTGATCTATTGTTCTCTTTGCTATCGTTCGTCGAGAAGTGTCGGGAAAGTCAAATTATTTTGACTTTTGCGATGATCGGGGATGATCGCCGATGGTTCCCGATGACCCGGTTTTCATATGTCATAAATCATCGCAGACTGTCATAGACCATCGGGAAGCTGAGTCGGGGATCATCGCCGACGAATTGTGATATATGAAAAGCAGCCTCAATGCGAATTATCTTCGGTGTCACACATATTCAGACTTTCTGAACGCGTGTACTTTAGCTGAGAGAGAATCACTTGGCAAAGAAGTTTATCTTGTGGTGATGTAAAAGAGCGAAAATGAGCTTGTGTTTTTCCAAAATAAAATCCAAGAGCGGAGAAAAATCAACTCCATTTGCTTCCCAATCAGAATGTTTGTAAGGGAGCTGTCATAAAGTATTGAACAGACCGGGCGGAAGGGATTCAGTAGCGTCATCAAAACTTTTGAGTGCGAAACGTTGGGCTAACAAATTATTTCAAACAATAATCATGGCCCGTGAAATTGTATATTTAGAATATCTAAAAAAAGTTAGTCACTATGCATCATCACGGTTACTGCTCTCTTCAGTCTTTACCACTGGGCCACTTTTTCTTTTCTTCTGTTACGGGTGTTAAATTTTCCCTCGGCCCCCCCCCCCACTTTTCAACCTTTGTCGGAGCCCATGTACCATAGTGGTATCTTCTGGCATTTTCATTGCTGCCTTCTGAAAACATTGTGTGATTGTACTGTTTTTTGGCTTCTTCATTCTTCTAGCCTTTTCAATTTGTTGGCTTCTGTTGTTACTGCCAGCTGATCTTGAAGATACTTGCAGAACCTTTCTGCCATCTTGCTGCTACCATCCCAATCTGTAAAAATACCTTTCTCAATTAGATGTTCCAAGCCCCGCAAATGTAACTTTGACTTTAGAGCATCCATGGGATTTGAGTTGATAGAAGCTTCCTCAATCTGAAAATCAAACCTTCCCTAAGCAGCGTATACACAGAATAACTCATCATGTGTTATTACACCCAAAACTGCTCCGCAGCTTTTGTGTAGCCTCGTTTTCTTCCTCTCTTCACTCTTCTTATCATTTTCCAGTTTCCTCTTTCTTTTCATCTTATTCTTCTGTTTCCACAAAACATTTTTTCCCAGGAAATAAAGCTGGCTCAGTTCTGGCACTTCAGAGAGTGATGTATTTTTAATCTTTGTTGTGTAAAGAAAATCAGTGCTGTTTTCTATGATTCTTCATCAGAAAATTTTTTTACGATAGATGAGCATCGATACAGTTATTGAGTAGGTTTTGGCTCCATTTCGACAACCTTATTGGAAAACAGATTATGACTCCTTTAGAAATCTTTCATAACAAGATTTGCAAGAATATCGTATTATTCAACGCGTTTGAGGCCCTTCCTCCGTCTTGCAGGACCCAGTGTGTGGCGAGCCAACATATCATATAATGGTAGCGATAAATATATTGACAGGATTTTTATTTTCTGGAAACCTAAAATACTTTTATTATTTTGTTAAAAACGGCTGCTGTTAGACTAATTTATCAGCACCCCCCCCCCCCCCCCCCAAAGTTAATTTCGGTCTTTGATCCAGGTTAACTTCAAATACGCAGTAAAAATTTCGAATTTAAGTCACTCATTTTCGTTTTTTTTTATTCAATCACATGAAAAATTTTCAGGGGTTAAGAACCTGGTACAATCGAGTCGCTATTTGCAGGAAAACAACTTATAAAAATGCTGCACTCCTATAACTCGGGTGAACCGATGAGTTTGCAAACCCAAAATAAAATAACGTTTATGATTTATATGGATGTAGAAATAATCTATAGAAGTAATAATATATCGAATTTATTCGAAAAAGAAGCTAGATTCATGATAAAATGAAAAGATTCTTACATTCGTCCACATGATCGATTTCAGAATTGAGAATTTCTTCGAGCAGCTAAAAATGCCTATTCCTTCCAAACTTAAATTCCCTCCCAATATAACGCTGTACCAGCCAGCACATATCCTTCGTTCATTTCATTAGCCTCGAATTTTCATGTACCTTGGATCGAAGGCTACGTAGACCTCCTCGAATAGTAACTGAACAAGATGAACTGAACTGTCCAGTCCGTGCGTGATTTCCATTCAAGGAATAAAAACATGGTGTTTGTGACGTCACACGCACTGGGTCACATGAAATGCCGACAATGGTCGAACACTCAACGATAATTTCATGACATTTAGAGCGGAATTGCGTCAAAACGGACAATAATAATTAACCGAAAACCTGAAATTAAGATTCCATGCATTGTTTTCTACATTATATCAAAAAATAGTTTTGCGTGTCAATTCACCTTTAAGAACGCTACGTAATATCCGCCCTTGTATATAATTCTGTTTTGTTGTGTTTTGGTTATTCTGTGATAGATCTCATACAAGTAACCACTAGATGTATTCTCTTATTGAGTTTCGACTCTGGCTACATTTCTATTTCAAAATAACTCTCAGCCATATTCAAAATGGAAAACAAAATAAAAAGCTTCAACGGCCAAGGGAACGGAATTTGTGACAAAGGTGGAGCTACATTCATCCCTGAAAGGATTTACAGGAGAGAAAAAAGCTCAGAATTTGGCAAGCAGATTAGAGGGGCCTGCCTTCGATGTTTACCTTCGTTTATCTGCAGAAGAACGAAAAGATTTCGATCAAATAAAGGGGGAGCTTCTCAAAGAATTTGAGAAAGGCCAATTAAATTGTGAAGAAGCAATCTTTGAACTGTCTAATAGAAATCGTCTACAAGGTGAGTCTGCTCTTACATACTCATACAAAATAATGGAATTGATTAAACTGGCCGCGTAATTCTAGCTAAGGATGATTTTGTTCGTGGTCTTCACCCTGACATGCATTCTGCTTTGAAGGCCATGGAAAAATTCCAATCATGTGATGTTCTAGCAGCGGAAACCGTGCGCTTAGAGTTTAAAAATTAAACAAAACTTTGGTGCAGTTTGATGTAGATTTTTTTCCATACCTAGAACCAAACGACGTGAGATTTATACGAACAACGCGTGGAGTTCGACCTGATTTAAAGACATACCAGTGGAGCCTGCCAGTCCTGCAAGAAGAAACTGATGAAAAGAAAAACTGGGATTATTATTTAATACAAGGGAGGGTGGGCGTAGTATGAAGGAGCTCAACAATTACAATATTCAATTGAATGCTGCTTGAAAAATTTCTCAAAAATGACCGTGACAATGAGAATGTAGGAAATTCTAAACACGTCATCGAGAAGCCTCTGCTTCAGAACTTTTAGGCAATCGGTCACATACGAAGCTGCTTCGGAACGTGACCTACCAATCTCATCCCTTCTTTTCGTTTCTCTCCTGCAAAGCAGCATCTGATTTCAATAGTGACCTTTTGTATCTTGTTATATGTGTATACGCTAAATCAGTCTAAAAATAAAGACTCCACTAATTAACATCTGTTTAAACTCCAGGTGAGCTGTATGCAGTCTGTGCAATGGCTATAATTGCATTCCTCCTGGTGGCGGAAATGATATTGACGTTCCTCATTTGCAAGTTTGCTACGAAGAAGAAACCAACAATCCCCTTAGTTATAAGTGGAGTTGTCGCAGGTAAGAGATTTCTTCATATTGATTGTCATTATTACTATCAGTCGAAATCAATCAATCAACATCAATCAGTCATGATCAATCAGTCATAATCCATTACTCAAAATTAATCAGTTAAAAAAAAATAGTCATAATCATTCAGTCACAATCAATCAGTCACAATCAATCAGTTATAATAAATTAGTCATGATGAACTCATTATGATCAATTCATCAAAATCAATCAATCACAATCAATCAGTCACAATCAATCAGTCAAAATCAATCAGTTATAATAAATTAGTCATGATGAACTAATTATAATCAATCCATCAAAATCAATCAGTCACAATCAATCAGTCATAATCAATCAGTCTTAATCAATCAGTTATAATAAATTAGTCATGATGAACTAATTATAATCAATCCATCAAAATAAATCAGTCACAATCAATCAGTCATAGTCTTAATCAATCAGGCTTAATCAATCAGTTATATAAAATTAGTCATGATGAACTAATTATAATCAATCCATCAAAACAAATCAGTCACAATCAATCAGTCACAATCAATCAGTTATAATAAATTAGTCATAATGAACTAATTATAATCAATGCTTCAAAATCAATCAGTCACAATCAATCAGTCACAATCAATCAGTTATAATAAATTAGTCATGATGAACTAATTATAATCAATCCATCAAAATCAATCAGTCACAATCAATCAGTCATAATCAATCAGTCTTAATCAATCAGTTATAATAAATTAGTCATGATGAACTAATTATAATCAATCCATCAAAATAAATCAGTCACAATAAATCAGTCATAGTCTTAATCAATCAGGCTTAATCAATCAGTTATATAAAATTAGTCATGATGAACTAATTATAATCAATCCATCAAAACAAATCAGTCACAATCAATCAGTCACAATCAATCAGTTATAATAAATTAGTCATAATGAACTAATTATAATCAATGCTTCAAAATCAATCAGTCACAATCAATCAGTCATAATCAATCAGTCTTAATCAATCAGTTATAATAAATTAGTCATGATGAACTAATTATAATCAATCCATCAAAATCAATCAGTCACAATCAATCAGTCACAATCAATCAGTCTTAATCAATCAGTTATAATAAATTAGTCATGATGAACTAATTATAATCAATCAGTCACAATCAATCAGTCATAGTCTTAAACAATCAGTCTTAATCAATCAGTTCTAATAAATTAGTCATGATGAACTAATTATAATCAATCAGTCACAATCAATCAGTCATAGTCTTAAACAATCAGTCTTAATCAATCAGTTCTAATAAATTAGTCATGATGAACTAATTATAATCAATCCATCAAAATCAATCAGTCACAATCAATCAGTCATAATCAATCAGTCTTAATCAATCAGTTCTAATAAATTAGTCATGATGAACTAATTATAATCAATCTTTCAAAATCAATCAGTCACAATCAATCAGTCATAGTCTTAAACAATCAGTCTTAATCAATCAGTTATAATAAATTAGTCATGATGAACTAATTATAATCAATCCATCAAAATAAATCAGTCACAATAAATCAGTCATAGTCTTAATCAATCAGGCTTAATCAATCAGTTATATAAAATTAGTCATGATGAACTAATTATAATCAATCCATCAAAACAAATCAGTCACAATCAATCAGTCACAATCAATCAGTTATAATAAATTAGTCATAATGAACTAATTATAATCAATGCTTCAAAATCAATCAGTCACAATCAATCAGTCATAATCAATCAGTCTTAATCAATCAGTTATAATAAATTAGTCATGATGAACTAATTATAATCAATCCATCAAAATCAATCAGTCACAATCAATCAGTCACAATCAATCAGTCTTAATCAATCAGTTATAATAAATTAGTCATGATGAACTAATTATAATCAATCAGTCACAATCAATCAGTCATAGTCTTAAACAATCAGTCTTAATCAATCAGTTCTAATAAATTAGTCATGATGAACTAATTATAATCAATCAGTCACAATCAATCAGTCATAGTCTTAAACAATCAGTCTTAATCAATCAGTTCTAATAAATTAGTCATGATGAACTAATTATAATCAATCCATCAAAATCAATCAGTCACAATCAATCAGTCATAATCAATCAGTCTTAATCAATCAGTTCTAATAAATTAGTCATGATGAACTAATTATAATCAATCTTTCAAAATCAATCAGTCACAATCAATCAGTCATAGTCTTAAACAATCAGTCTTAATCAATCAGTTCTAATAAATTAGTCATGATGAACTAATTATAATCAATCCATCAAAATCAATCAGTCACAATCAATCAGTCATAATCAATCAGTCTTAATCAATCAGTTATAATAAATTAGTCATGATGAACTAATTATAATCAATCCTTCAAAATCAATCAGTCACAATCAATCAGTCATAGTCTTAAACAATCAGTCTTAATCAATCAGTTCTAATAAATTAGTCATGATGAACTAATTATAATCAATCCATCAAAACAAATCAGTCACAATCAATCAGTCATAGTCTTAATCAATCAGTCTTAATCAATCAGTTCTAATAAATTAGTCATGATGAACTAATTATGATCAATCCATCAAAATCAATCAGTCACAATCAATCAGTCATAATCAATCAATCTTAATCAATCAGTTATAATAAATTAGTCATGATGAACTAATTATAATTAATCCATCAAAATCAATCAGTCACAATCAATCAGTTCTAATAAATTAGTCATGATGAACTCATTATGATCAATCCATCAAAATCAATCAATCACAATCAATCAGTCATAATCAATCAGTCTTAATCAATCAGTTATAATAACTTAGTCATGATGAACTAATTATAATTAATCCATCAAAATCAATCAGTCACAATCAATCAGTTCTAATAAATTAGTCATGATGAACTCATTATGATCAATCCATCAAAATCAATCAATCACAATCAATCAGTCATAATCAATCAGTCTTAATCAATCAGTTATAATAACTTAGTCATGATGAACTAATTATAATCAATCCATCAAAATCAATCAGTCACAATCAATCAGTCAAAATCAATCAGTCACAATCAATCAGTTCTAATAAATTAGTCATGATGAACTCATTATGATCAATCCATCAAAATCAATCAATCACAATCAATCAGTCATAATCAATCAGTCTTAATCAATCAGTTATAATAACTTAGTCATGATGAACTAATTATAATCAATCCATCAAAATCAATCAGTCACAATCAATCAGTCAAAATCAATCAGTCACAATCAATCAGTCATAATCAATCAGTTATAATAAATTAGTCATGATGAACTCATTATGATCAATCCATCAAAATCAATCCATCAAAATCAATCAGTCATAATCAATCAGTCATAGTCTTAAACAATTAGTCTTAATCAATCAGTTCTAATAAATAAGTCATGATGAACTAATTATAATCAATCCATCAAAATCAATCAGTCACAATCAATCAGTCATAATCAATCAGTCTTAATCAATCAGTTATAATAAATTAGTCATGATGAACTAATTATAATCAATCCTTCAAAATCAATCAGTCACAATCAATCAGTCATAGTCTTAAACAATCAGTCTTAATCAATCAGTTCTAATAAATTAGTCATGATGAACTAATTATAATCAATCCATCAAAATCAATCATTCACAATCAATCAGTCATAATCAATCAGTCTTAATCAATCAGTTCTAATAAATTAGTCATGATGAACTAATTATAATCAATCCTTCAAAATCAATCAGTCACAATCAATCAGTCATAGTCTTAAACAATCAGTCTTAATCAATCAGTTCTAATAAATTAGTCATGATGAACTAATTATAATCAATCAGTCACAATCAATCAGTCATATTCTTAAACAATCAGTCTTAATCAATCAGTTATAATAAATTAGTCATGATGAACTAATTATAATCAATCAGTCACAATCAATCAGTCATAGTCTTAAACAATCAGTCTTAATCAATCAGTTATAATAAATTAGTCATGATGAACTAATTATAATCAATCCATCAAAATCAATCAGTCACAATCAATCAGTCATAATCAATCAGTCTTAATCAATCAGTTATAATAAATTAGTCATGATGAACTAATTATAATCAATCCTTCAAAATCAATCAGTCACAATCAATCAGTCATAGTCTTAAACAATCAGTCTTAATCAATCAGTTCTAATAAATTAGTCATGATGAACTAATTATAATCAATCCTTCAAAATCAATCAGTCACAATCAATCAGTCATAGTCTTAATCAATCAGTCTTAATCAATCAGTTCTAATAAATTAGTCATGATGAACTAATTATGATCAATCCATCAAAATCAATCAGTCACAATCAATCAGTCATAATCAATCAATCTTAATCAATCAGTTATAATAAATTAGTCATGATGAACTAATTATAATTAATCCATCAAAATCAATCAGTCACAATCAATCAGTTCTAATAAATTAGTCATGATGAACTCATTATGATCAATCCATCAAAATCAATCAATCACAATCAATCAGTCATAATCAATCAGTCTTAATCAATCAGTTATAATAACTTAGTCATGATGAACTAATTATAATTAATCCATCAAAATCAATCAGTCACAATCAATCAGTTCTAATAAATTAGTCATGATGAACTCATTATGATCAATCCATCAAAATCAATCAATCACAATCAATCAGTCATAATCAATCAGTCTTAATCAATCAGTTATAATAACTTAGTCATGATGAACTAATTATAATTAATCCATCAAAATCAATCAGTCACAATCAATCAGTCATAATCAATCAAGTCACGATCAATAAGTCTTAATCAATCAGTTATAATAAATTAGTCATGATGAACTAATTATAATCAATCTTTCAAAATCAATCAGTCACAATCAATCAGTCATAGTCTTAAACAATCAGTCTTAATCAATCAGTTCTAATAAATTAGTCATGATGAACTAATTATAATCAATCCATCAAAATCAATCAGTCACAATCAATCAGTCATAGTCTTAAACAACCAGTCTTAATCAATCAGTTCTAATAAATAAGTCATGATGAACTAATTATAATCAATCCATCAAAATCAATCAGTCACAATCAATCAGTCATAATCAATCAGTCTTAATCAATCAGTTATAATAAATTAGTCATGATGAACTAATTATAATCAATCCTTCAAAATCAATCAGTCACAATCAATCAGTCATAGTCTTAAACAATCAGTCTTAATCAATCAGTTCTAATAAATTAGTCATGATGAACTAATTATAATCAATCCATCAAAATCAATCAGTCACAATCAATCAGTCATAATCAATCAGTCTTAATCAATCAGTTCTAATAAATTAGTCATGATGAACTAATTATAATCAATCCTTCAAAATCAATCAGTCACAATCAATCAGTCATAGTCTTAAACAATCAGTCTTAATCAATCAGTTCTAATAAATTAGTCATGATGAACTAATTATAATCAATCCATCAAAATCAATCAGTCACAATCAATCAGTCATAATCAATCAGTCTTAATCAATCAGTTATAATAAATTAGTCGTGATGAACTAATTATAATCAATCCATCAAAATCAATCAGTCACAATCAATCAGTCACAATCAATCAGTCTTAATCAATCAGTTATAATAAATTAGTCATGATGAACTAATTATAATCAATCAGTCACAATCAATCAGTCATAGTCTTAAACAATCAGTCTTAATCAATCAGTTCTAATAAATTAGTCATGATGAACTAATTATAATCAATCCATCAAAATCAATCAGTCACAATCAATCAGTCACAATCAATCAGTCATAATCAATCAATCTTAATCAATCAGTTATAATAAATTAGTCATGATGAACTAATTATAATTAATCCATCAAAATCAATCAGTCACAATCAATCAGTTCTAATAAATTAGTCATGATGAACTCATTATGATCAATCCATCAAAATCAATCAATCACAATCAATCAGTCATAATCAATCAGTCTTAATCAATCAGTTATAATAACTTAGTCATGATGAACTAATTATAATTAATCCATCAAAATCAATCAGTCACAATCAATCAGTTCTAATAAATTAGTCATGATGAACTCATTATGATCAATCCATCAAAATCAATCAATCACAATCAATCAGTCATAATCAATCAGTCTTAATCAATCAGTTATAATAACTTAGTCATGATGAACTAATTATAATCAATCCATCAAAATCAATCAGTCACAATCAATCAGTCAAAATCAATCAGTCACAATCAATCAGTTCTAATAAATTAGTCATGATGAACTCATTATGATCAATCCATCAAAATCAATCAATCACAATCAATCAGTCATAATCAATCAGTCTTAATCAATCAGTTATAATAACTTAGTCATGATGAACTAATTATAATCAATCCATCAAAATCAATCAGTCACAATCAATCAGTCAAAATCAATCAGTCACAATCAATCAGTCATAATCAATCAGTTATAATAAATTAGTCATGATGAACTCATTATGATCAATCCATCAAAATCAATCCATCAAAATCAATCAGTCATAATCAATCAGTCATAGTCTTAAACAATCAGTCTTAATCAATCAGTTCTAATAAATAAGTCATGATGAACTAATTATAATCAATCCATCAAAATCAATCAGTCACAATCAATCAGTCATAATCAATCAGTCTTAATCAATCAGTTATAATAAATTAGTCATGATGAACTAATTATAATCAATCCTTCAAAATCAATCAGTCACAATCAATCAGTCATAGTCTTAAACAATCAGTCTTAATCAATCAGTTCTAATAAATTAGTCATGATGAACTAATTATAATCAATCCATCAAAATCAATCAGTCACAATCAATCAGTCATAATCAATCAGTCTTAATCAATCAGTTCTAATAAATTAGTCATGATGAACTAATTATAATCAATCCTTCAAAATCAATCAGTCACAATCAATCAGTCATAGTCTTAAACAATCAGTCTTAATCAATCAGTTCTAATAAATTAGTCATGATGAACTAATTATAATCAATCAGTCACAATCAATCAGTCATATTCTTAAACAATCAGTCTTAATCAATCAGTTATAATAAATTAGTCATGATGAACTAATTATAATCAATCAGTCACAATCAATCAGTCATAGTCTTAAACAATCAGTCTTAATCAATCAGTTATAATAAATTAGTCATGATGAACTAATTATAATCAATCCATCAAAATCAATCAGTCACAATCAATCAGTCATAATCAATCAGTCTTAATCAATCAGTTATAATAAATTAGTCATGATGAACTAATTATAATCAATCCTTCAAAATCAATCAGTCACAATCAATCAGTCATAGTCTTAAACAATCAGTCTTAATCAATCAGTTCTAATAAATTAGTCATGATGAACTAATTATAATCAATCCATCAAAACAAATCAGTCACAATCAATCAGTCATAGTCTTAATCAATCAGTCTTAATCAATCAGTTCTAATAAATTAGTCATGATGAACTAATTATGATCAATCCATCAAAATCAATCAGTCACAATCAATCAGTCATAATCAATCAATCTTAATCAATCAGTTATAATAAATTAGTCATGATGAACTAATTATAATTAATCCATCAAAATCAATCAGTCACAATCAATCAGTTCTAATAAATTAGTCATGATGAACTCATTATGATCAATCCATCAAAATCAATCAATCACAATCAATCAGTCATAATCAATCAGTCTTAATCAATCAGTTATAATAACTTAGTCATGATGAACTAATTATAATTAATCCATCAAAATCAATCAGTCACAATCAATCAGTTCTAATAAATTAGTCATGATGAACTCATTATGATCAATCCATCAAAATCAATCAATCACAATCAATCAGTCATAATCAATCAGTCTTAATCAATCAGTTATAATAACTTAGTCATGATGAACTAATTATAATTAATCCATCAAAATCAATCAGTCACAATCAATCAGTCATAATCAATCAAGTCACGATCAATAAGTCTTAATCAATCAGTTATAATAAATTAGTCATGATGAACTAATTATAATCAATCTTTCAAAATCAATCAGTCACAATCAATCAGTCATAGTCTTAAACAATCAGTCTTAATCAATCAGTTCTAATAAATTAGTCATGATGAACTAATTATAATCAATCCATCAAAATCAATCAGTCACAATCAATCAGTCATAGTCTTAAACAATCAGTCTTAATCAATCAGTTCTAATAAATTAGTCATGATGAACTAATTATAATCAATCCATCAAAATCAATCAATCACAATCAATCAGTCATAATCAATCAGTCTTAATCAATCAGTTATAATAACTTAGTCATGATGAACTAATTATAATTAATCCATCAAAATCAATCAGTCATAATCAATCAAGTCACAATCAATTAGTCTTAATCAATCAGTTATAATAAATTAGTCATGATGAACTAATTATAATCAATCCTTCAAAATCAATCAGTCACAATCAATCAGTCATAGTCTTAATCAATCAGGCTTAATCAATCAGTTATATAAAATTAGTCATGATGAACTAATTATAATCAATCCATCAAAACAAATCAGTCACAATCAATCAGTCACAATCAATCAGTCATAATCAATCAGTTATAATAAATTAGTCATGATGAACTAATTATAATCAATCCATCAAAATCAATCAGTCACAATCAATCAGTCACAATCAATCAGTTTTAATCAATCAGTTATAATAAATTAGTCATGATGAACTAATTATAATCAATCAGTCACAATCAATCAGTCATAGTCTTAAACAATCAGTCTTAATCAATCAGTTCTAATAAATTAGTCATGATGAACTAATTATAATCAATCCATCAAAATCAATCAGTCACAATCAATCAGTCATAATCAATCAGTCTTAATCAATCAGTTCTAATAAATTAGTCATGATGAACTAATTATAATCAATCCTTCAAAATCAATCAGTCACAATCAATCAGTCATAGTCTTAAACAATCAGTCTTAATCAATCAGTTCTAATAAATTAGTCATGATGAACTAATTATAATCAATCCATCAAAATCAATCAGTCACAATCAATCAGTCATAATCAATCAGTCTTAATCAATCAGTTATAATAAATTAGTGATGATGAACTAATTATAATCAATCCATCAAAATCAATCAGTCACAATCAATCAGTCACAATCAATCAGTCTTAATCAATCAGTTCTAATAAATTAGTCATGATGAACTAATTATAATCAATCAGTCACAATCAATCAGTCATATTCTTAAACAATCAGTCTTAATCAATCAGTTATAATAAATTAGTCATGATGAACTAATTATAATCAATCAGTCACAATCAATCAGTCATAGTCTTAAACAATCAGTCTTAATCAATCAGTTATAATAAATTAGTCATGATGAACTAATTATAATCAATCCATCAAAACAAATCAGTCACAATCAATCAGTCATAGTCTTAATCAATCAGTCTTAATCAATCAGTTCTAATAAATTAGTCATGATGAACTAATTATAATCAATCAGTCACAATCAATCAGTCATAGTCTTAAACAATCAGTCTTAATCAATCAGTTCTAATAAATTAGTCATGATGAACTAATTATAATCAATCCATCAAAATCAATCAGTCACAATCAATCAGTCATAATCAATCAGTCTTAATCAATCAGTTCTAATAAATTAGTCATGATGAACTAATTATAATCAATCCTTCAAAATCAATCAGTCACAATCAATCAGTCATAGTCTTAAACAATCAGTCTTAATCAATCAGTTCTAATAAATTAGTCATGATGAACTAATTATAATCAATCCATCAAAATCAATCAGTCACAATCAATCAGTCATAATCAATCAGTCTTAATCAATCAGTTATAATAAATTAGTGATGATGAACTAATTATAATCAATCCATCAAAATCAATCAGTCACAATCAATCAGTCACAATCAATCAGTCTTAATCAATCAGTTCTAATAAATTAGTCATGATGAACTAATTATAATCAATCAGTCACAATCAATCAGTCATATTCTTAAACAATCAGTCTTAATCAATCAGTTATAATAAATTAGTCATGATGAACTAATTATAATCAATCAGTCACAATCAATCAGTCATAGTCTTAAACAATCAGTCTTAATCAATCAGTTATAATAAATTAGTCATGATGAACTAATTATAATCAATCCATCAAAACAAATCAGTCACAATCAATCAGTCATAGTCTTAATCAATCAGTCTTAATCAATCAGTTCTAATAAATTAGTCATGATGAACTAATTATAATCAATCCTTCAAAATCAATCAGTCACAATCAATCAGTCATAGTCTTAAACAATCAGTCTTAATCAATCAGTTCTAATAAATTAGTCATGATGAACTAATTATAATCAATCCTTCAAAATCAATCAGTCACAATCAATCAGTCATAGTCTTAAACAATCAGTCTTAATCAATCAGTTCTAATAAATTAGTCTTGATGAACAAATTATAATCAATCCATCAAAACAAATCAGTCACAATCAATCAGTCATAGTCTTAATCAATCAGTCTTAATCAATCAGTTATAATAAATTAGTCTTGATGAACTAATTATAATCAATCCATCAAAACAAATCAGTCACAATCAATCAGTCATAGTCATAATCAATCAGTCTTAATCAATCAGTTCTAATAAATTAGTCTTGATGAACTAATTATAATCAATCCATCAAAACAAATCAGTCACAATCAATCAGTCATAGTCATAATCAATCAGTCACAATCAATCAGTCACAATCAATCAGTCATAATCAATCAGTCATAATCAATCAGTCTTAATCAATCAGTTATAATAAATTAGTCATGATGAACCATTCATAATCAATCAGTCATAACCAATCAAGTCACAATCAATTAGTCTTAATCAATCAGTTATAATAAATTAGTCATGATGAACCAATCATAATCAATCAGTCAAAATCAGTCTAAATTAATCAGTTACAATCAATTGGTCATAAAAAATTAGTCGTAATTATTCATAATTATCCTCCTACCTAGTCTTCGTGCAGACTCGAATCAGAGACAAATTTATCCAAATGAAAAAATTGGCCTGACTACTGCAATTGCCCTTTCTCCTACCAAATTTGTATTCATTTGAAAACATATTTAATGTTTTAGCAAAACTTCATTTCTTGCACTAGAAAAATTTTCAGCCAAATTGCAAAATTTATACGATTTTCGGGAGTAAGATTTTACAAGATAACCTTATTAAAACGAGAGCCTTATTAAAAAATTTCGTATAATAAAAGCGTTAGAAGAAAGCCCAAAATCTTGTTTGGACTCTACTTCGTCAATAAACACCATCGCTTTCAAATATGCTTCAATAATAATACATATTGCTTGTTTTGGTAGGTCTATTTCAAATCATCGCAGTCGCTGTCTTTGCTGCTAGATTGAAGCCAGAAGGCAATGAGCTTTTAAAATTCGGTGCTTCGTTTTATGTCGCTTGTGTGGCAATTGTCACAATCATAGCAGGCACTGTCTTCGCTGGCATTGGAACAAAGAGAAGTGATTAACTTTATCACCCAGTGGAGACATTTCTATTAAAATTTGACTGAGCATATCTTTTTGTATTTTCTCTTTAATGAGTCATATAATCCGGAATGATCAAATGTGACTATTGATGATTCCTTTCTCGTTAAGTCATTTCCCAAGAACTGGCAGTTTAGGAGATGTATTGGTATTTGAACTGTATTGTTGGGAAGACGAGTCTCGATTCCATTTGTTAAAGGGTATTGTTTTATCCATTTGTACGAACCAATGAGAAAAATGCATCATATGCCAATGCGTGTAGGGTCCAAGGTTTCAGAACCAATTACTTTCTCATAGCGCTTCAAAGCGTTTCATCACAACTTTAATATATCATCATATATAAACCAGAGTTTCATTCTCGCTTTTCTCATGAAACCCTTTTTTATCTTTGATTCAAGACTTGCCTTATCCCATTAGAGCCACGAATGTTCCTGCTACAGAATACATAATGCAGCTTGCTTTAAATTATTTAAATGATATGAATGCGAATGCACATACGATGCAAAAGTTTTAAAGCCAACGGACCTTCGAACAAATGTCTTATCGTCTTTCCAATGTCTATGTAATGCTTGTAGCAAACTGAAATTGATCAAGCCTTTGTTGCACGTTGTGCATCACAATCAACTACACAAATTTAGTATTTCAACTTTGAAAGTTCATTGTCATAAATTTATGAAAGCAATAAGATTACAAGGCTTGTCCCGTAACATTTTTGAATGATGGTCTTTATTGAGATTATTTATTCGGTCAAGTAGTAGCTGGACGATCTAATCAAGTTGCATCTGCAGAAAATACAAAGGAGAATACAAAGGAGAGCAAAGGCAACTAACTTTAGTTGATGTAGCAGATAAAATAGCAGAAAGGGGCACGTGACGATGTACTTTTATTAGATTCAACATATTCAACAAAAGTTACCTCCAAAGATGTGACAACCGTCAAAATTTGAAATCTTTAAGTTTATTAATCTTTAAGTTATTAAACACTGACGCTCCGAAAACAAAGGAACAATCAGTCCTTAGTGCGTTGTCAGCTAAAATCTTAGAACTGTAATCATCCTTTTGCTAGGTGTGGTTGAAATGGTTTGCACGGGAAAAAACATTGCAATTAACAGTAGCAATTACACAAACACATCCTGTTCGGGTGGCACACGTGTAAGAACTGACTTATATGGTGCAGGTTAATTTTTCTTATACACATCGCAGCAAATCAAGCAGCCGTAAATTCTAGACTTCCATGTTCTCCTCCTGGTTCTTTCTTCTGAACTGTAGACGAAGGCACTTTGAGCAGCTCCTATCCTTTCTGCACTTCTTATGATAAACAGACTGACAGCGATGACACTAGAACGACAGAAGGCAGCTTAAACAACGATAGAAAGATTTTATTAAGAAACAATTTCGTCAACGGGTTAAGGGAGGGGGGGGGAGGTGGATTTTTCTGCGCGAATTTTGAATGTTTTCCCAGAAATGTACTCTATTCCAATTCTAATCAAACATTAACATTCAAGAAGAGAGAATTAAACTATTTGACGCTCTAACAGTAAAGTAGATTAACAGATATAACTTAAACTTTCTGACTTATTAAAAAGAAATTAAGGAATTTTTTGAGTGAGAATTGGGCTAAAGATCTACAAACTCCAACAACGTAGAAACATTTTCAAAACTTCCCGACAAATTTGGTGCTTAAGGAGTTAACTAAATTGATAGTCTATGAAAATAGGTTCCAAGGGGAAAAAGTTCAGCAAGAAGAAAAGTACTTACCTGAACAGTTGTAAGAACTTCAAACGGATAAATGATCTTGTCACTACTGCAGAGCTCGCATATGAATCCTTTTTGACTACAAAGCTAGAAAAAACAACATTTTTAACTTTTTTTCTATTATAGGACAGTACAGAACTTCAATAAGTAAAAAGAAAATTTGCAATAGCAACCATTAATTTATTTATCATAAAGGCTGTCACATAAGGGATCTTTTCTGTTGTCTCAACGGGTGGGTGAATCTTTTGCTCTAATGACCAACTGACTGCAAAATACAACCAATATAGAAAAATATCACC
This sequence comes from Rhopilema esculentum, assembly GCF_057945365.1. Classification (NCBI taxonomy): domain Eukaryota; kingdom Metazoa; phylum Cnidaria; class Scyphozoa; order Rhizostomeae; family Rhizostomatidae; genus Rhopilema; species Rhopilema esculentum. Next base: position 1,551,166 of record NW_028300847.1, read on the forward strand.
AAAAAAAAATTTCTTCTTACCGTGCACTTGTACACATGCTTCGTGAAAAAGGATATAATTTTTCGTAGATGGTTGGTAAGTTGCCCAGTGTGAACTTGAACCAAGTCCTGGAAGAAAACGTTTGAAAAAAATAAAGAAGAAATAGGATTGTGTGTGTTCATGATGGCTAAGAGAGGTGTAAGGAAGGAAAATTAAAGTTGAAGTATAAAATAGCTACAACCTTTAAGTAGCCAAAGCATGGTTTTCAAGCAAATAAACTTGAAGCACATGGCCTCAAAATTTTTACGAAAGAAAGAGAAGGTTATAGAAACAAGGCCTTTGCTTTTCAAAGAAATTGACATCGAAAATGCATCCTTTTCTCTCGCTTTTATTGGGAACAGTTTTCTCTACTACTAAGTCTTACATAAGGCCCACCGAGAGAAGTAGAAGTTACACTCTTTCGATGGTCACAGCGAAATACTAAGCAGGGGGGTAGCAAGTAGGGCGCCAAGGAGCCGGTGCACCCAGTAACAACCTGAGCTATGCCAAAATATTCGGGTTTCACCGTAAAGCCCAATCTCCAGTGAGAAAAAAAACTGCGAAATGCGAAAAAGTTCGCGCGAAATACGTCTTAGGCATGCGCAGTAATCTTTTGCTGGGATTTCTCGCGAAGAATTTCTCTGCGAAAAAAAGTTAAAATGAGTTTAACTTTTTCGCTTTTCGCTTGCGAAATCCTTCAACAGCCAATCATATTCCGTGTTCTTTTGTCACGCTTCCAAACTTTACATTCCAATGTCGTGAGGTCATTAAAAGCATTCAAAGGAATTTTTCGCAGCGAAATTTCGCAAGATTTTTTCTCACTGGAGATTGGGCTTAACAAAAATTTAACTGTACCACTTCCTTCTAATGAAAAATTCAAATGTAAGTCAAGGGTGGTGAGGATGTTTTAATAATTAGTAAGCAATTACCAATGCCGAGTATTGATGAATATCATCGCACAAGTATTCTCTTGGCCATAATCTGAAAAAAGATGAGGTTGAAGCATCAAATGGTTTCTTCTATGATTTATTCCACTGTTATTGTGAGATTACTGGTTGTTGGTTACTGGTTATTGCGACCTCATACGGCAGTGTACCGTGTTTTCTAACATTCTGCAACAGGATTCAAGGTATTGAAAACCTAATCAGTTTTCCTTTGACTTCTTTTACGTACTGCAATTCTGTTATAATATTGACTATTTGAAGAATCTATTAAGAACAACAGATGTATCTTTGAATTGATAAAAGATGCCCTAAGCTCTACATCGATTTATCGATTGTGTTTCACTGTAAAATAAGTTATACCCACCGTTTTCGAAAATCTTCAGCTACATCATTCTTGCATGTTAGGATGAAACCCTTCAAATGCTGCAACTGGATTCTTAAAATCTGCGAAAAAAATTAGCTGCTATCATTTATATTAGATGGCTGTAATTCATAAAAAATACCAATACACAAAAACCAAGACACAACTTTTTGTTTGGGGGGGGGAGGGGCAGCCCTGATAAATAAGTATCACAACAGCAACATATCCAATTTCCATATTTTACTTGCGCAATTTAAGTTTTTCGAGAGTCCCCCACTATCTCGGTCCTTGCATAGAAGGTCTTAACCCAAAGTGAGCATTTAATCCTTCCAAATGTCCTTCCAAATGTTGAAATTTCAAAGATTTAAATTTGAGTCTGTTGTGATTTCTCGTTCTGTAAGTACTGGGCTCTATAAATGCTTTTTCTGAACAATTTCTTGTATTCGCAAAAATCTTGCCCTAAGAGAAGAAATTTTTGGGTAGTAAAAAGAAGGAGAGCAAAAGAACATGCCCTTAGAATAGCTTGGGAAAGACAAATTCTAAAAAAGGGTATTAAAATGTGGCTGTGCAAATTTGTACTTATTGCATTGCAGGGGAGCCAACTTGTGAATACAAGCCTGCAAACTGAATGTTTAATAGCATTAAATGCATAAAATATAGGAATAAAGCACTGTCTTATTTAACGTAGAGGACAGAAGACAACGGTGAAAGAAAATACCTCTTCAGGGAACCTTTCCGCACTCTCTTTCTCCCAACTTCCTAGTAGTTCATTTAGAAGTTACAAACGAAATCATTTGAATCATAGTCTCTAAAAACTACTGCTGCACACAAACCTTGACCTCATTCAGGTTTGGAACAGCATTGTACAGCGTGGGGTTGACTTCATCGATGTGAAACAAAGGTTCTTCTTCAATCTTCATCAAGAATGATTTAGTAACCTTGGTTACTGGAATCAAAGAGATAAGTATTCAACATCTCTATTGAATTCAATGTGTCTTCTAGTGAGGGAAGTTGACCAAATTACTTCCTGTTAGTTATAGGAAATAATTTTGTGGCAGGAAAAAGCTCCTTAGTTTCGTGGGAAAACTAACCAATATGATTCAGGGGGAGATCAATGCGGAAAAGTTGAAGCGCTGCAGGATTGATTTGATATGTTCTTAATTCCCGATAAGAAGAAAGTTGAGAAAAATTATGTTTTTAGTTTAAAAGCATCAATCTTACACTCTTTTCTTTTTATAAGAATAATTTTATCAGAACACGAGCCTCGAAATTGGTCAAAAGTTAAGAATAAATTAAGAACAAGCTGGGGCTGAGCTACTGTAAAATTTTGAACAACGTTTTATCTAAAAAAAAAAGAGTTTTAGCTATGTGTGGGTGTTTTTCCGGTGAATATTCAAACTTTGGCAAATGAAGGTTGTCTCACTCACTTTGTTGGCAAATGAGGCTTGAAAACCTTCCTAAAGCGAAAAAGCTAGCAATCGCACTGCTTACAACCTATCAATTTAAGAAAAAATTAAAAACAATCCAGCCTCGGGTTTTCGAAAGAATTAAGAACAGTCTGCCTGAACTTTAATTCACTGGTTCTTATAAAAAGAAAGAATGAAGTTGAAATAAAATACAATCCAACAAATTCTTTGGTTTGTTGACAAATATCTTTCCAAAGCCTCTCACAATTGTTGACAACAATTTTTGGCAAAAAGGTCACTGTTTTGAAATGCAAATAACACATCAAAAGCTTGACAACATAATATCCAGCTTTTTCCAATATCTTTGACCCAGGCAAGAAAATACTATCTACATCTAAGAAGTAAAAAGGAAGTTGAGTATTGCTTAGCCGCCTATCCAGCGATCTCAATACCCAAAGCGTCAGCTGATACTTTTTCAGATAATTGTAAAATTCAAAATGTAGCTGTAAAATCGTCCATTACGTGCCAAGAAAATAGTAAGTGGCTTGTATCACCCATTATTCTGCAGAGATCGATGTAAAATGGTAGATACATTACACCATTACACCCTTTGCATTTGACAAACCTTTGCAAAAGCTACTAAAGTACTTCTTAGTGAGTTTTATGAAACGAAAATCTGATTTCGCCTAATATGCTGCCCCAGACGCTTACCTTCATCCAGCCATCTTTTAACGAACAGTTAAATAAAACAAACAAATTTGTAGCTCAAACTGAATCCTGAATGCAATCATCAAGAGAAAAAGCAGAACTGGTAGCTATTGGTAAAGAACTTTCGTTGATAAAATTAAACAAAATGAGGAATCCCTTTTTTATGTTACCGCTGCAGAAGTAGGAGAGCAAGAACAACAAAGGTTATACAAGAGGTCAAAAAAGAGCAAATAAGAGGGTAGTTATAAAATCGCATTTTGTAGAACCTCATACAAGAAAACTTTTGAATATCGAGTGATTCGCTGCTTAAAGAATGCTCAGGGATGCCAAATCATATTTTCCAAACGCGGCTGATTGACTTCAAGACCCTGGTATGGCTGGCGAACGCTGCATTTTTAACAGAATCGACAAGTTCTCTGGATGTTTAGTGGGCAGAGTAGGATAATTCAATTTGGCAGGAAGCGAAAGAGAACGGCAGTACTCGTCGTATTTCCATGATATGACAAAATTATATTGCATCTAGTTTGAGGCAACTTACACGATTTTAACATTAAAAGAAACCGAGCTCGACGCCTAGTTGGTGAAGTTTCTTATTTTTGGATCTCATTTGATTGAATTGTGGTGTTAAAAGTTCATTAATAGTTCCTTAATCTAACTGCAAATTTGGTGCCTTGAAAATTGCACAAAGTACAGTGAAATTCTGGATTAGTGTCCCTAGATTCTCTAGCTAGAAAACAAGGTGAAAAGCAAAAAGCTTTTTAGTTTACCTCAATCGTAGTTGAAAACAAAATACCAAAACACCAAATGTTTAACAGCATAACATCAAGCATTTATGTTCTTCGTTTCTTTTTTTCCTGTCTCCTTCTCTCATTTAACCGCTCTATCCTTTCAACTTTTTCTTTTCTTTTTGTCCTTCGTTTTGCTTTTCTCCTTATTTCTTAAAAAGACATTCAATCTACTCCTGGCCAGCACAGCCACCAGCTCAATGACGATACATGGGAAATAACATCAAACCTATATATTATTCGAAAGGAACATCGAGGCTGCAGAAATAAGGTAGAAAATTGGGAGATCACAGTAAGAAATGGGTACACCAAGACAGACACAGAGCAAAAGTTCAGAGAACAAGTCATTAGCCACTGCAAGAATCTACATACGCAGTCAACTATAATGTATTTTATCAGTAAACGATGGAATGAAATTGGAACAAAACCGTACCTTTGTAAGACTTGAAATCCCAGTTGTGTATTATTTTGGCAGGAATAATGTGCTCTTCGTCTCCATGACATTCTATACAATAATAGCTACAAAGTAAACGGGCCTTCGTGACATAATTGAGTGTAAGTAACAGAAAAGCGTTTCGTCAAGACTGATTGCCTGTTTAGATTAGTAAAAACGCAGTTTTACCAAGCTCGGTTTGCTTTAACTTTCTCTGAGTTCAAATTTGGAAAATTTCCGAAATTTCCAAAAATAATCAAGGCAGATTGCTTTGAAGACCAATTTCTGATTAAATTTTAACCTTCATAAAGTTAAAACAGTTTAAAGCATATCAATACCACTAGCACGCAAGCAAAATCTTGGATTCCAATCCATAACAGAGTTCAGATTATAGTTGAATTGACAGAAACACAAGGACGATGAAAGAAACACAAGGCCAGCTTCTTTGAAGCAAAAAATCTTCCACAAGAAGTTAAAGATGGGCGCGGCGAAAATAGCGAACCCAAACAGGGATCATATTTTGCTTAATTCCATATTCTTAGGAGAGCGTTCCTTGACCCCAGGTGACCTTTGATTCTTTTATACAATAAAAAAACTCCTAGGCGTGTATGACACAAGGTTTAATTGGGTTATCCCATCCGGATTCCCTAGTTTTGCCAATGTGCCCTACGGCTTGCCCTCAAAAAATTGATATTTATTTATGCTCTTTTGAAACACTTCGATTTTTGAGACTCGAGGAAAGTTTCCGCTTTCAAATAAAAAAGATAAAATATTTCATCTTGATATAATTTTAGCTCTTTGAGAATATGTTCAGGATATATTGAAGAAACTGTGCATTCAAAAATCGAAATTTAGTATAAATTTTTCCAAGTAATTGTGTATTCGAAATCCTGTTGCCTTAGCAATGAGCATTGAATGTAAAACGATTGCATCGCAGACTACCTTCTCCCAATATAAATTGATATATTCCGAACATCCCGCACATCCCGCGCATCCCGCACATCCCGCGCATCCCGCACATTCCATAGGACTCGCTTCCTCAAATATGGTCAGCAAAGGATCTGAGCTTTGCCACGGGGCAACGGATTACAATTGTTTGGGCCTGGTTGATAAGATTCAGAACCATGGCCAAATTACAATGGTTTGATAAGAAAAAGGTTGATCTTGCACATTAAGAGCCATTTTATCGTTTCCTAAAGGGTTATAGGCTCAATAAGAGTTTTCTGCTAAAATAATCTGAATTGTTTGTAAAGATAGAATCCTTTACCTCGATCAATAAAGGATAAATGAATAGATTAAATTATAAAAAAAACAATATTTCCTAAGAACTGTTGTAACGATAGATATAAATGACTAAATGTCAAAGTCTTTATGACGCTGTAACTATTCAAAATATTTCGCTCAACATTTTCAATTTGGAGTGATTATAAATGACCTACCCGCCATCGTAATAGCAGACTCTGTATGGTCCATAAACTGGAAAGAGATTGATCGAATCAATTGGTTATTTGTTTACAAAAGCTATAAACATGTGAGGAATATGACGAGCAATTAATGAAATATGTCACATTTTAATCTACTGGGCGAAATAAGAATAACTTGCTGCATTTAATCAGTGGTAAATTCGATAAGATGGCTGTTTGGTAAGAAGATATCCCAAAGTCCTTCCCACAACCACCTCAGCAGATAACACAACGTCTTTACAATGTACAATGTTAGCTTCTTGTCCAGTCTAAACGCATAGAGGAGCTGGTATTCCCACAACGCTGAAGTACAACGTCAGTTTCGCAACAGTTTAACGAGCAATAAACTCACTTAGCCCAATTGGTCTTCCACAGCCAGCGCATTGAAAACTCTGTTTGTCAAGCCCTCTTTCTAAACCAATAACAGTAACGTGGTCCAGAAGGCATTGTGTTCTCTGTCAAGGAAAAATAGGTAGTAGTTGTCAATTTGGGATTAGGCATTATTACTGTATTGATTCGAATGCGATTGCGACAATCTCGCAATCAAAAACCGGTGTATTGGCTGAAAACCAGGAGGAGCATGAGAGCTGTGACAATGAACAAGTAAGTTTCAACACGACCAATATGAATGTCATTTTACAATGATCCTCGCAATACATGATCTGTTTCTTTACAATCACCCTTCTCTCGGCAGAGAGCACCTCCCTTTTTGCACACTGGGTGTTAACGTATGCAATCTATATAATAATATGTATGCAATGTGTTAATGTATGCAATCTATATCATATAATGTATGCAATGTGTTAATGACTTTTAAAACCATCCCTGGAGATCTCCCCGTAGCCAGAGCAGTTGTTTTATATGTTTCCAGGTAAACTGGAAAATCAATTTTAACAAACTGCAAATTTTACGTAATCACAACTGCGGTTTTACGTAGACATGATACAAAGTTGATAAAATACTACCTCGTCATTGTGCTCAGATTTGAGTGATGAGCTTGGAGGCACAACCTGGAACGCAAAAGTGAGAGTGGACAAGACTTTAATAACTCAAAAAGCAACTCTTAAAGAAGAACACCAAAAACATATTGCTATTGAAAAAGGATAAAAAGACTGAAAATTGTGAAATTTAACAGAGATTTTCTGCACATTGTCTACTAGTAGAAATCAGCAACCTTTCAATAATTGTTTGTTAAAGAAAAATAAATTGATACCCTGACTTGAAAATCACCTTGCACTTAAAAATTCAACAGCATGTAACTATTTTAATAGTTATTTAATCATTATTTCAATGCAGAAAATATCATAAAACTTGAATTTTATTTTAATTTTTCATCAATTTTTTTAATTAAACAGACAGTGTATAGCAAATTATGTCTCTTTCAGTGTTAGGTGTTAAGATTCTGATGACTGAACCAGAGCTGCAAAATATATTTTCTTTCTGGGAACCTGGGAAACAGGACACAAATTTTCTGTTTGTGAAATTATTGTGTACTATAGCTCTACCAATAGTATGCACACATTTTTACGCAAGGGCTTCTAATTCATTGGTTCTAGAGAAAATTTCCAATAAAATATCTAATTCAGTTGTTTGCATATTATTTTGTTTTTGTCGAATATTGACCATGAGAAAAAATAAACCAAAACCAAATGAACCAAATGAACCAAAACCAAATGGGGATATGTTTACTGACTGGCAGAAAACTTCAACATAGATGGTGCTCTCCACAAATTCCTGGTGTTTGGGAAAGGTAATAGATGCCAGCTTTAGGGAAGATGCATCTGGTTACCTGTCTATACATGTCAGCCAGCTTTTTTAGCCTTTCATTTCATATGATTGGTACACATGTCAGCAAGATATTTTACATTAATAAATGATAACATCTCAATATTCAAAGGACAAATATGGTCTTGAAAAAACCAATGGTGTAATTTAGTATCAATAAAAAACTTTTCCAAGTCTGCTAAGAACTCAATCAAGTCTCAACACTTTGCCAAATCTATCAAGTCCTCAGTCAAGACTCAAGTCAAGTATTGTATTGCTAGCAGAAAGAAAACTTGTGTAATTTTGTAATTTTCATAGCTTTTGATCTGAAAAAATCCAAAATCGTAGCCTGATATAAGGCAACTGAAACAGCACTTTTCAAGGCACATAGATTGCCTTCCTCAGGTCTGCAGCTTTATCTGTTATAAAAGTCCTGGACAAGGAAGCTGAAGGTTGCTTCCAAGTTTTACGATTTTTTTATGATATTTGACAAAGGAGTAATAATTTTTACAAAAGTTTCAAAAATAAATGTATAAAATTTTATATAAAATTTTTATTTGTATATATAGACTTTGATTTGTTGTGAAAAAAATCAAGAAAATTTTTTTATTAATGCAAAAGACAGCTGTTTTTATCAAGTTTTGCTGAAAATTGTCTGCCAAGTCAAAAAATTTTCTGGGAATCTAGTTCCCAGGTTCCGATACTTTTGCAGCTCTGGACTCCAAGGCCAAGTTTCTCCTTGAAATGTTATTGGTGTTCTTTTTTCTGTTTTTTTTCGCAATTAAAAGAGATCTAGAGACCTTACCAGTTTATTTATTAATCTATATTATTAAATTATAACTTACCCTGATTTCTATGAAGTCAAACTTTCGATAAATCGTTAGTTTAGTATTATTGTTGGCAATTACAACTTTTCTTAATTGTTTTGGAAAACAGGAGAAGCTAAATAAATTGATTGCAAATTTTAAACTTTGTCTCACAAAAATTTTCCCATAAGTTTCTTCTTGGTGATGATTTTGATTTTGCCTGTATTTTCATATGAAATTGAAATCTATGATAATTAATAAAGCCTTGCGTCTTGAAGCATACTAGAAAACTTCAAAACAAAACTTGGAATGTTACAGGGATAAAAATTTGGCAAGAATAATTTTTCAATATCGACATATAAGTCACAAAATCGCCCAGTAAGCATAAATGCATTTTAATGTGAATGTTTGTCAATTCGCAATCAAATGTTTTTATCTTAGTACTGATGAATGTGATACGTAAACTGGTTCCTGGAAATATTGACAACTCCATCATCAGGATATATGGTCTCAAAAGGCAGCTGACACAACCGCCACCAAGACCTTGACTGGAATTTGAATTTTATTTGCCAACAAACAGCAAAAGATGGAATTGAAATAACAGGCACCTAAATGTATGGTACCTTGAAACTAACTGCAGAAGTTAAAAGTATTTATAAAACGCTACAAAAACTTAAATAACTAGGAGTTTAAGTAAAATTATATAAGGAAAAAACAACTTTTTACTAACGATGTATAGAGCATTGCCCGTTATCAAGTGAGGTGTAAAAACTCAGTTTGTCAAGTATGAACTTGCTTTCATTTCCAGAATATATTTGCGATTACGTCGGAGCCAGTTTTGATATAAAGCTGGGCAAAGATTATTCATATTTTAAACAATCTTTTGGCGGTACAAAACTTGTAAATGGCTTTGAAAAAAGCAAACATTTAGTAAACTAAAGGTTTTCGTCTGACACTCTTCAGAGTTTAAAACGTCAGAACATGGATCGAAAACTCTACGCTAAGAAATATATATACCAAGTTGTGGATCGAAATAGGCCAATCAGAAACACGAGCACACGACCTATTCATATTTTCTTTAATACCAATATGCTAAAGAAAAATAATAGCTGGTTCTGGTAAATGAATTTATCATCAAAAAGCCATTTTCAGTTGCGTTTGCGTTTCCCTTGTCTATCTTCTTTTTAAATACATTAGATTAAAAATAGTTTGTCGAAAGGCCTATTCGCAACTTTCTGTCGGCAAATGCTCGGTTTAATCTTCCGTTCACCAGCCTGTCGTATTTTTAAATTCACACGGCATAATTTCTTTCTAACTTTTTTCATTACAAAGATTTTGAAAAATAGATAAAGATTACATACCTCATAATTCATGTCATGGATATTAGAATCTAAAAAGAAAATAAATTAAAGAACGTAAAACTGATAAATATCAGTAACAAGGCTAAAATCATCGTTTATTTTTGGCTTGAAATAATTTTTCAATAAACAATTGTTTTTCTGAATTCCTATCTTGGTTCATTACACGAGTTAAGTGATATTATTCAAATGATATTGTTAGTATCATTTTACGGCCTTTATACATTATTACATACATCATATTAATGATATCATTACAATCATTACACGAGCTAAATGACATAATTTAAAAAAATATTGTTTAATGAGCTTAATCATCATACTTTTACGATATAAAGGAAATTATTACACGAGTTTATGATATTATAAAAATGATATCAATGATAGCGTTAGAAAAAAGTTAGTGATATTATATGCATGATATTAATATAATTTTTTACAATTTAATGCACATGAAAAGTGAAAAACGTACCTTCTGAAGGAGATAATGGACATGGTTGCTGGAAGAAGAAAAAGTAAATGTAAAGAAAAATTCAGGAAGATAAAGGTGAAATGCTTTGAGGGATATCTCATTTGAGTCAATATTGCTACAGTCGTTACTGGTGTACCTTGAGATGGGCCTAGCCAAGACGGGCATGAACACAAGTATGGAAATTCTCAATAAGGCAGTCTCAATTGTAGTATACTTTATTTTTATTTACCAAGTAAGACTAAGAGTGTGACTTGACATAACTACCCGAAAGGCCAAGAGCACGACGAAAAACTGACCTTCAAACATCTGTTCCTTTTCGACAAGAGTTGGTCTGACTTTAGGCTTGATAGCCACAACCCCATCCCTGCCACAAAATTTTATCGGTGGGCGATGGAAGGGTGACAAGATACTCCGTAGATACTATTTGCTAGCTTTTTGTGAATATTATAGCAAAAAGCAATGTGAATTCAGGGGAAAAGATATAAAATACTCCCTCTCTGTTTCCGATATGGCATGTAAAATATTACTCTCTGACTCTATGCAATGGTTGCTTTGAAAACACGACAGTGCTAGCATGTAAAATTGACAACTGTGTTACCTTCACATCTATAGGGGAAGAAATTGAGAAATCCATCTTTTTCTCGTACAGCAACGGGGTCTGGGCCATTAACGGTGTTGGAGCACCATATGTCTGCAGCAATGAATTGAAACTGGGCTGGTCTGGCATGGCATCAGTTGAGGACAAGCCATCAGTCAGTGAGTTAAAAGTGTCGGTATTGTCATTCTTTGGCGTCTCCGGTGCTTCGCCTGGCTCTGACTCAAAAGTTGATGACCAACCGCTCCACGTGTCTTCACCAAGTGACAGCCTGTTACCCACGGTCTGCACAATACTACTTGATTGCTCATAAGAGGACGAGGAAAGTGTGCTTATACCAGTGTTTGTATCCCCAGAGGTGGCAGATTCTAGTGATTCCGTAGTGGTAATCGAGTTTGAGGGTGGCTGTATAGCAATCAGATGAAAGATAAAACATCTTAAGATCCTAAAATGGGACCTCTTGATAGAAATTTCAGGCACAGCAAATTTAAACGGAATATAACAAGTAAACAGAGTATGCCTAACTCAAGGCTTTCCTATACTTGCTAATAGTAAACTTTTTCGAAATAATAGTGATAATGATCTCTAATAAAAGGATAGTGAAGGGTTATTGAAATAGAATTTCAAATTCGCTACCTACGGCGTTGATACCTACAACGCAGGTACGGTGTATAAATATTGATGAATTTCTATACATCGCCTGGAAACATAATGCGCTGTGAAAGGTGGTTAGGAAAGTTATAACAAAAACTCACTCTGCCAGGTTCGCTTTTGGTGTCTACATCTGAAGAGGACCTGCTCCGATTTGGGGATTGCTCCGAATATGTAAATGAGCCTGACTGCAAACGACTCTCCAGCAGACCTTAAAACACATACATTATCGTTTATATAGTCGCTATTTCTCTTAAAACCTTGGTATCAATGCAAGGGGGATGTAGCGTAATCTATTCAGCGTTGGATCGGCGAAAGATCGCCATTGAGTAAATTTTGATGAAAACACGTTGTTGCTGATAGCTCTCAAATTTTTTGGTATGTCCAATGGCTGACGCATTGCAATGTCGTCTTTTCTTATGTTATATAAAAACCAAGCAAGATAGAAAAATGGAATGGTGTTGCATGGATAGAACGTGTCTAGGACACAAACGCCAAAGGGTAACGGCACTACCGACAAACTCTCTTGCCTTGAGATTGATATTACCGAAGTTACTTTTTTCGACGAGCCTGAATATTATAAAGCTCTGCAATTTCTTACTAATTATAACCTCTTTATTAACTGACTTGTTATATAGAATTCTAGTGGGAAAAAACAGCGACTAGGCCTAAAATACCACGCCACAACCTCGTCTTGAATTCATTGTTTTACTAAAAGGTTTTTAGAGCTTAAGGGCACTGTCCAGAGAAAAAGGGAGACTATACTGGACCCTACCAGACGCTTCCATGCAGCTGAACCACAGGTTTACCTAATAAAATTCAAAATTCACATGGCGTGAACTAGACTTTAGGAATTTCCACTGCTCTTACCTTGGAACGGCCTATCCATGGAGCCACTTGAGTTACTTTCCGCAGTATCTCTGCGTTTTCCCACGATAATACCCGCGAGTCTTAGAGAGTCCTCAGACCACTCATCTAGCTTTGAAGAGTTGTAATTAAGCTGAAACCGGAATTCCATCAGCCCTGCAAGTAAAAGCAAAAATGAATAAAAATGAAAGGAAACCTTTCATTTTTTTTATCCAATTAGATGAGCCAATACTTAAAGTGTTGAAAATTCAACTTTGCACTTTTCTAAATACAGATCTGTAAAAACATGCATTTGTATATACCTTCTATATAAAAAATACAACTTGCTCCCTTTTTGGATCATTGTTTCCAGGGTTTAGTTTGAATGTAATCTTTGGACAGAAACAAAGAAAAATTTCTTTATTCCTTGATGATTACCTAAAATTAAATATTTGAGAACACGCCGAGCTGCGACCTGATGTTGTAAATGTGTTTCTTTAGTGGCTTTGACCTTGTTTAAATTCATCGCGATGAACAACTTTACTCAAACATGCCGAAAGAACAACTCAACTTCAGTTTATTCCAACGATGCAACAGAGATTCGTTGGCTTGAATAGCTTTTTGATTCAAGTGCTCTTGGACGACAAATGCCCTGCAGAACGTCCATGTTTTTTTATTCACGGCATGTGATTCTCCTTTTTTCATGACGTGTTATATAGGGGTCGGAGATATATCGGGTTATAGGAAATCGCAGTATGGGATATGATGATGTTGACAGTTCGGCCTGAGCTACACAAGCTTTAGTAACACATGCTACAGATAGTAATGGGGAAGCCGAGCTGTTGAAAAAATCTTAATACTGCCTCAAAAACATTAGCCGGGGTACCAGAGAAGAAAATAATGCTGTTTTCTCCATTCACAACAGAAATACCTGCGTCATGGAAACTAAACAGCAGTTTTCCAATGAGATAAAACAATGTCACTATGAAACTGAGCGAATAATAGCGAAATCACATTGGATTCAAACAATTTATTGTAATAACGATCTCTTGCAACGCTAGGACTTAAGAAACATTTCAACAATTTTAAGCTCTCAAGGAGATTCCTAATCTTTTAATGGCATCAAATGTTCTACATCATATTTAATATATGAAAACTAGCGTTCTACTTTAAATCTCTGTCGAATTAGCCTGTTTGGGCCAACAGAGCTAAACAAAGAATCAAATTGGAGAATTAGAAATTTGCACCTTGCAAAAGTTCGATTGCTATTGGCAGAGCTTCAGTGTCCATAAGAAATGCATTTGAACTGTAGTATAGTCTGTAAGTCAATAGAATAACAAAGATCACAAATTACAGACTGCATAACTAACATAAGCGACAAGGTATGGAGCAACAAGGAAAATTGAAAAAAAAACGTAAAGGCTTCATATATTTAGAACTGGCAATCTTTTTAAAAAAAACTCTTGCGATGAGAAATTCATAGAATGAACAAAAACAGTCACTGAATAATCCACATGCAGACAATAATTTAGGACAAATTCCCCAAGCTTCAAAGATGATCACTTTTAATTTGTTTACAAAATTTCCGGTCTTTCATTAAAGCCAACTAAGCCTCGTAGCTTTCTATGATTGAAGAAGTTTATCACAGTTTATTTATCCAAAGACACATTTCTAAAAATTATGTTTAAATTCATCCACAACATCATTTATGGAATTGTGAGATTGCAAATTGACATTACGACAGTCCTATTCTTGTTTTACATACGGAATCAAACTTTATATAGTTTTTTCTTACTTAATAAAAAACATGAATATTGCTATGGTATTATGTCATGAACCTCATTAGGCACCACTGAGAATAGCCCAGACAATTGACAGTTATAAGGGAACATATATTTGCAAGGCAACCCCATCCTCACCTCATGTTTTCTCTGTTTCTATTCACAGCATCTAGATAGCTTTCAATTAGACCATCGTTTAAAGCAAGTCGAATCCAAGCCTTTGGAATTGAATATTGGAAGTTTACAATTTGAAAACTGACTATTCTAGAATCAAGAATGTTGTATTTCGATCTTTGAGGTACTATAGGAAATTCAGTGACCTATCATATGTCAGCCAAGATTCAATGCTTTTGTCCGACATTGCACCAAACACTTACACATCAATTTTTTCAACCATTAAGTGCACAAATAGGGAGGTATTCAAACGACGCAGCATTATGCTCATCCCCATAATGTCTATCTCTTGACTGTGCTTCATCGCTACTTTCTTCTCTCACTTCTATCAGAATCAAGATGACAAGATGGCCTAGCGCATTCTGCCGTCAACGTGGATTTATTAGTTTAGTTCCTTTCTTCAACATAATTTTTAACTAACTTCTATTCCAGCAAGATAAAACGACAATCAAGTTATCGAAATAAATCCATATTCTTACTCTGTTCAATCCCTTTTAATGTTTTGCTACTTAAACTAATATTGAGAAGTACAGATTAAATTTCAATTTTGTTCTGGACAAACAACAAACAGCGAAAAATGAAAAGAAGGCGCTGAAACAGTGCTATATACGAGATACGCACGCACACCCCCCAGCATGTTGGTTGATGTTTTAAACAACCCAACATTTCATTTAAAACCCAACATTTTTAATCTAGATCAAACATCACACAACATCAGAAATTTTGGGTCCTTTAAGTCATGACGGGGGCTTCTCATTACTGATGAAGGTGCTAGCATTGTCAAAATAATACGCATTTATAAAGGAGCATATAGTATACGATTTGTACCATTAATTTCTACTGTAATTCCTTCCGATCCATATGTAAAATGTGGATCAATATTGGAATTATCAGAGCCAAATAATAACACAAATAATGGCATTTTCCTAGATACAAAAGGTCAATACTTCATCAATATTGAAATGATCAGAGCCACCTAATAGCAAGAATAATGGCATGGTCCTAGATAAAAATAGGTCAATTCTTCATCAAAAGCCTAAAAAGTGATGAAAAAATCCATACCCTGCACATTCCGACCCTTGAGCTCACCACTAAATTGTTGATTTCTGATATGACGTCACTATGTGTTATTTCATTTATGATATCCCAAAAAGACTGGAATAGACAGAAAAATAGGTTTATCAATTATTTAACAATAAAAAACGATCTACATGTTTAACTTCAAGGATATATAATAAGCAAATTAAAACGGCAAGGACTGGAGATTATCAATGTTTCCATTGCAAAATTTTGAAGCCATTATAGAATTTCGCACTAGGCATTTTGCACTTAGACAAAGTTACTGCTTGCAGTCTTTAGATAGTAGAGAGGAAGGGATAGGATCCTGCATGCAGACCAATTCTTTGAATGCACATATAGGTTTGACGATTTTATTATATAGTACTTTTAGTCTGAACGTTGAGTAAAAACAAGAAGGTTTTTATCAAGAAGTCAAAGTTTTTATCAAGAAGGTATGACATATTTTCAAACTAAAGCCGTCAATTAAATGGTTTTTATCGTGACCTTTGTACTTTCAAAACGTATTGATGGAACAGATACGGATATGTGATGGAAAGTCAATTAGACAATGAACAAGATAAACATCTTCTTGTAAAGTGTCTAGAAATAAACTCAAAGAAGCAAATTTTGACCATAAAATTCTGAAGCTTCCCTTGGAAATGAATAACACCTTCTTTATCGGTTATATTTCGTAAAATAAAAATAGTTATAAAGCTCAGTATTGCTATTCTACTGTAATGTAGGCAATTATATTATCGATACTAATAGCCTTAGATAACACTTCTTCCCCTCAGTTTGAGCCACCCCTACAAAAAGCTTCACCCTAAAGGGAAAATTCTTAACCAGTTCAGCCCTAGAATGAGCATGAGTTCCAGAATCTGAAAACATTGAGAAATGCGGACTATTCAAAAACCACACTAAGAAAGAGTAAAGTCTGCGTTCAATATAAAGTTCAAAGTTACAATATGAGGTTTCAGTTTTGATATTAGATGCTTGGTATTTTGCTACCGTTATATATAAACAGCTCTAAAACGATATTTTTAGGCAGCAGCCTCCATTAATCTTTATTACTACTGTATAAGCACAAATGTAAAATGTTATAAAATTAAAAAAGCTCCTGAAAACAAATTCAGAAGATGAATTTTTTCTGACTTTAGAGTTTTCCTTATTAGGAAATGTGGACATCCACGATTATTCAAACTATTCTGAGATGGGAAAAACTTTGGCCTTCTTTTTAATTTATAATACGTACAATTGTTTTAATGTCCTCCACTCCAGATGCGGTGTGTAAAACGCCTCTCAACCCCTGAAATGAAAATTTTTAACCATAACAAAAAAGAGGAATTTTATCAAATACATAGAAAAATTCTAATTGGAAAATGGTCAAAAGTACAGATGTAGTCAATTGACAGCAACAAGACTTGAATTGACAGCAACATTAAAAACAAGTGGCAAAAAGATCAAGCACAACAAAATTGAATCATAAGGATTTTTACCAGGTAGCTTACAATAGACTATGAAATGTTATTTAAAGTTGCATGGCCTATCCTATGCAGAAAGCAAATCACATAATACAAAACCAATTAATAGCACAAGAGATGCCTAAAACAGATTATGCTAGCCAGGAATTTTAAAATGTGTTAACGACATATCTCATTGTTTCTTTACAATATGCTTGTGTTACCTAACATTGTCTATTGTAGAACCAAGCCATCCAAAACTGCAGTCAGTTGAACTCTAAAGTATTCTATAGCTGGTAGACCCATTATCAGAATATTTAAAGCAAACTTTTGGAATGTTAAGAAAGGGATACCAAAATACATAATAAGAATGAAATGCTGTTTTACAGTTCTGAAACTTTCTTTGATAACACAATAACAATAAAAGTTTTATCCTAATAACAAAACAGCATATATTTAACTCTTACAGTAGTTTTATCTTTGTATCCATGCAAAAACATTCCTTCAAGAATGGAGCAAACAAAGACTGCATCTTCTTCATTCCTGTAAATTTAAGATATGATTCCCCTATTTAGGTAAGAAGGAAGAAATGCAGGATAGGCTGTCTACTGGATTCTGGGAATCTTGAAAAGAATAATTATATGGTACAAGGTAATAGTCAGGAACTTTGCAAAACAATGAAAATAATCCTTTTTTATATAAATAGAATTTTAAAATGAATTTGATATACTATTTACTCCTTCATAACAAAAGGCAGACAGAGAAATAATATTAAATAAAAAAAGTCTGACATATATAGATAGCAATTTGAAAAACAATTGTAACTGACCTGTCAATTACATGATCTTTGTTTATATGAGTTCTTTGTAGCTAGAATAGAACAATCTGAGAATAAAATTTTGATTTGAAATTTATCTTTTGCAAATATGACTACAAATTGACAAAGTACAATATATTTGCAGACAGATAATTGATCTGACTTGTCACTTTTAAGGCTTAAAGTGCCAGAATTAAATCAAGAATGGTTAAATGTTTTGAAGAAAAATAGCAAAGAAAACACAATATGCAAATTTGCATACATCAAACCAGGTTTAGCTAAATCTTCTTTACAATTTCCCTAATTCTGTTACAACACTAAAACATGAATGTATAAATGAAAACTTAATTTGCTGAATAAAGCTCTAGAAAGGTTAGTTAAAAATCAAAGTCATACTCCAGGTTAGAATCATATAAATGTTTAGTACATAGCTCCAGGCAATTTTGCTTTCTGGCCTGCTTGTCCTGAAAATTGTTTAAATTAGGAAATTAATAAAAAGACAATTAAACCATCTCTTTCCTTAACAAGTCAATGATCATTTCTTTAAAAAGGTCCTCTAAAGTTTATGCAATCAAACTGTTACCTACTGTGCTTGAATATTTTAGAAACATATAAATTTTATACTGACTCGTTTTATTGTAGCAGCCAGTTCTTCTTTCAATAATTTCTTCGTGTGCTCATCTCTAACAAGATTATCTCTATCAACTGAAAAAAATTGAAAGAATTGAAGTTGCAAAAACACTGAAAAATAATTTATGTTTTGTTAGAAATAAACAAACCATGTATGAAAATTAATTTGTCCTTCTGAGTCGTTCCATAGAAAAATTGACACATGCAAAGAACCTCAACCTTTTAGGTTTTCTTGTTATTTAGCTAAATTATAGGTATCATTAAGATAAAGCATGGTGCTAAGTTTTATGCTAACATGGGCTTCCTTTCAAACCTCTGTATTGTTACCCCTAGAAGAGTGTAATAATAATGGTATCTTTATCAAAAATACTTTTTGACATTTCCATTTTCAGTCCATGCAGTCTTTTGAAAACTTCCACACAAAGTGGTACTGCTTTTTAGTCATACAAAATCTGTTCTTTAAGAAAGTTGGGAGGAAAAATTCAGTGTTGATTTAAACGGGGTGAACATAGATGCATAAATTGTTACCTTACACAATCAAAAGCTAAAATGTTTAGTAGGACTGACTGACTATTTACTATAGTTCTTTTTTCATTTCAAGCTTTTGTTTTAAGTAGATCTTCTGTTTGAATTTGACCTCCTTTTTTTGTTATTTCCAGCAATTTTTTACATGCTCCGAAAAATTATTATTATGGTTGATTATGGTTGACATTTTACAACACCACAAAATTGAAATCATAACATCACAAATTAGATTTACAATACCACAAAACTGCTACAAAATCATGTTAGGATAACCCCTGCCAAGACCCCATAACTTCTATCTTTTACCTGGACCATT
Organism: Rhopilema esculentum; assembly: GCF_057945365.1. Lineage (NCBI taxonomy): Eukaryota > Metazoa > Cnidaria > Scyphozoa > Rhizostomeae > Rhizostomatidae > Rhopilema > Rhopilema esculentum. The sequence goes on from NW_028300847.1 coordinate 1,570,538, forward strand.
TTTATACATAGAATACCCTAAATACTCGAATAAACCCACAGGGGCTTATTTGCAAAAATGAATTTTTGGGTGGGGTTTATTCGAGGGGGGGGGCTTATTCGAGGTGGGCTTATTCAATGGGAGGCTTATTCCCAAGTTTAGTATTTTCCTCAAAGGTCAACATAAACATGACATAATTTTCTCAATGAAATAAATTGAAAAATTACAAAAAGGCTTTTTTGCAAAGGAAGCTTAACAGTCAATAATGATTTCCTCATCCTCATCATTATAATTATCAAAAATATTGTATAGCTATTGTCCTGTGGAGGCTTTCTTGAAATAAGATATTTTTCTGCAATTATATTTCCCTCGAATAAGCCCCAATGGAATTTTTAGGTGGGGGCTTATTTGAGGGGGGGGGGGCTTATTTGCAAAAATTATTTTTTTAGGTGAGGGCTTATTCGAGGGGGAGGCTTATTCGAGCGTGGGGACTTATTTGAGGATTCACGGTTTACATAGATAAGAATCAACTAAATATAAGCATTTGATGAAAAGTGCTTTAAGTTTACTTTGACTAAAGTCATCTGCCTTATGTTAAATATTTTTTTTATTTTAATTTTTGCTGAGCCTCAGTATTCCAAGATTTTGTTTTTTTGAGCCCAAGATATTTCTTAAACTACTATTGAGTGAAACAAGGTGTCCATTTTTCTGAAGATCAAAGAAAAAAATTCAAATGTTTGTTGATGTGTTTTTTCATGATACTGACACCAGGACCAGATAAGTGCATTTCAAACATATAGCGTGAATGTCGCACCTGTTTTGCTTTCAGAAGAAATTTCAATTAAATATGGGAAGGTTTGATACCTGACTTGTCTCAGCTACCATACAATTTTGTCTAAAACTTATCATATTGAAGATGTCAACAGGATTTACAAAAAGTTAATAAAAGCAAAAGTTTCGGGGTTAAGTAAATGCTCGTGCAAATCAAAGCCAAATGTGGCGAGATGGCTGATCAATAAATTGAATATGCGTTTTACGCCCCAGAAGGGTAAAACTCAACTTACAATCAGGAGATGGAGTTCTCCCAACGACAGCCTTTCTCAGCAAATTAAACATCGTCTTCTAGCAGTTTAAAAGCAAACAGGTCTTGAATTATTTGAAATCAAGCTAGCATATATCTATTTTCAGCGAATGTGAGCATAACATTTTAAAAACATTACTATCGAAATAATCACGAAAATTTTAAGAAAGCCACAACAACAAGCACAGCAGCAACAACAGATTCTCACGCAACCAGCCGGATCATGACGTCACAAATAAAATGAATTAGAACTTTTGTACCAGAAACTTCCAAGTTCTTCCAAGTCAGTAGAACACTACTGCACATCAAATTTGGGAATGAAAATTCTTCTTCCAATATACAAAATTACAAAATCATTTAGCATAATTTTTGTAAATCTTGCGTAATTTTATGACAATTTTGGCATAATCCCGAAATTGTTTATTGTAGGTGTAATCTCGTGATATGTTAGCAAATTTTGTTAAATCAATAATCAACTGAATGTTGGTATGACAGACAGGCTTGTAAAACTACTGCATTGTGTTAAAAGATATGTACAAAGTACATTCCATCTATGCGGTACAAGAAAGGGTATTCCCGCAGCAGGTCGCGTGAAGGATTGTAAGGGTATTCACGCAGCAGATCGAGTGACGGACAACGCCTTTTGAGCATTCTTTTTCGTGAACTAGAGTTCAAAGATAATATAAGGAATAATTTCGTGGAGCATAATTTGATTTCAGTAAAAGTTTGAGTTAAAGGTTGAATAAGTCAGAATTTCTCGTTGACAAATCTACCATCGAGGGGGTATTCAAGGATTTTAAATTCGGAAGTAGTTTTGATACATTGGGAATTTTATATTGCATGTATCAACAAGCAGACTAACTTCTGTAAGATCAATAAAAATTTTAACACCAAAGCATTATAGTGTTACCCCGACCAACGCATTGCATATTGCAAATACATCAATTACAGAATAATGCAAATTGTCAATACTATCCCCCACCCCTTTAAACTATCGGATGGACCTCTCTGTGCTAATGCAGACGTGAAAATTAAGGGGGGTTTGGCCAGCCCCCTAGTTTTTGCTGAAGTGTCAGTTAAAACACAGTTTTAGCGCTTTGGTGGTAATTTTTTCTCAATTGCCGACAAATTGTGTTGTTTTTGGAGGTTCTATCCCCTCCTACCAAGTGAATTTCCGCATCTGTGCAAATGGTTACTGTATAACTCTCTTAATAACGCATACGCCAGAGGGCAGCGGGGGCAGTGGCCACCCTTGCCCTTGCGAAATTGGGGATTGTTTATCATTTTACTATTGTTTTGCAATTTTTCTTGGCGCTTTGCCCCCATTTGCCCTCTTTGAGTGCAGATTTCCCTGAACCCCCTTCCCAAAGCCCTAGAAGGGCCTTTAGATAACAACATTGCTTGTCCCTTAGGTTATCCCCTTTTCACGACTAACAAAGAACACGTTGATCCGCAACACGATACTCAACTGTATAAACGTTCATTGAACTGAATCCTGTAAAACATGTGACCCTCTGGAAACTCACTTCGGTCTTGTGAGAAGTTAGATTATTGCAGACAGACTTGACAACTTCTTTGGTGCAGACGTACCAGGAAGTTCTCATAACAGATTATCCTTACTGTGTGCAAGTATTTATCATGATGCACCTTACAAAAGCCAGTCGTTGGAAAACAGTTGCTTGCCTGTTCGCCACACTGGCCTATATTATTGCTACAAATGGAAAAGTTGAAACAAAAATTTCATTCCATGAAAAACTTGAAGAGTTATGGGAAAATCGACAGGACAAGAATTTGAACTTTTATGACTTCATTGCGAGGGAAGTGTTTCCTGCCAAGAAGACGCTATTCCAAGATGTAGATACTGCAATTCCTGCTGAATTTACCAGTTCAAGTGGCAACGGAATCGAGTTCAAATGTCCGCTTTTCCACAATCATACCAATCCGAAATCGGTGCATCGGCTCAAGCCGAGCGATATTGATTACGTAGCAGCAATGGGCGACTCGATAACAGCTGCTTTTGGAGCTGATTCCAAGAACTTACTTGAAATTTTTATAGAATATCGTGGGATTTCCTGGAGCATAGGAGGTGACAAGTCACTCAAGGAAGTTGTGACCCTGCCAAATATAATTAAGGAATATTACAGTGGTGTGAACGGATTTTCAGTAAAAACAACCCCAGTAAAAATTCGTGTACCTTGGCGAGCGCACATGAATTTTGCAGTTTCCGGTAAGACTCTTTGAACTGCATATTAGATTCGGTATTACACTATTTTCTATAAGAACCAGATTTATAAAAACTCTATTTAATACGAATGCTATAAACTTTTGAGCCTAAATATATTCTTAAAGTATTCTTTTTCAAGAGGATCATCGCTCGCCCTCCAATATAAACACGCTGTTTAAAAATTAGAAATGTCAGTTCTGCGATTTCCATTGTTCCAAGCAATATGCTTATACCATTCTAAAGATTGGCTAAATCTGAGCCTGAATATTCTTAGAAACAATTTTCTTATGAGGAAGAGTGTTTGAGGGAATGCGAGGTTCCGGTGTTCTGTATGTTGTTATAAGCTTAACACTGCTTTTTCTACAACAACAATCAATGAATTTATCTTAGAACGCTAAATTGGTTCAATGATAAAATCTTCTCTGTAATGTTAACATGAGGATAAATTTTTATAGAACACATGTAGTATTGATTCTTCCACTTTTTCATCTGATGCTGAGCATGATCTTACCCTGCTCCTATTTTTTGGCAAATCGGGCGTAAGTGTTCTTGTAAAGGCTGTTCTCGTGTGGATGTAAAATAGAGTACCGAAGTGTGACGTCAAAAAAAATCTATTTTTAGAATTTCTAAAATTTGGCCGCATAATCTGAAAGAACGGCATAAAATATATCTTATTGTGCAAAATTAGTTGGATATGTTCAAAACTGGGCGAGATATGGCCAATGAAAGATTTCAAGTTTGCTAACGGATCACTGTTATTCTGGCCTGTTTCATAAAGTTATGAACCAAGACCAAATTACAAAGGTTTGATGAGACAAGAGCATGTCCTTATGTGGCCATATCTAAGCCAATTCGTGATGCCGTCAACTAAGTTTGCATACTAAGAGGAATTTCATGATGCTCTTTTAAGTTCCGGGATCAAAATTCAGAAATTCTAAAAATAGATTTGTATGACATCATCACTTCGGTACTCTATTGTGTGCGTTTAATATGTCACATGCTTTTACGGTTATAAAAAATCTTGGCAGGTACATGACGCTTTGTTTATTTTGTTGTGAAATGGATTTGAAGTGAAATGGCAAATGCACCACCCAATATTAAGAACAGAATATTGTTCTTCTCCCCCTAGAAGTGTACTGGTCGTTGATGATTGTCAGCCTAATGTAATAATCATAGCCATCTTCACGTGATCATTATGATTATTATGATTATGATCATGGTGCTTAGTCCATCATTATCCAAGTCACATTTTGGAGGGATTCTTACAATGGTCTGGATTTTACTTTTGTTTGTTCTGTACTTTTCGCAGGAGAATCACAAGATTTAAATAATTCTACGTCATGATCACTTGTACGAGCATGCCATTCGCTCGTTGAACCAGGACATCGAGATAACTGTTACCTCGCTCAACTCATTTGCCATTTTGCCCTAAACTTTCCCATGCTTGAGCACATCCACGGACTGACTCAGAGAGAAAGGAAGCAAGGGTTATAATTCTAGCATACCGATAATAATTTCCACTCAAGTTCCATTTAATTTGCATCGGAATTGTGCCATCATCCAAAGACAAAATTATATGAAATTTCTTGCAATATCTTTATTTTGAGGTCTTTGGACGCTTTGAAGCTTTGGGCGATACTAAGAAGAATTATCAGGGTTTTTTAGTGTAGAAAACAGCTTCCCCTCTCCCACAAATACTGGTGTTTGAAAAGCCTAGATCACAACTTCTGTAAATGACCGATAAAGCGTCTAGAACTCGAATAAGCCCCCAATTCGAATAAGCGCCAATCCAACAGTTTTAAAACTGAATAAGCGCCCAGAGCGCTAAATCGTATACTGAAAGTAGTTGAACAGTGGCGTACCGCAACATTGAAGCTCTGAAAGGAATTGGAGTAAAACTAATCATCTATAACAACAAAGAAGGAATAATATTCAAAAGAATTTGACTTTAAGACCAAATGCCGTGTGTTAATCGTGTCCTAGTATGACGTAATTGGGTAGTGGCTATTAACGGGCATTATCCACCTTTTTCATATTGAGTCTCATGTGCCTACCCAGCTGACCAATACCAATAGACATTTCTGCATACTTTTTAGGTGCCATATCTATAGATCTACCTGGCCAGGCCGAGAAGCTTATAGCAGACTTGAAATCAAAGAAAGACTTTGAAGACAGCTGGAAGTTACTGACTATATGGATAGGAGGCAATGATCTGTGCGCAATCTGCAAGAATGACAAGCATACACTTGAAAAATACGTTGGAGGCATCAGGGACGCTTTGGACATGTTCCACGCAGAGGTTAGTGTCAAGCGATTGTTTCTTTGCTTGCACTTGATTTTTTTAATGATATTTAGATTTTGTTTGTAGGCAACAAATGACCAGACTCGACGGCAGCATTCACATCGCCATTAACGATTCAAAAACACTGAATGTAAAACCTTTGACACTTTTTTATTATTGATATTCCGAAGTTTTTGTTTTCCTGATATTAGAAGTTCGCATTTCTGTATAGAGTGTGTCCAAAGTCCAGATAATATTGCAGTTCTACGGCTGTGAGCCGGAGGAAGGTTATCCAACAATGCAGTTGTTTGAGAAAGGTCAATGCATAGCTTTGCAAGAGTATAAAAAGTGAGAGAAATTTAACGTTGTGCTAGAACTTCTGACAAGGCGCTAAGACAACGCCATAGATGATTTTGTTTCAATTTCATTTCTAAGAGACTTCTTTTCAAAAGATACAAGGAAAGTTTTGAGGAAGCCGAATAGGGAAAAATTTTATCCGGTGATGTTGAGGATGTTTCAGAGCAGTAGTGTAGTGCAAAAAATGTAGAGAGGGGGTAGGACATCGAGCTTTTGTAGTAACAATGTTTTGATTTTTATCGAGTTCTGTTTGCTTTAATTCAAGATTCTATTACTAACTTACTCTATGATTATTTATACCTTAACTCTAAAAATAAATCTGCTGACGAAGGATGTGTGAGTATGATGTAATAATGATGTCATGGAGATGGAAAGTTCTAGATTGAGAAACGAGAGAGGCTGAGTAAGCATGACGCAATGTAGCAATGTAAAGCTGAGAGAACCAGTTTAAATTAACAGCACTATAAAATGAGTAAATACTTAATCGCTACATTTTTTCTTATTTCATACGAAATGAACGTTTCAGTTTTTTTCGTTTGCTTGGCTTCTCAATCTCAATTTCTTTACCTTTCCGTTTTTTCCTAAATCATCTTCCAACGTCTACCTGTTACCTGAGTAAAAAATCTTCAAAGTAAAGAAATAAAAGTAGTAAACTTTTGCCAGCATTTATTGAGATTTCAGTTGTAAAGCAGGCTATTGACGTCAAACATGAATGCAAATGTCAACATTTAATATCGGTTCAATCAAAGATTTGATCCTGGCAAAAATTAGATATGATATTTTAGAATTACCCAGAAAAAAGCCCCCCTTCGAAAGGTTGTGGTCAATTCCCACCTTAATTCCTGATAGCGTCTTAAATTAGTGAAGCAAGCAAAGTGGATAGGCAATGTGGCATTCGCTCTTCCTATCAACATACCGTAATTGATCTTATGTGAAAAATTTACCCGTAAAAAACTTAAACAACAGAAATTATTGTGTAAATATCATTATGTTTCAGCCAATTTTTAAAGGATTTAACTTATTTCAAAGTTAGAATCAGTTGATTCTTAGAAACATATAATTCTGACAATTTAACTTCACTACTTTCATGCTTTCCGTTAATTTGATTCAAAAGCCTGGAGAGCAACTATATTAAAAGCCAAAATTTTGGACGAAAACATTTCTGAAAAAATTTGTTCGACTTTCTTTCACGAATTTTCGAACGATTTTAGACAAAAGGTGACAAAAGCGAAAGCACTCTTAGGACATTTCAAAAGGCATATTGCACCTTATAAATGTTACTAAAAACCATAAGGGTATTATTGCACTTCAATATACAAATTCATAAATATTCGAAGGGTTATGCACTCCATTTCAAAAGCTGTCACAATCATTCCACCATTGTTTTGCTTGTGATCGTTAAACCTAATCAGCCAATGGTGGCTGACCACCTTCCACCGGAAATTTCGCACTTTGTTTGGTATATCATCAGTTATAGAGTTACAGCTACTGCTAAGGCGCATTCAGAATATCGTTGGACCGTCCGCCTTGACACCATTACGTAGACTGGAAATAATTCTAGCTGCAAAGTTCATCATGGCAGTTGAAAAACGAAGCTATTTTGCCCTTCTTACTTCATTTGTTAAAGGAAAGTAAAAAGTGGACGAATATATCGATGTTAACTACGATAAAAGTACGACAAATGATGATAGAATAACTGTTGAGGATGATTAGGATGTTCTTTGATTGCTAAATGAGTTTAGTTGACAATATATGATACTGTTTCTCTTTGCAACTTGCTCGTACAACAAGTTTCCTTTATATGCTAAATGTTTGTGACCTTAGATTTTCAAATAGCAAAAATCTATCCTGTGACTATCCTGTAGTGCAAAGAATTTAGACGGTAATAAAAATCCGAAGATATTAACGTCCGAAACTTTTGGGTTTTTTTTGTCGCATAAACACCCACATTAGACCACCTTTCTTTGTGGATATGATTTCCTGACATTTATGTCGCAGCTAAAAGCAATCCTAGAACAAAAATCATTATCAGTGACAATTCAGAAAGCTAGAGAGCAGCTTAGAAATTACATTGTGAATGTGGCCTAAGTTAAATTTTGCCAGGATGGAAAGTATGATTGCAAATACGATAATATTTCTTTATAAATCTTCAAGGATAATTGCATTTTTAGCAGATATAGACTATCACATCTTGCAAAGATTCTATCACAGGCATGGCAAAATAATTGACACTGTTTCTGATGATGCCAATACATAATCAATCAGCAGTTAGATCGTTCGAGATAATCCACAATTTTTGCCACTCCATTGTTACACTGTCCGTGCTGAGCACCTTCTGGGCAGTGAGCTACCACTATAGCTGATCGCGAGCACTGTATTGTAATGGCACCACTGCCTATTCTTCTCCCAATTACTAGTTTAGCATCCCCATCAAACTTTAAATACTGATACTTTAGGCCCTCCAGCCGTATGCCACTATAAAAGTTATGTCCCTGCTCTCCGGCATTCATGTTTCTGGCGATCGTAGAACATTCTGCTTGTGAGAGATTAAGGTTGGCCTGATGGGATTTAGTCGTCCACATACCTACGAAAACGATTGTTCCAAGTATTATCTGATAAGAAAATATTAAGGGAAAGCCAACGACACTTTCTCTTATTTATTGATGCTTCATCCGTTTTTCTACAACCTACTTATTTTTAAATTGTTGGTTTCTTTGTATATTTCTTACTTCTACACTTAGTGAGCAAAAGTATTGAACAGGCTGAAACAGAAATGGCCCCACCGCAGCGAACAAATTTAGCGAACCAAAATTCAAGTGGCCATAGCAAGTTTCATAAAAGTTATAAGGTGACTTTTTAACTGGAATATGTTGGAAAATTTATCATGGTTTGATTGGGAAAATAGTAAATGCAAGAATATTCTTGATTTTTGCCTATTTCTAAACAATATCGACATGTCGCAAAAGCACAAAAATATGAACCATAATGATTGAAGTACCTGTGAAAGATTTGCAGTAAAAACGTTTATCTCAACTCATGGATACTTACTTTATGTCTCCGTGTCTAGAACTACTCATTTTCCTTACTTTTGTTGGAGAATATGCTAAATGTTTTGGCCAGAAAGTTTTGGAGCCGCAATGGGCCTAATCGCAGCTTCCGCGTCGTGATATATTGCAGCAAAAATCAATCGATAAAATATGTCACAAATCGTGAAGTCCATCTTTTCCAACCGATTTCCATTTTGTAATGGGAACAAATAATGCTGCAAATTGCGTAAAACAACATTTCGTCCTCTTATTTAATGAAAATACCAAAATTCCCGCGATAAACAGGTTCACTCGATTGCCTTAATAGCCGTAAATAAGTAGGCATAATGAAATGGCTTAGTATATGCCACTTTCCACCAAATACAAGGCCATTTATGCTCAACTTGGTACTTCAACATCTAAATGTGATCTTACAAATGTTCTTCTGAACTTATCATGTCGCGATTAACAGAACCTGTTACTAAACTTTTGATAAAGTTTTAGCAAGTCTCGCAAGGGTTAGGGAGACTGTCCAATAAAAAGTTGAAATTTCTTATTTTTTAAAAGTAATTTTTTTCAATTTTTAAATTAAAAGTTTTGGCAATGGTTTGAAGTTTGGTTTGATTAGACTTTACCCATAACAAGACGCTTAATGGCTTCACAAAAGTGGTTTGAATGTCGATCCCTTTGTTGTTGAAAACGCGGTCGCCATTACTGATTTGTCAAACCTGTGCTCACTAAGTTTATTAACGATATGATATGTCTGACTCACTTTTGAAAACTTCCTTGTAGTCCCCCTCCGCAGGCATCATTTATATCGCCTAGTTCAACTGTTATGCGGAACATTGGAAAATTTGTTAGTTGTCCAAAAAACCTGTTTTATTCACTTACCGTGCTGTTAAAGGAGATATGCTATCGAGATTATGTCATGTGACCTAACTGTTACATTAGGGACACGTTGTTGTTATCTCTAAAGCTTTGTTTAAAACTGGCCGTCAGAGCCGGAAAATTACCTCCATCCATTCCTATTATGCAGGCCTTGTCGATGTGTGAGTTTCCATTCAGGTCACGTGAAAATGCAATCAGACTGTCTATGTAAGAATCCCAACTCATCCTGGCAGACAAAAAGAGGTAGTTTTGACGATTTCAATACTTTGTTTAGACAAGTAGGCAAAAATCGTGGATTTTACGCCAAATATTGAAAGCAATTTTAAGCAATTATCTTTATCTTCTGAAACGTCTGTGAAATGATCGAAAAGATCGCGTGCCAACGTGTCAGAGCCTGAACTTGGGCTATAAACTTCGAAGTGAAATAAATAATGATATTATTATTTCAATATTTTGATTATATAGGTTATTCTATCACCGTCACTACCTTGGGAAATGTTGTCTTGCACTTCTATTGTATATATTGCTACATAAGGATCTATTTGATCGCTCAGCGGTTAGAGAATATATTACGATGCATTTATTTCTGATTTAATACGATCATCTTTGCCTGATAGTGTTATAAATCAGAGTGGTAAATCGCCGCAAATCACCGCTATATGATGTGAATGTAACATTGAATGAAGTATAGCTAAATTTGACTAGGGAATGCAGAAGATAAACATACCTGTCTTTACTATGTTTTCCTTTACACTTGTATTTCTTCAGCCAATTTTCAATTAAATCATTGACAACGAAACCTTATAATTCCTTACTTGCTGGGTTGAGGATAAAAGCTGATGATCATGAATAATTAATTGTTTGAAGGTGATATAAAACGCTTAGAGTCTCTTTGATAGAAAAACTCTTCGTTAATTGAATAGGATTTCTTCGTCTCTAAAATTTTCCTGTAGTCTTTTAATTCTGTCTGAAAGAAATGCCTTTGTATGTATAGCTCTTGAAGGGTAGTGATTAAAAAGCATTCAGAACCATCGAAAATGTATTTCATTAAGTGAAAATCTTAAATCTTGAAAACTGTTTACAGCAACTGTCAATTTGCAGTATTATAGAAGACAGGAAAGAGTCCTTAATAGGTTAATTTTCTTCGCAAAGTGGAATTTTTGATTTGTTCTTGCCCATCAAAGAGCAGCAGGACTACACCTTTCAACGTATTCTTTTAGCATTTAGAAATCAACACATTGCCTTCATTTGTTTTACAATTTAAAACTTCATTCTTTCCTTTAGGTACCTAAGATGTTTGTAAACCTCGTGCAAATCATTGATGTCACTGAACTTGCTTTGATCGAAAAGCCATATTGCAAAGTGCTGCACAAGGTTCTTTGCAAATGCGGTACATCTGCAGGCGAGGAAGTTAAGAAGGAAGTGAGGCAGAGAGCTGTTGACTATCGAAAAGGCGTCGATGAATTGATAAACACGGGAAGGTAATAATCTTGAGGCCTTTTCCTCATTTGCGAAACAAGAACAAGCAGAAACAGGAAGCACAAGCTTATCAGTTCAGTTCAGTTCAGTTCATTTATTTAAAATTCCACTAATACAACACTACTACCTCTACATACCAGCTATCTTATTTGCAATAACAAATTGAAGTTAAATACAACACATAACAATTGAAGAAAACAAAGGACAGGATGATATACTTCAAGCTAAATATTGACAGAGTGAATAGGTGAAGCGCTGCAGTGAGATCAGAGGAGTTGCTTAAAGTAGGAACTCCCCCAATAGGCAAGCTAATCGAGGAGGGAGCACCCCCTACCTAAAGAAAGAGTTGACTTATTCAGACGTTATCAGAATAGGTGCAGAAAGACGGTGCTATAAATTAAAGCATAGTATATATAAAGAATAATATGTGAATTGCTGAGTGTAATTATTGCACAGAAAGTAGATCTTTATCTTACTTTTAAAGGAAGCCTTCAAGTGAGAGTTTCTTAATTCAACTGGAACTTCATTCCAAAGCTTAGCTCCTTGATATCGAATAGAATTGAGCGCATATTGCAAAGTGTTTTTTTGTGCAAGAAACAAATCACCTTTACTAGCCTGTCTAGTGTTATACTCAAGCACCGATGAGTTCAATAAAAAAAGTCATGAAAGCAGCTTGGTGATATTCTATATACAATTTCAAATACGAAAGTGAGAAGTTTAAGTTGAAAGACATCAGATAGTCTGAGAAGTTCTAAAGACTTAAATATAGGAGCAAAAGGAGAACGAGCAGGCTGAAAAGGGATTATTCGAACTATTTTCTTCTGAAGTTTGTAGACAGGGTCTGTATAAGATGCGGAAGTATTTCCCTTTACAATGAATTATATAAGCAGAGTAACACATCTGGAGACAATAAACTCTTAACTTTTGAGATAGTATCACAGGTTCTAGCAAGTCTCTTAGACAACTCCTTCAGATGGAACTTCCAACGAAGATTTTCATCTAAGAGTAGCCCTAAAAATTTGACAAATTTAGCTTTTTTAATTGTCTTCTTTCCAATCTTAATAATTTGAGGTTTATCTATTCTATTGTTTTTTAATAGAAAATAATGAAATTTGAGATAATTTATTGGCATCAAGCCACTTTTTAAAATATCTGAGTTCAATATTTACAGTTTTTACTAACTTATTTAGATTGTCACTCTCATATTATATGTTAGTAAACAGGAAGAGTTTAAGCTTATACACTTGTGGAGATGAAGTAGACATAAGTATCTGGCTAAGTTTCATTTTCTAGATAACTTGCGCATGTGCTGCGAATGTCCTCACTGAAGAAAACAGCAAAATAGGGCTCAAGCATATGAGTAAGAAGAATGCACGGTTTTGGTGTCAAGCCCGTCCTTATTGTCTTTGCCTTGATAGTGTGTACCAAGCTTACATTAAAGCTTATTCAGTTAGTCGCGAAGTTGAAGCACCTGGTTAAAACCATAACTAGACAGGCACAATGTTGCGTTTTGCTGACAATCACTTTCGTGAATAGGAAAAGACAGAGACCCAATCGTGCTGCAAATGCTGGACCGTCGGACGTAGCTTGTTTGCAACTTAACACATGTTTCGGTTTTTTGCTCTGTGAATGTAGGAGACGAATTCAAAGCAATTTTACGGTGCTGTATATTCAGTTGAGGTTGAATAGAGGATGGTTTAGGAAGTACAAGCACATTACATAATATATCTTTATCAGCTTCTAGGTCCAAAGCTTCAGAAGTTCGTTAACTTCTAAATTTTTGCTAAATATTTAATATTTTGATATTCTATTTTCAGGTACGATACACGTAACGACTTCACGGTCGTTGTTCAACCGTTCTTCGTTAACACCAAGGCTCCTCGCATGCCGGACAACAAAACAATAGACATGAGCTTCTTTGCACCAGACTGCTTCCATTTCTCGGAAAAGGGGCACAGAGCAGCAGCACTAGCTTTGTGGAATAACATGATCGAGCCGGTTGGAAAGAAGAGAACTGAGTAAGTTTTGCAAGCATTCTTGAAATCGATTCTAGCAAATACGTTGTATCGTTCTGTAACAGATGCGTCCAAGAATTACCAGTATCAAGATTTTGTTGTTTATGAGGGGGTCATGTGATTTCACAACACACTAGATTGATGTCCATGCGTTTCTGTCAGTGGAAATGCTTCTCACCGACATTCCCCCGTATTATAATTTGCCCGTTTATTTCTTACAAGAAAATTTACTTGTTGCCACTTTAGGGCTAGCCTGCGCTCCTTCGCAAAGGAAACAAAGTTTGCACGCAGGCTACTTTAGGGTAAGCAAACAACCTAAATTGCGATCAAACCTTTGCGCGTAGAAGGATGAAGAAAAATTGTATCCATGAAAGCAAGTATGGTTTACCTTCAACTTTTGAAAACCTTAAGTGTATTTTCATTGACATCATAGTTTGGGTGACCATACGAAGTGGGGTATTGTGTCATCCAGTCATAGTGGTCTAGAACCTATTATGTAGAGGAAATTTTCAGATTTAGCACAAACTCAGGGAAAGCTTACGGGGTTTCTGTTTATGAGTCTCTGTCTACAAAATTACCTAAATAGAGCAATCTTTGGCATAAATTCCCAAGCGTAAAAGGAATAAAATTACTCTCGACTGGCAATGCTTCACATAAAGAAATAACAAAGAATATTGCCTATTTTATTTCTTTCTAGGTGGACGGAAGGTGAACAGTTTGAATGTCCAAACAAAAAATTTCCGTATTTCTTTACCAAGAAAAATAGTAAAGAATTCCTTGAAAATTCATTTGAAGAGGAAAACAAAAGATTACTTTTTAAGGAAATTGAAGATTTTGGATCCGACAAACAAATAGTCAACAAATCACAAAGTAGTGATGCTGCTTCTGCATGCTTGATTGCTGGTGGGCTCCTGGTGGTCTTGGCTGTGCTTGCTGTAATCACAGTCAAAAAGAGGCGACGCTCCTACCAGAAACTGGTTAATGACACCAACCAAACACAGTATAATTCAATCTACTGAAATAACTTTTGATGGTATTTTTGATAAATTGTTAAGAAATTATTGTCAAGTTAATGTCTCATCTACGATGTAGCTTTGTGTGCCATGAATAAAATTTAGATCTCGGTACATTTATTCTTAGAAAATTGCTTCATAATTGACAAAAAGCTATTCACCAGTTCTAGAAGAATACGTTTAAAAATCCTGTTATTTTTACCTTAATAATTGATATCTCTACAAACAATAAAACGATGTATGTGAATAAAGAAATTTGACAATATCGCTATTCCTTGGCTCAAAGCTATACCGAAGAGTCATAAAAATGAAATTGATTTGTAAGAAACCGCTTCAAATGAAAATTGTTTGTCAATATTTTATCAATATTTTAAAGTGTATTGATTTTTGTAGAAGTAGAAAAAAAGTACAAAGGGAAATATAACCAATCCGGGAAGACAAATTAAATGGTTTAGAGTTCCACCTGAGCTTTTCAGGTCTAGATGCAATCTTTTATAAGATTTTGCATTTAGCGTTTTCAATTTGTTCGTTGCTAGGACCAGCTATTGGTAGTAGTGTTCATGTGATGTACACTAAAATTTGTAGGATCAACATATTAAAAATTATATTTGAACTGAAATAAAACGAAATTTTTATTATTAATATTGTTGTTGCTATTTTTGTTATCTTTGTCTTAATTGTTTGATAATTTTTAATTAAAAAGACGTCTTGACTCACTTCAAGTTTCGTAGAGAAAAGTCTACTTTGTATTGGGAATGCACTCTCAGTTACTCAGTCAAAAGCTCATTAAATCGCTTATTCGCTCACCCCCTCAATCACTCAATAATTCAATTATTACTCAATCATAGAGCCACACATTACTGTCAGTGTTGTTAAAAACAAAATTAAAAATAATAGCAGGTGTGCCGTCTTAAAAAGCTAGGGGCTGCTGTGTTGAAGGCAATCTCTAGAAGACAGATCCTTGAAAACACCCATGACAGCACCAGATATGCTTGTATTGATGTTAAGGATTATCTTTTGTGTATATGAAACAATTCAGAAAATTCATCGACTCAAAAAGTCTGATAGAATTAACGGGGTATCTAAAGTATACTAAGACTAATAATAATATTTCTCACCAAATCTCCGTTTCGGAGCAAGTACTATAGCACAAACACAGATTTGTCAGGAAAGACGTCATGTACCAGAGGCTAGTTTCCACTTAGTTTTGAGAAAGTTCAACCAATCTCCCAAGCCTTTTACGTTGCTTTTTCGAATTCGTTCCATTCCTGAAAGGTGCCTTTTGAATTTTTCGCATTGCCATAAATGTTCTAAGTATTCTTTTTGTGATCCACACCTTCTGCAACTTATATTATCATATTTTCTTTGTAATTAACTTTTGAATCAGTTTCAATTTCAGTGACGTTGGTCCCTTTTATGTTTCATACATTCTTTTATTCCAAAATTGCCTTTTTTAATGAACCTCGTCTTTGTTTTATCGCTCTTCTTAACTTGCTGCTCTGTCCTCTTTAAGATTTTGCTTTTTACTTTTTTTTCCAATCTTTCCTTGATAGATCTTAAATTTGTTTTTCTAAGTATTGTTTATTTAGTTCAATTGAGTCGTTTATTATTTCATCATCCCAGCAATTTCTTAGGTTAAGGTGCTTTTGTTCTTGGTATACTTGTTTTGTTAAACGTATTTCTTTAATGTTTATTAGCTTATATAGTACAAAAGTCTTCTTAGTTTTATTCAATAAACCATTGATATCAGTCCACATTAAATAGTAAGTCTTAGTAAGGTGTTGATTTTGATAGGGTGTTGATTTTGATAGCGTGTTGATTTTGATAGGGTGTTGACTTTGATAGGGTGTTGACTTTGATAGAGTGTTGACTTTGATAGGGTGTTGACTTTGATAGGGTATTGACTTTGATAGGGTGTTGATTTTGAAAGGGGGTTGATTTGGATAGCGTGTTGATTTTGAAAGGGGGTTCTTTTGGATAGCGTGTTGATTTTGATAGGGTGTTGATTTTGATAGCGTGTTGATTTTGATAGGGTGTTGACTTTGCTAGGGTGTTGATTTTGATAGCATGTTGATTTTGATAGGGTGTTGATTTTGATAGCGTGTTGATTTTGATAGGGTGTTGATTTTGATAGCGTGTTGATTTTGATAGGGTGTTGATTTTGATAGCGTGTTGATTTTGATAGGGTGTTGATTTTGATAGCGTGTTGATTTTGATAGGGTGTTGATTTTGATAGCGTGTTGATTTTGATAGGGTGTTGATTTTGATAGGGTGTTGATTTTGATAGCATGTTGATTTTGATAGGGTGTTGATTTTGATAGGGTGTTGATTTTGATAGCGTGTTGATTTTGATAGGGTGTTGATTTTGATAGCATGTTGATTTTGATAGGGTGTTGATTTTGATAGCGTGTTGATTTTGATAGGGTGTTGATTTTGATAGCGTGTTGATTTTGATAGGGTGTTGATTTTGATAGCGTGTTGATTTTGATAGGGTGTTGATTTTGATAGGGTGTTGATTTTGATAGGGTGTTGATTTTGATAGCGTGTTGATTTTGATAGGGTGTTGATTTTGATAGCGTGTTGATTTTGATAGGGTGTTGATTTTGATAGAGTGTTGATTTTGAAAGGGTGTTGATTTTGATAAGGTGTTGATTTTGATAGGGTGTTGATTCGATAGGGTGTTGATTTTGATAGTGTGTTGATTTTGATAAGGTGTTGATTTTGATAGGGTGCTGATTTTGATAGCGTGTTGATTTTGACAGGGTGTTGATTTTGATAGCGTGTTGATTTTGATAGGGTGTTGATTTTGATAGCGTGTTGATTTTGATAGCGTGTTGATTTTGATAGGGTGTTGATTTTGATAGCGTGTTGATTTTGATAGGGTGTTGATTTTGATAGCGTGTTGATTTTGAAAGGGTGTTGATTTTGATAGGGTGTTGATTTTGATAGGGTGTTGATTCGATAGGGTGTTGATTTTGATAGTGTGTTGATTTTGATAAGGTGTTGATTTTGATAGGGTGCTGATTTTGATAGCGTGTTGATTTTGATAGGGTGTTGATTTTGATAGCGTGTTGATTTTGATAGGGTGTTGATTTTGATAGGGTGTTGATTTTGATAGCGTGTTGATTTTGATAGCGTGTTGATTTTGATAGGGTGTTGATTTTGATAGGGTGATGATTTTGATAGGGTGTTGACTTTGATAGGGTGTTGACTTTCATAGAGTGTTGATTTTGATAGGGTGTTGACTTTGATAGAGTGTTGATTTTGATAGGGTGTTGATTTTGATAGGGTGTTGATTTTGAAAGGGGGTTGATTTGGATAGCGTGTTGATTTTGAAAGGGGGTTGTTTTGGATAGCGTGTTGATTTTGATAGGGTGTTGATTCGATATGGTGTTGATTTTGATAGGGTGTTGACTTTGATAGGGTGTTGACTTTGATAGGGTGTTGACTTTCATAGAGTGTTGATTTTGATAGGGTGTTGACTTTGATAGAGTGTTGATTTTGATAGGGTGTTGATTTTGATAGGGTGTTGATTTTGAAAGGGGGTTGATTTGGATAGCGTGTTGATTTTGAAAGGGGGTTGTTTTGGATAGCGTGTTGATTTTGATAGGGTGTTGATTTTGATAGCGTGTTGATTTTGATAGGGTGTTGATTTTGATAGGGTGTTGATTTTGATAGCATGTTGATTTTGATAGGGTGTTGATTTTGATAGGGTGTTGATTTTGATAGGGTGTTGATTTTGATAGCGTGTTGATTTTGATAGGGTGTTGATTTTGATAGCGTGTTGATTTTGATAGCGTGTTGATTTTGATAGGGTGTTGATTTTGATAGGGTGTTGATTTTGATAGCGTGTTGATTTTGATAGGGTGTTGATTTTGATAGGGTGTTGATTTTGATAGGGTGTTGATTTTGATAGGGTGTTGATTTTGATAGGGTGTTGATTTTGATAGGGTGTTGATTTTGATAGGGTGTTGATTTTGATAGGGTGTTGATTTTGATAGCGTGTTGATTTTGATAGGGTGTTGATTTTGATAGGGTGTTGATTTTGATAGGGTGTTGATTTTGATAGGGTGTTGATTTTGATAGCGTGTTGATTTTGATAGCGTGTTGATTTTGATAGGGTGTTGATTTTGATAGGGTGTTGATTTTGATAGCGTGTTGATTTTGATAGGGTGTTGATTTTGATAGGGTGTTGATTTTGATAGGGTGTTGATTTTGATAGGGTGTTGATTTTGATAGCGTGTTGATTTTGATAGCGTGTTGATTTTGATAGGGTGTTGATTTTGATAGGGTGTTGATTTTGATAGGGTGTTGATTTTGATAGCGTGTTGATTTTGATAGGGTGTTGATTTTGATAGGGTGTTGATTTTGATAGCGTGTTGATTTTGATAGGGTGTTGATTTTGATAGGGTGTTGATTTTGATAGGGTGTTGATTTTGATAGGGTGTTGATTTTGATAGGGTGTTGATTTTGATAGCGTGTTGATTTTGATAGGGTGTTGATTTTGATAGGGTGTTGATTTTGATAGGGTGTTGATTTTGATAGGGTGTTGATTTTGATAGGGTGTTGATTTTGATAGGGTGTTGATTTTGATACGGTGTTGATTTTGATAGGGTGTTGATTTTGATAGGGTGTTGATTTTGATAGGGTGTTGATTTTGATAGGGTGTTGATTTTGATAGGGTGTTGATTTTGATAGCGTGTTGATTTTGATAGGGTGTTGATTTTGATAGGGTGTTGATTTTGATAGCGTGTTGATTTTGATAGGGTGTTGATTTTGATAGGGTGTTGATTTTGATAGGGTGTTGATTTTGATAGGGTGTTGATTTTGATAGCGTGTTGATTTTGATAGCATGTTGATTTTGATAGGGTGTTGATTTTGATAGGGTGTTGATTTTGATAGGGTGTTGATTTTGATAGCGTGTTGATTTTGATAGGGTGTTGATTTTGATAGCGTGTTGATTTTGATAGCGTGTTGATTTTGATAGGGTGTTGATTTTGATAGGGTGTTGATTTTGATAGCGTGTTGATTTTGATAGGGTGTTGATTTTGATAGGGTGTTGATTTTGATAGGGTGTTGATTTTGATAGGGTGTTGATTTTGATAGCGTGTTGATTTTGATAGCATGTTGATTTTGATAGGGTGTTGATTTTGATAGGGTGTTGATTTTGATAGGGTGTTGATTTTGATAGCGTGTTGATTTTGATAGGGTGTTGATTTTGATAGCGTGTTGATTTTGATAGCGTGTTGATTTTGATAGGGTGTTGATTTTGATAGGGTGTTGATTTTGATAGCGTGTTGATTTTGATAGGGTGTTGATTTTGATAGCGTGTTGATTTTGATAGCGTGTTGATTTTGATAGCATGTTGATTTTGATAGGGTGTTGATTTTGATAGGGTGTTGATTTTGATAGGGTGTTGATTTTGATAGGGTGTTGATTTTGATAGCGTGTTGATTTTGATAGGGTGTTGATTTTGATAGCGTGTTGATTTTGATAGGGTGTTAATTTTGACAGGGTGTTGATTTTGATAGGGTGTCTGTATTGATAGGGTGTTGATTTTGATAGGGTGTTGATTTTGATAGGGTGTCTGTTTTGATAGGGTGTTGATTTTGATAGGGTGTCTGTTTTGATAGGGTGTTGATTTTGATAGGGTGTCTGTATTGATAGGGTGTTGATTTTGATAGGGTGTCTGTTTTGATAGGGTGTTGATTTTGATAGGGTGTTAATTTTGAAAGCGTGTTGATTTTGGGAGCTAAAGATCGTTTGGTGGTTTCTATCTGCACGAAACATGAAAAATTATATTGCATAAGTGACAACATTTCTGCTTTATTGGGAGTTTAAGACGATATTGGTAAAATCGGTGCTTCAACTTTAATGGCATGTAGCTTCTATCGTTCTCCATACAAAGAACATCAGCTTCCGCTGAAATAAATGAAGCAAATCGAATAATTCACCCCTGCTTATCATAATCCTTAAACAGTAAGTTATACATGCTAGTTCTAGCGTGATCTTTCTCCTGCAGACAGAATTTTCTTCTCTCAGAATCATTTTACATAATCATTTGACCATTATTTTGATAAGTATTTTACTGAAAATGCTAATTTGTGCAATGTGTGAGATTTTGTGATAAAAATACCAATTATTTGAAAGAGGTGATAAAAATGATAAAAATGATAAAAAGTGTCAGAGAATGTTTTGCCAAAAACACGACATTGCATGTAAACATCTTTTCAACAACTCAAATCTACGTTGTAATGTTTTTAGGATTAAATTGGTGCCTATTCTCTCATCAAGGCTTTCTCTAAACAGTCATCTATAATTCATCAATCTTCTTTGCCATTTAGTTAAAAATAGATATTTTACTTTTTATACAAACGCTTATGATTTGTAGGTCATACACCGTTCACCTCATGCCCCAAAAAGCACGGCTGCCATAATGAACAAATTTCATTTTAAGACTTTTAAGCCACTGAAATCTGAACGATAACTCTCGATAAAGTAGGTCCATGTTCGTTTTGAAACTTGTAAACAACGGTTTAGATATTAGTAGCATTGAATGTTTATTGAATATATTAGCAATTTGAAACGCTATTTATTAACACGAGAACTTTCTTGAAACTTCGATATTGACAAACATTCGTGTGATTATGTTGGAACTTCAATTTATGTCCATATCAAAGTTGATAAAAAATTGAAGTATGGATCGACACATAGTCAATATATAGGAGGTACTCACACATAGTTGACTTTCTGAAGACAGTCCTTATTTCAATAAATGAGAGTATGGGAACTCCTGGAATTGCAGTTAATGACAACCACTCTAGCCAGTACCAGTCCCCATAAGATTCTGTTCAGTTTCAGTAAACATGACTTTTGGCAAAACATGTGGCTTTGGACAGCCCACATCCACAAGATTCGTTAATAACATCAACATTCAAAGTTAAATTTGCACGTGATAGGGTCGAGAATCCTGCTACGTACAGTTAGTCTAATTCCATTGAGAAACGAGCAGTCCCTTAATTTTCTATCACTTGCTAAAATATTTAAGACAATAGAAGACAACAGAAAAAACCTGAAGCTTGAATTCTTGCTAATAAACGGTGTTATTTCCTTTGTGGTGTCAGTATGGGTCTTTTGAAGTCTTGTCTCACAGGTAAATTCCACCCAGCTATCGATGAATGCACCATTCTTGCAGCTAGTGGCGTAACGCAGTATAGGCCACCTAAGTTCAAGTAATAAAGCCCCCCGACCAAAGGGGGCCCTCAACAGCTTTTTGTATCGTGTGCATTTGAGCCAACTAGACTCTTCTGTTTCCTTTATTTTAAACCTTATATTTTGCCTCAAAACTTTATTTCCAAAACGTAATTGCTAAAATATCAATTTAAAATCGTTTTGAATAATGGTCAGTGCAAAAACGTCAACATATTTGATCGAAAATTGTAAGCTAGGAAATAAGTAATATCCAAGTGTGGATCATTTTTCTCAGATGTCATGTAATTCCATTCTAAAGATTAATAGTTTGTTATGCAAAATTGTACTTTGAAACCAATTTGTTAAGAATACCAGTTTACTGTTGGTTTTTTCTATTCGAAGATTATCTTTTTCACCAAACGTGCATTTCTCGAGGTTTTAAAAAAGCGCTCTCTTCGATTAAGCGCCTCCCTGGAGCCTCAAAAACTAAATAAGCGTCCGGACGCTTATTCGAGGCATAACGGTATTGCAAATTAGACAACGATAATCGGCTTAACAGGCCAAGCGATTTTCAGACCTCAACTTAAAGCTTTGATAAAGAAATTATGGAAACCTTCGTTTACATGGGATTTCTTAAATTTTTCAAGATTTCTGTTAGTTTCAATTTTGGTATCATTGTGTGCCTTGAAAGTTCAGCTACTTGAATGTGAAATAATCGAAAAAATTGATGTTTTCATCCAGAAGACGTTTACCGTAACCTTAACGAATATTTTGCTAAAAGTATCGTCGACTTGGAAAATGCTTTGGGGAATTGGAATTACATCCAAGCGTTCACAGCTTATGTAAGGAAGTATTTACAGTTTGCCATTATGTGACAAGCATGGCTCTGTACAATCAGCATTGTAAATTGCATGCTGGTACGAGAAACAGGTACGCCTAAGCATTAGCATATACACTCCTTATTTTATAAGAAACAGGTTATAAGAAACGGTAGGCTCAATTTTTCGAAAGTTAAGAAATAACCCTACCCAAATTGAAAAAGCTACTTCAATACTGAAACTTTTATAATTTGCAGTCTTAACTTTCCAAGTTGACACTCAAAACAGTCTTGACATTGAACATCACTATATATTGCAACACAACACTTGACATGCAGTTTGCATTCATTCTTATTAAATTGCACACTCAAGAAGTTTCAATTTGTTTGGACTTCAACTTGACATTGATGAAGTTCAATGAGCTTAACTGTTTACAGATCTCGACAGAGTTAGTCATTCTAGGAAAACTAAATTTCTTGATCACTTTGTTAGTTCATCTCTGAATGTGAGTGAACTATTTACTTTACCTTAGAAGTACGTTTAAAAAATTCGTCAGCTAAGAAATTTAAGAAACATGTAAGAAACTTTTGACAGCAAAATGGCAAAAAATTTAAGAAACTGCCTACCAGCACCGGACCTTGGTTTCTTGCGAAAAAATGAATGTATACGATTTCACGGACCAATTTAATCAATCTAACTTTACACACCTCTAAAGTGCTTAGTCTTGCTTGCCAATTAGACTAGGTCAGCAAAGCAAAGCAACTTTTCAAACAGTATAAAGAACCACATCTAGAAATGAAGCATCAGTGTATATACGTAATTTAGTTTATTATAAGCAAGTATACATATCTCTATCTTTACACACATTTTAAATAATAATACGGAAAAAACAAAACTTTGCATGTAGTTTGTCACACAGTAGTTTTCCTGAATGTATCACCAACTGGTTCCAATGTTTCCCTTTGCTTTATTTGGCACAGCAGTGGGCCCATTATCCACACAATTTTAAATTAGATACCCAAATAACAGATCCAAAATTAAGCCAACTTAGGCTTTGTCATGACCTGTAAAAGAAAATGAATGAAATTAACAGTAATCAGTCAATTTCAATTTCACTCCATCGTCTAGACATATAGTACTTTCGAGTATTTAATACGTTACGAAAACTTGTATGACCCCACATTACACCAAACAGCAAATCATATGGGCAATGCTAAACAGTAAAAAGATAAAAACATACCCTTAATCGCACGGCTGCGGTGACTTTTATGCTTTCCATTGTGACGTTCATTTCTATGTCCTTGGTAACCAATGGCTGTGTTGTGCTGCCTCGTAGCGTCTCTCCATTGCCGATTGAAATGCGATGCATCCTCTGCAGACAATAAGAAAGAAAGTTGAAGAAAGAATTAATAAAGTCAAAGATCCAAAAGTCAATTAAACATTTCAGAAAAACCGAAATCAAATCTTGAAACAGTCTTTTTACCAGATACCTCGATTGAATTGCGATAAATTACCACTAAGCCAAATTAATAAATAATGGTTTTAGATTTTTACATAGACCAACTTTTACCTCCTTACATTTCTTTTGCATTGTCAAAATCGCACTCATTTTCAACCTTTTTATCACCCTACATTTCTGTTAGATCGGTGACACAAAATCTTATGAGAGCTCAAGTCTGCATATTTATCAAATCTCTCAATAACAATTGAATGATATCAATCTCAAGAAATGCTTACAAATCTTAGAAAACTAAGGCCTCCCTATGGCGAAATCTACAACAGCTGTGTTAATACCAGTTTTAGGGAAGCACTCATTGTCTGATATTTAAATCTTCTTACGGTTTTCAAGGCAGCAATGAAAATTTGAAAAAAATTGTTCGGTACAGAACTTGAAAATTTCTTTGAAAAAGCAAACATTTTACAGCATACTGAAAGCTTTTCCGTCTGACACTAGGGATGGAAAATTTATACCCAGTTGTGAAACGAAAGCACATGAATACTATTTTTCGAATAGTATATTTGTCGAATCAGCTAAAAATGTTTGATGCAGTGAAATTGAGGAATGTGTTGTTTTAGCATATTTCCAAACCTTATCGACAAAGCAACAAAGATATATCAATTGATAAAAGTAAACAACAAACATTAAAGCAATCCAAAGAAAAACAAATCGTTAAACAAAAAATTATACAAATTCAAAGCCCCGGTCAGACGAACTGGACATTTCACTGAGCAACGCACAAAATGCCCGCTTAGCGGAAAGTTAAGTTTGTTCGACCACTTGCTCAGCTCTGCTCAGCCCTTCTCAGTTCTCAGTCCTGCTCAGTTCTCAGTCCTGCTCAGCGATGTTTCATGGTGATCAAAAATGTTAAGAGGTTTATTTTGTTCGAGGTGTTGTTGAACGATGCTCCGTTCGTTTGACCACCCAAATCAACTTTGCTCAACTTACGCATGCCTAACTGGCCCAGTGCATTCAAGTTTCGCGCCAAGAATACTTTAAGATTTTTTTGACATTGCGCTCACTAAAACCATTTAATTGCATCATGAAGCTTGCTATTTAGACAACAATAAAGAAGCCTTTTGATTTGAAATGTTTTAGCTTGAAATTTCTTATTACAGAGACACTCGCATTAATGATTGTTCGTTCAAAGAGATCATCCATCATAAAGTGACTATCTTTTTCTTATTTCAAATGAATTTTACTGTAAGCTAGCAAAATAATCAAGAAACTTCTCAATAAATAGAAATTGAAAATCTTATAATCGTAGTAAAAACACCTTTTCCCAAGCTACTAACCTTCATCCATATTCACAAAATTCCGCACCTCTTCCTCTTCGCCCGTCCTCCTGTTTCTTGACCGTTGGTACTCGTGTCCTCTATCACCTATCATCAGATCAGAATGAGAAATACATTTCAAATTCAAAATAACATTTAGCTAGCAAAAGCTTAGCTAGAAGTATTTCAAAATCAGAGAGCCTAGACAGGAGTCCTCGCTGTGGGTGTGAAGTGAGCATACTATAGATGTGGAAAGGTTATTTTATTTTTTCTTGCAGTAGAAAGGGTTTTGCAGTTGCCACAACATGCTCACTCTTGGCTGAAAAAATTTCTTTATCTAAATGAAAACTAAAAGGGAAATAAAAGTTTTAAAAAGTTTAAAGAACTTACCAATATGCTGCCCAAGGGCCATTTTTTCTACACCAGACTGAGAATCTCGAACTGACTTTTG
The DNA here is from genome assembly GCF_057945365.1 of Rhopilema esculentum. Lineage (NCBI taxonomy): Eukaryota > Metazoa > Cnidaria > Scyphozoa > Rhizostomeae > Rhizostomatidae > Rhopilema > Rhopilema esculentum. The sequence goes on from NW_028300847.1 coordinate 1,596,113, forward strand.
TGTTTCCCTAACCTTAGAAATTAAAAAAAACAGTAAAGTTTAGTCGAAAGCATGAAATACTTCACCATAAACGGACAAACGAATGCTATACCAGTCATCCAACATTAAATTAATCACGGGTTAAGTTAGGCATCATGACCTATTGCTACATTACTTCTACCTTGAATGACAAACATTTTGTCATCTAGTCGACAGATTGCCAGGGGGAATTTAAATTAACCAAACATTGAATTGCATGGATAGTCTGTGTCATGAAAGCGGTGAATGATCTTGCTGTAATGCAACATCCAAAGACTTTTAATCGCCCCTAAACAACTCAGCCATTTAGTTTTTTGCCAGTTTGTTCTTGCTAAACAGTTGCATAATTGCATAATGCTTTACTTGGCTTTCATTTTAGCAAGAGGTAACACTTGCCATTATATTTACACTGGTTCAACTTCAGGAATTATCCATCGAAAGCACAAATCTTACTCACCCCTCCAGGGCCTCGACGTTCTGCTGAAGAAGCTTGGTAGTACTGGGGTTCACCCCTTCCATCATTACTATATGTCATCACAGATGAGGAAGAATATGAGTATGAGTTTGGATCACTTGCCATCATCTCCTGAAATGGTTATTATAATAATAATAATAGTTTAAGCTTCTAAACAACAACATAAAGAGATAACAGCGCACCCTATGCAACAAAAAGAAAATTTATCGCTTAAACAATGAACTTCAGAACTTCAAATTCTTAAAAAATGAACTTCAGAAAATAACAAAGAGGTTTTCATAGCCATTTATATATTATTCAATGATAAAAACAACAACAGAGTACTGCTTGACCTATTGAAAGATCAGTACTTAGGCAAATTAACGGGATATTTATTGTCTGGTCAGATACTCGAGGCAAAAAATCATATATTCCAAGAAACAAAAGTAAAAAATTTAAAATGTTACAATATTATTTCTTATGGTATTCAAGAAAAGTAATGACACAGGCTGGCAAAATTATTTGCATTTTTACCTGCAGTTTGTAACAGTGTAAGTTCATGTTAATCAAGGAAATGCTACTGCACTTATAGACTAGCATTTACCCAGGCAACCCTTTTGATAAATGCGAGTTTGGGTGCCCCTTGCTCAAGTGGCAATGGAATATCCAGGATGCGAAAAAATAATTAAAATATCTTTGTAATCACATAGATGGAACATAAATCAAGGTCTTAGCAAATCTGTTTCAACCTAAACAAAACCTTTGAAAGCCATACCATATTACTATGCATGTTCCTGAACATTGAATCCATCTGTGAGAACATATTCATTGGGTCCATCATGCCACCCATTAAGTGAGAGTGGGGCATTAAAGCTTGCGTCTGTCTCTGGGGATGTCTTTGGGGATGTCTTTGGTGCCCACCCTCTCTGCCTCTAAATTCATCTGGAACATTAAGGGCTCTGTGACCCATGCCAAATGGATCACCAAAATCCCTCATCATATTATTCATCATGCTTCTGTGATTGCTGCAAATGAAAGTTGATATCTCTCAATTTTATTCAGAACTCACACACATCTTGATTTTGTGAATATAGAATTTCAATCATTTTCTCGATGTTCACTAAATGCACGAGGGCAGTTAAGATATGGGTGTTTGATGATGTTCTATGATATCAGCTCTGCATGAAAAGGCAGTATTAGCTAGAAGTTTATCCACAGAGTTTTTAGAATATTGCTTTTGTTTTTTATACAGCACTGTGTTGTAATTCATATAGCACTCCAAAATACACATGAATAACTCAATGTGCATGATTTGCAATATGCCTATCTATATTTTCTTACACAGTTGAAACACTGTACATAACATAGTTGTAAACTTAAAATTTATATCTTAACCTTTCTGTAATGAACACAAGTAGCCATTTACAGAAAAGCACTGTTCTCGATAAAATAGATATTGCCCATGACATTTTCCAATTTCTTTTCATCCCAATGGGTTTTACAGAATTTATGGACAAACCCAAACTCCTTTAGATAAACCTCTGTGAATTTAGCTTGTCTCTAATTTTCAACCTTCTTAGAATCTGAGAACTTTACAAAAAAGATTTCAATAGCAAATATTGCTTTGTTAAAGTGTTTATGATGATGTAATTTTAATATTGAGTAACTTGCTTTTCTAAAGGCTTTACATTCATGTAAGAAAGTCTAGGGCCAGACTTTTGGCTTAAATAAACCCTTTACTGGACTCAACTCATATTGAACTCATATTCTTACAAGTTTTCATTTACTGGGAGGTAGTTGTGCTTCCAGCAGTTGCTTTGCTGCTTTCCCTTACCCTTTCAGGTTGAAGCAGAACATGTATGACAAATGACTGGTTTTCAACTGTTTGCAATCATGCATCTTTGGCTACATATGGAGAGTATTTTGTTTGTTCTGGTGTTTTCAGTGTATTTATATTTTCTTACGCACTCTACAAGTAACCTGTGGAAATACAATGGCAGAGCCATGTTTAACAATGGTTTTACCATGGTCATGGCCACTGAAATGACCATGGCATAACCACAGTACACCATGAATGTTAAATGAAACCTATTGCCCAAAACCATGGTCTTATCACTGAAAAAATTGAATATATTAATCATAACCTTGCAATTATGGTCTTTATTGACATAGAACTAAGATTTTTAATGGTGGGGCCAGGTCAAAATTTTGTTCTTACAACATTTGAACCATGTTCTCACCATAAATGAACCATGGTTGATAAAAACCATGGCATACCATGATTGGACCAGTTCCTTCTATTTCTTTTACATTTCAAATTCCAGTTCCTCATGTGTCTGAACCTTTTAGTCTTATTAATCAATTTGATCAATAATTCATATCAGCCTGGCAGTGGAATTTTGATTCAAAAAAATGGTTCAACAGCTGCCTGCTAACCATGAGATACCGAGATGCCATGGTATACCATGAGATACCATGGTATACCATGATATACCATGGTTCGACCATTTCCCTTTGGTCTTAATTAATTCCTTCAACAAGGGGATTCAAGCTAAATTAATTACAATAAATCAAGATGATGTGTATCATTTAAGGGTGCAGTTACAGAATACCTGACATTGCAAAATTATGATTCAACAATGGCCAAGTGACAAAGGTATAACATGGTTCAGCCATGGTCCAATGACCATGGTATACCATTGCTCAACCATTTCTTACATCAAAAACTTTGGACCGAAGGTTTTGGGAAAACAACTTTACACAACTTTACATAAATAACTAACAGTCGAACTGTTATTTTATGATAAATAATCTTGTGCAACTCAAAATATTTTATAGGGGTAGTTAGTTTAGCAGCTGATAGAATAAAACAATGTTCGTACGTACTTTTGAACCCCTTGCTAATTTCACTTTTAAACCTTTAACCAGTGATAATGTGCACTGCATGTTGTGTAATCATTCGTGTTTAAGACCATTTGCTTGGCTTTATTTCAAAAAATTCAATAAGAACAAATTTCCAACAAAATAACAAAAGAACGGAAGAATTTTTAATTTAATCTTCCTTTCAAGGTGGCTTTTAGGACGACAAAGTGAAACAGCTGTTGCTGATCCAAAAAAATTCAAACACGAACATTTTTTTCAAAAAAAATCTACCAGAAAAAAGGCCTAAATAAATCAAAAAATAAAGTGAATCGGCGAAGTAGCCTAGCTAGTGGGCTTTGGTGTTTACCGTCCAAATACGTATTTTTAACATATACATAAAGCTATGTTGTACTATAATACATACCTGAAGAAAGGGTCTTCGTCAAACATGCCGTGAAAATCTCTCCCAAACATAACTCACAAACTTTAAAAACCTGTTTCGAAAACTAATCAAACGGCAGAGTGAAATAATTTATGATCGTCAGTGGAGCACAGTCCAACAAGCCAGATATTTCTCGATAAAATCGACCTCTCTTTCAGACAAGCCTCTTTCGCATTAGAAAATAAAGCTCGAAAATTCTAAATTTTCCCTGTCTTCAGGGGTTCAATTTTGTCATATATCTAGGACAAAGAGAATATAAAAAAGGGTGTATGATTTGGGAATTGTAATATATATTCTAGTTTTTATCTATTTGGCCTTATTTCAACTTTAACTACTTATTTCAGGGAAAGGGTATGAATTTTCTTCGGTTTCAAAAAAAGAGGAATAAAATTGGAATCAAATATCATATTGAATATCAAATTGGAATCAAATATCAAATATAAGAGTCAGTTTGATTTCGATTTGATTTAATTTTGACTAAACAAGAAAGTTTGCAAAGCTCACTGACTTTCGAATAGTTTTTAGAAGATAATTTTTCAAATATTTTTTGAATAAGAATTTAGAAGAGGTAGCTCTTATTTTTACAGGTAGATTGTTCCTTAATTTAACCCCCATATATTCAGTTAATTTCAAGCCGTATTGTGAAGTATTTGTCATAGTCAGGAAGAGATCACAAAGTGTTGATTGCCTTGTGCCGTGACAATGAGTAGATGTATTAGGAAAAAATGAGTTATAGAAATACAATGCCTGCCAAAAGTACTTGGAACACCCAGCAATTTACGCTGCATTTGATATCTTTCATTCCTTTCATGAAAAAAAATTGCTACTTCCGCCCCTTCCCCCTAAAACAATGTTGATGATTTAGAGAAATATCATAAAAGAAGCGCAAAAGAAAGTGCTTCCTAAAATCCTAATCCGTTTGATAGTAAACCAACATTGTTCCGTGGGGGAGAGGGGGATGATTGGTTTTGACCTTGGAAATTGATGTCAGTGTTCCAAGACTTTTGGCAGGCATTGTACATTGGAGTTAGCTTATTGATTGATTCATAAACAAAAGATAATAGTTTCAGTTTAAAAAACACCTAAGATTCTAGATAATTTTAAGTTTTTAAAAATAGGAAGAGAATGAGCAAAGAATTCTTGTTGTGATATAGCTCTAGAAGCTCTTTTTTGTAATTTGAATAATGGCTCAATATGTGAATCAAACGTTTGTCCCCAAACAATAATACCATATTGTAAGAAGGACATAAACAAAGCATTATAAATTGGTATTTATGTAACTGTTGGAAGGAGGTTCCTAATCCTGAAAAGAATGCAACAGGTTCTTGCCAGTTTTTTTGAGAGTTAAGCAAGATTATATTTCTGATGAAGGTGTTCATCCAAGAGAAGCCCTAAGAATTTGATGAATTTACCTTGAAAATGTGGTTTTTACCGACTTTGATTATAATGTCTAGTGGTAATGAGGCTGAGGAAGAATGAAAAATTATAAAGTAAGTTTTACTTATATTCAAACAGAGTTTATTAGCATCAAGCCAAGATTTTGACATATTTTAGTTCTTTGTTAGCCTTTTTAGTGAGCTTTTCAAGTATTTCTGATTCAAAGTAGATATCTGTGTTTTTTATTTCCGCAATTAGAACATTAAGGCTAGGCAATAACTACTTCATATGGTGCCATTCATGAAGGGAAAAGACACAAGGTCGTCGAGTTACCTTTATAAATGGCACTTACAATATATTTAACTATGATGACACATGTGTCATCAGCAAAGAGGAAGAATTTTAAATGTTTTGAAACTCTTGGTAAATCGTTGATCTATAAAAGAAAGGTCAAGGGTCCTAGCACTGATCCCTGGGGAACACCATATGTAATCTTCAGTGGTCTGTCTGTCAAACAAACTGTGCTCTGTCTGTAAGATACGATTTGAACCGCCCAAATGCATTCCCTCTAATTTCATAGTGTTCGATTTTGGAAAGCAAAATGTTATGATTTACAGTATCAAAGGCCTTTTGCAAGTCAATAAATATACCACACCCATATCTTTTGTTGCCAACGCTACTTCTAATAGTTTCTGTCATACTAATTAATGCATGATCAATCGAATGATTTCCTTGAAAGCCAAAATGTAAAGGATATATGATTTTGCTATGAGTAACAAAAGAGTGGAGCCTTTTGTGCATTACTTATTCATACAATTTACTAAAAATTGGCAACAAGGAGATCGGCCTATAGTTTGACCTAACTCCAGGGTTCCCCTTATAAAAAAGAGGGGCTACTGTAGCCAACTTTAATTTCCGTGGGAAAATTCCGTTAAGAAAAGATTGATTAACGAGCTCATCCAGTGGACGGGAGGAGATGTGTTGTTTAAGAATTTTTATTAAATTTATTGGAACACTGTGAGGAGTCATCTTCAAGTTCTAGATGAGTGACTGGAGAGAGAGACAAAGAATTTGCAATTCTGCCATAAAGATGTTGAAGGGGAGACTTGGGTGCTTTTGAGATGTTTTTAGTTATATTTTCTGCGACATTAACAAAATATTCATTAAGTATATTCGACATTTGGGTAGGGTAGGGTCAGATATTGAGTTTCCGTATTCAACTTTAATTTGAGAAATATTTGACTTAACAGAACCTTTATGTGAAATTATTGACTTAATTCCATTACAAATCTTCTTCATATCCCTACAATTTGTTGCAAAGAAGTCTTGAAAGTAGTTAACTTTACTTTTCTTCGGTTCACTTGCTACGCGATTTGGAAATTTTTTATAAAATTTTACATTGTTCTCTGAGCTATGTTTTTTTTAAATTCCTTAGAAGTCGATCTTGAATTTTCATCATTTTTTGTAATCTGTTGTTGATCCCAGGTTTTTCCTAACCTTTTTTATTCTTTGTGGTGAATCCTAGACATTAGGTAATCACTAAAAGAACATTATTTCCTCAAGTATAATATTAGACATTACACACGCTGTCGTCAAACAGTGCTTTCTTTGTTTTGTATCCAACGCGACTAATTGCTTGTCTGACGCATTATAAATAACTTTGTTATGATTGTACGTTGTTTAACCTAGTTTTAGAAAATCACGTAATTTTTGTTGATGTTTTGACCTGGTTTCTATGACCAGGGTAATTAAAAAATTTGCTTAAATAGAGTGCAACTCTCAGTAAATTTCAGATAGGATTTGAGGTTGCCTCACATACGAATGTATTTTCTGTGAGCATAATCATCATAATCAGGACTATTTCTCGTGATATATTTAGTGTCACTGGGAGTTACTACGCAAAAACAGGGCTTAGTACGAGACTACAGGAAATTCCCCACACTAAAAGTGGCGACCCTGCCAGGACAAGCAATGGAAAAATACAAACAAGAACTCAAAACTGGAAAATTCATGCTGGAGGATTGCGAAGAGGTCTTCGAATTTGGAGACAAAGAAGACATCGAGCTGGCATATGAGAAGATCTGTCGAATCCTAAAACAACTGGACAAGTCAAAGGATGACGTCACAGAAAACATGTTGGGAAGGGAGGATACTATCGACATAGTGCGCCAATGGAACCAAGTGCAGAAAGAAGAAATCAGACCGATTCGTGAAATGCGCAAGAGATTGAAGGAAAAACTGGACTGGTATAGCGATCAAGACTCCCGACAGAAGCAGGAAAGGGAAATCGAGCTGCAAAGGCAAATCATGGAGGAACAGACCCGAATAACCCTGCGGAAAGAGAAGGAGATGGAAGAAATAAAGATCAGACAGCAGGAACGTGAGGAAGAATGGTGTCGAAAGAAATTGGAGTTGGAAACAGAAGCTGCTGCAAAACGCTGCCAAGAAGAAAAAGGAAAGGTTCAATCAGTAAAACTGCAGAAATACACGATCACACCGTTTAAAGGAGAGTACAAAGATTGGTTGCGATTCTGGAATCAGTTCATGGTTGAAGTCGATGGGTCGGGAATCTCAGAAATCAGCAAATTCAGCTACCTTTTGGAATTGGTAACGGGAAAGCCTAGAGAAGATATTCTTGGATTACCCCACACAAGAGATGGTTATGAAGAGGCCAAGCGGATACTGGAACAAACCTATGGCAGAGATATCAAGATTCACAAGACTCTGATCAAAGAATTGGAGAATTTGCCCCACATCACAAGTGTTCAGAAGCTGACAGAGATTCACAACTTTTACAACCATCTCGCAAGGATCATCCGAAGACTGGTCACCATGAAGAAACTGGAGACTGCCCAGAGCTTCGTCTATTCCCTGATGGATAAGTTGGGTCCTGTGAAAGAAGCCTTGGTGCGGAAAGATGACGAATGGGAAGAATAGAAGCTAGAAGAGTTGGTTGAGAACCTCCGCAAATACATCGATAGAAATCCACTGCCAGAAACAGACACGGGAGCCTCGCCATACCCAAGCCTGGTAAATAAAAGAAATGAATTTCAAGACTGGAGAAACAAGCGGGATAAGATGCTACTTGCGAGTGTTGAGAAACCACAAAGGAGAACTCCTGGTTGTGTATACTGCGGATTGCCAAACCATAGAAGTGTCGATTGCTTGAAGGTTTTGGACGTTGCAGCCAGAAAGGATATCCTGAAGAAGAGTAGACTGTGTTTTAATTGCACCGGATTTGGACACATGGCTACTAAATGCAATTCCAGAGGATGCGTAACCGAAAACACCACACATCTATCTGCGATGTCACAACAGTGACAAGTTCTCCAGCTCCGAGCGCTCCAAGCCCAGATATAGAGCAAGGAAAACGTGCGGTGAACAAGAACACAGCGATCCATGCAACTGTGGTAGCGAAGGTAAATGGAATAACTGCTCGTATAATGATAGATTCTGGTTCTGGAAGCTCTTACGTTTGTACCAGTCTGTTGACACAATTGAAGCTCAAGCCATCAAAAATCGAGAAAAGAATCATAGAACAAATGTATGGAACAGTGACTAGGAGAGTCGAGATTTACAAAGTGAAAATAACATCTGACATGGTAGATGACTTTGAGATGGAATTGACTTGTATCAATGGAGAAAAAGAAATACTAACTTTCTTACCGAATCCAAGAATCAAGTCCCTGAAGAAGAAATACAATCGTTTCAGATGCCTCAGTTTCAGTGATGAAGATGCAATGGATGATATGTTGCCAGTCCATTTGATATTGGGAACCTCTGACTTTCAAAGAATCAGAACAACTGAGCCATTGGTATTAGGCCCCAACCCTGACCGTGATCCTGGAGCAGAGTTCACAATGCTTGGCTGGACATTGAGTGGAAAAACGGTTGGCAGTGAAGTTGGAGCAGAAAAGGGTTTCTTCATGAATTCAACCAAAGATGAATTTGAACAAATGTGTTCGTTGGAAGTTCTTGGATTGTCTGATGAACTTGGAAATGAGGAAGATTTTCATGAAAACTTCAAGAAAAACATCAAACGTATGGACGATGGAAGTTATCAAACAAGATTGCCATGGAAACCAGATCACTGTGCAGTACCAACCAACCAAGATCTTGCAATGGCTAGACTACACAGCAACGCACCCGTTGAAGTTGATGCTACCAGAAGCGAAACAGAAGTTGAAGATCCTACATACGCCAAAGTGATCGTTGGGACTCAATCAAGTGAGACAAAGATCCTTGGAATTCCATGGAACACGGAGAAGGATGAATTCAGGATCAGTTTTGCGAAGTGCATAGAGAATGGGAATGGAGGAGCAGTTACCAAGAGGAAAATGCTTTCCATCATCAATGGCGTGTTTGATCTTTTAGGCTTTGTATCCCCTGTGATTATTACTGGCAAGATCTTGTACAGCAAAGTGTGCCTGAAGAAAATATCTTGGGATGAAGAATTAACCAGCGAGATCGCAGAACCTTGGCACAAATGGATCAAATGCTTGGCTAGAACACCCTCTGTATCCATACCCAGAAGTGTAATCAGTGGTGAAATGGTGAAAATGGTACTACATGGCTTCGCAGACGCAAGCAAATTGGCTGTTTCAGCAGCAATTTACATCGTGGCATATTACTCAAATTCAGATGTGAGCCAACGTTTATTGGTTTCAAAGTCTCGAATTGCCCCTAAGAAGAGTATTCCTCGCCTGGAACTTGTTGGCGCTCATACTTTGTGTAAGCTGGTCAATCATGTGAAGAAAACATTGGTTGAATATCCGATAGAAGAGTTCCATGGATGGTTAGACAGCACAACAGTATTGCACTGGTTAGAAGGCAATGGTACATGGACTCAGTTTGTAAGAAACAGAGCAACAGCAATCAGAGAAAGCAACCTAACTAAATGGCACTATGTACCTACTGAAGAAAACCCGAGTGATAAAGGCACAAGAGGAGTTGCCCCGGAAAAACTTGGAAGATTGTGGTTCCACGGTCCAGATTGGCTGCATAATAAAGATGAGTGGCCTAGTCAACCAGATATCGTGGAGACACCTGACACACTGTGTGAAAGTTTGCCCAGGAAAGAAAGGCAATTGTTTGCCAAGGAACAGATAAGGAAGCCAGATCACTTAGGTACATTGTTGGAGAAATTTTCTTACTGGAAGACATTACGAATTACGGCCTTTGTGATGAGATTCATAGCAAAATGCAGAGGCAGAAGAATTCAAGAGCCGATGTTGACAGCAGAAGAGATCAATTCAGCAGATACATATTGGATGAAAAGGTCTCAGGCATCTGAAGAACTCAAGTCTGACATTGCTCTGGAAATTGATGAAAGTGGGGTGTGGAGATGCAATGGAAGAATTCCAGGATACAATCCGATATTCTTGCCCAAAAATAACAGATTGGTAGCCTCACTTATACAGCAAAGCCACGAAAAGACGCTTCATGGGGGAGTTTCAATGACGTTGAGTGACATGAGGAAAAGATACTGGGTTCCTAAACTCCGATCACAAGTGAAGAAGATTGTACATCAATGCAACCGCTGCAAGAGACACAGAGTTAAGCCCTTGCCAAGTCCAGGAAAATCCATGTTGCCAGAGTTTAGAGCCCAACTCAGTCAGCCTTTTGCATTCACGGGAGTGGACTTCGCTGGACCGATCATATACAAGATCAAGAAGTCAACATTTGGGAAGTCATATGTAGCCTTGTTCACGTGTGCAAGTACAAGAGCCGTGCATCTGAAGCTTTGTAAAGATATGTCCGCACTAGAATTCAAGAGAACGATGAAAGAGTTTGTTGCTAGAAGAGGACTTCCACAAGTAATGGTGAGTGACAATGGAAGAACATTCGTTGCAACAAATAAATGGTTGAAGACATTGGTGAAAAATGAAGATCTGATGAATTTTTTGGCAGTTCGAAGGATCAAGTGGAAGTTCAACCTTTCTCGTGCAGCCTGGTGGGGAGGTTTTTTCGAACGACTGGTAGGAATTATGAAAAGAAGCCTCTCGAAAACAATTGGCAGGAAACTCCTCACCTTTCCCGAGCTGGAAGAAGTCTTACTTGATGTCGAGTGCACAATGAACAACCGACCATTATGTTATCAGGGAGAAGAGTTTGAGCATCAAGTTATCACACCGAATATTCTACTGAGAGGAAAACCTGAAGTGCTCTTGGAAGAAGACTTAGACAAACTGGCCCAAGGAACCCAGTTGACAAAACGAATCATATTTACAAGGAAAAGCAAAGAGCAACTACGAAAGAGATGGATCAGTGAGTATCTCTATGCCCTAGAAGAGAGAAAACGGCGATTCGGAGGAGGCGCAGATATTATTCCCAAAACAGGAGCAGTCGTTTTGTTGAAAGAAGACTGAACAATCAAACCTTAGTATATTTTAGTATAATATTAAAACTGTAGTCACATTTTAATAGGGGGAGGGTGTGGTGAATCCTAGACATTAGGTAATCACTAAAAGAACATTATTTCCTCAAGTATAATATTAGACATTACACACGCTGTCGTCAAACAGTGCTTTCTTTGTTTTGTATCCAACGCGACTAATTGCTTGTCTGACGCATTATAAATAACTTTGTTATGATTGTACGTTGTTTAACCTAGTTTTAGAAAATCACGTAATTTTTGTTGATGTTTTGACCTGGTTTCTATGACCAGGGTAATTAAAAAATTTGCTTAAATAGAGTGCAACTCTCAGTAAATTTCAGATAGGATTTGAGGTTGCCTCACATACGAATGTATTTTCTGTGAGCATAATCATCATAATCAGGACTATTTCTCGTGATATATTTAGTGTCACTGGGAGTTACTACGCAAAAACAGGGCTTAGTACGAGACTACAGGAAATTCCCCACACTTTGTCAGTGCACTTTATAATAGGAACATGCTTCTCGGCTAGTAAAGTAACGTCATTGAGAAATTGATCATAAACCTTATAAATATCAGAGACAGAATTAAGATAGTTCAGATCAAGTCCGATTAAATCATTTATAAAATCTCTCTCATTAAAAGATGAATAGTCATGTTTTGAAATTTCGTCCATTTATTTGGAAGTTTTTACATTTTGTACTATTATTACCTGAGGGAAATGATCCGATATATGTGTCAAAATATTTCCACTAGTGATTTGAGCATTAGTTAAGTTTGTAAAAATATTATTAATGTTTGTCGATGAAAGATTGGAAATTCTGGTTGGCTGATTTATGCAAGGTAAAAATTTATTTGAGAAGAAAGTCTAAATGAAGTCAAACGTAGGTGTATGCGAGTCATAATTTAGTAGAAAAACATTGAAATTACCTATTATGAAAACTTTTTTATTAATTAGTTTTCTAGACCCTCAGACACGGCTGCTTACACTTGATAGTGTGAGATGACCCACTGGTTCAGTGGCCAAGGAGTGGCAAGGGAGATCATAGAAATTTAATCAGTTCTATGATTGAAAAGGTATGAAAATTGTAAGAAATTTTATTAAAGAGAGTAAATAACTGATAAGGAAATTATCGCTTAAAACTTTCGGAAATATGGCCAGCATAGCTTAGAATGTTTTCCTGCTTAATTTACAGCATAGCTTAGAATGTTTTCTTGCTTAATCCACCGAGGTTGTGTCTGTCTAATGTTTTGCCCTTCAAAACAGGGGTCTTGTAGTGATCAAATTTAGGGAGCAAAGGGCAAAGATATTAATTTTCCGGGAAATTTGACAGAAGCACACATGAAAAGGAGCATGTGTATAATATGTGTTTAATTGTCAATATTTGTATGTGTATAATAAAATAAATATCTTTCTCCCGAAGTTTACAAGATTGGACAAATAATTTTCCTGCTCCTTCCCTCTACGGCCAGGTTGCCAATGTTCTCTTCACAAGGAAATCGATAGCATTCAAGTAGTTGTTTCTATGGAAATTCTCATTCAGATATCATATTACAAAAAAATGACCAATCAATGTATGCTAATTGTCAAAGTAATCTAAAACTCTAGTTGAATTTCAAATACTCAACGCTGCAACCCGCTATTTACAATATTGTTTTGTTGATGGTACCTCGCAATGGCGGAAGTTCAATTCAATGCAACCAGTCCCCTTGTAATTCCGTTTAAATCACAAGAAAGTATTTTAAACTTCATACTCTCGTCCTCCTGTCCATAAGACATTTGTGGCAACGTTTTCAAAAGTACATGAAAATCGCAGTTTATAATTAACAATATCAAAATGACTTATTCCCGGTAAACATTAAAGGGATTTCTTCAGCAATAGACTGAACTTCAAAATACTTCCCTTGCAATCTTCTAGGCTGCTGGACCTAGAGAAAACTTGTTGTTCACAGCTACATAGTAGGGAGATGTTTTGTAACAACGTTTCATCTATTCTACCATTAGACTAACTAGGCCTAAAAGTGAAATACAGAGAAAATAAAAGAGGGGCATAGATATTTGCGAGAATTCATCTGTACAACAGCTTACGACCTGTGGCCGCATTACAAAATTAGACGCAACAATTACATTTAAATGTGTTTGACAGCGATTTTTTACCAACGTAGAAATACCCTTTTCGAGGGAGAATGACAAATCAATAACATAGCGCAAGCATGGAATCACTTTGGCTCTAAAATCTTTTTAACTGCAAATTTAAGCCACGGAAGTTCGGGGTAAAGGGAATCTTTTCTAGTGGTACAATGCTTTCCAGTGAAAACAGATATGTGGTTTATCGGAACTTTGAGGCTTCCACTTAAAGACAGCGTTAAATTGATACCAAATTTAAAAAGCTATAGTCATAGAGGTGTCTCATAGTAGTGCGGTCTTTTAAAGAGGGCTTAGCTTACAGCATCATCAGTTGCCTAAAGGAGGCAGCCCGGGCCCAGCTAGGAATTTTTCAGTTCGGGGCCACCCAGTTGCAAGCATTAGTAAAACCATATAGACAAAATGTAAAATGGTAATCAGCAGATTTTCCCTTCATTTAGACTGGTTTATTATAAAGGCTTGGGACCCCTTAAACTCTTTTATCACATCCAGAATAGCAGCTTCGAAGTAAAATAACATCAAACACATTGTCTAACTGTTGGGGATCCTTGGTTTTTTGAACTAAAGGTAACGTTAGTCCGTTACGCCACCAAGGCTGTATCTTACTGAAAGGAGTTAATCGTATGGATAAGGTCATGCAAAGACGGTCTAAATTTTACAGTATCCCATCCAATCTATCGCGTTTGGTTGGGCTCAGCCGTCTGGTTCCCCAATATTGTTTGATCTTTCTCCGACATTTTCGAGTGGCGTCAGCCCATTTCCACCCATTGTGACAATTCCAGAGGGCATCGATGCAACGACAAAGTCTCCGTAAGGACTAATTTGATACGTTAAATCGTAAAAGTCAGTTGTGAATGTAGCAAGTTGTTGTCCCAGAACGAGGTCCCATAGAACAACATAAGAACAATGAAATCGAGACCGCACGGAATGAACTGCGCGACTTCCATCTTCTGACATACTTAAGCAATGCTTGTCATCCATATAGCCGCCCCTTATCGTCCGTATAGGCTCTGACAATGAGTATCTTAGGTCCCCATCACTAAGATTCCACACGCGCAAAACTGAATCAGCACTAGCAGAGAGGATACAATTTCCTTGTGTTGACACCAAGATCTTCAAAATTCGATGCAGTCTAACCTCCATCTCGTGAACTACAACTCCTTTCATTAAGTCCAGAACGAGAATCTGGTAGTCAGGTTCTGTTAAATGAACCAAGTAATGACCGTCTTCCGAAATGGCACAGATTTTATGAAATATTTGACCGTTCTTCAGAGAAAATGAATGCAGCTGTTGCCGACTTTTCAAGTTAACAACTGTTATTTCATCTTGCAGTGAATTTGAGGGCATTTCATCGTCTTTGCTGAATGAAATATCTTCCTGGCTATTGCGAAAAGTGTCTGCTTCCAAAATACACGCTCCGATTGCCCCGTTTTTCGATATAAGAATGTTGTGGAAATGACGGCCTTCAGGAGCCCTGTAATCCCAGACCACTTGCTTGCTGCGGATATTAAAGACATTTAGGCAAGTTAGATTGTCAGAGAGTGCTGCAATGTGGGAGCTGTCACAAACGGCAAAATACCTCTGCTCGCTTGGCAACTCTGTCATAATTTCTCCGCTGCTCAAGTCGAGTATGCACACCCTACCATCTTGCATTTCTACAGCAGCAGAATGGTTCACAGTTAAGGGTACTCGCTTAAGTGCCAAACCAGAGCAAACCCTTTCACAAACGCCTTTGGAATTATAAACAGATATGGTCTCTTTACTTCTACTCCATGTAATAAAAACATCCGGGAATTTATCAGAGAAGAGGATCCGTGTATCGACCGGATGACAGAGAAAAGATGATATTTGATTCTCAGAGGACGCGCCACATTCACTCGGAGGTCGTATCAAACAAGGAATAGAAGGCATAAGTAGATGGCCTTTACTCAAAGAATCGTTGATCAGTTTTTTCAAAGAAAAACTCTCAGTTACGTACGAATGAGTATTCTCGTTCAATTCATCGTTGATGTCTGTTTGTGAAATACATCTGTCATTTGATTTGTCAACAATGTCGCTCACTTTTACGGTGTGCTGTTCTTTTAATGAATCCTCGGCGGTTTTCCTTTCTTCTTGTTCATCATCAAAATTATGCACTTGTTCAGAATCCTCACTTGTGGTGCTATCCTTACCGTCGGGCGGCGGCAAAGAATGCTTTTCCATTTCTGCTACGCTTATAACACGACTGAATTCATGTGCTTTTACACACTGCTTCGGATGCAAGCGGGTAAAAATTTGCGCTGACAGCTGGTCAGGATCCAAGGCAAGTGCTTCTAGGGCTAATTCGAAAAACTCTTTCAAGATTTTTAAATCTAGATCATGTGAATAGGCAGACAGCGCGTAATAGAAATCGTTGATGATGTGACCCACGGACGTTGCGCGAAGTTTGTTGAGTAAAAACTCGTAGTTACAAATTGTGAGCTTCTTCAGCTCTTGCAGTCGGTTACAGCGAAGTAGATAGAGCGGCAGAAACTGCAGTCGCTGTAAGTTGCAACTTTGTTTTGGTGGCGGAGTCTTGCCAACGCTGTTTCGTTGAACATCGACTCGCTGGCCAGCTAAGCTTCCTTGACTTCTTCTGTAATCTGATCCTCTCTTATTGGCGTCGATTTTGTCATATGGTTCAAATGAGTTCGGCTCGTTCTCCAAAAAGTTTACAAGTTTCTGTGTCATACTTGACACAATTTCCTGTCCTTTGAGATATCGCTCCCTCACGACTGACTGAATGAACCGATGGAGCCAAGTGCAAACAATTTGGCCATTCATCCACTTCATAGTGACCAGACTAGCAAAAGATTTGAGAATCCTATTGACTAGGCCCTTCACCTTGCTGGCCGGAATGTGTTCCACCTGTTTGTTCATCAATGCATGGCAAAGACATCGTTTAGAAATGCCAAACTGAGAGACAGTTATCAGCGATGAAATCAAAGAAACATTGTCTTGTCCATGTTTTGTCTCGACTGCAGAGAAAATATCTCCAACGTACTGCGCCAAATCTACCTGCAAAAATAGGAAAGCAACTCGGTGATCGGTTGAGACTGAAAAAAATGGACAGAATTGACAAACCCATCCACATTTAACCCGTATCTCTAGGAGAAGATTCGACCAAATGTCATACAGATAAATGTAACAAATAAAGCACTTGCCAGATGACTAGCACTTGTCATTCTTAGGACACTGAGAAATAATCTTACTGTAAGGGAAAATACAAAGGTCAGCTACAAACAAATTTGCATCCTAGCTGTTTGGTAATTTATGCCCTGCTGCGGTATCAGAACTGTCAAGTTATCAAATAACAAGCTGGTCAAAGATATTTTCGAAATATATCAACTTGTTACTTAATTTCCATGAAAATTCTTAAAAATATTGCAATAGATAATTTAATTTGCAGGAGAGCAGATCACTTGTTAAGCACATGATTGAATATTGTATATTTGCCTTACTTGCGTGGACAGGTTAACTTTTTCATTTCCTCTCCAAGACTTTGCTTTGTGAAAAATTATGTTTACATAAACTGGTGACCAACACGAAATCAAAGAGTTGGAAATGGCAGATTTCTGTTGCTCGGAAAGCGTTCTGTCAGCCGCCACAAGCATTTTGTCAAGCATTTCAATGCCATCCTCGGTGGTTTTCGTAGGGATCTCCCTGTAGCTATTTATGTCAGTGTATACTTTCTACAACAAAAGAAGACGTTTCGTAAGCTTTTATCGATATATTTATGTTTGGTGAGCGACTCCTATTAAATGCAAGCAGTAAAAATTGTGCTGCCTGTAGAAGGCATAATTTGTCACTCTTACTATATAAACTTTACTATATAAAAGGAAGTCAATACTCTACAGTCAAAATAGATTCACGTTACAAATTATAAAATATTCTATGTGATTCCAATTGTCCAGGTAACCGGAAAATTATATTCAGGTGTGGCATTTGATTTGTTCTTTGTTTTTGGTCAATCAGTGACGGGTTATTCCTAGCCGAAGAGTCCACTTAGTAAAACCCTTTGTCTATACAAAGTAGGATTTTTGTTTGGATGTAAACAGATTCCGAAACGCTGAAATGAGAAGACCACCTTGCTTGCCCAATGAATTTAGAATTGCTGTCAGTATACGTTTTAGTGCACTCTTGAGCAAGTATTGACCTATGGCCGAAACAGGTTTAATCTTGAAGTGGTATGACTTTCAAAACTTTATAAACATGGCAGGGTGGTTCCATTTCCTGAAACAGCTGTTTGCTTGAAGCTCGTGGGAACATGTTGCTTCATTCTTTCGCAATTTTCTAAGTAGCCATGCTACGCACTATGCTTCACATCGTCATGAAAATTACTTAGGAATTTAACATAATTTGATTGGAAGGAATAGTATGAGTAGAATAGAATAATATGATCAAAATAGAGAAGGATATATTGGTGAGTTCAGGACTCGAATCAGTATGGGCAGCTAAAGAACAAATTAGAATATGCTACGTGTGGACATTTGAAAAAAAAGAGGTGAATTGATTTTATTTGGAAATATTTGTATATCAGTGGACGGTCTCTGACTAGCATTTAAATAGCGATTTCGTTACAAAGTCTTTAAGGCAAACCTGAGCTGATTTGAAATGGTCTTTATGAACAGAAATTATGATTTTGACATGATTTTGTAAGATGGCCGGAATGAAGCAAAACCATTGCAAATCTTCTTCAAAAATCTCTACGTCATCCAAGCCAGCAATGAATATGACAAGCGGCTGAGAATCGGTCGCAAACTGAAACAGGTTTGGCAAGAACTGAACAAGGTCTGGAAGATTCTAAAATAAAGAGAAAAATTATTTCAGGCAAATAAAAAATGTGGCGAACTTCTTGAATAACAGGACTGAACCATGATCTCTATTTTCAAATGTTAATTTGAACTTTGAAACGATCTAAAAGCCCCATGTTTTAAATATTCAACAAACTCCAAATATATCTCACGGAATGTTATTCTTCTTAAAGTGAGATCGACAGGTTTTTGAGAGAAGCGCAATATCTACATATCGCTTTCAAAACAAAAGGAAAACGCGCTTGCAACTAACAATAGCTCGAGATTACACACCTGTGGAACAGCAGCTGGGTCGGTTTTATATGCATAGCTTAGCTGTAAGCATATGCTCTGCAAAAGAAGATGCAGCGAGGTCGAGTCTCTTGTTGACCCAATGAACCTCGTAACTACGGTCGTGCCACTGCCAACCCAGGCCTTGGTCATTTCACTTGACTTTGCAATGACAGATGATCTTCCGCAACCGGACTCTCCATACAAGATTAGCGGCTTTGTGTAAGGGCCTACAGTGAATATGATACAGCCAATAACAACACACCACAAAAGGATCAAATGGTTTCAAGAAAACAGCAGAAAAACAGTTGATGGCGATTAGTTTACAAGAATATCAATAAAATATCTATAACGACTCAAATCTGGTGAAAAAAAATCTTAATCTCTTGAAATCGGAAGAATTTCTTTCATAATAGCAAGGAAGACATGAACATTTCCCACTGGTCACGACGGGGTATGAAAATGTAACTGCTCGCAGCTCGTCCAAAGAGGATGAAGGCAATACAATATATTTAAATGGTGTACTCTGGTTACCTTGCACATAGGCCTTAACGGTTTGCAATACATCAGCATGTCCCACAAACTCTCTTGATTTTTGCTGACATTCAAAACCGTGCGTACAAATTTCATCTCTTAGGTACGTCTGCCTTGAATATACTGAAGAAAACATTCGCATGATGTCAACCAGTTTACTCTTAATATGCAGCAACAATACTTCCTCTAGCAACTCAACATACGACTTTCTTTCGTTGGAGTCTTGTTTCACAGCCATCAATGTAGTTTTCAGTGTTATGACGTCAGATTCTTTAAGGCTACCAGATTCAAGCATCTTTTTTCGAAATTCATGCTTCAAGGATTCCAGTTGGTAGTATGTATTAGCATCTTGATCATCATCATACGCTTCCAACGTTGAAAATGATCGCGTGCACTTTCTTAAATCAGTGATTTTTCTTTCAATTGGAACTAGCTTGATAGAATCTAGGCTTGATATCAATTTGTTAACATGTTTCTCGGTTTCTGGAAAAGAACAGAAAAATTAATTCAAATAAAAATCGAGCACAGAAGAAGTGTTAAATCTGATTAATCACAATGCAATATTTTAAGTAAGTACTCGTTTATAAATTGTGTATCAAAACATTAAAAAGTCTACCATTTTTTCTAACAAAGAATATCTTTATACCTGGCTGAAAATTCTTCCACAAATCCTTTTCTCCTTCAAAACATTTTGACAACAAAGCTTTGCATATACTGACAAGGTTTTCTTTAACTTCGTTGTCCTCTTCTACGCTTCTCTTCAAGACATACGGACGAGAATTGTCGTTCTCTTCAACCTCATAGCATTTCTTCAAATGCGCTGCCTTGTCATCGGGCAGCAAGGAAGCCATTTTTTCAAAGTCTGCTGACGTGATTTCTGTGGGGATGGTCATTGGTCCAACTTTTTCTCCAAAACAACCCTAAAAAGGTATGCCACATAAGAGAGGTATGAATTGCAAATATCAACGTAAATGATGTTTCATACTTGAAAATACTTTCCTATCCACTCTCTGTTAAAACAAGGAAAATTAACAAAATTTTGTAGAACGATTGCTCAAAACAATGTCCTATACTTGGTAGGCATGCTATAGAGTGCTTGCATAAACTGCGCAGTTATGCATTTCACCGGTTTAAATCTGTTAGAAGGTGACCTGGATAATATTTTTAATGTGTTATAGAAAGTTGATACTCGACATGGACGCCTATGAGTGTTTTAAGGTTGAGTTTTGTTGTTGCGCGTCTGTTAATTCAAATCAATAGCGAAATTTGCAACTCAAGGAAAAAGTCAACCTTGCTCACTGATTTACAAAAAAGGCCGGATCGAGCTTCGATTGTGACTAGAATGTCGCAATCCGAGACGAGGGCCCTCTGTCTTCACGAATAAAAAAACATTCACCATTAGGTTTTGGATATGCGTCAACAATTGTGAGGACAATTTCAAGCGTCTAGAGACATAAGCTTACCATTTTTTAAAAATCACGAAAATAGCTTTGGAGTATTAGAAGAATTGTGGTCTGGAGAAGTAGAAAGAGCGCTGCATTGCGCTTTAAAGAGGTTTTAGCAAAGATTGTAGTTCGTTTCCTAAAATCTTACTAGTAACAAAACAGGAATGCCAAATCTCTTGATTTCCTCTATTTCTTCGCTTAATTGTCCCGCATCTTCATCCCCTATCACCCAACTACCAACTTTCTGTTCTTTTTTCTCCTGTGCACAGAGGTTGATGACGTCACATACAAAACCAAACCTACTGCAGAAATCAGCCAAGGTCGGGAGGCATTCTTCTATCAGGTATTTTCTTTCAATTTGAGTATCTAAGAAGAGTTTAAAAATTTAGCGAAAAACTTTGAGCCAGAAGTTTTCTAATTACTAACATAAAAATGTTTCATTGGTGAAAAAAGTTGCAAATTACACATTTTGAAGGGCGTCATTTAGTTATGGTCAAATAGATAATAAATGAAAAAAAATTAAATTGATCCAGTGACAGTAAAATTGTAAAAGCTTTAAAATGACTTCTAAATTCTCAGCTACTTTTTTATGAACATTGAGTTTGTCCCCTTTCTTTATAAGTTGTACTCTAGGTCTACCTATGAACAATAACTACCTGGTTTGCCGCAGACAATTACTTTGATCATTCGTGTCGATAAGTAGGATGATTGTTTTTCTTGAAGGTCAAAGTTCAGACACCTCAGCGAACTCATTCTAACCGTATGTCCAAATGAATGATACCCTAAGTTTGAAAGTGACTTTGAAGCGAGGCGCTGGAATAATGGCGGTGGGCGCTGTCCAGTTTGCTCTGGCAAAACAGGCAGCGGTTCATCGATTGGCAAGTCTTGGTCGCCTGTGACAAAATAGTTCAGATAATAAACACAATATATGAGTATATAAGACAGAACTCATTCGTAAAAATGTCCCAATGCATGACATGCTGTACGGGAAAGAATGTCGTTAAATAGTCAAGGAAATAACGGAATTTCTTACAGGTGCTGTTGATATGACTATGCATTTGTTTGAATATTTGAGGAGGAGCTTTTGTTATTGTTTACATCAATCACTACAACAGTTGGACGACAATTTATCCCTTCTATGGCGGACTTGGGGGAAGAAAATATTTTATACGGAATAGCAGCCTAAAAGGCAGTATTGGAAGAACATTTCATTCCATTGAGGATATCTGTGTCCCAGAACCAGCCCCTCCTCCCCTCCGAACTCACCCCCATTCTTTATAAACTTTTCCAGCTCTCCTATTCATTTGGTTTATTTCTATTCTTCTGCAAACTAGCCCAAGTCTTCCGAATTCCTAAAAAAGGGAAGAAGTCTGAGCCCACCTACTATCGTCCAATCGCTATAATTTCTCTCAAATCTAAAACAATAGAGGGCATCATCACCAAAAATCTACTTATGTTTCTTGAAACTAGCAAACTTCTTTTAAACCACCAGTATGGTTATTGCTAAGCGAGATCTTCCAGCGTATGCCATTGACGTTTGGTCCTCTTATCGAGAATGCGTGCCTCTTCGACAAATCCGATCCAAAACCATTAGCCTCATCAATAACTGCAACCTCACAAAGTCTCTTAAGTCTAATTTCCATCGGCGCTGTGTCACTGATTTCGCTAAATTTATAGATTTTACCAGGGCCATTGCTACAAGAGATCAGAGATATGATTTTCTATGCCCACACTTTCCAAGTCTTTTTGCCAAGATTACGAGCAGTGTCTAAAAACCCATCCTTCCCCCCAAGATTTTGTACACTTTAAACGCACCACCATCTTTCTGCTTTCCATATGCTTACAACCTATCTCTATTTAAATTAAAATTAGCAAGTTTGATCTTTCTCCTCTCTCTTCCTAACCAGTTCCTCCCTACACCTTGTTAGAGATCGTTATACGCTGCCGCGCCTTTCCTTGGCATTACCAACTAAAAATAGCAAATAAGCAGCAACATACCTGCTGATGATACTGATACTTCTGTGCTGTTTTTGTTAATTGTCAGTTTTCGCTTTGAAAATGTCTCTCTTGTCAGGCCTGCTTTATTCTCAAATGTCTCGAGTGTAGACACAGCCTCCTCTTCAGGCAATGTTTCTATCTTCTCTGGCTTTTTAACTGTCCGCAGTTCTGACGGGTCACTGTGGATATCTGGTGACGTAGTAGAATTCAGCTGGAAAGAATTATCCGACCTTGTACTGAGAGTCTTGCTCAAGGTTTCTCTTTTCACTGAATGCTGTGGCGTTGTGTACTAGAATGTGAATGAAAATGGTATCAAACTGTCGTTCTAAGCGTATGATTAACGTTAATACCCCATTTACAAAAACAGCCCAATAAAAATATTCAGTTGGTTCTTTTTATTAACATATTCTTAAATAGCAGAATCAAATACGGCAGGATTTGGAAATCAAATATGTCATTCAGTTTCAGAGTCGTTTTGGTATCATTTTATCACTTTTACCCAAGTTATTTATTTAACCTTGGGATGATTTAATTTTTCTCTGGTATTGAAAATATGGATGAAAAATCTAGGTACCCAAAATTTCTATCAAGTAACTTATCATATGAACATAGCATCGTATTTTTATCTTCATCTACACAAGAAGAAATAAGGACAAAAGCAAAACAGCCTTAGTAGAATATCCCACATAGTAGAAAATCTCACATAGCGTGCCAAAAAACGTGGGAACACAGTTGAAATTATATAAAAATGTTCATCACTTTCTTCAAATACCTCCAAGGTTTCCCTCCCCTTAGTGCTCCGAACATAATGAACAATCAAAATCATCAAATCTCAGACTTACCTCTGCCTGCAAACGAATTTTTTCGATAGGGTGTTCTTTAAAGTACTCGAGCATTTCATTAATCGACTCAAAATATTCGCCTCTAACAGAGACGCCACTTGCCATATTGAAAATGGCGTGATGTGCCACATATTCACCAAAACTGTCAAAAAAATATTAAATAAGTAGGTTCTTGAATCTGATTTAGGAAATTAACAATAACTAGTCACACATTTATTGGTGAAAAAATTGTTTCATTTAATTGGAAACAAAGAAGTTCGCTGAATAAGAAATACCGAAAATTTATGACGATTTCTGAAACGTAGAAGATTCTCTAATTGAAGAGAACAATGTTTTCTCCTATGAATTGGAAAAGGGGTTTATCTATTCGCCAAACTGTGAACAAAGCCAGCTACAAATATATTCAAAGCTATAATTTATTTTTTTGTAATTACTACAAATATTTTTATAGCTATAATTCCTTATTATTGTTATTACTACAAGTATATTTTTAACTATAATTCCTTATTAGTTTTTTTACTATATGGCTGACTTCCTTTAAATACTTATGAGTTTTGAATTTTATTTTTTTTCGTAACCTTTTCTTTTTATCATTACGATTGTAATAGTTTCATTTTGTGAAAACAGGCTAGCCAGTTACAAATTGCCTATGTAATAGAGAGACTTGTAATTGTAGTTTTAACTGGAATTCCAAATGAAAAGTTTCCATTACCATTATGAAAAGTTTCCATTATTATTCTTAAAAGTTTATGACGCTTACTGTTTTTTATATTAAAATGCTTTAAAGCTTGTTCACAATAAATATAATCAAATTTGACGCAACCGTAAATGGCCAGCCAAAGATGAAATCAAATGTGAAACATATATTAGCTAAAACACAAAAAGGTCTTGAAACTCAACGAGAGAGCACGATCGTGAAGATATCAATCGCAACTGCAAAAGAGATGAGGCCCTGTTCAAACGTCGAACTTATCATGTGCCGAATGAAATTCAATTAAATACGATTCAGGAACGACTTTGCGCGACTGTCATTTCAGACGTCGAACCAAATGTGTCGAGCTAAATAACTTCGAGTCGTTTACATGAAGTAGCTGGTAAAAGCGCGATGCGAAACATACAAATATGGCTATATTTTTCTAAGATGGCTGAATACAACTTGAAATTTTTTTGATGAAACCTATGTTGACGGACACTAGAAGAAAACATCGAGTACCCGAATACAGATTAAAAATAGCTAAAATCCTGGTAATAGGATCTAGAGTAGCCCTGCTCTAGTGTTTATTACTGACAAAACCAAGAGGATGATTTTAACATAAACACCAACAGTAAGAACTTGCTAAAGACTACCGCGAAACAATGCGCCGATATTTGGTGCTCAAACGACAAATACTGAAAGCCTCGGAAAGTGGAATTCATTCGATTTGTCTTATTCTTTATTTGTCATTTAATTTTGATTTGTGAGAAGTTCGACGTTTGAACAGGGCCTTAGAACTGGTTAAAAAGCACAAGCAACGTTATCGTAGATTTGATTTAAAGAGGCACTATTAAATTGGAATTGGTTTACTTTCCCAAACCAAATTAAAAGGCAGCAGAAAATCTCATACAATTATGTTTTTATGTTATTTTTATATGATTCATGACGCAATGGGCAGCTTGATACCCATTTTAACTATGTATAGTGTTTCAAACGAGAGCCAGAGACTTATATATTACTCCATAGAACTAAAAATATGACTAAAACCCGTGATACAGAATGTCAGTCCAACTGTTCCACATCTTGACTCAAATATCAGACTCTGGGGCATTTAGAATCAATGATAGGTGTTGTGTCGCCAACTGTTTTGCTAATTTCAAAATATCCCGAATAGGAATCTTACCTGACTGATAAAAATCTCTCCGATGAGACATCTTCGGTTAAAAGGAAAGTGCCCTCCTTGGCGTTCGTTAGGAAATTCTCTGCTTCATCTCGGGTGAAAGTGAAGAACAGCTTTCTGAAAGTATGAAAAAGTTCCGTTACAAAGCTCTTTACATTGAAATGAACAATCCTTAACATTTTTAGAGCGCTCTTTTCTTGACTTTCTGATAAAAGTATCTAACCAATCTCAAAATTTTCATTCCGAATTTAAATAACCAATGGAATCCATTCAACTCAAAACTTTGTTATGAATCTGCCTTCAAAAAGAACTCGGTTGCACTTGGTTACCCCCTCAGAACAATAGTATTGAATATCCGCATAAATTATAGCTAGCCTCCATCTGAGTTTACATGGGTTGTAAGTTAGGCTTTCTTATTTATGTTATGATGGTGAAGATTAATATATATTAAAATCCTATTTCGTCTCACATCCGGCCTTAACAACTTGCGCAAACTAAACATTGTTTTATACTGTTTTAAAACGATCTTGACGAAATCGGACCAGCACCTCAAACAACAGAATGTTGTGTTGATTCATTGAAATTTTCGGAGTCTAGCAAATTTTGCTAAACATCGCTGAACACCACTGAGCAACAGTGAACACCATCGAACGAGGTGTTGAAACGATCAGAATATTTCATTGAACATCAATGTTGGGTGATGTTTGTCCAAATGCTGAGTGTTTTAAAGGCATTTCGTCCCGACGCATTACACTGACCATTTAAATTTTCCGTTGGTTGGAGTACACAATAGACCTATTGTTACGTATCCAATCGGCAACGTAAGGCTAATTCTCAATGTTATCTCGACGATAAACGGGCTGTGAAGCCTATTGTTGACTCTGAACGACGGTCGATTGACGGGACATAGTTGGGCTTGAAAGGATTTCAAGTAGAAAAGTAGCTTTATGTTTTTTACTTCACACCATGCTATCCTTTATTATAATTAACACAGCAAAAAAATGTTAATAAAAATCAAATGTCCAATGAATGTTAGCTATGAAAAAAAATTTCCTACAAACCTTTCTCCTGACCCAGACTGCTGGTTTTCCTTTGTGCTGATGCTGCTACAGTCTTTGACCTTATTGCTTCGTCCGAAGGTTTTCACAGAATTTTCCTTCGAAGAAAGACAAATACCCATTGCTAGAGGTCTCTCGTCACATGACTTGATGCCTTACCTGAAAAACAAGCAAAGTTTGAATGACTAAATGGCACTCGTTATTCTTTCTTATTCTCTATTTCCGCTATTTTGCCTGCCAACCAATTTCTTCATTCTTTTATCCTTTCAGATCTTTTATCTTCTATCTCTGTTTACAAGTGCTGGTATTTCCCTCTAAATTCCTAACTTTCCACCCAAAAAGACTTCCTGGCAGAAGTCATAGTCAAGCTCCATAAGCAGCGACAGGAAGACTCCTCGGCAAAGTATAGCCACCCAGACAGCTATATTTCAACAATATTTCATAATGTTCCACTGGAAGAAGACAATCAGCTGCCATAGAGAAAGTCGTTAACATAAAGAAGGTGCAAGGAACTATTTTATCGCTGCAATAAATTTGAAATATTCGCATTTTTAACGGAACAACATTTTACTTGTTTTTTACAAAGTTGCCCACTGTATTTGAGAAAGGAACTAATCTCCCTGGTTTTATTTCGAGATAACAACACATTTAGATCGGCAGCTTCACAACCCACGTTTGTCCGATCAGATATCAACAGAGAGCGATGGATAGTCGTTCATGTTGAACCTTTATGTTTGTTTTGAGCGCGCTATGTGAAGCTCAAACAGATCAAATCACCAAGATTTTTTGCAGAGATAGGCCTATTCTCCATATTTCCTTCTGCTCGTTTCGATTATTCCGCTCCTGGATAATCGAAGCGAGCTTCTAGCTGTTGATATTTCTGGGAATTCCTCCTAATATGCATAACAGCTTTCCCCTTTCTATATTATTTTGAAAATCCTTGAAATAATCGGAACGATCTTCTAGTCGGAACGATCTTCTAGTTGGTATATCCTTCCTAATATTCACAACATGCTTTTCGTTCCTACAACTTTCTATGAATTTAAGTATTCCTCCTGGCTCCGGAATATTTTCCAAGACTTGAATTTTTGTTTTTGTCCGACATGATCGCCAAATTGGAGGCAAAGACATCGGCGGAAAAGCACCTAGAAGAACTTAAGACAATAGGTTGGCGAAGCATAATGAAGACTTCAAAGTAAATGATGCTGGGACAATTTGGTCGACCAACATGGTTGCAAAACTGAAAAATGTTAGAGCAACCTAGCACAAAGGTTCTGAGTTTGATCGAAACTATAAGAAACTATATCTAGATAAACTATATCAAAAGCTTAGTGAGTTTGAAACACAATTACACGATTACAGAATGGTCTACCGCTTATGGCCAATGGGACAACTCAACCTGCAAACAGCATGGGTTTATTTAAGCTAAACTTGACTGACTGGGTCAAAGAAAGGCGGCCATGTCTATACAGATGGCCCAGCATGGGGGTCCCAGTATGTAACAACATTAACAAATGGAAGCTCAGATAAATCACTTTCAAATACCCCGAATTCATAAAAATTCAGCCTTTCATTTGCAGGATCACCAGAGCACATCACCTTGATATTGGATATCATTTTTTCGTTCTTGTTGTTTCGACAACCAAAGTCTAATTCCTCTGCGCTTCCATCAACTCTACCTACACGGCAATAGGTAATTTGTAGACTAGCACGATAAACTAATGGAATGAGTCAATTTTGAACTACCTAAGGGATATTTTAATCAACACAAGATTTTTGCTTTAAGTGGACTGGAAAGAACGGGTACAGATAGAGCAATATTTGCCTCTTTAACAAGCCAGCCCTTTCACTGCTCCTACTCAAAGCAAGTCTGGCTTAAACTTTGTTACAAATCGAACCATCCAGTTTTCTTAATCATAAACATCATCGCCATCGTCATCGTACGTCTCACTTTGCCATTTTTAATTCACTTAAACACGACAATCAAGGCGTACCAAGTTGATCATGTGACATTATTTCGCGCTTTTGATTCGCCAACACAACAGTTTGAACACAATTGGTCGAATTCTGATATGATCAGGTGAAAGCGATTCACGCCATTTTTGGTGCCCCTTCACGTCCTTAAAATCAATATTAGCCCGCCGACATATCTTCTTTTGTCATTTTGCCCGTGAACATAGATCAACCAAAACGAGGTAGAATTTAATTGCAACTAACAGTATTATACCATGGGACATAACATCATGGTATAATACTGATTGACCTGTAACGGTTTGGCTTTAATATTTAATCATTTTAGTAATGTTTCCGTTGCGTGTTAAAGTCACATTTTTAGGTCCTTAAAATTCTACAACATATACTGAAGATGATGATTATGATGATGCTTGATGATGATGTCGTATCGGTTGGGAGAGATATTGCTAAAACGTCATCAACATACAAAATATTCTAAGAAAGACGTTTTGACGAATGCCTTCAAATCTGAAAATATATGATTTATGTAATCATAATTTTCTATTTTAACCTGCCATTTATCCCATCGTTTTCGAAGAAGAACAGATACCCAGATATCAATTTATAATACATACCTTAGAAATCAATTCATAACTGGTACCCTAGATATCATAATAGATAGATACTCCAGATATCAATTTATAAAAGCTCCTCTAGATATCAATTCACTGTAGATATCCCAGATATCAATTCAGAATACATACCCTAAATATCAATTTATACCACATATTTCAGATTTCAATTCAGAATACATACTCTTAATATCAATTTATAATACATACTTCATATATCAATTCAGAATACATACCCTAAATATCAATTTATAACATATACTTCAGATATCAATTCATAATACCTACCCTAGATATCAATTCATAACAAGTGCACCAGATATTAAAATAGATATCCCCCGACATCAATTCATAATTGCCCCGGATATCAATTCTCCAGATAGATACTCCATTTTATAATAGAAACACTTGATAGATATTCCAATTTATGAAAGATACTCCAGAGATCCTTTGGAAGAAAGAATTTTCTCGCGCAACAAATACCTTTTCTCAGATCCAATACAATTATATTATTGACCAAGGAAGCACAAGAACTTTGCTTTATTGAGGCCAGATCAAATTTAGCTGAGCAAGATCACCGACGAGAGCAGATGTTTAAAGAAACAGGTACTTTTGATTGCGTGAGGCTCTAAGAAACAATTATGTACGTCTTGCTTCACATCAAGTTATGTTTAAGCTACATACAACTAAGGGATAATACATTATTCAGTGCTTCTTCCACACTTTTAAAGTGTATTTCATTAAGAAGTTAAAAACACATTCGAATGTCAATTTAACGTCTACGTTGACCCGAATGCCAACATCCTTAAAAATAGCAGGGAAACAAAACGCTTTAGCAAGTCTTAGAGACGTTGATATGGAAAGATGAAGAGACTGCTCCAGCATTTTTGGCCGGCATTGTAGGTTAATCGAACGACAACTAAATTAGTAATAAAAATGACAATATGTTAAGACATGTCTCGTTATAACATGCCTTACTTTGCAGTGAACCAACACTGTTTAAAACGGTTGAAAGAGATAAAAAAATCATAGCATAACATATTATTTACAGAGAAAAATAAAGGTTTTTAACGTTGGTAATTGGACTTCTGCTGGAGACGAGAGCGATACAGCTAAGAATTTCCTGAGGAGTCTGTAGGTTTACTTTAATCCTTGATATGGTTATTTGAACAATTATAAGTTATTAATACGTTACACTTGCTGCAGTGAACTCCATATTAAAGTGCCGATCCATATTAAATTTATATAGATTTTTGACTGGCTGACTTAATACGTTGCACTTTGGGTACAAGATGAAGGCGTCAGAATGAGAAGACTATACAAGCGAAATTCAAAATATATCTACATATTAGTACCCTACCATTTACTTTAGAGTACGTCGTCTCTGCTTTTCCTCTGAATAAGGTTTTAAGATGGACACTTTATACTACACTGCGGCTCAAATTTGTTAAAAATCAAGAGGTTTTTGTCTTTTCCTTTATGCTTCAAAAGTTATGCAAAACAGGTTTTACCTAGAACTAGCCTTTTCGCTGAACTTGGCTTCAACAATTCATACAGTTTACAGTTATATTTAACAGTGTGGGCACTAAACTCTTTTTTAAAAGTTGTTAATTATTGCCACTCTCTAATACCATGAAGTAATGTTTGCCACAGCTTTTGAACTGTGAGATAATTAGGTCAAAAGCTGTGGCAAACACTACCTTACAGTAGAGAGTCCTAATCAATAAAAATTTGTAAAAAAAGAGTTAAGAGCCCACACATATTGTTTGAAATGTTTATTTCTGGATAAGGTTTCATTCATATTATAATGACTTAAACCCTTTTGATACATTATACCGTTCATTTATTTTATGATTAACCAGATAGTTGGCCTCAACTAGCTTCAATAGAGCAATTTGCCTTTGACCTTGTGAGCCAACTTTAAACAAATTATTTATCATTATTATCATTATATTTTCATTATTATCATTATGTTATCATTTTTATCTCAGCACATGAAAGAGAAGACGTTTTACTTTTTATTCGACAAATTTACTTCTCGAAACATCACAAGATCTTGTTCCTCATATAATGCAGACTGTCGGAGACAATCGCCATTGCAAGTGTCCCAAATACAATGAAATCCCGATATCTCAAACTCCGATAACTCGAACATTCGCTAGGTCGAACTGATATAGATTCCCTTTGCTTAATACTTTCATTTGAAAAAACCCTTTTTAACTCGAACGTTCACTATCTCGAACCAGTTCATTGGTCTCTTGTCTGTTCGAGTTATCGGGAGTTTATGGTGCTGCTTGTCTGCGATAGCCTGCGATGCGATTGTCTGGCCCTTTGGTATCATGTGTGACCCTGTAAACATTATGATAAATGATTTGTGCGCCAATTTTAAAGAGCAGACTGTTTGTTAGTAGATTTAGCTAAGATTAGAGATAGATATGGAGAGAAGGAGATACAAATACATCTGTCTATCCTAAATGAAAAAGAGCACTAATAGGACAATATTGACGATAAAAAGTACGGCTTTTGTAAGTGAATTAATTCTTAAAAGAAAACCTCAAGAATTCTCACTATTTACTAATCCTTTTTAAATATTCATAACTAACATCGTAAAACGACAGCTAACAGCTTTAAAATGCTTTTTCTTCACCATTAAGCTCGGCGTAGTTAGGACAGCACACCAAGCCGAACCATCTTATGCCAAAGAGGCAATCTGACGATCACCTCAAAACAATCTTTTTTAGAATACAGTAAATGAAGGAACCTTCTGTTTTAGAATTAGGCTAAAATGTTTTTATTAAAGATATATCAACAAAAACTTAGCATAGTGGTTCCTATTAAGGACATTCAAACCTGGTTCAAGCCAATGAGTTCTCACGCACAAAAAATACAATTTAGCAGTAGAGAAGATATTTTACGGAATAAAAACAAATGAAAGTGTCGTGTCGCCATCTAATTTAAACTTTAACAGAAGCAGTTGATGCGGTCACCACTTACCAAGGTATGATTGGGATGCAGCTGAGCTCTTGCCTTGTCATGATTAATGTTAATTTGAGTTTGAAATGAAATGTTTAAAATGATCGTCCTAGAGAATAGCTATGAAACTTTTTTGAAATACCTAACGATTCATGGCAATTTTCTGGCAAACAAGTGACCAATAAATTGCAAACAAATAAAAATGTAAAAAATTTGATAATCTTTTAATTAAGTACTTTTCTTGCAAAAATGCCATTTTTAAAGTTTTGAAATGGCTTCAACTGCTTACTAAATATACTTCCAAATTTAAGTAAGCTTTGAAATTGGTGAATTTATCTTTACTTGACTCCACTTTTTTTGCTGAACAATTCAATCTTTAAGGGTAAGTTTTGTTCAATGTGGGTTTTAGTTAATGCACAAAGTCGTAAGACCACGTTACGTCCGAAGTCAATTAAACATGCTATAATTTACGCCAGTGAAAAGCCGGATATTTACTAACTGATTACTGATTTTTTACCTGGTTCTAGCTTTTAAAACCGAAACAAAATAATTCTTGTTTGCAACAATTCTAATTTGATCATATCTTAGACGATCTGGGACCTATTCAACCGATTTTGCCCCACTGTTTACAGCTGTTACCTTATTTTACAGAATGGTGTACTTCACGCACTATACTCAAACATACTCATACTTATAAGCAAGGGCCCTTAGAGAAGTTAGTGCATACTTAGCAAGGGCATACTGAGAGAAGTTAGTGGCTTCTCATACGAAACTCTAGGAAAAAGAGCAATTATATAAATCTTTAAAATAAAAGCTTAATCAAAAGAGATCTTAAAAGCAACTTTAACTATAGTGACAAATGAATAACAATAGAGAGAGTCAGGGCCATCGCTACGGTTGGGAAAAATTGATTGCAAGAGCAAGGAGTTTTTGCCATGTAAGGGTGCTTCGTCGTAAAATTTTGACACCTGTCGGCAAATAAAGAATGGCTCACCCACTTGAGCACAACAGCATCGATGGCCTGTTCAATGACAGCAATTCAAGTTCCACTCGGGTAATTCTATCTCGATGTTCGGGCAAAATATTCGGGCAAAATCCAAACTACGCCCCTAAACGTTTTGCATCCGCTACACCAACGGAACTAAACAGCAAATTGGCGGATAGAAAGGCTGAAAATTTATGCGGACAACGACAGCGTTTTGAAGTAAACATCAATTACTTGTGATCAAAATTGTGAAAAAAATCGAGAATATCAAAAAAGAGTAGGCTTATTTATTAATTAATTTTAAAAAATCGCGTGTCAGCTGCTACAACGGTCTGGTGGCATATTTATCTTACAAATCATCAAAACTGATTGTAAACAGCAGCTTTGTTGCTCAAGTATCTCTAAAGAAGATCAAACATAAGCATGAAATTCTAAACCAGGCTGAAAGCAACATGATGTTTCCCGTGTCGTCTTGTCTCAAACAACAATTTACGATTTGAATTAGCAAGATAAAATAAGGAACTAAGTTCTTCGTTTCATCTTGGCATTAGCTAATGTAGCATCATTCTGAAGATTTTACTTGCATTACAAATGCTTTCTCTTGATGTGTAGTTAAATAAACTTGAATTGCATTGCAGTTGTCCCTTCATTGTCGCCTTTTCAACTCACTGGAACCTCGCATAGGAAACAGGCAAGCATGACTAGCAACTATACACAACTTATGATCGAATTCCTATGTAATTGCAGTTCTTGGGCTTTCAAAGAATTCGGTGCATATCTTAATGCCAAAGCCACTAAGATACCTTGACAAATTGTAATTGAGTGGACAGAAACTATACAGAATGTGACTGTTGATGCCTTAGCTTTAATTGATGCCTTCCCAGAAACATGTATGATTCATCATTATTTAATCAGAGAAGACGAAGATAGTAAATTGTTCGGCTTTTCTAAACATCAAGATCGAAACACAGAAACATTTTCTAAACATTAAGATCTTTAAGTTGGAAAATAATTTTAAAAAATGAAGATTGAATAGTGAGACTCTATACGACTTTTTTTTGTAACATTCAGATTTGTCACTCGTTCTTTCAGATCAGTTCACAATATACGTGCGTTTAAGTTCTCGATATAGGATAGAGCGATTACTGACACAACATATATCTAAATTCTATGAAAAACCATTTCTTAAAGATGGCAACGAAAACCATAGCCTTGAAGGAGGAATCTAAAGTAATCGATGCTAAGACAAGCAGAAAGACATGCCTATATAAAAATTGATTATATCAAGTAAAAATGAATAAAATCTATTATGCTTAGAGGAAGAAAGCACAGTCAAGAAAGCGTGATTATCAGGCAAAACGAATGAACAGATCTGCCACAAGAAGGATGAGAAAAATTTAACCCAAGATACAAACAATATACACATTCTACGTAATAGATAAGTAAATTGATGACGTCATGAAATTATATTCTTAGTCTTTGGGTCATATAATCTGAAAGGTCATCATAGAGTAGATTTAAATGTGCGAACCCAGTGAAATTGCTTACGACTTGCTTAGAAATGTCTGATGAGTTTGATAAATGGTTACAGTTATATTTTCTAGGTAAATTAAAATGAAAATAACCTTTGCTGATGCAGCTATAAATCTGGCGAAATTGGGCAGATTTAGCTGCGTTTTCACATAAATGATAACATTCGAACTTGCATAAGACAGATTTTCATAAAGCGGATGTTTCATAATTCAAACAAAAATACGTCCATTTAGTATAAATTCCAACAATACTTATAGGATAAGTCGGATTTAATGAGCCGAGTATCTGCCCAGGCCGTCCATTATTCGGACTTCTGCAAGAAATCTTAGATATTGTTAAATATTTTCATCTCAATGGCCTTCTTGTAAAACACATCTTTTGACTTTCTTTGATACTGTACAGACAGTTATTTTGTGGCTAATGTTGTTACACTGAAAAATATATCTGTTCTATCTATATTTCAGCTGATAGAATTTAGTCTTTCACCCTTCAATGCTTGATACTTTTTCCTTGTCGAGTTTCACCGGTGTAAGTCAGACTTAGCTTAGGAAAGGAATCGCGATACATTGTCATTATAAGTCAACTCACAAATGTTCCTTTTTACCGGATATCAACGATTCACTTAAAAGACATAGTACAAGTCTGCTTCGCTCTCGTACATCTTGATATCGAAAATACTTGAAGACGTGGATCTTTCATTCTAAGAGCTAGCAAGTCACTTGCTTAAATAAACTTTTGAGTAAAAGGTGCTCAAACAGCAATGACGACAAGATAAGAAGAATTAAAAACACTTACTTGAGCATAGGCCGAAACAACACTGCCAGCACTGATTGATGTCCTTGCCTATGAAAGATTAATCGTGATATAACATATGCAATAATAAAAATGAGAATAATACAATTGAATCTCGTTGAGTTAGACGTTCAAGAAGTGGAAGGAAATGGTCTGACTTAGCGAATGTCCGAAACATTCGGGGTAAGTATTTTGACATGAATAAAGTAGGAAAAACAACTGGGAATTTCAGTTAGCGAGTTATCCAGGATACGTGTTAAAAAGAGATTCAACTGTAATTCTGAGAGCCAGAATTTGAACTCTTCACTAAGAAAAATATTTTTAATTAAATTTATTAAATAATAAAATTTAATTAATTGTTCAACAGTTTCCAGAATCTCACGGCATCATCTACCACAGGGCATTCCCTTCACCATTGTACACACGTTCACACATCTATGTCATGCTTACTTCTTCTAAAGTCTAGATTTTTCCTTTTCCATTGCATCATCATTACATCATCCTAATTAATCCTTAGTCAGCAACTTGATTTCTGTATATAAGTATCTTATTTTGTATAAAGTCAGTCCAGTTCAGTTCAGTTCAGTTCAGTTCAGTTCAGCTCAGACCAGAGATATACAGCAATACACAGTCTCTCTCACTGGCTCCGTGTTCTCTGCATGTTAAATAAGAATCGAAGCAAACACCAATGATGGAAAGTCACAAATACAAGATAGGACCCACAGCAATTCTTGCTAAATAATGTCGTTCCTAAGACTTCAGTGAAACAACGCTGAAGATTAGGAATGAAAGAAACAAAGCGCTATTTGGTTGTATCAAAGGCCATTTATTAACGAGCGATAAATTTGCAACGCGCTTGCTGAATCAGATTGGACCGGGATTGTGTCATCGACAGTAGCCCGCTCTAAAAACACCAAAGCAAGTCTTCTTTATATTCGTCTAGATCAAATTCAAGATCATGGCTAGAATCCTGAACATCTATAGTTCGTAGGATTCTCTTTGGCGTTTTTCCACGCGTGCAAAGGCTCATTGTTAGCAATATGTCTTTAAGACTAGTTGTGTACGCTTTTAAGTCAATAGTAAACATTTAACGGCAAAAGTTATAGTTATAAGCATGTTAAAGATGCAGTGATTCTTCTTAAATATATGAAGCAAAACTAAGAAATGAGCAAGATCTGAGGGTAAATACGCGACAATCGAACACCTTACAAGCCTCCATATTGATTGCAGAAAAGAATCTTCAAATGGCTTAGTTACTCGATTGATCATAGCA
Source organism: Rhopilema esculentum (assembly GCF_057945365.1). Taxonomy (NCBI): domain Eukaryota; kingdom Metazoa; phylum Cnidaria; class Scyphozoa; order Rhizostomeae; family Rhizostomatidae; genus Rhopilema; species Rhopilema esculentum. The sequence goes on from NW_028300847.1 coordinate 1,632,782, forward strand.
CAATGTAAATTACCGGATACCATGAAAAGCTTAGGATAAAAGCTAAAATACTTGAAATCTAGACAGACAATGGCAAACCAGTTACAGGAGATAATTTCAACAACAGAAAAGATTTCATTATGTAAAGTTGATTTACGAGAAATTCCTACTTCATAACAGCAACAATCGCCGGAATAAGGTCGAAAGTTAAAAAAACTCAGATATATAAACAAGATTAAAAGGCATTGGGAAAGCATTATTGAATACAGGGCAATGTCAACAGAAAACCACTGTTTCGGGAAACCTAAGCAAATAATAAACAATTCTGAACTAGGCCATTCTCTTCACGGTTTACAGGTGGAATCAAGTAAACAATTATAAGATTAGTAAACAACCGTAACTTGAATGACTGAAGTTATGTTGGGCTAGCAACATAAAACAGACAATATACAAAGAGCTGAGATAATGTTGGCTGAATCTTTTTGATTCCGTCAAACGTAGGTTGAAAGAGAAGTGATATTATAGAAACGGGTTATTGCGATGTGTGTGAATCATAAAAGTTTTCTATCATAGGGAACTATGCGCTAGTATTATCAAAAAGTACTGATAGCTAAAGTTATAATGATATAGATAGGCCTTCTGGACAAGAAGAACATCGCCAAAAGAATAGATAACCAAAATTCGAGAAGAGCTGTTCACAAGATACGGATAAAAGCAGGAATTTCCGTAGCATAGCTAAAAAATTTCTAAGAAATGCTCGCTTATATTTTTCAATAAAAGTATTTTGGTATGTCAAAAAAATTTAAGCAAGCAATACTGCTGAAAACTCACCACATCATAGAACATTTGAAATGATCATCAGCAGGCAAGCAAGCAGGTCATCAGCAGAAATTTATACCTCGATTTAATTTACAAAACAAAAATGAAATTACATATTGTAAATGGCAATAGATTGATTAAGTCCCTTTTATTCTAATCAAAGCATTCACTACAATGTATGTCGAGAGCAATGCGTACTTACAGCAGGGAACGATTTGCTTGTAACCAACGAATTATGCTCCTGGAAAAGCGACCTGTTGAAGTGAATATACGAGCTTGATGGATATGGTCCTTGCTTCAATCCACACTAATAATCTGTTAAATTTCCTAAACTGCTCAAGGGCATTTAGCGAAGGAAGACCGTCAGATCAAGTGCTACTGCGAACGAAAGCCCTATTCGTTTTGAATGGTTACATAGCAACGACACAGTAGAACTGGACGGTCTTTGGAGGTGAAAACTACGATGTCAACAAGCAGGTGGCTTCTATGTGAAAACATGAAAGGTCAACAAATGCTGAAGTACGGAACACAAGATTAATAAATATATCCTATCCAAGGCCGACATCAAAAGGTTAAAAGAAACAATCAGGCTTTGGGTGAAACCAATCTTTACTACATTCGTTGAGTGACAGGTACTTCAACGAGATGATGATATCAAAATTTTAAATTGAGTTAAATGAGATGCAAATTTTAATGATTTCGTTGCGAGTTTAATTGGATTTCAACATGGACTTGAACAGTACGCGACGGAACAAAGAAAAGCTTTAGCCAGCAACTTTAGGTCGAAGACAATGCATGAAAAGAGGGCATGCAGTGTCAAGGAAATAAGCTTTCAAATATAAGAAAGATAAAGTGAGAGAAAGAGAAAACTAATTAACCAGAAACTTGAAAAATTGGGGAGCTTAGAAGGCAATTTTGGTACTTCAAAGGTACCAATACAAACAGCAAAATAAAATGAAAAGCATATCCAAACAGCATATCAAAGTAGAATATTAAGATAGATATCAAGGATTTTCAGATATCAAGGAAGATATCAGGGATTTTCAGGTATCAAGGTAGATATCAAAGATTTTCAGATATCAAGGTAGATATCAAAGATTTTCAGATATCAAGGTAGATATCAAAGATTTTCAGATATCAAGGTAGATATCAAGGATTTTCATATATCAAGGTAGATATCTAGTCCCATTCAACACTTATCCTAGCAATATTATGGATTACAACAAGAACAAAGGTAGAAATCAATCGAAGCCAATCAAAGTTTCGTTCATTGCAAACAACCGTACAACAGTTGATCTAAATGTTTATATTAAATGTGGTAATATACAGTGAGATATCAAGCTCCATCCAGGATAGCACATAGTTTGCGCAATGTTACCAGGTGAAAAAAAATTCCTGTTACTGCAAGGTTAACAGCTACGAGACTACAACAATTGATCCTGAAAAAGTTATTTCATTTCATTCTTCAATTGGAAGTTAAGTTTTGTAAAGTTGCTTTCTCTTCAGTTTTGGATATTTTGTTCCCTAACAAGTCATGCACTTCACGGCAGCTTGTGAGGGGAAGACAACCTTACCTCTTTTTAAGGATAAAGGGTGTTGCTGTTCTAGACACAAACTGTTTGTTGATAAAGGATGTTGATACAACTGCCTTTGACGGGTGAATTTGTATCATATGTGTCAAGATAACATGAATGAGAAAATCGGAATGATTCATTCGAAAGAAAAAACTCTTCAAATTTTTCCGTTGAAAAGGGAAAGGCTGTCGAGAGTAGCCCGAGGAACATATTACTATATGAAAATCTCGTACACGTGGCGGAAATCATACTGTTTAACCAGAATATCCCTGAAAATCCTTTTGTTATCCTTGAAATCTCCTACGCAATGGGTAACAGTGAATTGTCCCTCAGTGTAGCCCATACTTTAGAGAAAAGTACAACAATTTCATAAAATCTCTACAAACATTTCAAGACATTATTCCAAAAACTAAACTCACAAGAAAGCAACACCTGCACAGAGGAAAGCCAATGATACACCTGCAAAAACTGCCTTTATAAATCACAATCTCACGTCTACTTTTGTTGACGATCCATACCTTTGTTTTTTCTAGCCGTAATCAGGGCTGCCATTTGGGATTATTCAATCCCAGATTTCACGAAACTAGGGCTATGGAAAAGCTGTTGGGATCAGAAATTGTAATCTGGGATTCAAAATAAAAATTGGGACTTTTTGGGATTATCGGGCAAAAATGGATAATTTGTTAGGATTTTTCCATGGATTGCTCAAATTGACTATTCTGTACAGGGCCTATTTTAGTGTGGTTTTTCCCACATTTTGTGGTCTTGGAAATCCAAAATGTGGTCTTGGAAATTCAAAATTGTGGAATGGGTTTTTTCATTTTAGCTATATTTCTGTTGTAATTATGTTTTTCTGTTGATAGAATTTTTAAACTTTATAACATAACAGAACAGTACATAACATCCATGAATCGTAGCACAAGTTCCTTGGTCCAGATTACTCTGGTCCAACAAGAGCGAAAAATTATACAGCCAATCAGCTTTTTGCTCTCAAATGGTGTAAAAGCCAATCAGAGCTTGTAAAAGACCCCTGAATCTAGCGACAATAACAACAATTGAAATTGATCAGCTTACTCTAAGGCCCCCAATAAATGAACTCCCCCCATTATTAATTTTTCAAAAATCTTATAGCCTGCTCTTATTAGAACCTCCTACTTTCTAAATTTTTTGGCTCAGCATGTCCTTCAATATTCAAATAAGTATGAATAACAGAGCAATGTTAACCTTTAACTACTGTTCCTGTCGGAGTCCATAAAGAATAGGCTATAATAGAAACATATTTGTAATCGTGTTATATTGAATATTTTTGTTTTACACGAATAAAGAAAAACGCTTTCTACGGCAACGGTTGATATTTTGAAATTCCATGCTTCATATACAGCCTTCTTTTCTTAAAGTGTGGTCTTGGAAAATTTCCATAAAATAGGCCCTGATTATGTAACCCCTTTCGCACTGCTAAGAACAATTTAGTGAGCCACAAATAATAACACAAAACACGGTAGCGAGGAAGATTGTTATTTCGCAGTATTAGTTTCTATTCAAACTTAAAAATTATTTTTATGAATTTTTCTGTATATGACTTATATCCTGTGTATTTTTATGCAACTCAATTCTTATGGCAACTAACTTGACTATTTATGTGAAATTAAGCAACCGAATCATTGAATAATGAGTAATTCATTGAACAGGAAATATAGTAGGCAAGTCTGCGATTGAATATCTATCCCTTTCTGTTACCTCTGCGGAGGAATCCAAAATCTGGGACTGATTTGGGATTGAGTTTTCAGATAATTTGGGATTAAGAACTTGCCAGCACTTGGCAACCCTGACCATAATCAGGGGTCATTCACTTTTCACCTATCTACCATAAGTTACAGAACATCCAACTAAGACCAATTAAATGTGGAAAACTATCACCTGCAAGCATTCATCTAGTTTTCTGAGAGGCGCTATGTATTATTCGAATACACTCCAGTAGACTCTAGCAAGGTGGTTTTAACCAGATGGGGAGAGGTGCTTATGCAAGAAAGGGCCTAACTGACAGAGGGCATCATCGACAGGGGAGCTTTATCGACTTTAGAATAGGCTTCTTCGAATTATTTACGGTATGTGGATAGTATCTCACTGCTGTTTTTGTCCTACATTTCTACATCACGTGAGGCTTTTCTGCAAGCATACATCTGGCGCCATACCAAGGGGAGGCTAGGCCTCTCCAAGGATTTCTCCATCACCTTTCAAAGATGGGTTTATTCCTCGCTTGTCTTACTTTTTTCTCGTGTTCATGTGTATCTTGCTTCATAATATACCAATCACATACTCCGTATCTGGCCCATATTGTTTAATTTTCAGGGAGTAGGGAGTAGAGAGAGATTATTTCGCTCCTTCTTGAAATCTTTCTCAGTTTGATGCAATATAGATGCGTGAGAAACACATCCTGACCTCGACAACCTAAGTTCAAAGCTCGGCACATGTAGACAAAGCCAATAAAACATAAACCATACCTTTTTTTCCTTCAGTTTGAATCTTTATCCAACGAACCTCCTCGCAAAGTCAGCATGTTTATCCGCTAGAAACAATCCTGCAAAACAGAAATGCTCCTATTCTTAATCAGTAAACTGAAACATTTTGAATAACTAAAACTTGCTATCAATTTTCAACTTCTTCAGAGTCCATAACAAAAGGGAGATATTTGTCTATTTAGCTGCAATATCAATATTGTTACATGGATGTCAATTTACTTAGTCTCGAATGTCAAGTAAGGGCCTGCTCGTATAGGCCAATGCCGACTTGCCAAATATAGCCTGGAGTGAAACCTCAACCCTTGTGGCTACCATCCTATTCTGTCCTGTTTGGTTTAAACTTGCAAAATGGTAACCATGGCTGGTGAGCCAAGATAACAGCGATTGTCTTCACACAAATTTTCATAAACTCTCTTAACCAACGAGATACATTTTGACATCATAAAATTATGATCACTTTACATCGTCAATTGCGTGTTTACTTTCAGTGTAGGTTAAAAAATAGCAATCTCGCATACTGCCGTTGATATGAAAAATCGAGTATCCAAGTAAAATGGTATGCTAGCTTGAAAGCCCAAGTTCTACCCTTGTTAACAGAACGTAATGTCGTCAAACTATTCTCGAAACGTCAAAATGGTATGCTCGAAATGTATGTTCGAATCTTCGTCAATACAATTTATTCTTTCTTCGTACAATTTTATTACAAAATCAAGTTATACTACAACATTGCATTTGGAAACATGTTACTTTGCTTTGGTAACATGTTTCAAAATGTTTGCTTTTTCTAAAGCCATTTATAAATTCTGTACCATGAAAAGATTGTTAGAATTACATTGTACGACACACATCTAGTTTATATTATATCATAGAACACAAAATCAAAAAGAAGTTTATTTAATATCATTTTGTCAAAATGAACATAAAACAATATAAATAAACATATAGCAAAATCCACAAGACCAGCACCATTCACCATATTTTTTCTTCTGTATGCTTTTGTTTGCGAATGCTGAATGTGTATGGGACAATTAGCAAACTCGTAATATAGATAATTTCTTTAGACACTGAATATGTAGGGCTCCCTAGTGAAATTAACGATCCCAGCCCTAGGACAGTTCGTTTTTACAGATTGACAACAGCAAAACTGTTGAATTTTCTGGACAAAATGCTAAAACTCAAAATACGGGACAGCTGTTATGGGACAACAAACTTACTGGGCAGTTATAGTTGCTGTCTGTGCTGATGGCAGTGGTCAAAGACAAGCGGGAAACAAATACGTTTGCAATGTTATTTCGTTATCAGTTTTTTTCAGTTTTCTTTATCTTTGTCAATTAATTTTCTTCAATTTGCATAATAACATTGGTATTTTTCTCGTCAAGTTTTCCTATTGACATTCTACAGTCCCCTGAAAACAGTTTTATTGATTGATGGAGGCACCAAACTAAAAAAATTTTCAAATAAAAAGCCATAGCACTTAAGCTCTTTTCTAGAATTTTAACTGAACAATCAATCTCCTCCTAGCTCTAAAAGTATTTATTCTTATAAAAAAATGGCAAAACGTTTCTAGTCATTGTCCCTTAAAAGAGGCTTAGTTAATGTTCACCGAAGACTTGATCTACTTTAAAGAAATGATGGTGATGTCTAGATACTTTCTCTAAATTCTTAAGACAAATTATTGGCAATAAGGACTTGGATATTGAGTGGCACATAGCCCAAAAAGGCTGTGGAGCGACAATTGACCCTGCCCCTCACAACATGTGCCACCATGAGAACTTCTCCTTTTCCTAAACATCATCTGAGAAAAACCTAGCTACCGGTCTGCTTAACCACCACGAAACACGCAAAAAAGTTCAAAAGGACCGGACTATGCTGCAGCCTATGCTATCGGCATTCGAAGGTTTAGGAAAAAGCAATTGCCTCGGTTGTATTAGATTTTTGGCTGCCTCGATTGCAGTATTGCCGACATCTTAACAGTAGTGCGTAGACCACTGAGTGGCGTAGACTTACTCCATAGGCCTCTGTTTCGCTACTGCCTCTGTTGTAGCGTCCGTCAAGTGAGGCAGTAGCGAAACAGAGGCTCATGGAGTAAGTCTAGGTAGTGCTCTTACTTACCGTACATTCAATATTAGAATTTTCAGCGGTTTTCATAAATAATTAACTGCATCGAACTGCATTATTTTTTGTGACAAGCAATTTAGAGCGACAGACCGTGAAAAAAGCTTTAAAAACCGATCACTACACTCGAATACCTTACAGCAGTTCACGATCTTTGATCAATAACACCGTCATAATGGCGAGTTCAAAGGTACCTGTACACGTTGCTCAGCAACATAAGTGCAATGAAACCGCTACACAGCCAAATCTATATTGACTATGTATGTTGCGGAGCTTGTGACACAATCATTAAATATAAAGTTCACGAAAAACCAGCTCTGCTCTGAACATCTTTCTCTAGAAAAGTCCCCGTTACTAAACTAACAAGCTAAATTTAGAAAATTGAAGAAGGTAGACTGAAAAAATTCATTTTTATAAAGAAAAAAATTATAAAGTACAATGTAAAAAACTATTAGCAGGAATAATAATTTGAAATACAAACACCAAGGGAAGTTACTAATAAATAAGATTCAAATTAAAATGTGTTGTAAATAGCGATTTTGATAGAAAGGGTTACCTTTTGCTATAGGTGCGATTTTGAAGGAAAAGTCGATTTGCGAGATGTTAACTTGAAGTTTCTATATTTTGCACAATAAACCAGCAAAATAAATTCAACTGTTCGGCTCATTGAGCACTCTGTGCAACACCAAACTAGCCCAAATACAACGTTTGCAAACAAGGGAAAAGAAGATAATAAAAATGCCAAGTACAAGAACGAGTGGATTTGTCATTGACTCACAGTTAAGTCTCGCAATCCTTTAACCAAGGAATCATGAGATGGCTTTGAAAATAGCAAACACTTTTCAACATATATGTCGTAAACTGTTTGCTTTTTTCAAAGCCATTTTCAAGTTCCGTACCGCCAAGAAACTGTCCGAATCATGACATACAAAATTTTGCATGAATCCTGTACCGACAATCTTCGCCATAAGTTTACTGAAAGATCCCAGATTTCAGAGTAAACAACCAGAATTCATAGAGATTTGCATATTCTTAGCGTTAGGTTAGAATATGCATAACGAAGTTTCTACTTCTCTAGTGCCAAAAACTGGAACAATATCCCTGACGGCATTCGAGAAAAAGAATCAATCGCTTGCTTTAAAAGAAAACTAAGGGAACGTATTTTGAACCTTTAAATTTACAGGATACAAATATGACCGCTTGGTACAGCAGAATTATATCTTATAATGAATGTTGGTAATAGCATTGTTAATTTGTTAATTTTTTCAAGCTGAAAGGCGGTCGTGTATAAATATCGATGGTGTGGAATGAAATGAGATGAAATTGAAAATCCTGTTGACTATTAACTGTAATTCACATAGCAAGATCCTAAGATTCTGGCTTTTCTTTCTATCCTTACATCTTTTAAAAATATTTAAGTCACAGCCAGAAACAAATGTCATATCTTCAAAAGTATAACAATTACAATGACATGAAAATTTTAAGTTGATAGCCAGACCTGAGAAATCAGTAAGGTGACCAGACCTGGGTAATCAAAGAATATACAAATTTATCCACAACTTCATAGCAATAAAGTACAGCAGTTGGCCAGATCATGTTATTGAATCAACATAAATTTTAAATCTGGTGATTTAGCTTTCTTTTAAATTACAGCTTTTTGCTCAGTTGCTTGCAGAGCAGAATAGAAATCCAAGATGGCCAAATAGAGCTGAGGCGTGGCATTAGTTATTTTATATGCTAGTTCAACCTGATGAAGAATCTCATAATTGAAGAGCAAGAATTTTGTAAAATTAGATTAAAGAACGTTCAATATTCAAAATTATTGGTTGATAAACACTGTCACGAAATGATTACTTGGACAGGAATTTTTCTAAAAATTCCATTTATTATTCAAAGATCATACGAATGTTGAACTGTACTATAGATTATAGCCCTTAGCGACCCGAAAAAGCCAAGTTAACAGGGACCCAGGAATACATTGAACTAATCAATGTTCACGATGATAAAGAAACATTTGATTAAAAGAGTAAAAAAAGTTTCACGTCATCAAAAATCCATTTTTCAAAGATTTCTTAATTTTGACCAGATAATCGGAAAGAAGGGCATAAAAAACCCCTCATTATGCAACATCAGTTTGATATGCTAAAAATTGGGCGAGATATGGCCAATGAAGGATTCCATGGTTGCTGATGTATTAGTCTCATTCTGGCCTTTTTCATGAAATTATGAACCTAGTATTTCAACCAATTTGAAACACTTTTAACTGATTTTGCATTTTTACAGACATTTCATGATGCTCTTTTGGGATATATTTAAAATGTTTAAATGGATTGAAAATGTTTAAAAAAAATTCTGTGATGTCATCACTTTGGTCTCTATTTCTAAAATATTTACCAAACTACGAAGGAGCGAAATGAATATATTCTGAATCCAGGAATTTTATGATCCACTAGAAGCGCATATATTCAGTAATTTACCGCTGACATTTGGAGCCGTAATGTCAGGCAAGAGATTTCAACTTTTGCATGTGACACAAACTCGTCAAGAAATAAAACGATCGGGAACTTTTAAACATCGTGAAATTTGGGGTGCTTAATAACCTTGTTATCAATTTCCTTAAACTTCATTGTCAAGAAAGTAGTGAACTAGAAATTTATCACCGAACGATTTGAGCAATATAATTCTAGTTGTGGCATTTAGGACTATCTCAGGACAACTGCCGCTAAGCATGCCGGTTGCGCAAGAGCCTTTCAGGTCCTTGCAATATCAAACAAAAATTCGACAGGCTTCGCAATTCGCCTTCAGAACTCATAAATCATTTAAAAGCAAAAAGCCAGTCGATTTTGGTTACCAGCCACAAGGTTTAACAACAAGTGTACGCCGTATGGCAAGAATTCACGAAATCACCTTCTGCAAAGCAAATACTTTTCAAATTATTTACCACATAACAGCGTCTTGCTCACAGCGATTATCTTGCATCAGCGCGATTAATCAACCGATTACAGTTATCAAACTTATGAAGTTATAAATATATAAAATGTTTATCAGCCACTAAAGAGGAATTCATTTAAGAAGGGAATTATTGATTTCTATAGCGTTTCCCTGAAAACTTCCATATTTGTTGGCTCTAATTGGTTTGTTAATAGCTAATTAGTTCAAGTAAAACTGATTCAAAATCCAAAATCAGAGTTCATTAGCAACACGTCGTGTCAACAAGTAGCACCAACATAATATAACTCATGTGAAATAGGAAAAAAAACTATTTGAAAAGATTCATTTTTTGCAATGATTCTGTCTTGATGATGATACTTCGATCCAATATGAAAAACAAACCTTTTTGTTGGAACTTCCAAATATCGCTGATCCAGGTAAATACTACTTCCCTTGCATTTTTCTAAGTAAATATAAATATATCGCTACAAGAACGTTCTCAATCAACCAAAGAAATCAATTTTTGCTTAAAATTGCACGCTTACTCGTGATGTCAAACAAGATTACTTCAACTTCTCAAGTTGCAGATGGCAAGGACCTGTGCAACTTGTCATAACCTTTTGAGAATGGCAATGGCTAATTTTTACCGAGTGTGCAAAACAGGCTTTCTCGCATCCAATTCACTTTCGAAACACTATCAAAAGAATGGGGTTACTAGACACCATCAAACAAAGTAAGCTGGCCTATTTCGGGCACCTTATGAAACACGCCTCACTGCAGTTAGATCTTATTGACGGCAAAATTGAAGGTAAACGTGCAAGAGGAAGACCCAGACTGAAATGGTTAGATAACATCAAAGAATGGAGTACCACACCAAAATATGTAGACCTAAAGAAGATGGCTCAAGACCGCCAACGATGGCGATTAATGATCGGCAACATTCTTGAAGGAGAAAGCACTAATGACTGACCGACTAAATTCATTTCAAATGTCGGTTTGTCTGATGTTACTTTGCAAGCTGCCCCTTTACACTGCGTATTCAATTACGAGCTGTCTGCGCGATTATCTTCTAACATTAAAGTCTTTTTTCTATAAAATTATTACAAGACCAGCTGTACTTCGGTAAAATGTTGAGAAAATATAAAAATAGGATACCTGTCTGCAGAGTTAAATTATTTTCCTTGAATATGTTCTTGCTTAAAAATTTGGGATTCCTGTTAACAAAAGTGCATCAAAAGCAACTCAATATGATTAGTTCAAAAAACAAAAATACTATTTTGTTAGACGAACAATGCTGACAGTTGGAATTTTGTTCGGATGCAATGCAAGCCTTAAAACCTTCAACACAAAAAATACATTAAGAAATTAAGTAAACATGACTGCAAAAACAATAACATTTAATTCAATAAAATTGTCATAACAAAACTGTCATAAAATTGGCGTTGGTTTTATCTAGAAAGGGGGAACCTTGTACAATCACGGGCGTCCCCAACCTATAAAGACTTGGTTGATAAAAATAGGGGAATATCCATCGAAGCTTTTCAATCTTCCGGGTAACACAAGAATGGACTGGCCAAGCCATCCCTGCGTACGGTGTTACTAGGTTAAAGGGTCCATTTTCTTGTGACGATTGCGTTGATAAATCGTTGATTTCAGCTAGAAGCAATTGATATACATATTGTAAAATCTGTAGGAAACGTCAATTGCGTTCTGAAAAAACTCGCGCACCACTTTCCGCGACTACGTTAATTACAAGTAAATGGTACAGGGTTCGCGGTTAATTTGCATGAAAAGACTGGGGCGAGAATTCGGGTGAAAAAATTGTCACAGGCCTTTGTTTACATATAGATACGGCGTTTACTAGTGACTAATCACAACACGAATTTTCACCAAAAGTATTTCAAAATTTTGTGAAATTGATTCCTAAACACCTTCCGTAGTCATTATTCTCAAAAATGGATCTTTTAAAAGCTTCTGCCAGGTGTCGTGCTCTAAGAGGCTACGCAGGGTTAGGCCGGTTTCAAATATGGTCAATGGAAATTGCGGCATCATTTCTTGCAAAAATAGAAACTGCCTTCAAAAACAAAAAGAAAGAAGCTTTCAAAAGCTAATCCCTAGGGGGTACTCCCATTAAGGCTTGACAGAGGGTCTAGTTGATTTGAGGGTCTTACAAAATGGCTACCAAATGGCTACCAATGGCTACCAATGGCTACCAAATGGCTACCAATGGCTACCAAATGGCTACCAATGGCTACCAAATGGCTACCAATGGCTACCAAATGGCTACCAAATGGCTACCAATGGCTACCAAATGGCTACCAAATGGCTACCAATGGCTACCAAATGGCTACCAATGGCTACCAATGGCTACCAAATGGCTACCAAATCGCTACCAAATGGCTACCAAATGGCTACCAAATGGCTACCAAATGGCTACCAATGGCTACCAAATCGCTACCAAATCGCTACCAAATGGCTACCAAATGGCTACCAAATGGCTACCAAATCGCTACCAAATGGCTACCAATGGCTACCAAATGGCTACCAATGGCTACCAAATGGCTACCAATGACTACCAAATGGCTACCAAATGGCTACCAAATGGCTACCAATGGCTATCAAATGGCTACCAATGACTACCAAATGGCTACCAAATGGCTACCAAATGGCTACCAAATGGCTACCAATGGCTACCAAATGGCTACCAATGGCTACCAAATGGCTACCAAATGGCTACCAATGGCTACCAAATGGCTACCAAATTGCTACCAATGGCTACCAATGGCTACCAAATGGCTACCAAATGGCTACCAATGGCTACCCAATGGCTACCAATGGCTACCAAATGGCTACCAAATGGCTACCAATGGCTACCAAATGGCTACCAATGGCTACCAAATGGCTACCAAATGGCTACCAAATGGCTACCAATGGCTACCAATGGCTACCAAATGGCTACCAAATGGCTACCAATGGCTACCAATGGCTATCAAATGGCTACCAAATGGCCAAGTTTTGATAATAACATAACGGTTTAGTTTAGCTTGCGATTTATTGTAGTTAACAAGGTTTTATCTTTCCCGAAACAACAACTTGTCCCTATGCACAAGTACTAGTGCTAGTGCCACTGGTGCTAGTGCCACTGGTGCCAGTGCCACTGGTGCTAGTGCCACTGGTGCTAGTGCCACTGGTGCCAGTGCCACTGGTGCCAGTGCCACTGGTGCCAGTGCCACTGGTGCTAGTGCCACTGGTGCTAGTGCCACTGGTGCTAGTGCCTCTAGTGCTAGTGCCACTAGTGTTACGGTACGAAGGTCGAACTTATTTCACGTGCTGGTTCACGTGGGTATCAGCGTGAACATCGTTTTACTAACTTTTATGCTTTTTTTAACTATTGTTCTGTTCTAGTGTTTAATTGGCTGTTATCATGTTCTGTTTTCTTATTGGCTAGTTGTATTTTAGAAAGCGTATAAAGGAGTTTGCCTGTTTTAGAGTAGGAGGCTTTTCACTGTGGGCGTTCCCGCCTTGCCAAGAGATTCGTGGCTGCCGTTTCCCGATGATAGAAAGTCGAAGCGTGTGTTGCTTGAAAGACGTCGCTCTGTTTGTCTTGTCGCTATTCGAAATGTTTAGGTCAAAAACGCCACAAGTCGCCAACACTAGAGCAAGCAAGTTAAAGGTCGTGAGTGCTTTGTTATCATTGTTATTCTTAGCGTTTCTGCATTCTTTATATTGAACATTTGAGACTGATTGCATATGAAGTATTTCGAAGTATTTCGTTGACTCACAAACTGTTCGAATTAGAGGCGTAGTCTAATACTAGTGCTAGTGCTAGTGCAGAAGCATAAGTCAGATTTTTACAACAACAAAATAAAATGGAAACTATAAAAAAATTTTTATCAATAGTTTCTTTGGCAAATTATTTTGCAACGTCCGTCCTTAGATCTACCCCCGTTCATACCAACAACATGCAGAAGACAGGGCATATATTTTGCCGACTATCTTTCGGCCTGTGCCACAGAATAGTCTGGTGGCGATTCTAGGCATTTATCTGGTCCGTATTTTCTGAATCCAGAAACTTGATTGTCCCTCGAGAGCAAATCACTACTTGTATGACCTGAAACTTGATTGTCCCTGGTTCGAATCCTTTCGCGGTCGGGCAACTCAGAGGCTTTTGCCGCGGTCGGGCAATACAGAATTCAGGCTGGATCCGCGCCTGTGCTTGGGTATAAAATCTTGATCTCCTTTTCCACATCTTCCTTTCTTTCAGTGTCGACATGCTCCTCACTCTCTTCTTTCAATGTCGACACCAATCAAGTGAGCCGATCTATCAATTTACGATGATCGGCCATGTTTGATTGGTGCAGTTGATGGGCGCGTGGTATCTGGCGCTTGGCGCGAAAAAGAGAAAAAATATCGAGAGAAAGGAAGTATGGTGAAAAAAGAAGTATCGAAAAAATTATTCGAAAAAAAGTATCCGAAAAAAGTATTTAAAAAAGTGAAAAGTATCTTACAATATTACAAAATTATCTCAGAAAGAAAGGGATCGCAAAAAGTATGCACATAACATGATTTGAGCAAGTTCAACTGAAAACAACTTAAGTATTCCAAAAAAGTATGTATCACAAAAAGTCTTTTAAGCATTTCAATATATAAAAAAGCATCTCAAATTTTTAACAAATATTCTTGCTGCTTTTGCCGCGCCATACATAATAATGCTTTATGATGATATCTTGAAACAGGTTTGGCATCTTTCTCTAAATCAGAGAGCTGAATAAACTTTTTTGCATTATCTTTTGGCAAATCATTTAGGCTAAGTTTCCTTTTCAACAATTTCATCACTTCCTCTGCTTTCACAATAAGCCTTTGATGTGATTTCTTTGCAGACCGTTTTTTGCTTTCTGTCACTCTCCTCGTCTTTTTTTCTCTTCAGCCGTCTTTTCAGCATGGGGGTTTATCTTACGTTTCAAAACATTAACATTTGAAATAATAGATGATTGCATCTTCTCTGCTGATTGAATCATGTTCTCTAAATTAGCCTTGTTTGAGTCGAGAATTTTCAGCTCAAATTCTGGAGCTTAACAAACGAAGAAAGGCTGGCTGAATAAAGCCAGTTTATCTGACAGAGCAAAAAATAAGATCTACAAGGACTACGACTGTATGAAACTTTTCAATGATGGAAGTAAAAAATGAATGAATTGGACAAGTACCTTCAGTACCACAAATTGTGCAAGTCTCTCAAGCTTGAGAAAAAGGAGAAAGTTAATTTCATAAGGACACATATAGCCTCTACATTTTTGCAGGAGGAAACAGCACACCAAGATTATTCGGAATGTGACAAAGATTCTTTAATTGACTCTGATGATAGTGCGGACGACCTTGTTTTGGAAAATACAGTAGCATAGCATCAAGCTCAGATTTTTCAGATATGGAAGAGTTTCCTGTCAGCCCTTTATAATGAGAAGGATGAACAGGGAACTGTAGAGCCAATCTTTACAACAACGCGGGGAGGTAGGGTAGCAACTAATTACAGAGCAAAGACTTTGTGAGTCTTGTTTATCTTACTTTTTCTATCTATATCTGAATGCCATCTTGATCAATTTTTGCTTCCTACCAGGTATGAAAAAACGTTCACTGTTGACAACCTGAGAAACTCTTCTGTAGTGGATGCTGATATGGCTAAAAGACATTGAAGCCCCTTTTGATGTACATGAGTTATGGCTAAAGTATAGTTCAAATCTATGATGGAGAAATATTCATTTTTCAGATTTGAAATGGTACAGTGCATATGAAAAAATTGAGGCTGGCAAGATTCGCCCTGTCGCATCAGGTTATTTTGATGTGGCGTAACAACATGCAAGCAGTGGACCATTTTAATGTAATCACCAAATTTCATCAGTTAGAGCCGAGAAGGGGTATGAAACAAATTTTAAAGATTTTGAAGAGGTGCGAAATATTTTACTGAAAAGTTAGGAAGGGTTTGAAATTTTCATAAAGATTCTGTAAATACCCTCCGCCCCAGTTTAACACATACTTAATGACCACTCCCTCAATTAACTGTCAAAGTTTCGAATAAATTCAGGCAAACGGAGACGTTCAAACCGGGGAAGTATTTTTCACCAGTCTAAATGTGGAAGGGCTGAAAAGGGTGTGACCGAAAAAATTTTGAGGCTACACCCTTTAGAACGTTGGAAAATGCCTCTTTTAGAAAGTACTTGCTTATTTCTACTGAAGTTTTATAAATAGTCTGGTTCAGAGAATATATCAATAGCTATAAAAATAGATAACATTAGCTTGAGGATAATGAAACATCAAGAAAACAGCTAAAAAATGAAGAAAAAGGGTTCCCAGTCAATAAGAACTGCTACTACTTAGGCATAGCCCCTGCTAGCCCAATGGCTTCGCAGTTCCTGAAATTGCTTGATAATTACACTTTTTAGGTTTCATCATTAATTCCTCCACATTTTCGATAAATGCGCCTTTAGGTGCTTTTGGAAAAATCCAAGGAAAAATTCAGGAAATACATCTGAGGGTGTTAAAAGAAGGGTGCCTAAAAATCGTGGTAGGGACAATTTGACGAATAAACAGAACAGAAAAAGGCAAATCATTTTGGATTTTGAAGAATCGGAGCAGTGTGGGTCGGGGTTTCTGGTGCTTCCGAAACAAAAAGGGAGGCTCTTGCATAAAATCTTGCAAAAACAAAAGTAGAAATAGGCCACTTTTTTAAATTTACCTTTTTCACAGAGAATAACCACTTTCTCTGAAAACCTTCCTAAGAAAAACTTTAAAACAGACTGGAGTTTGTGTGCAATACTTTAATTTATTGTGCTCCCATTGCCCTTCCTCGCGTCCATTGCCTCAATACCTACCAGGGGCACCGGAGAAGGGGGAGCGCGGGGGGTCAACCGCTCCTGTTGCCTTTTGATAGGAGGGGGAAAGAGGGGTCAAAGTGCCCTTTTAAAGAAGTGCCTTTACATCGGCAGTTTGTGATGATCAAAAGATTCATTTTTGTATTCATGACAACATTTCTCAAAACTTGTAAAGAATATCTTATGCCAAAAGTCAGCCGATGTCCATGATCCCTACAGAAGATCGAAACAAAGTGACAGTTATGAAAGAAAAGCTAGTAGCCGGGAATTATCTCTTAAATACTCTTTTATTCAAGGCTGTCCCCTTTGTCGTTCCGGCGTCTCTGTTGTCTACTATGTTTTCTGGACACTGGCCAAACACTACAGGGCTAAGTGGTGAAATAAGAAAAGAGGGGATCTCAGGGAGCACCTGCACAAAATTGTTAGGACTTCCCCTCGAAACAATTAGAGAAAGTTCTTGATATTAAGATCTCTTTTGTACAGGTCTGAAAACTTGTTTCAAGCAACATAAGGAAACCCATTTTTAAAGAACTGGCACTCAGACTTTGACTTTGGCAAGAGACTTTGGCATCAATGACTTAATAAGAAATATTGTTATTTTGAGGCTGAACATCTCTGTCCTATTTTACATGACATGGACAGCAAATTTTCAAAAAAAGGCAAGAGAGGGAAAGCGAGAGGGGGCAGATGCCCCCTCATGGAAAAAACCCCTTTGGAAAACGGTGTTTTCTAGTGTTTTCTGGTGGAAAATAGGTGTGAACCCTTGTGTTTTCTCACTCAACCTGCCTCCCCCCTTCCGAAAAAAACTATACTACTGCTGATGGGCACCATTGTTTAAAAAACAAAGGGGATTGTTCATAAGAAACAAAAGATTTTGGAGGAGGGGGCCCCACTCCTTGCAATAAGAATAGTAGACATTGCACTGGCTTCAACACAGAAAAATCTAAGCTATTTAGTTTAATGATGCAGTGGTTGTCTTTGGTCAACAAATAATACTTGTCAAGTGGGGGAAAATGTCTACAAAAGCAAGCGAATTTGCTGACAAATGCTATAATTTTTCTGAACAAAATCAACAATTTGACAAAACCTGAGGGGGTTACCCCCCAACAATCATCAACCCCCAACAATTACAATTCACTTTTAGATTGTGTTTCCTAGCAGGAGGCTTTTCTAGAAAAATTGGAAAACATTAGTGTCTACCTAAAGCACCTTCTGCCATGTCAATTGGAAATCAAACTGCATAATACGCTCCCTGTAAATGAATGCACCCTTTTCAATGTTCTAAAAAGCATAATTGGCTATAATCAATTTTGTATTATATCCTGATAGGAAAGCTTTTCAAAAAAACCTCTGCTGATGAACCCCATGGAATTAAGAGAAGTTGAAATATTTTGAATAGGAAAGAGCAAATATAGGGACAATTTCTTCATGTATGAGGCAAAATTATAAAAATTCACATCACAGGTTCACCAGTATAAATGTCTACATGCAAATTTTTTTATGGATGCATAGACAATGTGATAAAATTGTTGCATTGGTATACTGAAGCATAATACTTAACAACTAGTGGTTTGTGACATGGAGATAAACATTCACACACTACCACCTTGTTGGCGTCCAGAAGTTGGTCTTCACAAACCAAAAAAATTAAAACCTGAATAGACTTCTGAATAATATTGGAAAATTTTCAAAATCAAAACTGATATTTGGTGTTATAGGCCATGTAAAAATTCTTTCCTGTGTTTGTTTGATTCTAAATGAAATTATATTTATCTTCAGGTCTTGAAAGATGTTATTTTTGAAATGCAACTTTTTAAACCCTAGTACCAATTTGATTCCTGACAGTTTATTTCATAAAATCAATTTCCCTGAAACATTCAAAATGTAGATGTTCAAAGGCAAATTTTTTTCATAAATTTCATATTATTTTTGGGGGGCAAGGACTTTCATTCCCCTCTTCCTTTTGCTCAACTCAAGACTTTGTCTAGATCCATCCATGCTTCCATGATCTTAGAGCTTTTGGAGTTTTACTGATTCTGAACAGATTCTGGAAAATTCTGTTTTATTTGCTCCATGCTTATCCCTTAAATTGCTTTATACATTTACCCCCTGATTGCTATAAAAGGACCATGCATGCTCCCTATAAGGGCCTTTTGAAAATAAAAAAAACAGCAGGAGTGGCAGGTGAAAAATTTGCTTTTTTGGAGGGAAGAAGAACAAGAACCTTGCATGGCCTCTGCTCTAACTTTGTTGCATTCAATAAACACATGACAACATCAGGTGATTTTAATTCCAATAACTTAATTTGGCAAAAAATTTGCAGCCCCTGTGCCACTTATCAGGTCTCCCTACACTTGCATTCTGCATTCTTCTGTGCATTTTCAATGACTGTTACTTGATTTACGTATTTTAATCGGGATCTCAGTGATTCATGCGATTGTTGTCTTTCAATAAATTACATGTGACAATTAATTAGCGATAGCAAATCCGAAAGAAATGAAAGGTATTCAATGATGAGGTTTTACAATTATAGCATAGGTCACCTAATTCTTAGAACCTGTTGCGATAATCCGATACAAAATTATCCTATAATGCTTTTAAAACATTTAATTCAAAAAACTTTCGTTCTGCTTCGTAGCATTCAATTGTTGTCATTAAAACTAATCACATTGACATTTTTTTGTCAACTAGAGGTGCGCTTTTTTCCTTATCATTCCAAAATAAAAGTTCTTTACTGGCCTATCCTTACGTGTAAAGCCAGCAAAAAACAAAAATTTAACGAGGAAGAAAGTTATTACGAAAAAGAGCGACCTGTGAAGTTTGGACTAAAGGCTTTTCAAATTTTGCTAAGACTTTTCTTGTGACAATGGCTCGGTTCATATTATTCACTTGAAATCTCGCCACAAAAACTATGAGCGATTTGATACGTGGCAGGCTTCATTGAATTTGAATTCAAATTTTTCACTTACCTCTTCCTGTCCTTCCCGACCAAGACAACAAAAAATTCCAATCACAAATGGTCCGTAATTCATCTGGTCCATAGTGTTGCTAGGCTCCCACCAGTAAAGGGGATCCAGTAAAGGGGGTGGGCTGAATAATAAGATATAAACAGATCTCCACTGACTGTTTTAATAAAAAGCGTTACTAGAAAACATGAAAACCGACGTTTTGAGTCGCGTCAGGCCATTTGATAACTGTGCCCATTTAGTGTTTGTAATTAGGAAGTGGGATCCAAAAACCAAAAACCACGAAATCGATCTATGGCTTTAATTCTATTTGCTTTCAAAAAGAAGCCCACAACAAACAAGTCAGCTTCTTTACTGCGGGTTTAGGTCGTCTGATACTAGAGTACACTATTTTTTTTAAGAATACTATACGTTTTTTCCAGCCACGATATTTTCGTTTTAAGCCTGAATATATACTTGAAGTATTCTACTTTTTTCAAATCTGATTTGGGAGAACATAGTCTGTCCTAGAATAGAAAACCTAGCTTTCTAAAATTATGAGATACGCAAAAAAGGCAACTGCTGGAAAATAAGACACAAATATGCGAGCTGTAGCCCAGCAATATCCTTAAACTATTCTTAAAAATTATATTGTTATAAACAATATTCTTATTATTCTTATAAACAATATTGGTATAAAAAGAGTTTATATCTGTTATGAATAACGAATTGAAGGGGAATAAACAATTTTACAAAGAAAGAGCGTAGCTGTCCTAATAAAACGTCACCTGTCCATAATATAAGTCGACGCAAGTTTTAAAAATTTTTCGCGCAGGCACGGCACCACTAGGGGGGCTAGGAGGCTGAAGCCCCCCCCCCCCTCCAATTTTTTCAAGATAAGAGCTTTTCACCGTTTTTTCTATTACTTTAAAAACAGAGTATCAAATAAAAAGAAAACAAACTGTTTTTATACCGATTGATTTTGTTTGATCTATTTAATTACCTATTTACGTATATTTCTATTATTTATCGATTATTTACATTAAATCAGTAAATCATCTTCTGTATTATTGCAATGTCTTAATTTTAGATGTGTAAGCATGACCTTTTCGAGGCAAAAAAGATGTACCGAAAATAAAATTCTCTCAACCAAGCCAAGAGCTTCTTGTTATTCACATCGATGTGCAATCTGAAACGGAAAGTCACCCTTTTTTCTTCCCCCAACGTCTGTCACTAGAGTTTATGACTCCTCCTCTCCCTAATTTTTCTCAAAGAACAATAATCAGTGTTTTTCTGAGAACGGCCGAAATGTCTTTCCTAAGCGATATAGTATTTTGTTTAATTTTACTCTGGGATATGCTTTTTAGATCTTCTACAAGGTATAATTCAAAAAATTTCCTTAACGTCAGACCCAGCTATGGTGGGTCCTCCTACATCATTAAACTTGGTTCTGAGCCCCCCGGGCTCAAATTCGTGGCCCTTTCCCTGTCACGTAGCTGAAAACATATGCCGTAATATGTAAACTTTATTGAAAATCAATTAAGGGACCAGTCATTATTAATGGTGAGGGCTGGGGCGGATGGTACTTCTGGAAAAGTGCAATTCTTGTCCCCCTCAATTTTATATCGCTACAATGCCCCCCCTGAATCCAAGAATTTGTCTGCAGGGCACCTCTCAATTTTACAGGGCAGAAACATTGTTCATCCCCCCCCCCCCCCGCAAACTTATTGGGCTAGTTACACTCCTAATCGCGATACTGGTTTGAATTGCAAAATTTATGCATTTGTGCAGGGATGAAAATCCTTAGAATAATGCCTAGCTATACACAAGTCATATAAGGCCTAAAAATTGACTTCTTCCAGCGAAAGTTATTTTTTCTTTTGCTATGCTAATAAAAGGTTTTTCATCTGTTATTGAAGATACCCCATTACTTCAACCTCACAAAAATCCAAATAGTTGTCTACCTGCGACTCCACATAAAGATACTTTCCTTTTTTCGGTTGGCCGAATTCTTTCATATGGTTTGTTTGAGTCGATGTAAAGGTGGGTGTAGTCCAAATTCTTGTATTTGCATTGGGCGCATTTTTGTTGCCAAGCTTTACATGCAGACCACTGACTCGTTCAAAACAGCAATCTAACCTTGAGTATATTGTAACTGAATACACAACTGCATCTCCAGCAAAGTCTACAGACCACCAAGGTCTTTGCGCTAGTGTGTGCATGCATCTGCTAAAATCACGTAAATTATTCCAATCGCCAGTTCTGCCTCCATCGACCGCATTGGCACTTGTATACGGACCGTGCACCGATGACTGTGAAGTACTTTTCCCAAATGCAATGTTACTGATTGCTGTTTGATTGAGGATGAAAAACGATTCAGTTTCACTTTCTCTTTAAACATTTTCAAATGTTAAATCGCGTAAGCATGAGAGTTCGCAAAGGTAATAAAAGATTTTTTGTACATTGGCTCCATTGTTTGGAAAGAAATCCTAAATTCCATTAGAGATATTGATTCCGTGGTACGCTGTAAAAAGAACTAAGACCTAACCTTTTGAGCTAACAGAAATCAGCTTGGCATGAATCCATGGAAAATCAGACATTTCATTTTTCATTTATAGACAGGGAATTTTTAACAACAATCGAGCAAAGTGCCTAACCTTAGTTTTTGCTCTTGATTTGGGTACTTTAAGCCTTGCTGAACATTTTAAGCCTTGGATACATTTTTGTAACACAATAGAAATCACATGATCGATGACGTCATTTTCCCCGGTCATCAAAATTTTTAATTCTTTTTTTTGAAAAATCGTTCCAACCATCTTGTTTGGCATTGTAATAGGAGCAAAAAGTTCTAAAGAATAAACTCTATCAGACTTGCAGATAACGAGTTATTGCTATTTAAAGTTTGCATGACGTCATCAAAATGGCGGTTTTGCAGTTTTCAAGCACGTGGAATTCAAAGGCTCATGGTCATAATTTAGGTTGCTTTACCTCGATTTTGAAGTTTTTTGACCTTTGTGTTTTTCGGCAACTCAATAATGTCATTTGAGCTTATATATTTGCACGCCTGGGAAACTAAGTATTGAACAAAATGCATGCAAAAGGAAAATGTTCTAATAAAAATTTTTCTTCAAAAAAGCTATACTGAAGAGGAGCTTTCGTCAGCAATGAAAGACCGTCGATTCGTCAGCATTGTCGCTCGGCAATGAACTCCAACTTTTACAGCAGCTAGAGAGTGCAATATTAAATAGCACTTACATGCCAAGCATGACTTGATACCTCTTGCACTCAATCATCACAATTACAGGCGATGTTGCAGTTATCAGAATGTCTGTCGAAGTCTTTTGAAGGAAACGATGCATCTAGCTTTCTCAGATCGGAAAGTTACGGGAAAGAGTGCAAGTATTGCTCGCAAGCCATATTCCAAAATTTCAAAACGAATTGTTCAATAGAGAGACAAAAATTACATCAGGACCTCTTCGATACAGCTTCATACATGGAAGTTTATACATGTGTTAACACGATTCATACGCATTGCATGGTCAGAGTAGCTCTTGGAAAGAAATTACATATCAAGACAGCTTCGAAAGATAACAAGTCAACAATGAAAAAAAGTTTCGATCGTCTAGCTCATTAAAAGTACAAAAAGCTTTTTCACTCTAATAAAGAAGTGAGCTTGAATATAGAAGCCGGTGCCGCTTTCTATTGCAACACGTTCGGACTGTTCCGTGCATCATCGAGTAAAAAGTTGATGCTGCAAGGCTTGCATAAATGCCACAAAATGTAAGATGGAGT
Source organism: Rhopilema esculentum (assembly GCF_057945365.1). Taxonomy (NCBI): domain Eukaryota; kingdom Metazoa; phylum Cnidaria; class Scyphozoa; order Rhizostomeae; family Rhizostomatidae; genus Rhopilema; species Rhopilema esculentum. The sequence goes on from NW_028300847.1 coordinate 1,656,319, forward strand.
TACATTCGTCATAACTATGCAAAATTAAAGTAGCCCGTAAAGAGGATTGCAAGGGTTGTGCAAAGCAAGGAAAGGATATTATGCCTTAAGTATTCTTCATTGTCATAGAGGAACAAACATACAGAGTCTAAAGAAATAGATCTTTGTTCTTGCATTCGTGTGTTCTTAAAGACGTAGACATTCGGCTTGTACTTCATGCATTAATGCAAGAATCAGATGTAGTCCTTATCTCAAAAAAACACTGATGTTCTTGTGCTTTTAATTTGGGCGTATAAACACACAGGTTTAACAATTATGACCATGAGAGATTCGTCAAAGTTGGAAGTATTTGCAGAAGCCTCGACAAATAACTGTGTTCTTCCCTGCCAGCATTCCATGCTATCACAGGGTGTGATAACACATCCTACTTCTACAGGGCTGGGAAACTTATTAACGACGATTTAAAATACCAGCATATTGAGAACTTGGCTATTTCCTGGAAATTAGGTAAGAAAGCTTTGGATGGCGCACGGGAGTTCATTCGAACGGTTGTATATAGTGACAAAAAAGTGAATTCTACAACAATAAAATTCTATCAACAGATGAAAGAGAAGACATGTCTTTCTCTACTCAAACTCGCTTTATCAATTGGCGGAAAGAAACTATGTGGACCTTTAATTAGCCTTTGTTGAAGAAACATAGGAATAGGTTGTTGCCTTGATGGAAGCCGATATTAAATTCTGTGACAGGCCTCTGCTTACCAGTTGTGATGCATTTTAGTTGTCTGGTGGAAAAGGAATCGCTGCCAACGGGGCGAAACTTAGATTTGAGGGAGATACGTGCCTTGGGTACAATTTCATGTCGTTCGTCGTTGACTTGTTTAACTTCAAAGCTGCCTTGATATGTAATTGCTTTCCAAGAGCTACTCTGACCATGCAATGCGTATGAATCGTGTTAACACATGTATAAACTTCCATGTATGAAGCTGTATCGAAGAGGTCCTGATGTAATTTTTGTCTCTCTATTGAACAATTCGTTTTGAAATTTTGGAATATGGCTTGCGAGCAATACTTGCACTCTTTCCCGTAACTTTCCGATCTGAGAAAGCTAGATGCATCGTTTCCTTCAAAAGACTTCGACAGACATTCTGATAACTGCAACATCGCCTGTAATTGTGATGATTGAGTGCAAGAGGTATCAAGTCATGCTTGGCATGTAAGTGCTATTTAATATTGCACTCTCTAGCTGCTGTAAAAGTTGGAGTTCATTGCCGAGCGACAATGCTGACGAATCGACGGTCTTTCATTGCTGACGAAAGCTCCTCTTCAGTATAGCTTTTTTGAAGAAAAATTTTTATTAGAACATTTTCCTTTTGCTTGCATTTTGTTCAATACTTAGTTTCCCAGGCGTGCAAATATATAAGCTCAAATGACATTATTGAGTTGCCGAATAACACAAAGGTCAAAAAACTTCAAAATCGAGGTAAAGCAACCTAAATTATGACCATGAGCCTTTGAATTCCACGTGCTTGAAAACTGCAAAACCGCCATTTTGATGACGTCATGCAAACTTTAAATAGCAATAACTCGTTATCTGCAAGTCTGATAGAGTTTATTCTTTAGAACTTTTTGCTCCTATTACAATGCCAAACAAGATGGTTGGAGCGATTTTTCAAAAAAAAGAATTAAAAATTTTGATGACCGGGGAAAATGACGTCATCGATCATGTGATTTCTATTGTGTTACAAAAATGTATCCAAGGCTTAAAATATTCAGCAAGGCTTAAAGTACCCAAATCAAGAGCAAAAACTAAGGTTAGGCACTTTGCTCGATTGTTGTTAAAAATTCCCTGTCTATTAATCTTATTTATACATGACAACCTTTCAATAAAAAGAAAAGTTAAGATAAACAAAATGAAAAACTTTTGACGAACTTTTTTCTTAGCTTATCGGGACAGAGGTGATGGACAATTTTATAAGTCATAACTGATCTGGCAAACGCCGTCAATTAACATAAATCTTTTATCCCAACATTCTTTACCTAAGAAGGTTCTATTAGTTCGAATGCTCTGTTCTGATATTTTTCCAGAGTGTGTAGTTGGCATCAGAGAGGACTCTCCATACCACGTTAGCATACCTTAAGTGACTTTTAACCAGTGCTTTATCTACATTGAGCAACTGGGGTTGCAGTAAGAAAGCTGTATCCAAATAAAATGGTGGTAGCTGTGGCGATTTGCTCTGCTTCCGAAGATGGTCAATAATTATGAATTCGGTTTTCTCGAGGTATATACTTATTCTCATCCAGTTTATTTATTCTCACCAACTCGGAAACGTTTTACTAATTCACCCGGAAAGTTTCGTGTCACTTTTTCAGGCTCATTTGATGATAATGAAACTTCTGTGTCATCTGAATAGAGGTTACCCGTTAAATTTTAGGCAAGATTCAAAGTCATTAAGGAACAATATCAAGCGCAATGAGCCTAGACAGGACCCCTGTGGTATTCCAAATGTAACAGGCCTGGTGGCTCGACTTGAGAACTTTTAATGAGCAGTATTTTTGACGATTAAAGATGTACGATCTAGACCATTCTTCCTCAGTACTCTCTATTCCAATACTTTCTGATAGATATTTCATGTTCTACTGTGTCGAGCGCTTTCTTTATATCAAGAAATTGCGCAAAGTTCACATTTTATCGTTCATGTCTGAGACTTATCAGAAAGGTGATAGTAATGCAGTTTGCGATATGCTAATTGGTTCATAGTCAATATTCTGGTGGAGAGAAAGAAGTCCGATAACTGATCATGCACAATTTTTCAAATAATTGTAAAAAAAGGAGAGAACTGAAATAGGTCTGTAGTTATACTATTAATTTCGAGCTCCGGATTTGTAAATTGATGTGATTTTTATGAGGTTCCAGACATTTGGAAAGATTCACTATTTTAAAGAAGCATTGAATATCATCCTCAATGGCTTGGCAATAAACTTTACAGCATCTTTTGCATGGTTTGTTGGAACTCCAACTGGACCAAGTGCCTTTTCCATTTTTCAGCATATTTAGCAGTTAAGGCCCGAGTTACACGACGCCGGATTGGGTTCACTTCGGATTGCTTTTCACTTCAGATAGGGGTTTCAGTTACGACGCTGAGGCAATCCGAAGTACTTCGGTGAGCGTAACCGGAGTGAAAGGCACTCCGCTCTGGAGGTGAAGTGAAATCAATCCGAAGTACTACGCTTCGCATTTCTTCTCGTGTAATCACTGAATCCAAAGTGATTTTCACTCCGAAACCTCGTTCCAGATCACGTTGCCTCACTTTGAGGCTGACTGTGCAAAATGTGCGCGCTTTTTGAAGAAGGAAATACCCAGTATAAACATGGCTGACATCAAATTGTTAATCAAAATTTGTTTAGGCATGCTTGCGGGTTTTACCACTTTATTGCCACAGAACAGCATGTTATTTGAGTTCATTACTCTTAACTATCTGGCACGAGGGAAATTGTTAATGAAACAAATAGCTGCTTGTAGCTATCGCATCAGAAAAATGAGAAAAATCAAGGCCCAGTGTTGCTTCTTGCTTAAGCCCGGTCGCTGCAGCGGCTTTTTGTCTGCCCTGTAAAAACAATCCGATCGTGTAACAGCGAAGCAAAGCGGAGCAAAAGTCAATCCGAAGTCGTGTAATCACTTGGTGCAAACCGAAGTGCAAACCGAAGCGGTAGGCAATTCGAAGCGAAAACCATTGTTTTAGATGAAAATTTTCTAACCGGCATCAACAGTGTGCAAAAGGCTTAACCTTTTTAGTTTACGAGCAACTTTTGGGCTTAAACTGACAAAATGTTGATTAAGTTTTCTAAAATCTTGTTTTGGCACTTTTATTTCATTTTTCACAGAAAGACTTTTATTTTAGTGATCTTTGTGGTACCCGAGGTTCTGTGTAATAATTTATCGATAGTTTTCCAGATTTGTTTTGGGTTATTCTTATTTGTAGAGAAAAGGTCCTAATGGTCCTTTGTGACTAAAAGTCTTTCTTATGTTATCTGTTATCTTATTACAGAGAATCTTGCATTAGGCCATAATTTTGGGTTCTTCCAAGCTAGTTTTTTCATTTTATTACGCTCTTCAATGCTTCTTTTAGATTCTGAGGTAATTCATGGAGAGTACTCTTTCTTTTTCCTTTCTTTGTCTTTAGGGGGGCATGACAATTTAGCAATTTAGCCAAAAGATATTTCAAGATCGAAATCGTGATCATTGTCCTTATCTTTTCGTTTCTACGGCAAAATCGATAGAGGATTACCTTTATACGCCAAAATCGAATTCATACATTCCCTTATTTCATCCTTTTGTACGTTTACAATGTTGTGTAAAGGGCCTTCAATGAATAAACACTCAGATTTTTGTGAACACTGAGGTCCTCCCAATTTCGCACATTCAGACCGCAGATTTGAAGACATGTTATCTGTTGACATGGTGATTTGGTGAGTGAGATTCTCATCAACTGTTCTATGGTTTTTTGCCCATCCTGCCTGAGAGCAGTAGCGGTCGCGAAACAAGCCTTGTTCACGGTCTAATTTCGTAGGATCGGGATGGACATCACGATCAAAACCCACTTGGCTAAATTGAACTAGGACTCACTGAAAATGTTCAGGATTCTGATCACGATTGTATGATTACTCGTCAATTTTCAGGATTGCAATCCCCGATCCCTTTAATTCTGCAACCATGTTAATATGATGCATCATCTGTAGTAACCTAATTGACTATGCGCAGGAGCATTACTTTATGTGACCCATGTTTATATAGTTTCAGATTACAGTTGACAGTATTACAGTTATGTGTGTAGGCCGTTTGAAGTTAATATAAAGTTATCGTTTTGTTTCTGTTCAACCCATGCGTTGTTCTATCTCCTTCACATCTTAACATTGGCGACGAGAATGTCTGTACAACTCAATCCATTACCACCGTTCGACCCGAATGCAGAACTTGGAGCGAGTGTTGCTGCCAGATGGAAACTTTGGCTACGTGATTTTGATACTTTTCTTGTGGCTAGCGGAATTCGAGACGCTAAGCGCCAGAAAGCTTTGTTACTTTACCAAGCTGGACCCAAAGTTCGAGAAATTTTTAACCAGTTGAGTGATGTCAACGGAGAAAGGGATGAAGACAACTTTGCGACAACAAAAGCCAAGCTCATTGAGTACTTCGAGCCTCAGAAAAATCGACGGTATGAAGTTTATCGTTTTCGTGAAACTCGTCAGGGAGATCAAGAATCGCTCGATACTTTTCACACACGACTCAGGCAGATATCCAGTACATGCGAATTCGAAGATGTAGACTTTGAAATCGAGGAACAAATAATTATAGGGGGTCGATCTTCCCGTATAAGACGCCGAGCTTTGCGTGACCCTACGTATACCCTTAAAGACATGCTAATCGATGGAAGACGGGATGAAACCAGTTCGTATCAAGCCCGAGATATAGAAACAACCCACGCACACACAGAAACAACGAACCGTTTGCAATCGAAGTCTGATAACAAGACTTGCAACAATTGTGGAGGAGAATGGCCGCACAAAAATCAATGCCCCGCACAAGGGAAAACATGTCGCAAGTGCAACAAACCGAACCACTTTCAATCAGTTTGTAGGAGCTCAAAATTCTCGAAGCAGAAACAAAGACGTCCTGCACATTCTCGCAAATCACATGCAGCGGTGAGACCTTTGCAGCATGAGGATAATTCTAGTGACGAGGAATACCTGTATACGGTCTCAAATGGCAACGACAAATTATCAAAACGCAGCCCTGTGGTTAATGTTGTGGTCGAGGGTCACAAGTTCAACATGATATTGGATACCGGATCCACAATCAACGTTATCGATAGAAATACTTTCGAAAAGATGCACGGAGTCAAGTTACAACAAACCAAAATAAAAGCTTTTCCATTCAACTCTTCGAAACCAGTTTGTTTAATAGGAAAATTTGAATCGATGATCACAACAAAATCTCGCTATGGAGTTGCAACATTTTATGTCTTAAAAGATCGTAATGCTGGTTGTTTACTTTCAGCCAATACAGCACAAGAACTTGGAGTCATAACGCTGAAATTGAACAAACTTTCAGTTTCAGCAACCCCTACAAAACATATTGATCCGCAAATTGATGCCATTATTCAACGTTTCAACAAAGTCTTTGAAGGAACTGGTAAACTGAAGGGGTACTCGGTGAAGCTAAACATCGACGAAAAGGCAATACCACGTGCACAACCGCAAAGGAGAATTCCTTTTCATTTGAGAAAGAAAGTTAAAGAAGCTGTCACCCAGCTGGAAAAAGAGGGGATCATTGAAGCTGTACCAGAAAACGCGCCTTCGCAGTGGGTATCTCCAATCGTCGTAGTACCGAAAAAGGATGGATCTGTTCGTCTTTGCGTAGATATGCGTGTGCCAAATACTGCAATAAAACGTGTACGTTATCCGATCCCTACATTGAATGATATCAGCATTCAACTCAATGGTGCCAAATATTTCAGTAAATTGGATCTAAACCAAGCTTACCACCAGCTACCATTACACATAGACAGTCGTTTTATCACTACCTTCAGCACACACGTAGGACTTTATCGATACACTTGTCTCAATTATGGGACAAATGCTGCTATGGAAATTTTCCAGCATGTTTTACAAGAAACTTTACAAGGTATAAATGGAGTGCTGAACATCGCAGATGACATCGTAGTTTTTGGCAAAACTCGCAAGGAACACGATTTAGCTTTGCAAAATTGTTTGCAACGTCTGCATTCAAAATGCCTTACGCTAAATCTCAAGAAATGTAACTTTCTACAGAAATCAATTCAGTTTTATGGACAAATTTTCACAGAACATGGTACGCAGCCAGATCCAGCACGCATAAGCGATCTTCAGAATGCACCAATACCCACCAGCATCAAAGAGGTACGAAGCCTGCTCGGAATGGCAAACTATAGTGCTAAGTACATCCAAGATTTTGCGACGCTCACTGCACCACTTCGAGAGTTGACAAAAAAGAATACACCATTCGTATGGCAAGCAGTTCAACAGAAAGCATTTGAAAACATAAAATTGGCTCTGTCTGAAGCTCCCGTTATGTCGTATTTCGATACCAATAAAGAAACTTTCGTTACGGTGGACGCAAGTCCCGTAGGTGTGTCCGCAATTTTGAGTCAAGCAACCAAGAACAGTGATGATTACAAGGTTGTTGCTTACGCCAGTCGTGGACTGTCCGATACTGAGAAACGATACTCGCAAACGGAAAAAGAGGCTCTAGCCATCGTTTGGGCCGTAGAACATTTTCATTTGTTCCTATATGGCAACGAATTTACTTTGATTACAGATCACAAACCTTTGGAAACCATTTACGGCAGTTCAACCTCTAAGCCGTCCGCGAGGATTGAGCGATGGGTTTTGCGAGTACAACCTTATTCGTTTAAAGTGCAGTACAAGGCAGGAAGCGAGAACTCTGCTGATTATCTATCCAGACACCCCTCCAGTCAACAATCGCGAAAACAAGAAAGAATTGCGGAGGAGTACGTAAACATGATTACGAGTCACTCTGTGCCTAAAGCTATGTCGCTAGACGAAATAGCGAGTGCTACCAACACTGACAAGACATTGCAAGCATTGCGAGCCGCTATACGAACAAATAGATGGCAAGCATCTGATCGTTTAAAGCCTTATTGTGCAATCAACGATGAGCTCACTGTTGGTGCGAAGGGAATTGTTTTGAGAGGAACACGTTTAGTTATACCAGAGTCACTTCAGCAACGAGCTATAGATATTGCCCATGAAGCTCACCAAGGTCTTTCCAAAACAAAAAGTCTATTACGAGAAAAAGTATGGTTCCCAGGTATGGACAACCTAGTTCAGCATACCCTAGATTCGTGCCTGACTTGTCAAATTGTCGGCAAACCATCGCCACCAGAACCTCTGCAACAAACTGATTTTCCTAAAGGACCATGGGAAACTGTTCATATCGATTTCTGTGGACCGCTTCCTTCAGGAGATCATCTTTTAGTCGTCATTGATCGTTATTCGCGATTTCCGGAAACCGAAATTGTGCGATCCACGAAAGCATCAACTGTCATTCCGAAGCTGGACAAAATATTTTCGGTACACGGCATACCACGTGAATTAAAGACAGATAACGGTCCACCATTCTCGAGTGAAGAGTTTGCACGATATGTAAATATCCTCGGTATAAACCATAAACCTGTCACACCTTACTGGCCGCAGGCAAATGGAGAAGTCGAACGCTTTAATCAGCCTCTCATCAAAGCCGTACAAAGCGCAGTGGCAGATGGTAAGGTATGGCAACAAGAACTGAACCGTTTCTTGTTCCAGTATCGTAATACACCTCACAGCACAACGAAAATTGCGCCATCAGAGTTGTTATTCAACAGGAAAGTACAAGGAAAATTCCCTACTTTAGAGAAGCATCGCGTAACAAATCGACACAAAGAAGCTAGAATAAACGAGGAACGCAGTCGATCATACCAAGAAACATATGCAAACAAACGCAGAAAAGCAAGGAAGAGCAACCTTCAAGTTGGAGATACTGTTCTTGTCCGCCAACAAAAAAGGGACAAACTAACGACACGATTCAGCAAAACGCAATACAAAGTCGTAAACCGTAAAGGTACGCAGATAACTGCAGAAGACAGTAATCATCGTCGTGTAACTCGCAACGTATCATTTTTTAAAAAATTACGCGCTCAGATGTCGGATTCCGAAGATGCCAATCAATCAAATCGAGCCACATACGCTTGTGAACAAGAGGTTCCTAGACCTGCTGAAAGACTAGTTAGAAAACGTTATGCACCAGTACGATATGGTGAACCAATACCATTGGACACTTTGTAAACAGTATACGAAAAAAAACTTCTTTAAAAGGAGGAGTGATGTAGTAACCTAATTGACTATGCGCAGGAGCATTACTTTATGTGACCCATGTTTATATAGTTTCAGATTACAGTTGACAGTATTACAGTTATGTGTGTAGGCCGTTTGAAGTTAATATAAAGTTATCGTTTTGTTTCTGTTCAACCCATGCGTTGTTCTATCTCCTTCACATCTTAACATCATCTTTAAAGAAATAAGGTATTATTGTTTAATTATTGACTCACATCTAACACACGGCATGCCAAGTGGAAGCTCCTTGCAATGGGTGCACTTGTATCCAGGGGAATAGCAAACATCAAGACACAAATGCTCCGGTTCGCATGGATTGAGTTTCCTGCACATGTGCCCAATCTAGGAAACGAAAAAGTCATCAAAAAAACTTCAAGCAATAAAGTACCTTCTGGCATCAGTTGAGCGAATCTGTGCAATGCAGAAGAAAATTTATTTCATAAAGAATTAGTCATACACTGCCATCTTCTAAAAACAGCAATAGGATCCGTCTATATATCAAAAGAACTGCAGCTTGTCTACTCTTGAGCTCACGGTTGCGCAATTTGGACCACTTTGAAGTAACAGTGTAACATAACAAATTGTAAAGGTAAACAAAAACGCTGCCGTACAACGGTACTAAATTCTTCAGGATAGTCAAAAATATATTTCGTTTTGGCCGTAGTTTTTCTAATAAACATCTATCTCTAATTCGATTAATAGTCTGATGAACTAAATTAAGCTCGTCCATTTGAGAAAGATTAACTTTCGAGGTACATAAAAGTTCCTTTAGGTTGATGAAGTGTATCATACACGTTTATGGTACAATGAAATTAATTGTATTTTGCTCGTTCCATACCAGATTTTCAGTAAAGCTCGTTGACTTGTACACCCAACCTTGCTTTGGCGTTAGCGCTACCCCGTCTGAAGCATCTGCAGTAGAGCGTTTGTTGAGCTCGCACTGTCTGGCATTCCTTCTCTTTTCTATGTTTATTGACTTGCATTGCAGCTCATCAACACAGGCAAGTTCGCATTCTTCTTCGGATGGAACAATTACTGTTGTTATTTTCTCTCCCTGCAAAACTTTATCCTGCTCTACATATGAGAAGTTTGCGTAGTCTCCACAAGATCTGCGCAGGATTCTACCGTTGACTGAATGCAGGAACATGTGTAAGAAGATACAAAAAACTTCAAACGTGCTATAGAAGACAATAATATCCAACAATTTTACATTGCTACGAGTGGGGAACAAGGCTTCAGGTGTCATTCAATTTTAAAATTAATCAACATCTTTCTACCATTTTCAGCAAAGACTGTAATATTCCTACTCGAAATCCCGTTTTACGTAAATTCCTGAAATTTTAATTAATTAGGATTTCAACAAAATAAGTTAATTTGATATATTCTCAATTGATTATAAATAACAAATATGAATAATTATCTTTGCTTAAGTTTTTCATATGTGATTTAAATTTGTATGTCAAGAGATAAGAAACCCTTTCCAATGGCCGGACCTTTTATTCCCAAAAGTTTGCCCTAACTGTACCACTGTTTGGAAATATTAGAGGGGATGACAACCCCACACCCCCAGTAGCTACACCCATGGCCTAAGAATGTAAGGTGTAAGAAAAACTTTTATTTGCGCGTTATACGCCATTCTAGCCTAATTGCCCTCCAGAAAAAACCCGAGTTTATTTCGAAGTTAAAAGTTTGCTTACTCTTATCTTAATTGATATGTTTTAATGGTAGCTCCATAGATACAAACATAGATACTCTGACATACCGTGCTGCTAAGGGACGCCAACCGGTCGTTACATTTATACAAATACAGCTTATACAAACCTGGCTAAATTCGGGTGCATCTTGAAAGTGCTGCTGAAAGCTTTCAAGTATTTTCTGGAAAGATGTTTTCGTGCATGAGAATACAATTGATCATTCAGATCACAAGCCGATTGATCGATCATATTTAAACTTTCTGAATACTCATTTTACATGCCAAGAATTATGATTCATTTACAATACAAGCTTGCATTGAGGGCGCGTGAATTACAGGCGTGCACCTGCTAAACTTTCTATAAAGTTTTGACAGTGTGGTCAGTAAAATCAAAGCCTGGATTCATATCTGATATTTCGCCGCAGCCCAGTCTCATCAATAATAATAATAATCAGTTTAATTAAAGTTGGCGCTACATAGCTATTTACAGTGAAATGAACTAATCCAAGCCAACTATTAAAACTTCTACATCAAATAAATACATACGAGATTAAATACATAAAATTTTATTTACATAATAATCCATTAAAAACAGAATTTAGAGTACTATAAAAATCTGAGCTATTTAAAACGAAATTATAAAAAACCAAGCTGTGGCACGAACGTCCTACATATTTTGCATGTACAGTCAGTGCCATTCCAGTTTTTAATTTCTTTCTTAAATTCATTAATAGTTTGAGCATTCCTTATATGCTGAGGTGAAAAGAGCCAAAGACGCTGCCCTCGATATTTGATAGTTTCGGTTCCATAAATGATTGTTCTTACCCTTGGTACCATAAATTCATTATTATTTCTCAAATTATAAACAGCATGACGCTCCTCATAAAAGGAGGGTTGATATTTCCCTTTGTTTTAAACATTTCAATCATAAGATTTCGCAGATGCTTTACATGAATATTTACCGAGTCATCATTTTCTAGCAGAGTGTTGAAGCTAGAATCATAGTCTTTGTATGCAATTCTCAGAGCTCTTTCGTGTATTCTATTAATCTTACTATTCAAGTGCCTACTGTGGAACATCCAGACCAGTGGACAGTATTCAAATTGGCTAATTAAAAATGTTCTCATTAAGATTTTAAGTTTATTAGCGTCCATGTATCCAGATATGCGAGCGAGAGCGGTGAGTTCGCTACCAGCCTTCTTACATAACTTACTGATATGTGTCTCAAAACTGAGTCTTTTGTCTATCACAACACCTAGTAGCTTCTCCTCTTCCGAGTTTTCTATGATAGAATCTCCTACATCAACTTTGACCTGCTGATTAGAACTTCTGCCAAGAATAAGTAAATGACATTTGTTTGTATTCAACTTCATAAAGTTATCAGCGAACCATTGGATAGTTATACTTGAATCATTCTCTAGCCTTGCAATTACAATATTAAATTTTTATCGCACGCATATAGAGTTGTATCATCCGCGTAATTGCAGATAACCGTATCCATTGAGAAATGCGGTAAGTCATTTATGAAGATGTTAAAGAAGAGGGGACCAAGAACCAGGCGCAGATCTAGCCAAAATTTTGACCGGTTTTGGGGTGCTTTACCCCATTACAGCCCTGTGTGTTCTTGCCCACATTTTCATCTAATATGTCAGAATTTTACTCCATTGAGCATGGCCTTTGATCCTCTTCTTGCAACTTCGATTCTAATTTTTACGAATTTTTCCGAGAAAAAACGTCTAGTCCCCTTGATCTAAAACCTCAGATTCTTATTTGCATCCGTATTCCATTTTGTATCATTTTGTTTTAAAGCGTCCATCCTTTCGAGCTATGGATATCGATATCGAGTATGCTATTTGGTCACCGGTTTTTCTCGCATGAGGGAAACATATGGGTGCCGGTGTGATACTAAAATCTGCGTGGCAACCAAATCTGCGTGGGCCCACTCCAAATCTCTTTTTGCGTCTGGATCATCTAATTTGCATAACAGAGGCCGCTCTGCATGCAGCCCATGCGAAAGCTATTTTGGCGCCTGTACCTTGCATAATTTCATAAAATCTTACAACAGAGGTTCTCTTCAAAAAAGCTCTCGCCCTGGATTAAATTTTTTTTCAATCCCCCAAAGGTTTTTAATCGAGAAAGAAAAGAAAGATACAACGCTGCTGATACTTTGAGATAAATGATGAAGTAGCAAGCTGGGAACTCTGTCAAATCTCGCATGAGGGAAACATATGGGTGCCGGTTTTCACAGGTTTTCAGAAAACAATAGCCACCGGTTTCAATATTGGCGCACAGATAGCATACTCCAAGCTGTCATTTTTCAGCACTCTCGCGGGTATATTAACAAAGGTTGTTGCCTTTTCAGGATTAAGCCCCCCAAATTCAGAGTGCATCTGTTCCAAAGTAACCTCTTGAAATTTAAAGTAGCCGTTAATTTGAGCAAAACTGCGAATTTCCCTAATGCTTGGGTGTCTTGAATATTTCATTATAACCTTTTCTATAGGATCTGATAAACCATTTGTACTTATGGTAACCTCCCTGCTCTCTGTCAGACCTAATGAGTCAGTAATCGATATAGAATAATCGTTCAAGGTTTCTGCAACTTCCTTATCGTTGGAAATCATCGTAATATTATCGATAAGGGTAATATTTGAACTCGATCGAATTTTATCGGAGAGGACAGGTTTTACAGTTTTCCAAAATTTCTTGTTGTCAGTAATGTCAGAAGTATTCACACTTTTAAAGAAATTTCTTTTTTTCCGTTCTGAATAATTTGACACACAAATTACACTGTTGAAGAAACGCTTCCCAATGTTCAGATGTGCGGCTTTTATTATATCTATTTTTCAACCTAGAACGCAGCATAGTAGCTTTACGAAGAACTCGATTCATGAAGGGACCATCTGTTGGGACCACTATTTCTAGCGGTGCCCCTATCTTAATATTTAATGATAAACGAAGTGTAAGATGAAGACTCAGAGAAATATCACCATTTTGTGTAACTATTTTGTATCAAATCCATCAATATTCTGTTCACATTTTCGCCGATCACCATCATTACTTCAACTCTACTCCAACCAACTAACTAACTTCTTACGAGTTTCAACTTAGATAATCACGTTCACTGAGACTTGTCGATTGATATTTTCCATACGTTTGTCCTTATTAGGTATTGAGATTCAAGACATGTTATTTACTACTGCTTTAAATCAAATATAAAATCAACATTATAATTAAAACTCTACATGCCGCCGTGTATCTCGGCACGTATTACCATCATTGGCCCTTGCGTATTTTTTCTTCATCGGTGCATGCTTATCAAATACTTTCTCAAAGCAATTTTGAAAAGAACTGTAGTCTAAATCAGTTGTTTTAATGCTAGCCAACCCTTCCTTAAGTTCTCGTTTGAAAGTCTGCTCCGAAAATTTCTTATATTTTCTATTTTTAAAGGGCCTCTCCAGCCAAAATTTGCAATTGCATTTTATTGGCTAATCTAAAGGAATTGAGCCTGCTGATCACGAATTCATTATTTGTTTTTCGATAGTTTTACAGTTTGTGAGATATAGGCTCTTGCATTTCGATATTAGTATTGAATTAACCGACAAAAAGTTTTCGGGTGTATTTCGTTAGTCTCGCCTCAAACCGAATCGAACGTCGGTGATTCGCAAATTGCACAATGCAATATTTGGTACTCTCAGTTCTGTTCCACCGGCTTTTAGTTTGAGCATTTCAGATATCAATTCTGAAGCCTTTAGTTGTTCATCGTTTCTGGAAAACAACTGAAGTGTTAATTTCGATCAATTATACGCGAGGGAAGAGCTGCAACAGGAAGCCGTAGCTTTGTGGGCCTACACAGGTGATCAAAAAAAAGTCGTGACACAGCATGGACACATTCCGACCCGCAAACTTAGAATAATTGTAAACATTTAATATTTTTCGATCCTAAAAAAGCACCTGCTGTAGATTTAGATGCAGTTATCAACGCGTGACCATGACTCCTTCACGATTCGGTGGAAGATATATAAAAAATTCATGACGAACGAGAGCCGCACACTGTGACGTTAGAATGTCACAAAACTGATTCGGCTTTTGTCGTTTTTTTCTCGGAAAGGTGCAACTTTAAAGCCTTATAACTTCTAAACTAATTGAAACTTTGCAAAAACAACAACCTTGCCATAATACACGCACCAGATGCTAACTTTTTAGGCAATAAAAAAAATTTTTTTTTGGCTGAAGAGGCCCTTTAATAACAATAGGTCCAGCTTTTTGGTACGTTGTTTTCAAACTGTGACTAACATTTTGTAAAAGTCAGAGCGACCTGTCTCGGAAGTGGTGGTATGTTGTAAGCTAAAGCCTGGTTCCCACTTGGTCGTTTGGGTCGTTTGAGTCGTCAGAGTCGTTCTTGAAAGACACGAACGACCCAAAGAGCACATTGGTTTCCACTTAGTCGTTTGAGTCTTTCGAGTCGTTTGTTGTTGATGCTGTTCATTGCTTGCACCATGCATCGCTCATTCAATTTTGGCGGCATGCGTGGAAGGAACGATGATAGCATTTGATAAACAAAAACTGGTGTTGCCAAGTCAACTATTTCTACCTCTGGTGACTTTGTACAGACGACGATGTTAGATCACTAAATTTGAGTGCAATAGCTTGCCATGATTTGATATTTTTGTATTTATTTTTAAACTATTTTCAGTAATTGTTATAGTGGCACTCGTATTTTTGAACTTCTTCCATAAAGCTTTCTGTGAAATATTCAGCTATCTTGTTCTTGTTCTAGTCAAACACGCGATTACAAGAAAATATCCTATTCTTGAAGAAAAAGTTACTAAAGCGTGGGTCGTTTGAGTCGTTTGAGTCGTTTGTCGGTTTCCACTTGCAAAAATCATTCATGCCCGGGTATTTTGGGTCGCGGAGATAGAATTTTTTCTATCTCTGCGACAACTGTCGTTTGAGTCTTTCGGGTATTTTGGGTCGTTGGCAGGTACGTTTCCACTGTGTCTTTTCAGTCGTTTGGATATTTTCCAACGACCCAAACGACCCAAACGACCAAGTGGGAACCAGGCTTAAGATTAGGTCAATACACCGTGGATTGTCAGTTTTGAAACAGGTTGGCTCCTTTACCAGATTTCTGAGGTCATAGCTATTCATAAACGTACGAATCTGTTGATCTGTCTCTACTGTATTAAAATCCCCAAGTAATAAAAATTTGTCATATTTTTCGCTGTAATGATCAACTGCTTTGCCAAGATTTTCGAAAAAGTGATCTTGTGATTGGGACGGTGGTCGGTAAACACTGAAAAGAGCCCACTTATTCCCCCTTAAATTGATTTCAAAACAAATACATTCTATGTCAAATTCAAAAAGTAAGTATTTTTGCAAATAGATGCTATTCCATTACCGGTCATTCTAGCCTGGTAAAATGGTTTTAATCGAATCGTAATAATGTGGCTTTAACGAAATCTTAATTTTTTTATGGTTATTTTTGCAAGGTAGCAAGATTTCTTTGGATTTCGAGTCTCGCACACGTTTAAGATAAAATAATATTTTCCTTTGCATTTACTCAGCACTGTCGAAAATACTTATAAATTGTGACTTTAGAATCATCTGGTTTTATCTATATTATGTTATGCCGTTGTTATGTTGTCATACATTTCTAGTAGCCCCAGGAACCACCTCCAGAAATAAGCTCTCGTCCTGCTAAGCACTAGTAACCTACGACCCCTCTCCTTTTTTCGAAAGAGAGCAACTGATGGGTCCCGATGATTCAAGGGGCATTTGTAACATTTTTCTCGATATACTATCTTCGATTGTCCAGGAGCCTACCTTAAGCTGTATGTATATGTTTTTAGTGAGTATCTATTACTTTCTTATTTAATAATTTTAAACTTTGTTTAACTTGTTTTAAAGTTCTTACAACGGTCTTTGCAATCTTACGGATTGTTGAAAAGAACACTTTTAATATTGTTTGTCTTTCATAGTCGTTGCCAGTGACAAGATTTTACGTCAGCATTTCATTATATAGGCCACTCGTGCCCGTGTTGAGACCATCGGATGTTTTTTAAGTTAAATTCAAGCGCCCTATAACGTGACCAAATATTTTTACAGCTATTTTCACCAATTGTAAAGAGAATAGTTGAAACATAGGAACGTTTCAATAAATTCAGTTTCCGTACAACATAAATATAGAAACTATTGAATTTTTCGTACCTGAGGAACACGTGGAGAATGACTTAATCTCGAATAAGATAATGAACAAATGCACACAATCGTAAGCTGTTTGAAAAGATTTGAGAAAGTGAATGCTTGCTGTTAATAAATTGGCCTTTCATAGAATTGTTTCCAGTGGTGCTTTTTGTCCCAAGCTTCATTCCCGAATGTTGGAAATTCGATTTTTCAGTCAATCGGTGGTTGAATTTCAACTGGGCATGTATGTTATTATATGAACGACCCTACGGTACTCCTACATATTCAGTTGCTCAAATAGCACCATGTTTTTCGGTACATCAACTCCTTGTTTTCTCGATTTTAACAGATCATCCAGTCCTCTTTTAATAGGATTTTTCAACCAATGCACACAGACTCAAGATGACAAGGTTTATCCCAATAATTGCTGGGTGACGATATCAAATTGGTTTTTGGACATAGAGAAGATATCCAAGCACCCAAGCACTGCATAAATATAAATGTAATAATCTCGAAAAGGCATAATTGTTTAGGCAGCTAGCCAATTTATGAAAAACATTATTAATGCGTTTTTTAGTTATTTATGCCAACAGACAACTGCTGAAAAGATTGTCAGTTGACAGTAGGCAGATTTTTGCAAGTTTCAGCTCTGAGATAATATTTTTTCGGTAATGACACGTGTAGCTTATATTTTTTTGGTTTCAGTTGATCAGCGTGTTTTATTATTCTACCTTGTGAATATGCTTAATGTATATGGAGGTAATTTGCGACAAATGTATGTAGTTTTGTCTATGTAGATAAGCCCAAAATACATCTTTAAAATGAAACTAGCTCTTGAGTGCATCAAGCTCATACTTAAACATAGGTATGTCTTTATTGGTTCAATGCTGTGGTTGTTAACATTATTTGAATTTACTCGTAAACGTTTTGCAAACTTTTCTGCACCCTAAAAAAGAACCCGGGGAGGGGGCATACATAGAGTATACAAACAAAGAGTGGTTAATTTTAATAGTCTGTTTTTCTCAAAAGTGAAAGATGTCATAACTTGGTAACTCCTTCACACCATAGTTAGCCTGCATAAAGAATAGGCATCATCATCATGGACGTTTTTGGCCAAATAGCCTTTCTATATTGAAAAGATGTTCTGTACTGCCCTTGGTATTTATAAAAACACATTTAGTTGGCAACATGATTTTTTGGTTTTTTCAGACCAACATATATATCAAAAATATGTACAAATGATTTCATATGAAATGCACAACATTGAAAAATAATAACTACATAAGGATATGAAATTACTGTATTATGAAATAATCATAAACTTTATTATTTACCTTCTTATTCACAACAGTTTTTTGAAATAGATGCAAAGTGATGAGAATTAGGTAACGCAGATTCCTGTGTTTCAAAAAGCTTTCATCTGGGACCCTTTCTGTATTTAATCTTAATAGATATTTTGCACAAAGCTGTTTTTGGGATTTTAAGCTGGATAAACAGGGTTATGTTACCCACTATAATATCATATAGTTAAACACACATCACTTACAAAAAGGAAATGTATGTACCTCAGAAACCCAAATTTTAAGACCAGTGATGATGCACAACTTATTTCACTTTTTTAAATAAAAGCTTATTATGAACTAATCAATTAAATATTCCAAGAAACTTGAAATGTGAATGTGACAAAGAAACTACAAAGTTCAACCATTGTAATTTGTCACAAAAAGCTAAAGCTCAAAATGGTTGCCACCAATTCTATTTTTTTTGTTCAGTAAGGATGTGTCAGTAGTTTCACCTGGCCTCTTTGAAGCTTGCTTCTTTCTATCATATTTGACAGCAGCCTCTGGTTCTGCCTTGTGAGATTCCGGTGGACCAGCAAGGGGCTGCAATCAGAGGGGAAAACCAAACTTTGTCAATTTTAACAAACATTCACAGCTAATTAGCTTGCCTTGTAGCTAAGAGAAATGAAAATGTACCCTCAAATAGGGGACTTTAATCATCAATATAAACACACAGGCATATAACAATGCTGATAAATATTTTTCATTCCTTTCAATTAGCTTTCTTAAAAGATGAAATTAATTTACTCGAAAAAAACTCAAGGCTACATCAACTCTGAAGCCAAAGTATTCTCATAATGTTCCAAAAAGTACCCTTTTGTAATAAGAAAGTAATGATAAATTCAATACATACAGTGTTTCCAAATAAACAAAAAATATTGTGAAGATAATTACCTTGCTTGCTTTCAGGTCATTTTCTGTTGCGTATTTCTGAGTCCACTGTTTGGCTTTTTGATCAAACAATTGTCGATTGCATTTTAATTCTGATGACTAGGAACCAAAATCATAACAGTATAATACTTTTTTAGATGTATCAGCAATGATTGGTAAAGTTATGATGCTTGAAAAAGAAGCAGAAAGTTGAAAGAGCACTCTCTTTGTTGGTTTACTTATTAAGAGAGCTATTCTAATCAATTGATCCTTCTTATAATCCTTTAATTTTCTTCCTTGTGTCTTAGTCTATAGTTCAGTAACTTTTTAACTAATGTTTTTAAGTAAAATGTTTGCATTATGCCTTTTTGTGAAGAAATGTTCACAGGGCAGTTGCCCATGTGAAATGAAAAAGCCTGTATCTTATTCCAATTGTGGTTATTTAAAAATTCTATGTAGGCTGGGCCTGATTAAGGTGGGTGCTATTGATGCTACAGCATTGGGCTCATTTCTGACATAGGCCAAGCTGAAAAAAGGCAATAATTTTTCTGAAACTGAACAGGCCTAATACTTTGCCCCTACTTTGATTTCAGCATTGCATGCAGAATTGATTGGTAATAAAATAAATATGAATTTGAAGTTTTGAAATTTAAAATCACATTCTTACAATTTCTATCATGAGTGGATCATCAGGATTTGGGTCAGCAATTAAAACTTGGATTGATTTCAGTAATGTTGAGATATTATGTGCTGGCCTCCAGGCTCCCTGACAATAAATCATTTGCATTAACAAAGAGAAGAACTTTGATGCAAATGGGAATACAAAAAGGCATCTTGAGAAGTTATAAATAATGACAATTGGAAACTGACAATTATTCATACTCCATTATATGAATGAGCTTAATAAATAGGTTGCCATAAAGCTGAAAAGACCAGGAACCTAGGTCTGAAGATCAGATGGGTTAATCATTTCCTGAAATTTGATACAAAAAGTGAAATAGAGGAGTTCTGGCAAATTTTAAAAAATAGTTTTAATCTTTTAGCAGAATAATGTTATGATTCTGAATCTGACTCTGTTATCTTTCTGAATCATTCAGCAGGAACTCAACAAGGTTTCCAAAATCATTTTTGCTACAAAGTATTTACTAAGCTTAATACAAAAGGTACTGTGCGCTTGTATGAAAATCAAGTAATTATTTATTCCTGTCAGTTTTCACCTTAAAGCTGATCATTATACAATTTCAACATTTAGTGATTGGTATACAAAATCAGCTTGTTGCTCAAAAAACATTAAAACTTTTTTGTGGAAATTGGTTAAGCCATCTCACTTCAATGCCTCCACATGTTTTTCAGCTACTGTTAGGTAACTATACAAATACGAAGAATGTTTAGCACAAGTAGCCAGTAAAAATCCCATCTCACAGTAATTTGTTTTCCAGAGGGTCTACAAATTCTGAAGACAAAATGATATTGTAAATAGATGGTGCTACCTTTGGTGGCATTTTCAGTATATCAAGACAGATTCTGCCAGCTGTGTCAATATTTGGGTGGTAAATTGGAGTTTTGAATCTGACTTGAGGAGGCTCAAAAGGATACCTAGAGATAAAATTATTCAGAAATATAAGAACAGCATATGAATGTCTATGACAAAATCAAGTCATCAAGATTCTTCTGTAAAATAGTTATGCATTCCATTATAAATTGAGTTGCAGTATAGGTTTATTTAAGTATTAAAATTATTATATACAATATCATTTATCCAATGAAGTTTGATAATTAATATACAATTCATGTTTTAGACAAATATTTGTTTATTTACCTTTCAGGAATTAGTATTGAAAGCTTGAAAACTCCTCCACTATAAGGGGTGCCTTCCTGTCCTATGATAGCTGAAAAACACAAAACAAATTTTTGGTGCAGAAATAATGAAGGGCACCAGTGCAGTTTCTATTTCTACCAGCGTGTTTAGTGTTCTTGGTCCATAAATAGTCTGGATGGGAGATGAATTTGGATTTGTTCATAACGATGAGCTTTCATTTCATTTTAATTGTTGCCCTTCAGCTTAATGCTCATAATCAACAAACAAAACTTCTAATTTCACTATTCTAATATCCCAAACCAAAAATTATACGGTTTGTAGAGACTTAAAAATAACAATTAAACAATAAGAAGTGTTGGAAAACAGTTGTCTGTGTTGAAACTCGACCAACGATACGATATTAAATGGCACCATACCAGATAAAAAATGTCTGCATTTTGCGTTAGAACCCTTTTTAAAAGACGAGACTATTTTTTCAAACACTCACTTGCTTCTAATTGATCAATATTTTCGCCAACTGTCCAACAAGAAATTCCATGGGATGGTGATTCGGATAATTGCTTTAATTCTCTTTTTAGTCGACTAGACTTCTGCATTTTGGAATCTTATAATCTCAATGTTGGAATGTTGTATTTTTGTTCGAAACCTCGGAATGGTATCACCCGCCAAAAGTCGAGAATGCACCTTCGCAGTATCAATGATTTCCGCAACCCCGCACCCCCTCCTGCTACCGACGGCCATAGCGAGACTCCTGATTTAGTTTATAATCTAATTGCACAGTCTCTACTACAATGGGGGTACCAGACATCCATTCTGCATCACGCAATCACGTGTAAAATAAATGAAAATCCGTACATCACGGTACTGTAAATTGAATTTCACGGCCACGCCCCCATAGTCTCTCTAAATTTTAACAAATAAGCCTGAGCCAGCATGAGCCCCCTCCACGACACCACTGCTCTGGCGTTAACTGTATTCACCAACTTGGTTTTTTTGAGCAGTGAAACTTGATCAACAGCTTCCATCACATCATCTTCTTGATCTTCAGCAATAAACATCTTCGTCTTGGTTCATTACATCAGGGTTGCCTTCTATTTCTATTATCTCATTTCATTTTTATTCCTTTGCCAATTCATTTCATATATACATATTTTCAGCAATTAATTGCAAATATTTATTGATATGAAGATGCTATATTTAAAAAAAATCATAAATGTTGCTGAAAGTATATCAATGGTAATCCAAAAGTGTTGATGGACATATGAAAATAACTCTAAAGAGTTTTCGAGCCATTGACGTTTTTCTACTTTATCAAACCGAAAATTCAAGTTTCAAATTGCATACATTTTCAAGCTTGACTTTCCTTAACTGAATTCTGACTGTTTCCTGGTGCATCAATATGGTTGTTTCCAAGAGCCAGGGGCGCAGTGGCTGGGGGGCAGGGGGGGCACAGCCCCCCCCCCCCCCCCCTGGCAAAAAATTTGTCGGATTGTCGGAAAATCCAACGTTTGTCGGAAAATTTGAAATATTAGACAAAATGTAAGGTTTTCATCGATCCTGTCCAAAAGGTCGCATTTTTTTTAACCTGTCGTAAAAAAGGGCATGCTCAACCCTTCCTACTTATTTTCATTAGAGTATTTATCGGAATCATCGCATTGCTGAAATTTGTAAAGGAAATTAACGCTCTGGTCTCAGTTATTTTATAAACTCCCATTTCCGACAGTTTAAATTCAACTCAGTTCATTCCGAAATGAATTCGCTGGTGTTGTAGAAGACGCAAAAAGTTATTATTTTCGCCATGACTTAGAAGAGGAAAATTTTGTCGAGCGACGAATACGCAGAAAGAAAAAGATGCCAGGGGAAAATTGCATAGATGAATTAGAGGGAAATAGGGAATCCGTATATCATCGTGATAGTGGATACAGCTATCAGCTCAATGAATACAATATTTACGTCTCATAAGGCAATTTTGACAGATTTTGCCTTGTGTACAGTGTAATTCAAAAAGGTTGCGAAGAATTACGGCCTGGATGACAAAAAATTAAGAGATGAGTACAGCTCTTTTGCCAATAATTACTGTAAATTTTGGAAAGTTAGAGAAAAGAGCAACCCTCTCCCGGCTGCAGAAGAAAGAGAACATTTTTCAGTTCCATTCAGTTCTTCAGTTGATGATAAGTATAACCTGCAAAGTGCCTTTCCACAGCTGGTCCTTCTTTACAAAGTTCTCTTTCCTTTGCCAATAGGTTCAAAAACTATGAAAGAGCTTTTTCAAAGCTGAGGATTGTAAAAAATCGGCTACGGTCAACGATGGGACAAGACCGCCTTTCCTCTCTGATAACAATCAACGTCGAAAGTGATATTTTACAGTCGATAGACTATGGTGACATCATCGATTTGTATGCTGCCACGCCTCTTTTGAGAAAGATGCGGCTTGAGTAACAGTTTATATAAATTCAGTTAAAAGAAAACTATTCTTTTGGAGGCGTTATATCTATTTAAGGTTTAGCATAAATAAATGCAAAGTAATTATGATGCGATTTAAAACTTGCCAAAAAAACTTTTTGCTATAAACAGCTATAAACACTGACTTGACAGTTTATTGTCTAGTTTAGCGAGAAGACTTGTAGGGTGTAAATTTACAAATAGTTATAGTTTTGTTCATAGCGATTTATATTTGATAAGTTTTGTTAGAATAAAGGCCATTGTTGAACTTGAAGGTGTATAACGAACGATCCATTCGTTAACGATTTCCAGATCCATTCGTGATATTGTAGTATCAAGTGTTGCAGTATATGCAGCAAGGGTAATCTTCAAGGAATGTATTGAGAAAAAAATTGTCGGAAAAATCATAGTTTTATCGGAAAATTTTCAGCTTTGCACCCCCAAAAAGTTAACTCCCACTGCACCCCTGCCAAGAGCTCACAAATGTTATTGCTAAGACAATCGAATACTACAGTTCATGTTTCCAAATTCTTTCCCAGTGTAGATAATTTACATTCTTTCCTCTATTATCGATGCTTCTGATCCTTTTTAGTCAAGAATCAGGTAATCCCAGTGACAAAGTACTGCAATATGTAAAAACTGGTAAAACCATCGTCCTGCATAATGCTTAAGCCGCATCTAATGTCAGACTATTTTTATTTCTCTTATCATGTTCACTCTGCTTGCAGCTTTTTAGGTACTTTTTTAAAGGTTTCATGACGCAAATGTTAAAATAGGATCTAAATATTTATAATTCATCGTTGTGTTGATGAGATTTTTATCAACAAGAATTTCAAGCTGCTTGACACCAAACAAATTCAACTTCTTTTCAGCCCCAAACGATATTAGTTTTCTAGTCAACACACTTAACTGGAAATTCTCAATCTTGCATTGATGTTTTATACAATGATCAGCCAAATTTATTTCTTGAATCAGGTCTTACCCGTCTTTAAAAAACCAGTCAGATTGTTTTTGGTAAACTAAGTATAAAAATTATGTTTCCACCTCGATATAAACGCAGAATTTGGTACTATGATAGAACAAAGATCACTGCAATCAAAGATCACTGCAAGTGTTAAAACAATTTCTCTGAAGTCAAATCCCTAGATCTTCAAGTTAAAAACACCTGAATGAAATTTTACTGAATATCCTTTCCAACTTTATACCAAACAAAATAATCACATTCAGATCTCGCCAGGCACCTTGGATAGCGCAGTCAATTAGAAACTTCATCATGAAAAAGAACAGGGCTTATAAGACTTTCATCAGAAATGAACAGCCAGAATGCAAGCAAGAGGTCATTGCCAATGTGATATCTCAGGGATCAAATTTAGTTGAGGAGGCGAAGGAAAAGTGTTTGAAGAAAATAGGAAAAAGAATTTGAAGAAAGTTGCCTTCACAATAGAAAACAGCGTACTGTTTTGAATGGCAAAGCATCTACATGGCGTAATATTTCAGCCGGTGTTCCCCAAGGTTCTATCTTGAGTCCTCTTTTTTTCTTATCTATATCAATGACTTGACTGATGGCTTAAAGTGTAAGGAAAATTTATTTGCCGATGACACATCAATCTACGCAGTTTTTTTATATCATATAAAATTGTTTACAATACATGCTTACGTCTAGATGCTACTATACTTTATGCTGCATATGCTGCATTAGTTGATATGCTGCATTATTGAACTGTGGGCGCTTAGGTGGCAAATGTTCTTTAATCCTGACCCAACCAGCAGTAGAAAGTAGAAATTATTTTTTAAACACAGATAATTCCAATGGATCATCCTTCCATTTGTTTAATGGAGCTCCAGTAATGAGAGTTCAAGAGCAATAACAACTCGGCGCCATACTAGATCCCAAACTGTCATTCGCTAGCCATTTTCGATCAGTTATTTCTAAATATAGGCAAGGCATAGGCCTGTTAAGATCCCTTTTGACCAATTTAATGGCTCGGGTTCTTATAAAATTGTTCTTATCAAAATGAGAGAGCAATATAATTTTGTTTGGGTATAAATATTGCCATTTGTTTTATTTTACATGCAGTGGGGTAGTCTCCCCACAATGATTTTTGATGGCATCGAGGGAAGCTTTGATATTCTCATCTTGAGAAATTTTTGTGTATAGTGATTTTACATCTAGTTTAAAAGAAATGAGCGCATGCTCTATGACTCCAGGATAGAGGGTTGTTTTGTCTGCAGCTATTGGGTAGACAAAAGGAGTTCATTTCCACTTAAAGATTCCATTGGTAACAATCCATATAGGCAAGCGGCACTGGTTGGGCAACCTCAACAGTCATGTGCTCGCGTTTCTGATTGCCCTATTTCGTTCCACAACTTGGTTTATATGTTTCCTAGCGTAAAGTTTTCGATCTATGTTCTGACGTTTTCAACCCTGAAAAATATCAGACGAAAAGGTTTAGTTTACTCAAATGTTTTCTTTTTTTTAAGCCATTTTCAAGTTTTGCACCACCAAAAAATTGTTTAAATAGATTTTGAGGATTTAACGAACGGATCGATTGTGAAGTTTGATTGCAATGCTGTAAGTCATCTGTCGTGACTTGGAGGAGCTGTTCGTTCTGCTAGAATATCATTGATCCCAATCCCACCAAGTTCCTCTTTTTGCTTGTCATTGTTTTATTGTACTCTCTCAAGACTGGTTCACAAACACAACGACACAATGTCTTGTACTGCTCCTCCGTTCGCTACTGATGAATTTCAATCAGACGTCACCTACATGAAGGTTCGTTTAACTTTTCAATTACCTTTCGATTGGTTTTAATGCAAATAAATTCGTGCAGCACAAAGAAACTAACTCAAAATTGTCCACAGTGCTCTTAATAACAAAATTTATACAAAAGCTTGAGTGCTGATATTATAGCTGTAAACATGATTGTTTCATACAAGTTATTTTTTCTTTTGGTAACCTTATAAAAGGTTTTTTCATCTGTTACTTAAGATACCCCATTACTTCAACCTCACAAAAATCCAAATGGTTGTCTACCTAGGTATCCCATCACTTCCTAGGTATAGGTAAACAGTTTATTCAAGGTATCCCATTACTTCAACCTCACAAAAATCCAAATTGCTGTCTACCTGCGACTCCACATAAAGAAACTTTCTTTTTCTCGGTTGGCTGAATTCTTTCGTATGTTTGTTTGAGTCGATGAAAAAGTGGGTGTAGTCCAAATTCTTGTATTTTTATTGGGCGCATTTTTGTTGCCAAGCTTTACATGCAGACCACTGACTCGTTCAAAACAGCAATCTAACCTTGAGTATATTGTAACTGAATACACAACTGCATTTCCAGCAAAGTCTACAGACCACCAAGGTCTTTGCCCTAGTGTGTGCATGCATCTGCTAAAATCACCTGAAAGTTCATTATTCCAACCGCCAGTTCTGCCTCCATCAACCGCATTGGCGCTTGAATACGGAGCGTACGTCGATGACTGTGAAGTACTTTTCCCAAATGCAATGTTACTGATTGCTGTTTGATTGAGGGTAAAACATGAATCAATGCCAGGTTTCCTTAAAAGATTTTCAAAAGTTGCATCACGTAAGCATTAGTGTTCGCAGGGACGCCAGAGAAGAGGGGACGCGAGGGGTCAACCGCCCCTGTTGCCTTTTAAAAGAAGGAACAAAGGAGGCTAGAGTGCCCTTTTCATATAACTGCCCTTAAAACCGGCCATTCTAATAATCAGGGAGAGTCATATGAAATTCCGATTTTAGTGAATAATTCATGACGACATTTCTCAAAATTTGTAAAATAATGTTCAAGATACCTGAAGAAGATCGAAATAAAATGGCAGTTACGAAAGAATTGCTAGTAGCTGGGAATTATCTTTCAAATGCCCTTTCACTCAAGCCTGCCCTCCCTTGCCCATTTGTCGTTCCGGCGTCCCTGAGTAATCGCAAAGGTTAAAGGAGGTTTTTTTTATACTGGTCCATTTGCTTGGAATGAAATCTCACAATCCATTAGAGATATCGATTCCATCGTACGATTTTAAATAGAACCAAGATTTCGCCTTTTGAGATAGCAGAAATTAGCTCGGCATGAAACCATAAAAGATCAGACATTTTTTTTTCATTTAATCTTATTTATACACGATATCCATTCAGTAAAGAGAAAAGTTAAGATATACAGAATTAAAAACTACATAACATTTAAAATTTGATAAGTTTACTTAGAGATTAAAAGATAAATTGTATGAACTTCCATTGATTTGGGCCAAGCTGATATATGTTAGCTCAAAAGGTGAAATCTTAGTTCTATTTTAAAACGAATTGAAATCTTTAATGAATTGTGGGATTTCATTCCAAGCAAATGGACTAGTGTACAAGAACATCTTTTGGTATATTCTAATGTTAGTTTGTGCGCATGGAGATTCTACCTATCTATTCCTTGTGTTGTATTTTGCTATGGCAGACCTTTTGACCAACTGATTTTTTAGCTCTCTAGGACAGAGCTGATTGACAATTTTGTAAGTCATAACTGCTTGTTCAAATTTCATCAATTGACTTACCTTCATAGGCAGTGGTGTAGTGCAATCAAAAAACAATAGCAATGAGGCTTTTGCACAAAATGTTGCAAAAACAATAGCAAAAGTAGAAATTTACCAATTCCCCCTATTTTTACCTCTCTGTTCATAAATCTCTTATCATAAGTATCCTTTACCGTTGAAGATTCTATTAGATCGAACGCTTTGTCCTGATATTTTTGCAGATTGCTCAGCTTGGTATCAGAGAGGGCTCCCCATACCACGTAAGCTTACCCTAAGTGACTTTCATCCACTGTCTTATATACATTGAGCAGATTTGAAGACATAATAGACATTGTGATTTTGGGGGTACATTCTCGTTATCTATTCTATGGCTTTTTGCCTTTACTGTCTGAGAGCAGTGGCGGTCGCAAAACAAACCTTTTTCACGGTTTGATTTTGTGGGATGTAGATTGACATCACGATCAAAAGCCATTTGACCGGATTCAACTGGGATTGATTGGAACTGTTAGGATTTTAATCACGATTGTATGATTCCTCGTCAATTTTCAGGATTGCAATCCTGATCCCTGTCATTCTAATGCAATCCCG
This sequence comes from Rhopilema esculentum, assembly GCF_057945365.1. Lineage (NCBI taxonomy): Eukaryota > Metazoa > Cnidaria > Scyphozoa > Rhizostomeae > Rhizostomatidae > Rhopilema > Rhopilema esculentum. The sequence goes on from NW_028300847.1 coordinate 1,684,692, forward strand.
ATCCATGTTAATATGATGTATCATCTTTAAAGAGATAAGGTATTATTGTTTAATTATTGACTCACATCTGACACACGGCATGCCAAGTGGAAGCTCCTTGCAATGGGTGCACTTGTATCCAGTGGAATAGCAAACATCGAGACACAAATGCTCCGGTTCGCATGGATTGAGTTTCCTGCATATGTGCCCAATCTACGAAACGAAAAAGTCATCAAAAAAACTTCAAGCAATAAAGTACCTTCTGGCATCAGTTCAGCGAATCTGTGCAATGCAGAAGAAAATTTATTTCATAAAGAATTAGTCATACACTGCAATCTTCTAAAAACAGCAATAGGATCCGTCTATATATCAAAAGAACTGCAGCTTGTCTACTCTTGAGCTCACGGTTGCGCAATTTGGACCACTTTGAAGTAACAGTGTAACAAAACAAATTATAAAGGTAAACAAAAATTCTTCACGATAGTCAAAAATATATTTCGTTTTGGCCGTAGTTTTTCTAATAAACATCTATCTCTAATTCGATTAATAGTCTGATGAACTAAATTTAGCTCATCCATTTGAGAAAGATTAACTTTCGAGGTACATAAAAGTTCCTTTAGGTTATGAAGTGTATCATACACGTTGATGGTACAATGAAATTAATTGTATTTTGCTCGTTCCATACCAGATTTTCAGTAAAGCTCGTAGACTTGTACACCCAACCTTGCTTTGGCGTTAGCGCTACCCCGTCTGAAGCATCTGCAGTAGAGCGTTTGTTGAGCTCGCACTGTCTGGCATTCCTTCTCTTTTCTATGTTTATTGACTTGCATTGCAGCTCGTCAACACAGGCAAGTTCGCATTCTTCTTCGGATGGAACAATTACTGTTGTTATTTTCTCTCCCTGCAAAACTTTATCCTGCTCTACATATGAGAAGTTTGCGTAGTCTCCACAAGTTATTCATATGTGATTTAAATTTGTATATCAAGAGATAAGAAACCCTTTCCAATGGCCGGACCTTTTATTCCCAAAAGTTTGCCCTAACTGTACCACTGTTTGGAAATATTAGAGGGGATGACAACCCCACACCCCCAGTAGCTACACCCATGGCCTAAGAATGTAAGGTGTGAGAAAAACTTTTATTTGCGCGTTACACGCCATTCTAGCCTACTTGTGCTCCAGAAAACACCCGTGTTTATATCAAAGTTAAAAGTTTGCTCACTCTTATCTTAAGGTTACGGTAAACGTTTTGAACACGAAAATTGGTTTTTTCTTCCTAAAGGCCAAACGGCTCAAGGAATCTAGATAAACTATATATCATTCGATGCACAAGATTATGGCGTATCTAGCCAGATAAAAAGTATTGGCAAATAATGTTAAATGTTATTTTCCATGCGAATTTACTGGTCAAAAAGTGTACCACCTACAAAAGCTATTATGTACCCTTGCGTTTGAGGTAACAAAATCTGACTTAGACCAGCAGGAAGTGCAGGTCCTAAGCTACCAAAGTGTGTCTCAGATTTTTTAAATTCCTCCTCTTCTTGAAACTATACCCTGTCAAAAATTGGCAAATAATTTTTCCACCCTCCCGCAGCTGTATTTGGGTATAAAAGACGGACCAGAGAAAATAAAAAAAATTTGAGACACACTTTGTTTGCCCAACGTCTGCCCTAGCCGTGTGCAATTTTTCGAGCCATTCGATTGGTTCCTTGGGTACATAATAGCTTTTTCGTACCTGCATGTAGAGGAATTTCGAGTCCGGAGAAAACGGGATTTTACTGATCGCACTTGCAAGATACACTAGTAAACCACAGTGTAATCCGGGTCAAGTCACTTGAAGATTTAAGATCAATAAGCCTGTTTAAATAAACACGGCCGTACATTGGGTATATGGATGTGCCATGCGATATTGTAAATGAGACATGCGACTACAACCGCAAAGCAACGATAATCGGCTTAAAAGGTCAAGAGATTTTCAGGCCTCAACTAAAAGTTTTGATAAAGAAATTATGGAAACCTTCGTTTACATGGGATTTTTTCCACTTTCAAAATTTCTGTTTGTTTCAAATTTGGTGTCATTGTGTGCCTTGAAAGTTCGGCTACTTGAATGTGAAAAAATCGAAAAAATGATGTTTTCATCCAGCAAACGTTTACCGTAACCTTAATTGATATGTTTTAATGGTAGCTCCATAGATACAAACATAGATACTCTGACATACCGTGCTGCTAAGGGACGCCAACTTGTCCTTATTTTTATACAAATACAGCTTATACAAACCTGGCTAAATTCGGGTGCATCTTGAAAGTACTGCTGAAAGCTCTCAAGTATTTTTTGGAAAGATGTTTTCGTGCATGATAATGCAATTAATCATTCAGATCACAAGCCGATTGATCGATCATATTTAAATTTTCTGAATACTCATTTTACATGCCAAGAATTATGATTCATTTAGAATACATGGTGTTTACGTATGACGGGGATTTTGCATGGAGGGCGTGCGAATCGGGTCACAGGCATGCACCTGCTAAACTTTCGTCAAAGTATATTGACAGTGTGGTCGGTATTATCAATGCCTAGATACAAACTGACAGACGTTTTTGTAGTTTTCCATCATTATCTTTGATGCAACACACCAACCAATGGAGCTTAAATCATAGTAGGATTAAAATTTCATAGACTGAACACATCGCATTATGCAAACTGTAGGCAACGTAAGCCTCCCTTACTATTTCAATCTGTAGTTTGTGCATTGCTGTCCTAAAGCAGCAGAGAAATCATTAATGATAAAGTGGTAGTGTCTTTAAATAGTTTTCCATTTAGAAACAAATAACAGACAGAAGTGAATTATCAAGGAAGGTTTCTATTGCATATACCTATTATGCTTTTTCATAGTTACTAAGCAGCATGTGACCCAGCTTATATTATATCTTTCCACGTTTCCCGATTAAAACAGCTCTATGTAACAAGACTTTTCTATTCAATGGAAGCAGCAGGTAAATATGGCACAGGATACCAAAATTTGCCTTGGACTGGTGGGGAATTGGTCAAAGAAGACTGCCAAAGAGAGCCTATCTGTATTTTAAGGCAGGAAAACAAAACTTTTAACGGGGGGGATGTAAGACTGACTGGGGCAAACAAACCTAATCTTGCAGTGGACACAGGGATTTCGACAAATGTTCGGGATTCCTTAATAGAGTGTTTTAAACAGTCGTAGTGTTCATAGTTCTCTGACATTAACTCTTAATATCATTTTGTTCTAAGTCCTAATGCCCGAGTAATGGAATCCATTTTGGTGGATTTAAGGTTTAACTTCGCAATATGGAGATCCCTATAGTATAGAACTAATATGGAACAACTTTGTTGGAACATATTAACGTGACTGACATAGCAGTCAAATCCTTAAGCAGAGCACCACAGTTGCTGATTATGATAAATGATTAAAAGAAAATCGGATTTTACTCCATTCAAGATCGAAAATATATCTTAATGTTTTTCGTCTCTAAAAAAATTTCCTATGAACACACTTCTCATAAAGTATCTCCTTAAAGGGAAAATGTATTGTTTACTTCAATATTGTTAAAGTATATTATTTCTCAAAGCCTGCAGTAGCCTTAAAACCTGTTGACACCCCAACATAGACTAAGTAATATCACATGATGATTTTTTTTCAAATTGAACCAAAGGTCTGATAAAACAAAGATATAAACATTTTCAAACGTTGATAGAATAAGGAAACGGGTTATGGAGCACATTTATGGGGATTGGAAAAGTTAAGAACTATAGACCAATTTGAATAACGAAATTACAAAGGAATGACGGATCTTTGAATATGGGGACTTGGTCTCTTCTCTGTATCTACCGAAATCAAATCAAGAACGGTATGAATTTCTGGGGCAAGTTGATGATCAGCAGACAAGATTATTTTTAGAAGCTTTTTTTTGTCAGTTGATAACTGGAAATATATATCTTGGGTGAAGTCAATTAAAGATCTTCTAGATAATACTGGTTTATCACTTATATGAAGTTTTTATTCTGCAGCTGGTTATATATTTGGGCACACTACTTAGCAAAAAACTGGCTTCCAGATCTCTCATTCCGGCACAAGGCTGTGTGGTAATGTTGGTACCACAATTTGCACAATTCATTTCAAATACTGTGCTTAGAGCCTAGACTATGAAGGTAAAACACAATTTCGATAACTGGGTTCCAGTACCCCATTCTAAAAATAGCATCAAGGGGTAAAATTGTCAATTACATCTTTTCGTATTACTTTTCAGTTTGATGAAAGAATGGAGAAAGCTACATTTCATATTCATATAAAAGAGAGTAATTATTTAGAGAAGAATGCTTAAATAGAGACATGGGTACCAATTTCATATTCTAAAAATAGCATTAAGGGGCAATTTTTCATTTCCTTTTCTCTTAATATATTTTAATATATGATAATGCACCTAAATCTTTCCTTTCCCACTTTTTTCATAAATCAGTAATGACATATGGAGATTGGCCCATTTCGAGGACCGGGGCCAAGTACCCCAGTCTAAAAATAGCACTTGGGGGCATTTTTCGGCTTGGGTCTGTTCGGCATCGTCATCAGCGTGTGAAATTACCCCAGTGTACCCATTTTCATGCTGGTATCACAATTTGCACAGTTCAAGTCAAATACTGTGCTAACAGCTCAGACTAACCAGTCCAAGGCAAATTTTGGTATCCTGTGCCATATTTACCTGCTACTTTCATTGAATAGAAAAGTCTTGTTGCATGGAGGTGTTTTAATCGGGAAACGTGGAAAGATATAATATAAGCTGGGTCACATGCTGCTTAGTAACTGTGAAAAAGCATAATAGGTATATACAATAGAAGCCTTCCTTCATATTTCACTTCTGTCTTTTACTTGTTTCTCAATGGAAAACTGTTTAAAGACACTACCATATTATTATTCATGATTTCTCTGCTGGTTTAGGACAGCAATGCACAAACTACAGATTGAAATAGTAAGGGAGGCTTACGTTGCCTACAGTTTGCATAATGTGATGTGTTCAGTCTATGAAATTTTAATACTACTATGATTTAAGCTCCACTGGTTGGTGTGTTGCATCAAAGATAATGATGGAAAACTACAAAAACGTCTGTTAGTTTGTATCTAGGCATTGATAATAGTACCGACCACACTGTCAATATACTTTGACGAAAGTTTAGCAGGTGCATGCCTGTGACCCGATTCACGCGCCCTCCATGCAAAATCCCCGTCAAACGTAAATACCATGCATTCTAAATGAATCATAATTCTTTGCATGTAAAATGAGTATTCAGAAAGTTTAAATATGATCGATCAATCGGCTTGTGATCTGAATGATCAATTGTATTCTCATGCACGAAAACATCTTTCCAGAAAATACTTGAAAGCTTTCAGCAGCACTTTCAAGATGCACCCGAATTTAGCCAGGTTTGTATAAGCTGTATTTGTATAAATGTAACGACCGGTTGGCGTCCCTTAGCAGCACGGTATGTCAGATTATCTATGTTTGTATCTATGGAGCTACCATTAAAACATATCAATTAAGATAAGAGTAAGCAAACTTTTAACTTCGAAATAAACTCGGGTTTTTTCTGGAGGGCAATTAGGCTAGAATGGCGTATAACGCGCAAATAAAAGTTTTTCTTACACCTTACATTCTTAGGCCATGGGTGTAGCTACTGGGGGTGTCATCCCCTCCAATATTTCCAAACAGTGGTACAGTTAGGGCAAACTTTTGGGAATAAAAGGTCCGGCCATTGGAAAGGGTTTCTTATCTCTTGATATACAAATTTAAATCACATATGAATAACTTAAGCATAGATAATTATTCATATTTTTTATTTTTAATCAATTGAGATAGAATATATCAAATTAACTTTTTTTTGTTGAAATCCTAATTAATTAAAATTTCAGGAATTTACGTAAAACGTGATTTCGAGAAGGAATATCACAGTCTTTGCTGAAAGTTGGTAGAAAGATGTTAATTAATATTGAAATTGAATGACACCTGAAGCCTTGTTCCCCATTCGTAGCAATGTAAAATTGTTGGATATTATTGTCTTCTATAGCACGTTTGGAGTTTTTTGCATCTTCTTACACATGTTCCTGCATTCAGTCGACGGTAGAATCCTGCGCAGATCTTGTGGAGACTACGCAAACTTCTCCTATGTAGAGCAGGATAAAGTTTTGCAGGGAGAGAAAATAACAACAGTAATTGTTCCATCCGAAGAAGAATGCGAACTTGCCTGTGTTGATGAGCTGCAATGCAAGTCAATAAACATAGAAAAGAGTAAGAAAGCCAGAAGGTGCGAGCTCAACAAACGCTCTACTGCAGATGCTTCAGACGGGGTAGCACTAACGCCAAAGCAAGGTTGGGTGTTCAAGTCTACGAGCTTTATTGAAAATCTGGTATGGAACGAACAAAATACAATTAATTTCATTGTACCATCAACGTGTATGATACACTTCATCAACCTAAAGGAACTTTTATGTACCTCGAAAGTCAATCTTTCTCAAATGGATGAGCTTAATTTAGTTCATCAGACTATTAATCGAATTAGAGATAGATGTTTATTAGAAAAACTACGGCCAAAACGAAATATATTTTTGACTATCCTGAAGAATTTAGTAACGTTGTACGGCAGCGTTTTTGTTTACCTTTATAATTTGTTTTGTTACACTGTTATTTCAAAGTAGTCTATATTGTGCAACCGTGAGCTCAAGAGTAGACAAGCTGCAGTTCTTTTGATATATAGACGGATCCTATTGCTGTTTTTGGAAGATGGCAGTGTATGACTAATTCTTTATGAAAAAATCTTCTTCTGCATTGCACAGATTCGCTGAACTGAGGCCAGAAGGTACTTTATTGCTTGAAGTTCTTTTGATGACTTTTTTGTTTCGTAGATTGGGCACATGTGCAGGAAACTCAATCCATGCGAACCGGAGCATTTGTGTCTCGATGTTTGCTATTCCCCTGGATACAAGTGCACCCATTGCAAGGAGCTTCCACTTGGCATGCCGTGTGTTAGATGTGAGTCAATAATTAAACAATAATACCTTATCTCTTTAAAGATGATACATCATATTAACATGGATCGGGATTGGATTAGAATGACAGGGATCAGGATTGCAACCCTGAAAATTGACGAGTCGTGATCATACAATCGTGATCAAAATCCTGACAGTTCCAATCAATCCCAGTTGAATCCGGTCAAATGGCTTTTGATTGTGATGTCCATGTAGATCCCAAAGAATCAGACCTTGAAAAAGGGATGTTTTGCGACCGCCACTGCTCTCAGACAGTAAAGGCAAAAAGCCATAGAACAGTTGATGAGAATGAACCTCCCAAATCCCATCTTTTTTTTGTCTTCAAATCTGCTCAATGTATATAAAACAGTGGATGAGAGTCACTTAGGGTAAGCTTACGTGGTATGGAGAGTCCTCTCTATACCAAGCAATCTGCAAAAATATCAGGACAAAGCGTTCGATCTAATAGAATCTTCAACGGTAAAGGATACTTATGATAAGAGACTTATGAACAGAGAGGTAAAGATAGGGGGCTCAGGGGGATGAGCCTCCCTTGTTGATTCCGAATATTGGTAAATTTCTACTTTTGCTATTGTCATTAGCAACATTTTGTGCAAAAGCCTCATTGCTATTGTTTTTTATTGCACTACACCACTGCCTATGAAGGTAAGTCAATTGATGAAGTTTGACCAAGCAGTTATGACTTGTAAAATTGTCAATCAGCTCTGTCCTAGAGAGCTAAAAAATCAGTTCGTCAAAAGGTCTGCCATAGCAAAATACAACACAAGGAATAGATAGATAAAATCTCCATGCGCAAAAACTAACATTAGATTATACCAAAAGATGTTCTTGTACACTGGTCCATTTGCTTGGAATGAAATCCCACAATTCATTAAAGATCTCAATTCGTTTTAAAATAGAACTAAGATTTCACCTTTTGAGCTAACATACATCAGCTTGGTCCGAATCAATGGAAGTTCATACAATTTATGTTTTAATCTCTAAGTAAACTTATCAAATGTTTAATGTTATGTAGTTTTTAATTCTGTATATCTTAACTTTTCTCTTTAAAGAATGGATATCGTGTATAAATAAGATTAAATGAAAAAAAAATGTCTGATCTTTTATGGTTTCATGCCGAGCTAATTTCTGCTATCTCAAAAGGCGAAATCTTGGTTCTATTTCAAATCGTCCGATGGAATCGATATCTCTAATGGATTGTGAGATTTCATTCCAAGCAAATGGACCAGTGTACGAAAAACCTCTTTTAACCTTTGCGAACACTCAGGGACGCTGGAACGACAAAGGGGCAAGGGGGGGCAGGCTTGAGTAAAAGGGGATTTGAAAGATAATTCCCCGCTACTAGCAATTCTTTCGTAACAGCCATTTTACTTCGATCTTCTTCAGGTATCTTGGACATTTGTTAACTTTTGGCATTATTTTACAAATTTTGAGAAATGTCGTCATGAATTATGCACTAAAATCGGAATTTCATATGACTCTCCCTGATTATTAGAAAGGCCGGTTTTAAGGGCACTTTAATGAAAAGGGCACTCTGGCCTCCTTTGTTCCTTCTTTTAAAAGGCAACAGGGGCGGTTGACCCCTAGCCCTCCCTGTTCCCTGGCGTCCCTGCGAACACTAATGCTTACGTGATGCAACTTTTGAAAATCTTTTAAGGAAAACTAGCATTGATTTATGTTTTACCCTCAATCAAACAGCAATCAGTAACATTGCATTTGGGAAAAGTACTTCACAGTCATCGACGTACGCTCCGTATTCAAGCGCCAATGCGGTTGATGGAGGCAGAACTGGCGTTTGGAGTTCAGGTGGTTTTAGCAGATGCATGCACACACAAGCGCAAAGACCTTGGTGGTCTGTAGACTTTGCTGGAAATGCAGTTGTGTATTCAGTTACAATATACTCAAGATTAGATTGCTGTTTTGAACGGGTCAGTGGTCTGCATGTAAAGCTTGGCAACAAAAATGCGCCCAATACAAATACAATAATTTGGACTACACCCACTTTTTCTTTAAGTCAAACAAAGCGAACGAAAGAATTCAGCCAACCGAGAAAAGGAAAGTTTCTTTATGTGGAGTCGCAGGTAGACAACCATTTAGATTTTTGTGAGGTTGAAGTAATGGGATACCTTGAATAAACTGTTTACCTATACCTAGGAAGTGATGGGATACCTAGGTAGACAACCATTTGGATTTTTGTGAGGTTGAAGTAATGGGGTATCTTAAATAACAGATGAAAAAACCTTTTACAAGGTTACCAAAAGAAAAAATAACTTGTATGAAACAATCATGTATACAGCTATAATATCAGCACTCAAGCTTTTGTATAAATTTTGTTATTAAGAGCACTGTGGAAAATTTTGAGTTAGTTTCTTTGTGCTGCACGAATTTATTTGCATTAAAACCAATCGAAAGGTAATTGAAAAGTTAAACGAACCTTCATGTAGGTGACGTCTGATTGAAATTCATCAGTAGCGAACGGAGGAGCAGTACAAGACATTGTGTCGTTGTGTTTGTGAACCAGTCTTGAGAGAGTACAATAAATCAATGACAATGCTTGAAAATGGCTTTAAAAAAAGAAAACATTTGAGTAAACTAAATCTTTTCGTCTGATATTTTTCAGAGTTGAAAACGTCAGAACATAGATCGAAAACTCTACGCTAGGAAACATATAAACCAAGTTCTGGAACGAAATAGGCCAATCAGAAACACGAGCACATGACTGTTGAGGTTGCCCAATCAGTGCCGCTTGCCTATAGGGATTGTTACCAATGGAGTCCTTAAGTGGAAAAGTGGAAATGAACTCCTTTTGTCTACCCAATAGCTGCAGACAAAACAACCCTCTATCCTGGAGTCATAGAGCATGCGCTAATTTCTTTTACACTAGATGTAAAATCACTATACACAAGAATTTCTCAAGATGAGGATATCAAAGCTTCCCTCGATACCATCAAAACTCATTGTGGGGAGACTACCCCACTGCATGTAAAATAAAACAAATGGCAATATTTATACCCAAACAAAATTATATTGCTCTCTCATTTTGATAAGAACAATTTTATAAGAACCCGGGCCATTAAATTGGTCAAAAGGGATCTTAACATGCCTATGCCTTGCCTAAATTTAGAAATAACTGATCGAAAATGGCTAGCGAATGACAGTTTGGGATCTAGTATGGCGCCAAGTTGTTATTGCTCTTGAACTCTCATTAATGGAGCTCCATTAAAAAGGATGATTCATTGGAATTCTCCGTGTTCAAAAGATAATTTCTACTTTCTACTGCTGGTTGGGTCAGGATTAAAGGACATTTGCCACCTAAGCGCCCACAGTTCAATAATGCAGCATATCAACTAATGCAGCATATGCAGCTTAAAGTATAGTAGCATCTAGACGTAAGCATGTATTGTAAACAATTTTATATGATATAAAAAAACTGCGTAGATTGATGTGTCATCGGCAAATAAATTTTCCTTACACTTTAAGCCATCAGTCAAGTCATTGATATAGATAAGAAAAAAAGAGGACTCAAGATAGAACCTTGGGGAACACCGGCTGAAATATTACGCCATGTAGATGCTTTGCCATTCAAAACAGTACGCTGTTTTCTATTGTGAAGGCAACTTTCTTCAAATTCTTTTTCCTATTTCCTTCAAACACTTTTCCTTCGCCTCCTCAATTAAATTGGATCCCTGAGATATCACATTGGCAATGACCTCTCGCTTGCATTCTGGCTGTTCATTTCTGATGAAAGTCTTATAAGCCCTGTTCTTTTTCATGATGAAGTTTCTAATTGACTGCGTTATCGAAGGTGCCTGGACAAATCTGAATTTGATTATTTTGTTTGGTATAAGGTTGGAAAGTATATTCAGTAAAAAACTTCATTCAGGTTTTTAACTTGAAGATCTAGGGATTTTGACTTCAGAGAAATTGTTTTAACACTTGCAGTGATCTTTGATTGCAGTGATCTTTGTTCTATCATAGCCCAAATTCTGCGTTTATATCGAGGTGGAAACATATTTTTTACACTTAGTTTACCAAAAATAATCTGATTGGTTTTTTAAAGACGGGTGAAAACCTGATTCAAGAAATAAATTTGGCTGATCATTGTATAAAACATCAATGCAAGATTGAGAATTTTCAGTTAAGTGTGTTGACTAGAAAACTAATATCGTTTGGGGCTGAAAAGAAGTTGAATTTGTTTGGTGTCAAGCAGCTTGAAATTCTTGTTGATAAAAATCTCATCAACACAACGATGAATTATAAATATTTAGATCCTATTTTAACATTTGCGTCATGAAACCTTATGCAGAACGATGGTTTTACCAGTTTATAGCAAAAAGTTTTTTTGGGAAGTTTTAAATCGCATCATAATTACTTTGCATTTATTTATGCTAAACCTTAAATAGATATAACGCCTCCAAAAGAATAGTTTTCTTTTAACTGAATTTATATAAACTGTTACTCAAGCAGCATCTTTCTCAAAAGAGGCGTGGCAGCATACAAATCGATGATGTCACCATAGTCTATCGACTGTAAAATATCACTTTCGACGTTGATTGTTATCAGAGAGGAATGGCGGTCTTGTCCCATCGTTTGCGTCTTCTACAACACCAGCGAATTCATTTCGAAATGAACTGAGTTGAATTTTAACTGTCGGAAATGGGAGTTTATAAAATAACTGAGACCAGAGCGTTAATTTCCTTTACAAATTTCAGCAATGCGATGATTCCGATAAATACTCTAATGAAAATAAGTAAGAAGGGTTGAGCATGCCCTTTTTTACGACAGGTTTAAAAAAATATGCGACCTTTTGGACAGGATCGATGAAAACCTTACATTTTGTCTAATAGTTCAAATTTTCTGACAAACGTTGGATTTTCCGACAATCCGAAAAAATTTTTGCCAGGGATCGGCTGCCCCCCCTGCCCCCCAGCCACTGCGCCCCTGGCTCTTGGAAACAATCATATTGATGGAACGGGAAACAGTCAGAATTCAGTGAAGGAAAGAAAAGCTTGAAAATGTATGCAATTTGAAACTTGAATTATCTGTTTGATAAAATAGAAATACGTCAATGGCTCGAAAACTCTTTAGAGTTATTTTCATATGTCCATCAACACTTTTGGATTACCATTGATATACTTTCAGCAACATTTATGATTTTTTTTAAATATAGTATCTTAATATCAATAAATATTTGCAATTAATTGCTGAAAATATGTATATATGAAATGAATTGACAAAGGAATAAAAATGAAATGAGAGAATAGGGGGAACGAATGGTTCGGCAGTGAGGCATCGCACTGTCAGGCAAAAACGACAATGGAACGATAAGGAACATGTTACCGCAGCAGCCTCCTCTTGTAATAGAAATAGAAGGCAACTCTGATGTAATGAACCAAGACGAAGATGTTTATTGCTGAAGATCAAGAAGATGATGTGATGGAAGCTGTTGATCAAGTTTAACTGCTCAACAAAACCAAGTTGGTGAATACAGTTAACGCCAGAGCAGTGGTGTCGTGGAGAGGGTTCAGGTTGGCTTAGGCTTATTTGTTAAAATTCAGAGAGACTTTGGGGGCGTGGCAGTGAAATTCAATTTACAGTGCCGTGATATACGGATTCTCGTTTATTTTACACCTGATTGCGTGATGCAGAATGAATGTCTGGTACCCCCATTGTAGTAGAGACTGTGCAATTAGATTATAAACTAAATCAGAGCTCTAGGTCTCGCCATGGCCGTCGCTAGCAGGAGGGGGTTCGGGGTTGCGGAAATCATTGATACTGCGAAGGTGCATTCTCGACTTTTGGCGGGTGATACCATTCCGAGGTTTCGAACAAAAATACAACATTCCAACATTGAGATTATAAGATTCCAAAATGCAGAAGTCTAGTCGACTAAAAAGAGAATTAAAGCAATTATCGAAATCACCATCTCATGGAATTTCTTGTTGGACAGTTGGAGAAAAACTTGATCAATTAGAAGCAAGTAAGTGTTTGAAAAAATCGTCTCGTCTTTTAAAAAGGGTTCTAACGCAAAATGCAGACATTTTTTATCTGGTATGGTGCCATTTAATATCGTATCGTTGGTCGAGTTTCAACACAGACAACTGTTTTCCAACACTACTTATTGTTTAATTGTTATTGTTATCAGTGGCGAAGCTAGCCAAAAATTGTTGGTCCTGCTATATGGACAGGGCCACGCCCTTATTCAATTGGAAAAGCCTATGGACAAAAATTCTATTTTGCAGATGAATTTTTTCTTAAATTCAGTGAAAAGCAAATTTTAAATCGATGTCTATCTTTTGAAAAATAAACCCATACTTAAAGACGTGCTTTAGGGTGCTTACTTTTCAAACAAATATATGTTAAATTGTAGTAAGCCTCTACAGCTGAAGTAAAAGTTCAAATTGGTGATAACTAAATTTCACGATAAAAGGGGGTAGGGGTGGCATTTAAAGTTGCATATCATACATTTGTGTTATTCCACACATAATATAAACCTGACCAATCTAGATACTCTATTAAAATAATTTTAATAAACAACAGAGTTTAAAGTCTGTAGGGGCAAGTTCACATATTCTGCAGAACAATTATTCTGCAGCTGATAAAGAGAGGTACAATCGAATAATGTGTCGCATTATCAATGAAAACAACTTTATTAGATAAACCATTAGACGAGAAAACAATTCAGGTAGAAAAATGCAAATTCCGCTGAAATTGGTTTATTCTCCAACTCAAAACTTTCAATCACACAACAGTAAATTCAATTATGCTTTCATCGTCCTTGTCCAAGTCTAAGAAAATTTTATTTAGGCCACCATGATATACCGTGCCTCAAACGATCGTGCAAAGGCCGAAATCAGAGTGCCTCATACAGCCAATTCTTGTTGTTTGCATTTCTTTCTTGCGAACTTTGGACTCTGTCTTGTTACAAATAAAATTTATGCAGCTCAACTGAGGCAAGTTTTGCTGTCAATAATAATATCATTGGTATTGCCAAAGCAAGCAGAAAATCCGCATTCACATCGCCTCGCCATAATACTTGAACTGGCCTCCTTGCTAGTATCTCATAGCAGAACGAGAATGCACAGGGCAATTCTTGCAGTCCTGCTCTCAGAAATAGCAGGACCAAAGGTTTTCAAAACAATGCTCTTTGACCTACGTAGGTGAACCCTCGACCAATCAAATCACAACTGCTTACGAAATGTTATGATGGTCATTTCGACGAGGTCCTGCTCCCGAGATTGAGCAGGACTGCTCTTTGTTCTAGACTATTGTGAAGCAGGACTAAATTCACAAAAGCCTATTGTGAAGCAGGACCAAACATAGGGTATCATAGTTATGAGCAGGACCAAAATACAGGGCTGCCGTAGAAGAGAACAGGACCTTGAGATTAGCACGGGATGCCTGTATCAGCTGGCGGAACTGAGGACTGTTTATCAAAAAGAATTTGAAACTTCCTTTTTGCAAAGAAGAAATTGTTTATTGTTTACAGTAAATCTTATCTTTGGAAATTCTTGGTCCTGCTCAGCAGGACCAGCAGGACCTTTGGCTTCGCCACTGATTGTTATCTTGCAATGAATATAAAATAAATACAAGGATAAAATTTAGAACGGCGGCGAGAATCCGATGTTGTGAAATAAATTTTCCAAAATAAATTAAATTAAACAAATACAAATATTTCGCCTATTTGATATCGTAATTGATAGTTGAGTTTCAACACAGACAACTGTTTGGCAACTCTACTTATTGTTTAATTGTTATTTTTAAGTCTCTACAAACCGTATAATTTTTGGTTTGGGATATTAGAATAGTGAAATTAGAAGTTTTGTTTGTTGATTATGAGCATTAAGCTGAAGGGCAATAATTAAAATGAAATGAAATGAAAGCTCATCGTTATGAACAAATCCAAATTCATCTCCCATCCAGGCTTTTTATGGAACAAGAACACTAAACACGTTGGTAGAAATAGAAACTGCACTGGTGCCCTTCATTATTTATGCACCAAAAATTTGTTTTGTGTTTTTCAGCTATCATAGGACAGGAAGGCACCCCTTATAGTGGAGGAGTTTTCAAGCTTTCAATAATAATTCCTGAAAGGTAAATAAACAAATATTTATCTAAATAATGAATTGTATATTAATTATCAAACTTCATTGGATAAATGATATTGTATATAATAATTTTAAAACAAATAAACCTATACTGCAACTCAATTTATAATGGAATGCATAACTTTTTTACAGAACAATCTTGATGACTTGATTTTGTCATAGACATTCATATGCTGTTCTTATATTTCTGAATAATTTTATCTCTAGGTATCCTTTTGAACCTCCTCAAGTCAGATTCAAAACCCCAAGCTACCACCCAAATATTGACACAGCTGGCAGAATCTGTCTTGATAAACTGAATATGCCCCCAAAGGTAGCACCATCTATTTACAACATCATTTTGTCTTCAGAATTTGTAGACCCTCTGGAAAACAAATTACTATGAGATAGGATTTTTACTGGTTACTTATGCTAAACATTCTTGATATTTGTATCATTACCCAACAGTAGCTGAAAAACATGTGGAGGCATTGAAGTGAGATGGCTTTGCCAATTTCCACAAAATAGTTTTAATGTTTTTTGAGCAACAAGCTGATTTTGTATACCAATCACTAAATGTTGAAATTGTATAATGATCAGCTTTAAGGTGAAAACTGACAGGAATAAATAATTACTTGGTTTTCATACAAGCGCACAGTACCTTTTGTATAAAGCTTAGTAAATACTTTGTAGCAAAAAGGATTTTGGAAACCTTGTTGTGTTCCTGCTGAATGATTCAGAAAGATAACAGAGTCAGATTCAGAATCATAACATTATTCTGCTAAAAGATTAAAACTATTTTTTAAAATTTGCCAAAACTCCTCTATTTCACTTTTTGTATCAAATTTCAGGAAATGATTAACCCATCTGATCTTCAGACCTAGGTTCCTAGTCCTTTTTTGAATTTTCAGCTTTATGGCAACCTATTTATTCAGCTCATTCATAAAATGGGGTATGAAAAATTATCAGTATCCAATTGTCATTGTTTATAACTTCTCAAGGTGCCTTATATGCACCTAGTTGCATGCCCATATGCATCAAGTTTCTTCTCTTTGTTAATGCAAATGATTTATTTTCAGGGAGCCTGGAGGCCAGCACATAACATCTCAACATTACTGAAATCAATCCAGGTTTTAATTGCTGACCCAAATCCTGATGATCCACTCATGATAGAAATTGTAAGAATGTGATTTTAAATTTCAAAATATTTCATATTTATTTTATTACCAATCAATTCTGCATGCAATGCTGAAATCAACTCAAATTGGGCCTGATGCTCAAGCAAAAAGGGGCAAAGTATTAGGCCTGTTCAGTTTCAGAAAAATTATTGCCTTTTTTCAGCTTGGCCTATTTCAGAAATGAGCCTAATGCTGCAGCATCAATAGCACCCACCTTAATCAGGCCCAGCCTACATAGAATTTTTAAATAACCACAATTACAGTAAGATATAGGCTTTTTCATTTCACATGGGCAACTGCCCTGTGAAAATTTCTTCACAAAAAGGCATAATGCAAACTTTTTAATTGAAAAACTAGTTAAAAAGTTACTGAACTATAGACTAAGACATGGGGAAGAAAATTAAAGGATTATAAGAAGGATAAATTGATTAGGATAGCTCTCTAAATAAGTAAACCAACAAAAAGAGTGCCCTTTCAACTTTCTGCTTCTTTTTCAAGCATCATAACTTAACCAATTATTACTGATACATCTAAAAAACTGTTATACTGTTATGATTTTGGTCCCTAGTCATCAGAATTCAAATGCAATCGACAACTGTTTGATCAAAAAGCCAAGCAGTGGACTCAGAAATACGCAACAGAAAATGACCTGAAAGCAAGCAAGGTAATTATCTTCACAATATTTTCTGTTTATTTGGAAACACTGTATGTATTGAATTTATCATTACTTTCTTATTACCAAAAGGCACTTTTTGGAACATTATGAGAATACTTTGGCTTCAGAGTTGATGTAGCCTTGAGTTTTTTTCGAGTAAATTAATTTCATCTTTTAAGAAAGCATATTGAAAGAGAATGAAAAATATTCATCGGCATTGTTTTATGCCTGCGTGTTTATGTTGATGATTAAAGTCACAAGGCAAGCTAATTAGCTGTGAATGTTTGTTAAAATTGACAAGGTTTGGTTTTCCCCTCTGATTTCAGCCCCTTGCTGGTCCACCGGAATCTCACAAGGCAGAACCAGAGGCTGTTGTCAAATATGATAGAAAGAAGCAAGCTTCAAAGAGGCCAGGTGAAACTACTGACACATCCTTACTGAACAAAAAAAATAGAATTGGTGGCAACCATTTTGAGCTTTAGCTTTTTGTGACAAATTACAATGGTTGAACTTTGTAGTTTCTTTGTCACATTCACATTTCAAGTTTCTTGGAATATTTAATTGATTAGTTCATAATAAGCTTTTATTTAAAAGAGTGAAATAAGTTGTGCATCATCACTGGTCTTAAAATTTGGGTTTCTGAGATACATAAATTTCCTTTTTGTAAGTGATATGTGTTTAACTATATGATATTATAGTGGGTAACATAACCCTGTTTATCCAGCTCAAAATCCCAAAAAGCAGCTTTGTGCAAAATATCTATGATTAAAAACAGAAAGGGTCCCAGATAAGAGCCTTTTGAAACACTGGAATCTGTATTACCTAATTCTCATCACTTTCAATTTACTTTGAAAAACTGTTGTGAATAAGATGGTAAACAATGAAGTTTATGTTTATTACATAATACAGTAATTTCATATCCTTATGTAGTTATTATTTTCCAATGTTGTGCATATTATATGAAATCAATTGTACATATTTTTGATACATATGTTGGTCTGAAAAAACCAAAAAATCATGTTGCCAACTAAATGTGTTTTTATAAATACCAAGATCAGAACAGAACATCTTTTCAACATAGAAAGGCTATTTGGCCAAAAACGTCCATGATGATGATGCATGTTCTTTATGCAGGCTAACTATGGTGTGAAGGAGTTACCAAGTTATGACATCCTTCACTCTTGAGAAAAACAGACTATTAAGATTAACCACTCTTTGTTTGTATACTCTATGTATGCCCCTTCCCCGGGTTCTTTTTTAGGGTGCAGAAAAGTTTGCAAAACGTTTACGAGTAAATTCAAATGATGTTAACAACTACAGACATTAAACCAATGAAGACATACCTATGTTGAAGTATGAGCTTGATGCACTCAAGAGCTAGTTTCATTTTACAGATGTATTTTTGGCTTATCTACATAGACAAAACTACATACATTTGTCGCAAATTACCTCCATATACATTAAGCATATTCACAAGAATAATAAAACACGCTGATCAACTGAAACCAGAAAAATATAAGCTACACGTGTCATTACCGAAAAAATATTATCTCAGAGCTGAAACTTGCAAAAATCTGCCTACTGTCAACTGACAATCTTTTCAGCAATTGTCTGTTGGCATAAATAACTAAAAAACGCATTAATAATGTTATTCATAAATTGGCTAGCTGCCTAAACAATTATGCCTTTTCGAGATTATTACATTTATATTTATGCAGTGCTTGGGTGCTTGGATATCTTCTCTATGTCCAAAAACCAATTTTGTATCGTCACCCAGCAATTATTGGAATAAACCTTATCATTTTGAGTCTGTGTGCATTGGTTGAAAAATCCTATTAAAAGAGGACTGGATGATCTGTTAAAATCGAGAAAACAAGGAGTTGATGTACCGAAAAACATGGTGTTATTTAAGCAACTGAATGTGTAGGAGTACCGTAGGGTCGTTCATATAATAACATACATGCCCAGTTGAAATTCAACCACCGATTGACTGAAAAATTGAGTTTCCAACATTCGGGAATGAAGCTTGGGACAAAAAGCACCACTGGAAACAATTCTATGAAGGGCCAATTTATTAACAGCAAGCATTCACTTTCTCAAATCTTTTCAAACAGCTTACGATTGTATGCATTTGTTCATTCATTCGAGATTAAGTCATTCTCCACGTGTACTTCAGGTACAAAAAATTCAATACTTTCTATATTTATATTGTACGGAAACTGAATTTATTGAAACGTTCCTATGTTTCAACTATTCTCTTTACAATTGGTGAAAATAGCTGTAAAAATATTTGGTCACGTTAAGGGGCGTTTGAATTTAACTTAAAAAACATCCGATGGTCTCAACACGGGCACGAGTGGCCTATATAATGAAATCCTGACGTAAAATCTTGTCACTGGCAACAACTATGAAAGACAAAGAATTTTGAAAGTGTTCTTTTCAACAATTCGTAAGATTGCAAAGACCGTTTTAGGAACTTTAAAACAAGTTAAACAAAGTTTAAAATTATTCAATAAGAAAATAATAGATACTCACTAAAATATATACATGCAGATTAAGGTCGGCTCCTGGACAATCAAAGATAGTATAGAGAGAAAAATGCCCCTTGAATCATCGGGACCCATCAGTTGCTCTCTTTCAAAAAAAAGGAGGTTCGTAGGGAGGTGGTTCCTAGGGCTACTAGAAATGTATCACAAGATAACAACGGCACAACATAAGACAATTAAACCCAGGTGACTCTAACGGATGGGGGGGGGGCGGGCTTTGGACTTTGCATCAGCATTAAATATCTCGTCTAGCCTTGTCTTCCGATTTGCCTGTCTGTCCCTTTTAGTTTATTTATGTTTTGAAAAAAATTAATTTTCCATTAACACAATTTCAAGTGCAGAAAAAGATACTAGGCTGCGGCGAAATATCAGATATGAATCTAGTCTTAATGTGATAATACTGACCATACTGTCAATATACTTTGACGAAAATTTAGCAGGTGCATGCCTGTGACCCGATTCACGCGCCCTCCATGCAAGATTCCCGTCAAACGTAAATACCATGTATTCTGAATGAATCATCATTCTTTGCATGTAAAATAAGTATTCAGAAAGTTTGAATATGATCGATCAATCGGCTTGTAATCTGAATGATTAATTACATTCTGATGCACGAAAACATCTTTCCAGAAAATACTTGAAAGCTTTCAGCAGCACTTTCAAGATGCACCCGAATTTAGCCAGGTTTGTATAAGCTGTATTTGTATAAAAGTAACGGCCGGTTGGCGTCCCTTAGCAGCACGTTATGTCAGAGTATCTATGTTTGTATCTATGGAGTTACCATTAAAATATATCAATTAAGATAAGAGTAAGCAAACTTTTAACTTTGATATAAACACGGGTGTTTTCTGGAGCACAAGTAGGCTAGAATGGCGTGTAACGCGCAAATAAAAGTTTTTCTCACACCTTACATTCTTAGGCCATGGGTGTAGCTACTGGGGGTGTCATCCCCTCCAATATTTCCAAACAGTGGTACAGTTAGGGCAAACTTTTGGGAATAAAAGGTCCGGCCATTGGAAAGGGTTTCTTATCTCTTGATATACAAATTTAAATCACATATGAATAACTTAAGCATAGATAATTATTCATATTTTTTATTTTTAATCAATTGAGATAGACTTTTTTTTGTTGAAATCCTAATTAATTAAAATTTCAGGAATTTACGTAAAACGTGATTTCGAGAAGGAATATCACAGTCTTTGCTGAAAGTTGGTAGAAAGATGTTAATTAATATTGAAATTGAATTACACCTGAAGCCTTGTTCCCCATTCGTAGCAATGTAAAATTGTTGGATATTATTGTCTTCTATAGCACGTTTGGAGTTATTTGCATCTTCTTACACATGTTCCTGCATTCAGTCGACGGTAGAATTCTGCGCAGATCTTGTGGAGACTACGCAAACTTCTCCTATGTAGAGCAGGATAAAGTTTTGCAGGGAGAGAAAATAACAACAGTAATTGTTCCATCCGAAGAAGAATGCGAATTTGCCTGTGTTGATGAGCTGCAATGCAAGTCAATAAACATAGAAAAGAGAAGGAATGCCAGACAGTGCGAGCTCAACAAACGCTCTACTGCAGATGCTTCAGACGGGGTAGCGCTAACGCCAAAGCAAGGTTGGGTGTACAAGTCTACGAGCTTTACTGAAAATCTGGTATGGAACGAGCAAAATACAATTAATTTCATTGTACCATCAACGTGTATGATACACTTCATCAACCTAAAGGAACTTTTATGTACCTCGAAAGTCAATCTTTCTAAAATGAATGAGCTAAATTTAGTTCATCAGACTATTAATCGAATTAGAGATAGATGTTTATTAGAAAAACTACGGCCAAAACGAAATATATTTTGACTTTCCTGAAGAATTTAGTAACGTTGTATGGCAGCGTTTTTTGTTTACCTTTATAATTTGTTTTGTTACACTGTTACTTCAAAGTGGTCCAAATTGCGCAACCGTGAGCTCAAGAGTAGACAAGCTGCAGTTCTTTTGATATATAGACGGATCCTATTGCTGTTTTTAGAAGATGGCAGTGTATGAATAAATTTTCTTCTGCATTGCACAGATTCGCTGAACTGATGCCAGACGGTACTTTATTGCTTGAAGTTTTTTTGATGACTTTTTCGTTTCGTAGATTGGGCACATGTGCAGGAAACTCAATCCATGCGAACCGGAGCATTTGTGTCTTGATGTCTGCTATTCCCCTGGATACAAGTGCACCCATTGCAAGGAGCTTCCACTTGGCATGCCGTGTGTTAGATGTGAGTCAATAATTAAACAACAATACCTTATCTCTTATAAGATGATACATCATATTAACATGGATCGGGATTGCATTAGAATGACAGGGATCAGGATTGCAATCCTGAAAATTGACGAGGAATCATACAATCGTGATCAAAATCCTGACAGTTCCAATCAATCCCAGTTGAATCCGGTCAAATGGCTTTTGATCGTGATGTCAATCTAGATCCCACAAAATCAAACCGTTAAAAAGGGATGTTTTGCGACCGCTACTGCTCTCAGACAGTAAAGGCAAAAAGCCATAGAACAGATAACGAGAATGTACCCCCAAATCACAATTTCTATTATGTCTTCAAATTTGCTCAATGTATATAAAACAGTGGATGAAAGTCACTTAGGATAAGCTTACGTGGTATGGGGAGCCCTCTCTATACCAAGCAATCTGCAAAAATATCAGGACAAAGCGTTCGATCTAATAAAATCTTCAACGGTAAAGGATACTTATGATAAGAGACTTATTAACAGAGAGGTAAAAATAGGGGGCTCAGGGGGATGGGCCCCCACTGTTGATTACAAATATTGGTAAATTTCTACTTTTGCTTTTGTTTTTGCAACATTTTGTGCAAAAGCCTCATTGCTATTGTTTTTTTATTGCACTACACCACTGCCTATGAAGGTTAGTCAATTGATGAAGTTTGACTAAGCAGTTATGACTTATAAAATTGTCAATCAGCTCTGTCCTAGAGAGCTAAAAAATCAGTTGGTCAAAAGGTCTGCCATAGCAAAATACAACACAAGGAATAGATAGGTAGAATCTCCATGCGCAAAAACTAACATTAGATTATACCAAAAGATGTTCTTGTACACTAGTCCATTTGCTTGGAATGAAATCCCACAATTCATTAAAGATCTCAATTCGTTTTAAAATAGAACTAAGATTTCACCTTTTGAGTTAACATACATCAGCTTAACCCGAATCAATGAATCTTCATACAATTTATATTTTAATCTCTAAGTAAACTTATCAAATTTTTACTGTTATGTAGTTTTTAATTCTGTATATCTTAACTTTTCTCTTTACTGAATGGATGTCGTGTATAAATAAGATTAAATGAAAAAAAATGTCTGATCTTTTATGGTTTCATGCCGAGCTAATTTCTGCTATCTCAAAAGGCGAAATCTTGGTTCTATTTCAAATCGTACGATGGAATCGATATCTCTAATGGATTGTGAGATTTCATTCCAAGCAGACCAGTGTACAAAAAACCTCTTTTAACCATTGCAAACACTCAGGAACGCCGGAACGACAAATGGGCAAGGGGGCAGGCTTGAGTAAAATGGCATTTGAAAGATATTTTCCAGCTACTAGCAATTCTTTCGTAACAGCCATTTTTTTTCGATCTTCTTCAGGTATCTTGAACATTTGTTAACTTTTGGCATTATTTTACAAATTTTGAGAACTGTCTTCATGAATATGCACTAAAATCAGAATTTCATATGACTCTCCCTGATTATTAGAATGGCCGGTTTTAAGGGCAGTTTAATGAAAAGGGTACTCTAGCCTCCTTTGTTCCTTCTTTTCAAAGGCAACAGGGGCGGTTGACCCCCAGCGCTCCCTCTTCTCTGGCGTCCCTGCGAACACTAATGCTTACTTGATGCAACTTTTGAAAATCTTTTAAGGAAAACTGGCATTGATTCATGTTTTACCCTCAATCAAACAGCAATCAGTAACATTGCATTTGGGAAAAGTACTTCACAGTCATCGACGTACGCTCCGTATTCAAGCGCCAATGCGGTTGATGGAGGCAGAACTGGCGTTTGGAGTTCAGGTGGTTTTAGCAGATGCATGCATACACAAGCGCAAAGACCTTGGTGGTCTGTAGACTTTGCTGGAAATGCAGTTGTGTATTCAGTTACGATATACTCAAGGTTAGATTGCTGTTTTGAACGAGTCAGTGGTCTGCATGTAAAGCTTGGCAACAAAAATGCACCGAATGCAAATACAAGAATTTGGACCACGCCCACTTTTTCATCGACTCAAACAAACCATACGAAAGAATTCGGCCAACCGAAAAATGGAAAGTATCTTTATGTGGAGTCGCAGGTAGACAGCAATTTGGATTTTTGTGAGGTTGAAGTAATGGGATACCTTGAATAAACTGTTTACCTATACCTAGGAAGTGATGGGATACCTAGGTAGACAACCATTTGGATTTTTGTGAGGTTGAAGTAATGGGGTATTTTCATAATAGATGAAAACAACTTTTACAAGGTTACCAAAAGAAAAAATAACTTGTATGAAACAATCATGTTTACAGCTATAATATCAGCACTCAAGCTTTTGTATAAATTTTGTTATTAAGAGCACTGTGGACAATTTTGAGTTAGTTTCTTTGTGCTGCACGAATTTATTTGCATTAAAACCAATCGAAAGGTAATTGAAAAGTTAAACGAACCTTCATGTAGGTGACGTCTGATTGAAATTCATCAGTAGCGAACGGAGGAGCAGTACAAGACATTGTGTCGTTGTGTTTGTGAACCAGTCTTGAGAGAGTACAATAAAACAATGACAAGCAAAAAGAGGAACTTGGTGGGACTGGGATCAATGATATTCTAGCAGAACGAACAGCTCCTCCAAGTCACGACAGATGACTTACAGCATTGCAATCAAACTTCACAATCGATCCGTTCGTTAAATCCTCAAAATCTATTTAAACAATTTTTTGGTGGTGCAAAACTTGAAAATGGCTTAAAAAAAAGAAAACATTTGAGTAAACTAAATCTTTTAGTCTGATATTTTTCAGAGTTGAAAACGTCAGAACATAGATCGAAAACTCTACGCTAGGAATCATATAAACCAAGTTGTGGAACGAAATAGGCCAATCAGAAACACGAGCACATGACTGTTGAGGTTGCCCAATCAGTGCCGCTTGCCTATAGGGATTGTTACCAATGGAGTCCTTAAGTGGAAAAGTGGAAATGAACTCCTTTTGTCTACCCAATAGCTGCAGACAAAACAACCCTCTATCCTGGAGTCATAGAGCATGCGCTCATTTCTTTTAAACTAGATGTAAAATCACTATACACAAAAATTTCTCAAGATGAGAATATCAAAGCTTCCCTCGATGCCATCAAAAATCATTGTGGGGAGACTACCCCACTGCATGTAAAATAAAACAAATGGCAATATTTATACCCAAACAAAATTATATTGCTCTCTCATTTTGATAAGAACAATTTTATAAGAACCCGAGCCATTAAATTGGTCAAAAGGGATCTTAACAGGCCTATGCCTTGCCTATATTTAGAAATAACTGATCGAAAATGGCTAGCGAATGACAGTTCGGGATCTAGTATGGCGCCGAGTTGTT
Organism: Rhopilema esculentum; assembly: GCF_057945365.1. Classification (NCBI taxonomy): domain Eukaryota; kingdom Metazoa; phylum Cnidaria; class Scyphozoa; order Rhizostomeae; family Rhizostomatidae; genus Rhopilema; species Rhopilema esculentum. The sequence continues at coordinate 1,709,815 of NW_028300847.1, forward strand.
ATTGCTCTTGAACTCTCATTACTGGAGCTCCATTAAACAAATGGAAGGATGATCCATTGGAATTATCTGTGTTTAAAAAATAATTTCTACTTTCTACTGCTGGTTGGGTCAGGATTAAAGAACATTTGCCACCTAAGCGCCCACAGTTCAATAATGCAGCATATCAACTAATGCAGCATATGCAGCATAAAGTATAGTAGCATCTAGACGTAAGCATGTATTGTAAACAATTTTATATGATATAAAAAAACTGCGTAGATTGATGTGTCATCGGCAAATAAGTTTTCCTTACACTTTAAGCCATCAGTCAAGTCATTGATATAGATAAGAAAAAAAGAGGACTCAAGATAGAACCTTGGGGAACACCGGCTGAAATATTACGCCATGTAGATGCTTTGCCATTCAAAACAGTACGCTGTTTTCTATTGTGAAGGCAACTTTCTTCAAATTCTTTTTCCTATTTTCTTCAAACACTTTTCCTTCGCCTCCTCAATTAAATTGGATCCCTGAGATATCACATTGGCAATGACCTCTCGCTTGCATTCTGGCTGTTCATTTCTGATGAAAGTCTTATAAGCCCTGTTCTTTTTCATGATGAAGTTTCTAATTGACTGCGTTATCGAAGGTGCCTGGACAGATCTGAATTTGATTATTTTGTTTGGTATAAAGTTGGAAAGGATATTCAGTAAAATTTCATTCAGGTTTTTAACTTGAAGATCTAGGGATTTTGACTTCAGAGAAAATGTTTTAACAATTGCAGTGATCTTTGATTGCAGTGATCTTTGTTCTATCATAGCCCAAATTCTGCGTTTATATCGAGGTGGAAACATATTTTTTACACTTAGTTTACCAAAAACAATCTGACTGGTTTTTTAAAGACGGGTGAAGACCTGATTCAAGAAATAAATTTGGCTGATCATTGTATAAAACTTCAATGCAAGATTGAGAATTTCCAGTAAAGTGATTTGACTAGAAAACTAATATCGTTTGGGGCTGAAAAGAAGTTGAATTTGTTTGGTGTCAAGCAGCTTGAAATTCTTGTTGATAAAAATCTCATCAACACAACGATGAATTATAAATATTTAGATCCTATTTTAACATTTGCGTCATGAAACCTTTAAAAAAGTTCCTAAAAAGCTGCAAGCAGAGTGAACATGATAAGAGAAATAAAGATAGTCTGACATTAGATGCGGCTTAAGCATTATGCAGAACGATGGTTTTACCAGTTTATAGCAAAAAGTTTTTTTGGCAAGTTTTAAATCGCATCATAATTACTTTGCATTTATTTATGCTAAACCTTAAATAGATATAACGCCTCCAAAAGAATAGTTTTCTTTTAACTGAATTTATATAAACTGTTACTCAAGCAGCATCTTTCTCAAAAGAGGCGTGGCAGCATACAAATCGATGATGTCACCATAGTCTATCGACTGTAAAATATCACTTTCGACGTTGATTGTTATCAGAGAGGAAAGGCGGTCTTGTCCCATCGTTTGCGTCTTCTACAACACCAGCGAATTCATTTCGAAATGAACTGAGTTGAATTTTAACTGTCGGAAATGGGAGTTTATAAAATAACTGAGACCAGAGCGCTAATTTCCTTTACAAATTTCAGCAATGCGATGATTCCGATAAATACTCTAATGAAAATAAGTAAGAAGGGTTGAGCATGCCCTTTTTTCCGGCAGGTTTAAAAAAATTTGCGACCTTTTGGACAGGATCGATGAAAACCTTACATTTTGTCTAATATTTCAAATTTTCCGACAAACGTTGGATTTTCCGACAATCCGACAATTTTTTTGCCAGGGGGGCGGCTGCCCCCCCTGCCCCCCAGCCACTGCGCCCCTGGCTCTTGGAAACAATCATATTGATGGAACGGGAAACAGTCAGAATTCAGTGAAGGAAAGAAAAGCTTGAAAATGTATGCAATTTGAAACTTGAATTATCTGTTTGATAAAATAGAAATACGTCAATGGCTCGAAAACTCTTTAGAGTTATTTTCATATGTCCATCAGCATATTTGGATTACCATTGATATACTTTCAGCAACATTTATGATTTTTTTTAAATATAGCATCTTCATATCAATAAAAATTTGCAATTATTTGCTCAAAATATGTATCTATGGAATGAAATGAAAAAGGAATGAAAATGAAATGAGACAATAGGGGGAACGAATGGTTCGGCAGTGAGGCATCGCACTGTCAGGCAAAAAACGACAATGGAACGATAAGGAACATGTTACCGAAGCAGCCTCCTCTTCTAATAAAAATAGAAGGCAACCCTGATGTAATGAACCAAGACGAAGATGTTTATTGCTGAAGATCAAGAAGATGATGTGATGGAAGCTGTTGATCAAGTTTAACTGCTCAACAAAACCAAGTTGGTGAATACAGTTAACGCCAGAGCAGTGGTGTCGTGGAGAGGGTTCAGGTTGGCTTAGGCTTATTTGTTAAAATTCAGAGAGACTTTGGGGGCGTGGCAGTGAAATTCAATTTACAGTAAAGTGATGTACGGATTTTCATTTATTTTACACGTGATTGCGTGATGCAGAATGGATGTCTGGTACCACCATTGTAGTAGAGACTGTGCAATTAGATTATAAACTAAATCAGGAGTCTCGCTATGGCCGTCGCTAGCAGGAGGGGGTGCGGGGTTGCGGGAAATCATTGATACTGCGAAGGTGCATTCTCAACTTTTGGCGGGTGATACCATTCCGAGGTTTCGAACAAAAATACAACATTCCAACATTGAGATGATAAGATTCCAAAATGCAGAAGTCTAGTCGACTAAAAAGAGAATTAAAGCAATTATCCGAATCACCATCCCATGGAATTTCTTGTTGGACAGTTGGAGAAAAAGTTGGTCAATTAGAAGCAAGTAAGTGTTTGAAAAAATAGTCTCGTCTTTTAAAAAGGGTTCTAACGCAAAATGCAGACATTTTTTATCTGGTATGGTGCCATTTAATATCGTATCGTTGGTCGAGTTTCAACACAGACAACTGTTTTCCAACACTACTTATTGTTTAATTGTTATTGTTATCTTGCAATGAATATAAAATAAATACAAGGATAAAATTTAGAACGGCGGCGAGAATCCGATGTTGTGAAATAAATTTTCCAAAATAAATTAAATTAAACAAATAGAAATATTTCGCCTATTTGATATCGTAATTGATAGTTGAGTTTCAACACAGACAACTGTTTGGCAACTCTACTTATTGTTTAATTGTTATTTTTAAGTCTCTACAAACCGTATAAATTTTGGTTTGGGATATTAGAATAGTGAAATTAGAAGTTTTGTTTGTTGATTATGAGCATTAAGCTGAAGGGCAATAATTAAAATGAAATGACATGAAAGCTCATCGTTATGAACAAATCCAAATTCATCTCCCATCCAGGCTTTTTATGGACCAAGAACACTAAACACGTTGGTAGAAATAGAAACTGCACTGGTGCCCCTCATTATTTCCGCAGCAAAAATTTGTTTTGTGTTTTTCAGCTATCATAGGACAGGAAGGCACCCCTTATAATGGAGGAGTTTTCAAGCTTTCAATAATAATTCCTGAAAGGTAAATAAACAAATATTTATCTAAATAATGAATTGTATATTAATTATCAAACTTCATTGGATAAATAATATTGTATATAATAATTTTAAAACAAATAAACCTATACTGCAACTCAATTTATAATGGAATGCATAACTTTTTTACAGAACAATCTTGATGACTTGATTTTGTCATAGACATTCATATGCTGTTCTTATATTTCTGAATAATTTTATCTCTAGGTATCCTTTTGAACCTCCTCAAGTCAGATTCAAAACCCCAAGCTACCACCCAAATATTGACACAGCTGGCAGAATCTGTCTTGATAAACTGAATATGCCCCCAAAGGTAGCACCATCTATTTACAACATCATTTTGTCTTCAGAATTTGTAGACCCTCTGGAAAACAAATTACTATGAGATAGGATTTTTACTGGTTACTTATGCTAAACATTCTTGATATTTGTATCATTACCCAACAGTAGCTGAAAAACATGTGGAGGCATTGAAGTGAGATGGCTTTGCCAATTTCCACAAAATAGTTTTAATGTTTTTTGAGCAACAAGCTGATTTTGTATACCAATCACTAAATGTTGAAATTGTATAATGATCAGCTTTAAGGTGAAAACTGACAGGAATAAATAATTACTTGGTTTTCATACAAGCGCACAGTACCTTTTGTATAAAGCTTAGTAAATACTTTGTAGCAAAAAGGATTTTGGAAACCTTGTTGTGTTCCTGCTGAATGATTCAGAAAGATAACAGAGTCAGATTCAGAATCATAACATTATTCTGCTAAAAGATTAAAACTATTTTTTAAAATTTGCCAAAACTCCTCTATTTCACTTTTTGTATCAAATTTCAGGAAATGATTAACCCATCTGATCTTCAGACCTAGGTTCCTAGTCCTTTTTTGAATTTTCAGCTTTATGGCAACCTATTTATTCAGCTCATTCATAAAATGGGGTATGAAAAATTATCAGTATCCAATTGTCATTGTTTATAACTTCTCAAGGTGCCTTATATGCACCTAGTTGCATGCCCATATGCATCAAGTTTCTTCTCTTTGTTAATGCAAATGATTTATTTTCAGGGAGCCTGGAGGCCAGCACATAACATCTCAACATTACTGAAATCAATCCAGGTTTTAATTGCTGACCCAAATCCTGATGATCCACTCATGATAGAAATTGTAAGAATGTGATTTTAAATTTCAAAATATTTCATATTTATTTTATTACCAATCAATTCTGCATGCAATGCTGAAATCAACTCAAATTGGGCCTGATGCTCAAGCAAAAAGGGGCAAAGTATTAGGCCTGTTCAGTTTCAGAAAAATTATTGCCTTTTTTCAGCTTGGCCTATTTCAGAAATGAGCCTAATGCTGCAGCATCAATAGCACCCACCTTAATCAGGCCCAGCCTACATAGAATTTTTAAATAACCACAATTACAGTAAGATATAGGCTTTTTCATTTCACATGGGCAACTGCCCTGTGAAAATTTCTTCACAAAAAGGCATAATGCAAACTTTTTAATTAAAAAACTAGTTAAAAAGTTACTGAACTATAGACTAAGACATGGGGAAGAAAATTAAAGGATTATAAGAAGGATAAATTGATTAGGATAGCTCTCTAAATAAGTAAACCAACAAAAAGAGTGCCCTTTCAACTTTCTGCTTCTTTTTCAAGCATCATAACTTAACCAATTATTGCTGATACATCTAAAAAACTGTTATACTGTTATGATTTTGGTCCCTAGTCATCAGAATTCAAATGCAATCGACAACTGTTTGATCAAAAAGCCAAGCAGTGGACTCAGAAATACGCAACAGAAAATGACCTGAAAGCAAGCAAGGTAATTATCTTCACAATATTTTCTGTTTATTTGGAAACACTGTATGTATTGAATTTATCATTACTTTCTTATTACCAAAAGGCACTTTTTGGAACATTATGAGAATACTTTGGCTTCAGAGTTGATGTAGCCTTGAGTTTTTTTTGAGTAAATTAATTTCATCTTTTAAGAAAGCATATTGAAAGAGAATGAAAAATATTCATCGGCATTGTTTTATGCCTGCGTGTTTATGTTGATGATTAAAGTCACAAGGCAAGCTAATTAGCTGTGAATGTTTGTTAAAATTGACAAGGTTTGGTTTTCCCCTCTGATTTCAGCCCCTTGCTGGTCCACCGGAATCTCACAAGGCAGAACCAGAGGCTGCTGTCAAATATGATAGAAAGAAGCAAGCTTCAAAGAGGCCAGGTGAAACTACTGACACATCCTTACTGAACAAAAAAAATAGAATTGGTGGCAACCATTTTGAGCTTTAGCTTTTTGTGACAAATTACAATGGTTGAACTTTGTAGTTTCTTTGTCACATTCACATTTCAAGTTTCTTGGAATATTTAATTGATTAGTTCATAATAAGCTTTTATTTAAAAGAGTGAAATAAGTTGTGCATCATCACTGGTCTTAAAATTTGGGTTTCTGAGATACATAAATTTCCTTTTTGTAAGTGATATGTGTTTAACTATATGATATTATAGTGGGTAACATAATACAGTAATTTCATATCCTTATGTAGTTATTATTTTTCATGGTTGTGCATTTTATATGAAATCATTTGTACATTTTTTTGATACATATATTGGTCTGAAAAAACCAAAAAATCATGTTGCCAACTAAATGTGTTTTTATAATTACCAAGGGCAGTACAGAACATCTTTTCAATATAGAAAGGCTATTTGGCCAAAAACGTCCATGATGATGATGCCTATTCTTTATGCAGGCTAACTATGGTGTGAAGGAGTTACCAAGTTATGACATCTTTCACTTTTGAGAAAAACAGACTATTAAAATTAACCACTCTTTGTTTGTATACTCTATGTATGCCCCCTCCCGGGGTTCTTTTTTAGGGTGCAGAAAAGTTTGCAAAACGTTTACGAGTAAATTCAAATAATGTTAACAACCACAGCATTGAACCAATAAAGACATACCTATGTTTAAGTATGAGCTTGATGCACTCAAGAGCTAGTTTCATTTTACAGATGTATTTTTGGCTTATCTACATAGACAAAACTACATACATTTGTCGCAAATTACCTTCATATACATTAAGCATATTCACAAGATAGAATAATAAAACACGCTGATCAACTGAAACCAGGAAAATATAAGCTACACGTGTCATTACCGAAAAAATATTATCTCAGAGCTGAAATTTGCAAAATCTGCCTACTGTCAACTGACAATCTTTTCAGCAGTTGTCTGTTGGCATAAATAACTAAAAAACGCATTAATAATGTTTTTCATAAATTGGCTAGCTGCCTAAACAATTATGACTTTTCGAGATTATTACATTTATATTTATGCAGTGCTTGGGTGCTTGGATATCTTCTCTATGTCCAAAAACCAATTTTATATCGTTACCCAGCAATTATTGGAATAAACCTTGTCATCTTGAGTCTGTGTGCATTGGTTGAAAAATTCTATTAAAAGAGGAATGGATGATCTGTTAAAATCGAGAAAACAAGGAGTTGATGTACCGAAAAACATAGTGTTATTTGAGCAACTGAATGTGTAGGAGTACCGTAGGGTCGTTTATATAATAACATGCATGCCCAGTTGAAATTCAACCACCGATTGACTGAAAAATTGAATTTCCAACATTCGGGAATGAAGCTTGGGACAAAAAGCACCACTGGAAACAATTCTATGAAAGGCCAATTTATTAACAGCAAACATTCACTTTCTCAAATCTTTTCAAACAGCTTACGATTGTGTGCATTTGTTCATTATCTTATTCGAGATGAAGTCATTCTCCACGTGTACCTCAGGTACGAAAAATTCAATAGTTTCTATATTTATGTTGTACGGAAACTGAATTCATTGAAACGTTCCTATGTTTCAACTATTCTCTTTACAATTGGTGAAAATAGCTGTAAAAATATTTGGTCACGTTATAGGGCGCTTGAATTTAACTTAAAAACATCCGATGGTCTCAACACGGGCACGAGTGGCCTATATAATGAAATCCTGACGTAAAATCTTGTCACTGGCAACGACTATCAAAGACAAACAATATTGAAAGTGTTCTTTTCAACAACCTGTAAGATTGCAAAGACCGTTGTAAGAACTTTAAAACAAGTTAAACAAAGTTTAAAATTATTAAATAAGAAAGTAATAGATACTCACTAAAAACATATACATACAGCTTAAGGTCGGCTCCTGGACAATCGAAGATAGTATATCGAGAAAAATGTTACAAATGCCCCTTGAATCATCGGGACCCATCAGTTGCTCTCTTTCGAAAAAAGGAGAGGGGTCGTAGGTTACCAGTGCTTAGCAGGACGGGAGCCTATTTCTGGAGGTGGTTCCTGGGGCTACTAGAAATGTATCACAACATAACAACGGCATAACGTAAGATAAATAAAACCAGATGATTCTAAAGTCACAATTTATACGTATCTTTCTACGGTGCTGAGTAAATGCAAAGGAAAGTTTTATTTTATCTTAAACGTGTGCGAGACTCGAAATCCAAAGAAATCTAACTACCTTGCAAAAATGACCATAAAAAACAAAGTAAGATTTCGTTAAAGCCACATTATCACGATTCGATTAAAACCATTTTACCAGGCTAGAATGACCGGTAATGGAATAGCATCTATTTACAAAAATACTTACTTTTTGTCAAATTTAATTGATTTATCTGTCATTAAACTCTTATTCAACTTTCGCAGCTAATCTCTTCAAGAGTGATATGCTTCTACATCAGGTGTATTCCAAACTATCAAACAACGATACAAGATCGCACTAATTACCAACATTATTTGAAATGTAGACCATAATTCCATACCAAAGTCAAGTTGGCAGATTTTCGATTTTCAGCTTTCTCTCTCGCGGCTTTTTTGAGGATGCAAGCATCAAAATCTTGTTATCTCCTGGCTAGCACTACAAGAAAGCTTAATTTTCTTTAAGGACCTTCGTATCATTCCAGAGAGAACTGCATTTTAAGCTCTTTCCTTCATTCAAACTATAACATGAGAGCTGATTACTGCAGACCTTTTACGAAAGGGGTTAGTGGCTTTCGAATATTTGGTCTTTATTTCTGCTACTACGTCAAGCAAGGACTTATTCACGCCATTCAGTCTGTTTTGCATTGCCTCCAAATCATTTTTTGCCGTATTATACTCTTCCTCGTATAGGTGAAACTCTTGAGTCTCGCTTCCAGTCTCCATGCGAGCCCTGGATGTTTCGACGTTATTTTCTAAATCTGCGACACAGCTCAGAATTGTAGCCTTTTCCTCTTGTAAATCATCCTGTGTTTTTAAAAGAGCCTTCAATTCATTCTCAGCTTCGGAGTGCTCTGTATTCTGACTGAAGACATTATCATCATTATGTTCTTTGGTGTTTGGTGCCATCTTTTCGAATACGGAAATTGCTTCGGTAACACTTCCTGGTTTTGGCAGACCGTTATTTTCTTCACCTGACGCTACCTTGCTACCATCGTAAGCATTCTCACCACGACGCACTTCCTGTTTTTGTGAATCGACATCATCTGAGTCCTCTCTTTCCTCTTCCATTATTGCCTCCCCAGAACTACTTCGTGGTCCAGTTTTACCCCTCAGGTTACGCTCAAGAGTGCCTTCACGTGACGATGGAGTGGAAGACTCTGAGTAAGGACCTGGGGTGAAAGCTGATTCAAGAAGGTCACTCAGCGGATGCAAATAGTTGCTTCCACCGCTTATTTTGCGATCAATCGCCACTTTGATGTCATTCGACAAGTTTGAGTTTTTGGAGCCAGGTGTGTCTCCCCCAATTACTGGAGAAACGTCAACTAGGCCTAAATCGTTCGTTTCTAGATCGCCATGCTGCGCCTCCGCACCATTATCTGAACCGGACTCCCCTTGCTGTGGGAATTTTTCTGGTGAGGTCAGTCTTTCAAGAAGTATCCCCATTGATATGGCAACCATCCAGTTGTCAGCTGTCGGTTGGTCTTCTGCTTGGAAAACCAAGGACTCATTCTGTCCGAAGTCTAAACGAAACCTAAATATAGCCTTGTCAATGTCACATTCATCCAAAATACCTATGCTAGAAAGCTCGATTGTCTGGATAGCCTTCTGGGGTTTTGATCGCTTGGCTATGCAAAATTTGCCATCGCGAATAACGCAAAACCGTTTTTTAGGCTTTGATGGTTTGTCATTTACTGCCATTATCATAAGAACACCAGATATTTTACTTCCAGATTCCATGTCTTTGGTAAACGTGTCTACAACCTTTTTGTCATCATCATCTAAAACAATTGTGCTTCTTTTCGAGTCTCTTTTCGATGAACCTGGAAGCGAGGAGGACGACAGCAGCTGACGAATGCCCTCGCCAGCCGATTTCAATTTCAGTCTTGCTGTATCACTCGCTTTCCGACTTGACCTCTTTGCCACTTTCCTGAACATTTGTTGCCACTTATTGAAATCCTCTTCGCCATTTGCACAGAGAACTAATACTTCGTTATCTGCCTTCAAACTCAGCGCCCATTTTTCCCCGGAGTCTTCAGCGCTAAGGTTGTCGAATGTATGGTGTTGAACTGCGACTCCTCTTATTGGGACTTTGTCATTCTTGTTGTTGTAAATTTCGATCCACGACTGCTTCAATGAACACCAGCGACGGATTTTTGTTCGACTTTTTATTCCATTTGATTCATTTATCTTGACCTCATACAAAAACCCACTGTACAGCACGTCATCAGCACTGCCCGTGAACACGTCTTCTGAAATCTTCCTGGCCGGAACTGTTGTATTAGTTTCATCGCCATTTCCAGCCATGGATCTAGCCTGTTTTGATAACATTGATGAAATCGACGAGTTACTATTAGATCCAGGAAAAGCTCCTTCTGCTTTAGCATCCGTGTCCGCGTCACTTTTCGATTCATCTAGCAGACTTTCTCGGCTTGACATTCTGCCTGGGACTGACTTTGATTCATTCAAATATAAAGCATTCGAACAATTATCGAATTCTTCCTCTGTAAATACCAAAAATTTAAAAGAGGCTCTATCCTCCATCGAACTTAGAATGAAGCCAAATTTATTTGCTTCTTTTTCAATTATCTCCTCTACAACCGCATTTCTCAAAGGCACCTTAAAAATTGGCTTTAGGTCACTACCCGGCTCATACGCATAAAATATTTTCCCGGACACTTTACAATGCCGGTCCAGTAATTGCTCTGCACCTTCTTCGTTTGCTTTCACTTCTTGGACGTTTCCACTGAACTGAATTTTCGGTACTCCATCAACACTATCACCTGCATTGAATTCATATTTCTTTTGACGCAGTCTTGGGAGACTTTTAAACAAGGACGACATACGCGACCCCCCTGACTGTTTTCCAGAGCTTGAGGTCTTCATAGGTCTCTTGCTGTCCGTTTTTACGGGAGTCTTTAAAGTTTTTCTTTTATGTTCATCATCGGATATCGATTTTTCCGGGCGTCCTATAATATTTTCACGCTGTTTGGAAAAGGCAGATCGATCACCAGTCTCAAGGGCTATTAATTCAGAATCAAATGCTATTGATCTACGCTTGTATTGCTTTTTCAGTTTGTTAACATGCGTGTTCGCGATTGTTCCCCTTTCACCATCGACCTGGGCGTTCAGCAGCCACAAAACTTCAACCAACTGAATGAACTCTCGCTCCTCTTTCACTGCCAAAAGAGCCTGACTATCATTTGTTGCCTGAATTTCAAAAATATACCTATCGTCTTTAACAACTAATTTCTTCTGGTGCAATTTGATTTTGCGAACTGGTACTTCCATCAACTTTTTCTCCAGCAACACGTCACTAGCTAGGACGAAAAAGCCATCGCGTGCATCGCAGAAAACGTCAACTCCAGCATTATCCGCTTCGTCTTTCAGCCGTTTCAGCGTTCCACGAAACTGTTTTCTTTCTTGTGGCGTATCTGCGACATCAATGGGCTTCAAGTGACCGTTCTTAACCGGTTTCTGTAGAAACAAAAAATCAGATTAGATCGGCACACAAAGTCAGCACATGACAATAACATTCCCTACATTCAACCTCTAGTAATCAGCAAAAAATATATCAATACTATAGAATATCAGTGAAAAATGAACAATATTGAATTAATGAAAATAAAAAAGATAGCAATGGACAACAAGGTATGAAAAATTACAATATATCACGATGAATTATATCTACTAATTAGATGAAACATTTACATAGGACAGACACTCAATATCCCTCATGTGGCAAACAGTAAATAGTTTCATATAATAGTTTCATATATTAGTTGCATATAATAGTTTCATATAATATTAACAGTTAATAATGAATAGTTTCATTCACCTTTTTCTTTGATCTGGCATCCCTTTCGTCTACAAAAAAGATCCAACTTATGTATAGCAATATCAGAAATTCATTTAAAAGAAGATAATTTATATCAGAATTAAACGAAGAAAGAGTTAAAGAGTCTGTTCAGTATTCTGCTGCGCGAGCTATTACAGGAACTTGGAGAGGAACATCGCGAGAAAAGTTGTACTCGGAGCTTGGCTGGGAATCACTGAGTTGCCGAAGATGGAGCAGACGCCTCACTTTGCTTTACAAGATCATTAATAATTTAACTCCTGTTTATACTAAGGACCCAATCCCACCACTTCAACAGCCACACTACTCTCTTCGCAACCAAGATGTCGTTGGACAAATAAGGGCCAGAACAGAAAAATTTAAATCTAGTTTCTATCCTCATTGCTTATCCGAATGGAATGAACTTGATCCTGAGATCAGACTTGCACCGTCTGTTGCTGTTTTCAAAAAGAAGCACCTATCTATAATCAGACCCCCGGCAAGATCTATATTTGGCATTCATGACCCAATAGGTTTATCATATCTCACTCAACTCAGGGTTGGTCTCAGTAAATTGAACAACTTTAAGGATACCATAAATCCGATGTGCCCTACGAACGATGGTATTGAGGATACGGAACACTTTTTGTTGCTTTGCCCTTCCCTTGCAGTACCACGTAGAGACCTTCTCGCTGGAGTTTCTGCTTTAATACGACCATATGGACATACCGACCTCCAAAATATTCTTCTAATGCAGATTTTATTGTATGGTGACAAAAATTTCCCAGATGAAGTTAATAAAGATATACTACTGTTGACGCTTAAATTCATCCACAAATCTGGTCGATTTGATTTGATTTGATTTGATTAGAAAATTTCAAACTCCGTTATAAATCATAAAACAACAGCCACCATCTCCCATTTCCCATGTTCCTTTCTTCCTTTCTTTTTCTTTTTTTAGTCGTGTATTTTTAAAGTCTGCCTCAAATTGGATGCGGCGCAGTAGTTGCGATGATACCTATACCTCCCTTCTTAAATTTGAATTTATCGCAGACATTCTCGTGGCGTGTAATTTGAGACAGACTATAGTAGTTTATTTTAACCTCTGTGTCAATGGCCCCGGGGTAGTCATAGTCTTTTGCTCCTCGGGGTATCGTCCGAGTAGTATTGTAAAGTAAATTTGTAAGTAGCGTAGCTTGTATTTATGTATTGTAACTTTTTAATGGATATATAGAAAAAAAAATAACTTACATGTAGAAGCATAATTACTTAAAACCAATGAGACCATACCTTTTCGATGTGGCGCTGGCAAATTTGGCAGACCAAGATGCAGTTCGAGATTTTCAGTTTTGCCTTTGGTGAATTTCTGTAAATGTTGGAAATAAAATAATTTATAAATTAAGGCAAAAACAAAAAGCTTTTCAAAAGCTGTGTATTGAAAAGAAAGGTTGAGGTAGTGGATGACAGTAATTTTGCTTGTTAATTCTTAGTTAAACTGAATTAGGACTATTGTTACCATCAGGGCACTGGTGAACTCTAGAGTATTATGATAATAAATGCAGGATAAAAATCGAAACATTACATCAAGCAAATGATTTGTCAACACAATATGCTCTTTGTACCCAGGAAAGCATCCTAAGTTGCTTTTAGTAAAAGCCTTTACATTATAACAGCCCCGCTTTCTTCAACCTAGGGCTCATTTAAGGTAAGTCATGACAAATAACAAAGCCTAATATACGGACTATTACACTTCTCGTAGCCTACATAAAAACTTTATATGCTGCGAATAGAGATAATCCGTAAACGGCTTTCTCCTACCTTCAGCGCCTCATTCCATTTTTTCCATTCAAACATATCTCTGGCTAAGAATAGCAGAGATTCTTCGGCCCATATCAACTTGAATAAGAAATAATTTGTCTCTTCCATGACTTTCTTCGGAAGAGTAACTATATTTAACTCCGCCATGGCGATTGTATTTTCAGCAGATTTAGATGATTTCGAACTGTGGATTTCCAGAATTTTTGCCTTGATCTTACACCAAAAGCGAATCCATTTTCCAGCTCGTTCTAAGTGCAAATATCCTAAGAAAAACAAGAATCTTTAAGAATTCGAATCAACAAGATGTCCATACGAGGTCTTTAGAAACATCAACCGAATCAGCGGTTATGGGTGCATCTTTTCGTTCTTCATGTACAGGATTATTCAAATAAATGTTACTAGGGTACAAACGAGGTCAGAGGTCAGGTAATTAAATATGCCGATTTTCCCAAAGGGAAGCAAAGAGGTCAGAGTTCAGCAGATTGTAAGTGGAAATTCTTCCTAAGGAAAGTAAAAAGGCCAAAGTTTAATATGCAAAACATTACTTATGTAAACAAAGATCAGAGGTCAGCGAAATGAAAATGCAAAACGTCAGTTAAGAAACAAAAGAAGCAAAAAAGAGGTCATCGTTTTCTACGTGTAATTTTACTTAGTCAAGCCAAGCACTATCTAGCACAACCCTTTAAATATATTAAAATCCTATCAAAACAAGTTTATTGAACTTGAAAAATCATTGGTGTTGATCTGCAGACGCAATCAATATACAATTTGATTCAACCAAATTTAGCATCGTTTTTTGATAGTAAAATTGCATTTATATCTGAATTTACTTACCATCAAGGTCGACGTCTCTCTCGGCGCGTTTTTTCTGCGAAGGAGACTTCTCAAAAGGCTTTCGCTTTTTAAGAGACTTTCTGCGGGTGGAATTCGATGTCTCTTCATCACTTGCTTCACTGCCAGTAGCAGCCGAATCCAAAGAAGTATCTGTTAAAACAGAAATTAATTTAGCAAATATCATCTTTGGTAACAACTATTTTGACTTAGTTATGGTCCACCGTTCGTGTTACACGAGTTTCCTCGTGCTGCAGAAAAAATTCTCGTTCATTCCAGATGTCTCAACTAACTTGCGCTTCAATGACATTGTCGGAAAAAAGCACTGAAAAAATGGGACAGTTGAAAAGTATCTCACGAACCTTCTGAGTCTTCAGCGCCATCTTTTCTTTCCAAAGAGCTGTTGCTCGCACTGTCGATAGTATCGCCGGGATATAACAAGCTTTTGCTAGGGAATCGCATATGTGGGTCCTGGAAAGCAAATCAGCGATGAGCAAAAACTAAGAGAATAATGATGAGTATTCGTAACGAGCGTAATGTTTATAAATACGTAACTCTTTACTTGGTGACACTTTGTATAAAGAAAATATTGTGAAAGGTTATGAAACGAGCCCAGCCTCATTTTTGAATTTTTGAATCAAGGATTTCATACATCAGATATATTCGTGTTTTCTTACACAAGTTATCGTTGTCATCAGGATCACTAGCAATAAAAAAGACATGCACAACACATGAACTGACCTTGCCAGAGAACTTCGTTTTGTCAGCTTCTTGAACTAGAACTTTAAGCCAATGGATGAGCTCCTCTCTCGTTTCTGCTGCAAAGTAAACAGTCTCTCCGGTCGGCTGGACAATCTTGAATGAATTGGTCTTCCATGTTTCTTTCTCGCAAGGATCGACTTTCACATCATGCAATGCAACTTCTAAAACTGGCTTTTCGTCATTGTCAGGATTTCTGTAGAGAAGAATTATTGCTGGAAATATTAAAAAATTCTAAAAGAAGTAGAAAGTTAACAATTAAAGGTAATCATTTTATCAATAAAGGAAATTATTAGATATTGAATGGGAATTAGGACTAAGAGTTTTACTACTACGCATTTACAATTTGGGTAAAAAATGAGAATATCCTTCGCAATTTTCTACATGTCTGTGCGTTCGCTATTTCGATTTGGAGTTTGATCGCGATTTCGGGTCTGAATAGGTTTTTACTTTCAAGTTATGCTCAACAGGACATAATCTTAGAAAAAGCAATATCGCTGAACGAAACTAAAACCAGAACTTGTTCATCTGGAAAAGCGAACAGAACCAACGTAAGATCAGAGACATTCTAATTGTAATCCCGGTGATCTAAAACTCCAGTCGAACGCTGAACAAGTACGACCATAACCCAGGCCTTCGAATGACGTAGCCTTGTGCCTGTATATGCATTGTTTATTGTTTCATTCAAGGCGAGAATGTCCTAAAACACGCCACTTCCCACATGATTAATGCATTCAAAAAAATGACTTAGGGTGAATTTATAAAAAAAATTCTAGTCAAAAAAGAAGAGTGCTAGGTGCCATGAAAAAGTAAAATAACAAACGAAAATGAAAGTTAAATGGTTTTAAGAATATATGTATGCCCAAACACTTTTTAAGGATTTCCAAAATCAGCAACGAAAACCTTAATCGCTAGATTTAGAAAAATATCCTAGATCTGGAGAACAGATGGGTAGGCGATTTTGTGGTGCCATATATTAAAACCACAATAATTAACAAGTTTTTTCATTAATATATTAGCTAACGAGATTCAAATTTAAATGCAGAATCTCATGAGTTAGCAAACATCCAATATTCGGTGCGCCAAGAACTGTCAAGAATTAAGAGACTAGAGTGAACAAAAAAGTAAGGAGTAAAACAGGCCTACCCCCAAATGTGTGTCGTCAGATGAGAAAATATTAGCTAACATAATAGTGGTGACTAAGTAACAACACAGGGAACTATGAATACTATCGTCTACATACCTGTATACATACATAACCTCGTTTTTGACCTTGCAGTACCTCTTTTTCCCAACAGCCAAAAATCTTCGCTGATGTAATACCCCGATATGCACTGCCGTTGCATCGTTGAAAAATGCGTCCTTTTCAAGTTTCCGCCCGAGTGAAGAAGATTTTTTCCGTTCGAGGCTGTTCACGCTTTGGTTATTTACACTGTAGCTTGGAGGCACACTTGAGCTACGGGGCTTTATTTTTGGCAACGGAGGAGGTTCATCTTCTGATGAAGAATACGATTGGAAAGATCCACTTATGTTTCCGTCAGAACTTTGCTCCTGCGGGAACTTGCGGGGTTCTGAAATAATACCAGTTAGCAAACATGATAGAGATATTCTGAACATGACACAGAAGCTGCTACGCTTAAAGAACAACTCACATTCAAAAAAGTCTATTCACAATCGCCTTGGAACACTAGCATCAAATGTCAATGTTGAAATAAACCAACCCCCCCCCCCCCTTTGAAAAGAATGACAATTTCCGGTAGAGTGATGGTTGTATGCTTGTTCGTGTAACAAGGCCCAAAGCATTTGGTGTTCAAGGTTATTTAAAGAACCCTTGCAGTTGACAACCCAGTTCGTTTTACTACGGTCCAAGATTTAGGGCGAAAAATTGCCCTGGGAAAACAGGACAACATTACAAAAAAACTCACAAAGCAGGTAAAATAAATTCAACTAAATAACTTGGTCTGAAGAGACTTTTAGAACTGACTCAGCCCACTGAAAATTATTTCTGTTTTACATTGCAAAGGATTTGTTTTACTTTTTAGTTACAAGAGTCCCAAATAAATTAGTAAACTGTACAGTACAACGACCTTGGCTTCAACATTTTGCTTCATTGGATCGTACAGAATTTTAACTGCAAGTTATCCTATAACCAGAAGCGCCGGATTACCGAAGGCATCGAAAATAGGAATACACAGCACGATTTGCTGGGATTCCTGACCCCAGGCGACCAATGATTCGCTAATTGTAGTTAACAGAGTCCAGGGCATTTACGACAACGTATCAAGATTTTCAATTTCCACTTCACGTTCATTCTTGAAAAGGATCTTACCTTCCACAATTGCATCGTCATCTCCGCGTACCTCCTCATCCGACGAGAGCGGCATCGGTGGCAATTCTGCATCATATTCCAAATCAGCGAGTTTATGGTATAGAGGAGGAGTATGAAGACTTGGATCAACATAATCATCTGAAGGCTTTCGTTTACTTCCATTCATGTCAACATATAAATCATTCGGTGATTTTGGAGCATCCTGTTACAAAAAGAAAACAAAGCAAGTTGACTACAAGTAAATAAACTGAAGAGAACTTAAGTCTCAAATTAGATTCAGAAAGATATGTAGCTGCAAGGAATTATTTTTTATCAGCAACAGAACAGAAGAAAAATCAAGTGATGGAAGGTGAAAATACCTGCAAAAAGGCAGTTGGAAAGTGATTTCTGTGTCTTTTTGGAACATAGAGAACACGGGTTGCTTTTAGGTCGTGCCAAGAAGTGATCATTTTCAATACAATGTTACTCCGAAACGTTTGGAGCGAATTTGAACATAAAATTCATCGAATACGTATTGACAGAGGCGGAATTTGTGAAAAAAATTTGTGGGTTCAAAAATATCCTTACAGGCGCTAAAACAATCAAGAATCTGTCACGTGTCTACTGGCTCTCTTTCCTGTGTGACAATGCCCACTTGCCAAAGGGACAGGTGGTGCGAAAGAGAAGGACAGACACAGAAATGATCATTGTGCAAAACATTGTCATCCTAATCAAAAAAATAAGCTTTTGAACAAAAGGGAATACAAATAAAAATATAATTTATATATAAAAGTCATCCACTTAAAAAAATATGGTATAGATAAATGTATTAAATTCATAATCAAGAAGCTATGTTGAGAACTGAACATGTATACAAGAAAATATGTCTCTGTCATGAACTTTCTGACAGAGAGGATATGAAAAAAGCTCACCATCTCATTCTTTTTCATCTTATCAATGACGTCACGGGGTTCTTCATAGGCCGGATCTTCTATAAGATTATTTCCATGCCCTGAGCTCCGTGGGGGCATTTCACTGTCAATGTCCACATATTTACAATTCTCCAAAGCTTCAACCCAGCGCCTATGGTCTTCGCTATCTTCAGCAGCTAAAGAAAAAGATGGCGACCCAGGCTTGCTCAGTCTAAACTGTGAAGAGGTCGACGATTCCACGTGGATATCATAATTCATAACATCGATAATGTGATCACATGGCTGTTGGATGTCTCTGAAAACGTACAGGTTCTTCTTCTTTAGAACACACCAAAGTCGCGTTTTTGTTCGGATATTTGTTAGAGGTCCACTACGGGTTGGATTTTCAAGGTTGTGTAAAAAGATTTCATTTGTATTGGTTTTCCTAAAAAAATAAGAAGTTGTTGTCATAAACATGTTGACTTTGCCCTTTAGAACATAATCAGCGAGTGTGCTTTCACTGGCTTATTGTGTTTACGTGTCTCGCTTACCAATGGTGACGTTTTGGTAGAAGTGTTTGGGAGTCGAAATGCAGAAGGACTGAAATTGTGTCTCCCAATTAAATTTGGTAGCTGCAAGCATAAAAACCAACGTACGGTACGTGTGACAGATGGGATATTTGCCTTAAAATTTATAGACAAGAGTGCACCAGCACTTCGAATTGCAATGCGATCGCTTGTTCTGTTTTATCAAACATAACTTAACCCCTTTTCTGTTTACCTCTAAATATCAACTCCAGATCAAAACAATATTCATCATCATGTAAAGGCTGGTTTCACTGAGCGAATGCACATTTGAGCATGCGCAAATCGAGCTGCCTCATTCGCTGCGAATGCGCGACCATTCGCTGAGTAGTTCAACACAGTTCGCCGATTCAGTGGTTTTTTTATTCGCTTTCGCCAAAGTCGCGCGACTAGGGCGAATCAAGTAGAAATCGGCCTTAATGGAAATAAATTTATGTTCCGTGATACGCCATATGACATTGATATGCCAGAACCAATTTTACAAAATCTTACCAAGAGTTTCGCTTAGGTTCACGGTCATCTGCCGCCGGTTTCAAGAGCGATACACGAGGAGATCGGTCGGGAACAGGTGGCTTATTGTTGCTTGCTAGGCCCTCAATATCAACGTATTTGTCACTGCCAGTCTCGTTTGGTATTTTGGCATACAAGAGGTTGCTGTCTTCAGAAGTACTGGATCCATCATGAAAATTAGCGGCCTGAAAAGCAAGGCATCTAATCAAATATACGGTACTATCGAGTATTTGTTTGCATTTGTATGCACATGCTTGTGGTACATCCTGACCACTGTATTCATGAATGGTAACAGTTAGTAAAAAAACTGAATCCTGCATATAAAAATATTTAACATAGAAAACCTGAACAGAATAGCACCGAAACCTGCACCAAAAGTACATTAACCAAAGACAATGAACCAAAAGTGCATTAAACAAATGCCATCTTTCCACTTTCAACAAGAATTTTCCATCACTATTACAGAAAAGACCCTACTAGTAAGATCAGCAGATTAGGTGCCATTCAGCTGATTCCAACGGTTCCAAATTTCTTGGGTGAATTGGAACAGAGTACCTAGCTATGCCAGGGTACAATTCCCTCATGTATTAGCCTTATCCTTCCTCTGAATATTCATTCCCAAATCTGAAGAACTTTGGCAACTTGCCTTGGATAATGGGAAAGGGGACCAAACCCTTACTCCTACTTTTACCACGAGAATTAGTTCTACGGTACATAAATTAAGTTGCTACTTACAATAGCTCCGATATCGTCGCTAGGCTGCCTCCTTCGACTACGGTATGGAGCTCCTGGTGGAGTGGCAGACCTTTTAGGATCATTTTGCATCCAAGAAATTTCCCTTTGCTTAGAAAGGTAGTCCGTGGTAGCCGAGAATCCTGCATGGTTTACAGGGGGACGAGGAGGTAACCTAGGAGGTTTGTTTAAAGCCTCTAATTTTGCCAGAAATTCTTCTCGCTGCGTGTTGGCTTTGTCACTAAGTTGCTCATTAGTCAAGGTGATCCGAAGAAACCTTTCCAGCTCTGGCAGCAGTTTGTTGATGGCTGTAAAAAAAATTTGCAAAAACTGTGAAAACTTGCTAATAATAAAAAATATCTTATCGACGTGAGTTCTCAAATTAGCCTCCTTGGTGGGGGCTAATATGGGGTTGGGAGTTGACCCCAAACCTCAAACTAGCCCCCATCCAAGAGGGGGACTTACAAAAATCATCTGGAAGTCAACATACAAATAGTTTGTAGTCAAACCTTTTTCACTTTTTCAAGTTTATTTTGCAAAATGAAACATCGAATTCTTCGAATTAAACAACAAAATCATCTTAAAATGCCTTATTTTAGTTTTTATTTTCCCTATGGCTGAATGTGAAGTATCATAGACTGATGCATAATAATAATAATAATAATAATAATAATAATAATAATAATCAATTTATTTAAAGTTGGCGCTACATAGCTATTTACAAAGAAATGAGCTAATCCAAGCCAACTGTTAAAACTACTACATCAACTAAATACATACGAGATTGAATACATAAAATTTTAAGTACAAAATGATCCATTAAAAAACTATAAAACCAGCATGTTAAGGTACGGGCATAAATCAGCATGTTAAGGTACGGGCTTATTAATAACTTTTGCTTCCGGGGGTTTAATTGACAGGGGTCATACAAAGAAGGCCGTATTAAGAATACATGAGAATACTGCCAATAGGAATGTAGCAATTTACAGATTGGGTTAAGAATAAAGAGCTGAAACTGCCACAGGCAATTAGCTCTTACGCTGCCTTGCGCAATATGACTGGATTCAAGCTTGATAATAGACAAACTTTGGTAAAGATTACCAAGTTCACTTTTCACCCTGATGTCGAAATACTCTTTTCTTTTTATAAAAACAATACCAGCCTCTAAACTGGTCAAAAAATAAGAACAAATTAAGAACTAAGCTACTGTAAAATGTAATGTAACTTTGAACAATGTTTCATCTCAAAAACGAGGAGTTTTTTGCCTTCTAGGGGTGCTTCTTCGGTGAACTTTCAAACTTGTCGGCTAATAAAGGATGTCTTATTCATTTTGTTGGCAAATGAGGCTTGAACACTTCCCTAGAGCGCAATAGCTGGCAATCGCACTGCTTACACCTAATCAATTTAAGAACAAATTAAGAACAACGCAGCCTCAGATTTCCGAAAAAATCAAGAACAGCCTGAACTTAAATTAACGGGTTCTTATAAAAAAAGAATGAATGGGAAAAGAAAATCTAAATTATTTCTGGTGAGTAATAAGAAAAATGGCATTTTGCATAACATAGTTAAAGAAAATAATAGTTTACTAGGGGCACGCAGCGAATGATTGGCATTTCAGGGCAGCATACGTAGATCAAGCTTTTTGGAAAATGGGTATTTCGTCTACGCAACACTAATTTCCTATACCGTGTTGAAAGGCGATATGAAAGGCAATATGGTTGGAGTAGTTTTGCAAGGATGACGCAATGATCAAAAGACAGCCTACGCGAGATTGTTTTATCAACAATCAAATCTATGTGAAAAACTCAAACAATTTATTGCAGAATACCAAAAAACAGCCGATGAGTGTGCTTTGAAATCACTAAGGAAATAACATTGTGATTTGCTTGCATGCAGGCATTCTTTTTATCCTAGCATTACTCGAAACGGAATGAATTCTTTGATCAAGGGACAAAACAACACCTGCGCCGTGTCTTTCAATTCTGTACATAGTGGATCAAATTAGATAAAACCATGTTGGTAAAATTTCGTGTACGACATCACGTTTCGAGTAGGAATCATCACTATGGTTAAACAAAGACAAAATTCATCATTCCTTTAAGGAGGAAAGAGTAAAAATCATATTGAATTATTCTCTGTGAAGCAAATAAACTGACTTTGGACATTTTAGGCGAGCAATTACAACACTATCATATGCTCCTTTCTAAATACAGCGATAACTAAATGTTACTATTTAACTTTCAAACACAATATAATGTTGCTTTCGGGATTTAAATTAGTGTGATCGCATTATTCAAGGAAAGCATCCTTGAATCTAGGGTTTAACTGGATCAGGATCTGCAGTCATTTATCATTAAAATGTCATAGCTACCATACACGTTTACACCGTAATACATCAAGAGAGACGAACAAAATATACACTAGCCTGACAAAAGTTGTTCCACGACCATCGGTACAAATATTGGTACTTGGTCTGAGATTGCAAAATCGTTGTACATACTTCAAGGTTCGATAGTAATCGATTACCAAAATGGAATTTTACTCTGTTTAATATATCATTCTTGTTACCCGGAACCAGTAAGCTATGCTGGAAACTGATCACATGCAAATTAATTTTTTCCCGTTTGCAATGAATGAGTCGTCTCAATTGACTGCGTTTAAATACGCTTTTGTTTACGTCGAAACTGGCCTTGAGAGTTTTATCTTAGAACTCGTTTAGCAGGTGCATTATTTTGAAAGATAAATAATTCATAAAGAGATTTAAGAAACGCATTTCTTGCGATATTCGACATCTATGTAGTGAATTGCACGTTATACCCAAGGCTCCGTGGTTCGAGTCCCTGGCATGACCAAACTTTCACCCAGAGTGAGGAGAGTCGCCAGCTCTCTGTGATTCCAGGCGTAGGAATCACGAGGTGTGGTCACATCGAGAGGAAGGACCAGGACACTGCTCGATTAGAATAAGCTTCTCAATGTCCTAAAAACTACCTTCGGGTGCTAGGAAGAAAAACTGCTTATACTGTATTAATTCAAAAAAATTAAGAAGAATCCAGACTAAAATTTTGAAAGTTCAATTTGTTGGAGCTTATAAAAAAGAGTGTAAACCTTATCGTTCCCCAATCATCCATTCCATACCTCCTCTATCATTTATACCTTAAAAATCAGAGACTGAAAGTAAATCCAAAATAATCTTAACTGCTTATTGATAATACAGTTAGTTTCCTGCGTGTTCTCACCAGAAAATACAAGAAAACGCTTCGAAATAGGAATAGAATAAGCTTTAGTGATTTTAATGGTAATAAGGCTTATAAAATCTGCTAAAATGAGTTCTCCACTTAGCGCTAGTCTGTAAATGCAGGGAATATTTCAAATGGTAAGTCTATTTCTAGGCACCTCTAAGAAAGGTTAGTTTCACAAAAGGAATGCTAAAGTTTCTTACGGTTTTGAGGGAAATGATTGTCGGCACCGAGGAGGAAATCACTCCATCAAAACCTCGGGCCTTTTCGTGAAATCCTACTATTTTATCAGAAAATCTTTATCTCGTAAGCTGTTTACAAGGGCGAATTGCCCTTCGGTCGGCATCTCGTCTTTGAACTTCTTTTTGAGCCAATAGTTTTGTTGGAATTTATTCAAATGAAACTTCTTGGGTGTGAAACAGCACGAATTTTTTTCACGTCATTCAGGGATGTATTTCAATGCTGTTCACGGCGATGAATACATGATGAAATTCGGTTGAATGCAATGTTCGACTGTCTTTCAAACAGAAATATTTTGCCATGTAGCTCAGCGAGAAAATTCCTCCGTTACGTAAGGTCTATTTTTATTCAATGTCTATGATTTCCATTTATAAATCGGATTAAGCAGCAAACAAAGCATGTCTATCTGTATTTTGCTAATCCCCGCATTACGTAACATTTCGTGACTCATCCTGAGGCAAGAAAATTACTTCATACCACACTGCTTCCGTAGCGCAATGCTTCAGAACAATTCGATGCAAGAAATTTTGCCTAGGAAATACTGCAGGCTCTTCAGACTCCCCATGATAACTATACAAAGAAACTAGCGCACAGCAGATATTATCTTTCCCTTTACTTGGTCGTTATCATTCATCATTCCTCAGAAACATGGGGGCGGATAAAAGCTGTGTGCCAACTTTTGCACCCATCATATCAGCCTACAGAGCCGCTATCCTATATCTGGGTCATAGTTCAATGCGCTGATCATTATATTGTTGCTTGAGGAGGAACTCCATATACACACTTGAATGAAAACACCCGACGCTTTTGATCCAAACTATGGAAAATTTAAACAGGATTCGATATAAATTAATGGCTGGTTCAGACTTCACTAATTGATCAAGGCCCACGCCATCTTGGGGGACCGGGGGCATGACGCCCCACTTGTTGCGAAGCAAATAATTTTAAAGGCTGTAATAGTTGTTGCGTCGTTGTGTGGTTCCTGTTGTCCCTTGCAAAAAAAATTATTTGTCATTGTTTTTTTCTCAGCTGTGATTTTTCTCTGAGGAAGAGGGTGGATCTCCATGTTTCTAATTTACAATAAAAAAGCTTAATGGCAGAAAAATGCTCAAATGTTAACATCACTTGGAAGATAAATTACAATAACTGAATTGGACAATATAAAAAGAAACAATGTATTGAAATCGCACTAGCAAAGGTCTTTCTTCACAAGATTAAAAGAAAACAGAATCAAGGAAGGAAGCTAATTTCAAATGCCACAATATGACTTTTAAAGACAAAGACATATAACTAAAGCAGTTCATTTTGAACTAATATGCTCTTTGTGTACCATTGTTATGTTTTTACTATTTCAAGAATGACATCAATATGCCTAGAGCAATACTTTGAATTTTTTAAATTCTTTTCCATTGTAAGGAGCAGTAAAACTATGGCCTAAAAACATGCTTTGTAACTTGAGTATTTCAGGAAACATGAGAAATGATCAATTGTGGAGGAGGTAACACAGCTGAAAATAGAATACCTATTTTTCATGTTATTTTGACAACAAGTTTCTATTGCACACAATTCATAATTCAATGCTTGTCTTTTAAGTCAATGTGTCCAGCTAAAGCAAGCAGCTCTGTGTTGGTTTTCAGAAACATGTGATTTTTCATGTCATTGCCCTAGCTTTTCATGTGAGCAGTTTTGGATCACAAGAATACTGACCAATCACAAGCCGTTATTTTGATGTTAGGTATAAGTTGGGTATAAGCAGTCCTTTTAAAAAATCAGCATTCACATGGAAAATCTAAAGAAACAGCTCATAGGGCGATTACTGAATTTGCACTTCTGTCCAAACGTACAACACTAAATTCAATATAAGACCTTCCCAACCCACTCAACTCTATAGAGCTGCATATCTGGACAATGATAGCCATTAATTTACCATCTGACAGGGCCCGCTCCACATAATTGAAAGTGGGGGAGGGGGCAAAGGCCAGAAAATTAGGGGGCCAATGCTTCTGCTGCAGCTTTAAAACTTCTTGCTTTGCAAAAAAGTGGGAGGGCCATGACCATGCTACTGACTTAGACAGGGCCAGGGGCGGCGGGCAGTGTTATTACCGTTATTACTGTAATAACACTTTTTCCAAAATCTTTATCAGTTTGGTGCATTCATCTGCTAGACACAACCAATGACGTAGAAATAATATGGTATCTGTCCTCTATTCATCTGAAGGGGATGATAATTACCTGCTAATCCTTAACCACAGGAAGCCTATTATGTTTTTCAATGGTATTTCAAATGGTTCAAAGCTAGTTCGAGGCTCCCGGTCTCATTATTACTTTCGCGTTTCTAATAACGGAAACAGCAAAGTCTTTGTCACGGGATTCACCGATGACGTTAAATTCAATTGTTCTTGGTCCTTGAAATAAAGGAGCCTAGCAGCCCCGTTATTACTTCTGGGATTCTAATAACGCGGCCATTTACCTTTTGCCAGTGCTGTTTTATGATTTTGCTTGTAAGTTAGCTGTTTCAAAATGAATCGTGTTGTGAAAGATCAAGTGAATGACCATCGTCTGGGTGTTCAAAGTGTTATTATTTTGTATCTCTAATTATTTTGAAACAGGTGGAATTAACTCACTAGCAACGTCTCGATCTGAAAGACCGTGCCAGATATATCCCGTCATGTATTTTTCTATAATAAATTTTTAGCCTGCATCCTTTCAAATTTTCTTTGTACATTTGTAAACTGTAGCTATTCAAAATGTTGCAAGTTGCTTATGTAAAGGCATTTGAAATGAATGATGAACTGAACTGAACCTTGAATGTATTCAGAGGGCTTTCACGCAGTGGTTTCCGTTATTACAATCGCGATTCTAATAACGGGCCCACATGGTGGCTCAGAGGAAGGGGCCGCCAAATATTTTTCACGACTAATCACCACTCGAAAGCCCTTCAGACAAATGTTACAGCCCTCCAGTTTGTTTAAAAAGACCAACAGGAAATCAGGCTCTTCATAGATTTCTTTTTGATATGCTAGCAAGGAAGTATCTGCATTTATTTTCTAGGAGATACAGCACTAAAATTGTCAATTAACTTAAAACTTTCAGCATTCGCTCAGATTCTTAGTTGCTTACAAAAATGTGTATACCCGACCAATTTATGTCTTTTAGTGACTTTTTGTTTGTTGTTTAGAGTCAATTGAAGATATGCATATTTCCCCAACGTATGGCTGGGCCAAATTGAGGGGGGGGGGGTGTTGCAAAACCCCTATACCCCTCCAGCTGAGGAGGTTAAAAATTCCTTCATAAAGAAATTGTTAATTTTCCTTTTTCATGCATTTTCCATACGTTTGAAAGAGTAATACCAAAAAAAATTTACTCCCAGCCGCCCCTGGACAGGGCCCCCCTCTCCTGTGGTACGGGCCCTGTCTAAGTCAGCACCATGGTACCCGCTGGAGGGTTGAAACATTTCAAATTTTGATGCACCAAATTTTTTGGAAATGGACTCTTTGAAGCAATGTTGTCTTGCCTGAGTGTTGGTGTAAGATAGTGAAAGATCTACTCACAAGAACCTAAAGTCTAACAAGAGTCTAAAGGTCTTTATGAAATGGAAACCTGAATGGAGAGGAATTGAAAACTTCATGAGTGAAAAGGATGAGACATCTAAGAAAACTAACTGAATCTAAGCATCCTTCTTTGAAAGAAAGATTTGTCAGGTCTTTATATCAAGTGGTGATCCACATTCAAGTGGCACCTGTGGCACCTGCCCTATCTACCATACCTTAGACACGCCACTGACTGTTTTGCTTTTAGAAAACATCTGAAAGGGTCAGTGTTTTGTCTGGATATGATTTTTTGTCTGAATATGATAATGTAATTCGTTTGACTTTTGAAAAATTTTAAGCATTTGAACAAATTTCGACATTTTTTGGCTATTTTTTGTCCCACATTAAAAGAACTCATAGTAATTTCAGACAAATATAGTTTTAATGTTGGCAAAATGATAGAAATTCAATTTTTCATGGGCCTTTGATCTGGAGAAAGTTGTTTTTTGGCTTTGAGATTGGCAACTAACCACAGTACTTTCTAATAGGAATCTCATACAAAAATGCTTTCCAAACATAAAATTTAAAATATTATTTAGCAAAAATATAAAGTCTTAACAGTTCACTGCTTTAAACAAACAGAAAACTTGAGGAATTGGAATACTGTCCATTAAATTATAAGCACCACAAGATATGACTATGTGTTATCTTTACACAAGGTCAAACATTTAAACCTTATTATATATATATATATATGACATGATGAAAGAAATTTGCAACAGCTTGATCTTTAAGGACATTTTTGATAGTCTATTAAACCCGCTGCTCATTTTGTAATCATTATTATTTGAGGCAGTATGTTCATACAGGTAAAAGTTGCATTCTTGATAAATAAAGATGCTGATGAACTGGTGACATTGGTAAATTTCTATTTTGATGTGGTTTATATTTTAAATTTCTATATTAAATTTTTACCATTCAATTCTGGGAGTTATTTCTTGTTAAAATTTATTTTTCAACATAAGCTATTCTTTTGTTATTCAAAATTTAAGATATTATTCTACTAATTTGTTGTATTTTTTTCTTCTTGTCTTTTTTTTTATTCCAACTATTTTAATAAGCAATGCATATTGTAAGTAAGCTGTTGATGGATAACAAATTGAAAAAAAAGTTCTTTGAAAAAATTTATTTATTCTATTATGCTAATGGCATTAATCAAGATCAATATCTAAGAAAAATACTGTTAAAATAATTATTGAGACTGACAACAGGCAATGTACAGAAACAGCAGATTAGTGTGGTATGCTGTTTCTTTTAATCACTTTAAAATCTTGAACTAAGCTGCGTGTAAAATGTTTACATAGACACTTTTTATTCTCGAAAAGGAAGATTGTAAAAGGAATATCAGAAAATATGGTGATTCATAAACAATGGGTCTCATAATTTCAAAACCACTGCGAGAGGCTTTCCTCTTTGGACACTCACGATACATTCCTGACCTCAAAATTTAACAACAATTTCGCACAGAAAATTAATTCTGTAACATTTAAAAGTTTCAGGTCTGGTACCATGAAAAACATGGCCCATTGTCAACCCGTATAACTACTTTCATGCCTGACTTGTTAACAAACAATTTCCGGATTCACAAATGATTTTGGTGAGACGGATGGCCGCCAAGTGTGGCTCCTTTGCCATTACGTTTGAATATTAAACATCGACATTCAGGAGTTACTTCGGCAATATCTGCCTGCCAGTATGGTAATTAAAAGCTGTTGATAACCAGCATCGCTGTTTTTAAAAGAAGTGAACGCTAACAATATGTAAAGTCATATATAAAATCCAAATTTCATGCAAATTAAACAAATACCCACTCCCAAAATTTTGAAAACCGAAATTGCAAACATTCTCCGCAAGAAACAGCTGCAAATCCCCACTAATGCATTTGGATTCATCAACAGGCACTCTTACTTCTAAAGTACAAAGATTAATAAGGCTTTTCGCTTGCAACCCTAAGACCGTGGATCATAGATCAATGATTTGGTAATTAGCGTGCTCAAAGCACATAGCAAAAACGCGTTGCCCCAGAACATATTTCCCTTTGAGTTTATACACATTATATTCATTTAAAACCTGCAAAAGATGCGTTGTTATAGTGTGATGCATGGGCCTATGGTTAATGTTTGAAAGTGACGGTCAGCATATATTGGAGATAGGCCTACTTACTAACTAGGCGTTCCGTTTGGTCGATGTAATGCTCCATTTTTCAAGTATCATCCATTAAAAAGATCATATTGCCTGCTTCCCATCAAATTGACAATTAAAACGGGGCTAATTATCTTGATTCAAATACATGTATATGTCTCCTTCTAAAACGACACTTCAGGCCCTCTTCTGGCTGACCTCGTTGTAAATCAGATTAAATTCTTTGCAATCCCTTGTGATTGAAACTCCTTGTTCGTCGCACAGTCAAATGAAACTTCCTCTATCTTAATATGTTTCCCTGCGCACAAAATTCTGGAATGGCATCAAGTTTACATGATTTCTTTGTTAAATCGTTAAATAAACATCACCCTCCCGTTTTCAAGTGCCTAAATTAACCAAAAGCACATCTTAATTGTCATGCTTCTCAGGGATGCTAGGAAATCTGCGAAGGAGCTTTACGACCCTAACGAAACGGTGACTACCGAAGTGACTCATTAAAACAAAGGCATGAAACTTGGGTGAAAACCATAGTGAATGGGTTGGTTTAGCCCAATACTTGGGGAAAGACGTCTTTGGAGATTCCCACACAAAGCTAAAAATAAAGATATCTTACCTCATGAGATATACTCAACACGTTCACGAGGCTAATGATGTTCAAGAATTGCAAGATTAAAACTAATTTTTCTCATATGGCTTATTTCATGAAACTATATTTTGCTACAAAGAAAATCACTTTTCCTTTGTTTATCTTAATTGTCCTGCCCAAAGCTTGCTTCGATGATGATTATTCTTCATATCAAACTAATCTTCCACGTACCACAATACCACATTCCAAGCAGAACCAAACCCGATGCCAGAGCAGTGGCGTGGTAGTAGGGGGGCCGGGGGGCCATGGCCCCCTGAATATGGGCGCAAATGGAGATAAGGGGGCGCCAAAATTGTTTGCTTGTCATATTTGGCTAGGAACATCAAAGTTGATCGTACACGGGTAGAACACTTCGCTGTAACTTGCTATGAACAAAATAATAAAACGTGCGATTCTACAATCGAAGCACGTTTCGTAGCCATGACCCAATCAACATTTGTGTCATATGTTTTTGTTTTTGTGTAAACTATGTACGCGGCTTCACGTTTAGCACGCCAACTAACGAAGATTTACGCAGGGACCGTGCACTACTCTAAAAGTGAAGGGGCTGAAATGGGTGTGACCGAAATTTTTGGAGGCCACGCCCTCTAGAACGCGGGAAAACGCCCCTTTTAGAAAATGCTTGCTTATTTCTATTGAATTTTTATAAAGATTCGGTTCAGAGGAGATATCAATAACCATAAAAAATAGAAAATAGATATGTTTTTTACATCGATGTGCACTCTGAACCAAAGGTCACCCTTTCTTTCTTTCCCCAGTACATGAATCCTTCCCTCCCAAATTTTTAAAAAAAATCAAAAATCAATGTTTTTCTTAGCATCGTCAAACAGTCTATTCTGAGCGGTATAGTATTTAGAACGGGAGATGCATTTTTAGCCATTCTAGAAGGCTTGATTTCAAAAATTTTCTTTCGCCTCGGACCCAACCATGGTGGGTCCTCCTATGTCACTAAACTTTATTCTTAGCCTTCCCCCCCCCATATAACGTAATAAATGAGTTCAAGGGGGCGCCAGTCTGTATGACACACATCACTGTAATTGAGATAGAACGTCTTTTGATTAGTATTTTATGTTTTGTCACCATATTTTCTCGAAAATAGGCCGACTCTCGAAAAAAGCCGATTCAAAATATCTGGATATTTTACCGAACCACGATCGTAAAGGTCAAATGTTTGGATAACATAATTTTTTCCATTCATACTGGCATATAGTTCAAATTTATTCATGAATTTTGGAAATCGAGTTGCAAAAATGATTACCCTTCTAGAAACACGTGCTTTTTTATAGCCGTGATATATACATAGATAGGGCACCAAAATCGATTTGGCCACCCCATGGAAAACATAGCCACCCTGCCACTGTGCCAGAAGAAACTTTCTGGGGGGCTGGGGGCTAAAGCTATAAACTGGAACATAGTATATGACCAAACAATAGCATTTCTCTCAAGCTTGGGGGTTTAGCCTCCTTGGGTCTGGCCTTGGCCCTGAGCTGAACCATTGAATAATGTCATGAATATAAAACTACATATTAATGGTTCCTTATACGCATTAGAAACTTCATTAATAACTTCCGAAACCGTCCAACTAGTACCGAAACGAGAAGGCTAAGCTATCGCTCAAATATACCAAAATTACATTAACATATTGAATAAACGATTGTATTATATCGTTCTCTCTATCGTTAGCACAGCTAACAAAATTGAACAAAAAGACAGACCCGTTTTAAAGCTCTTTTACATACAGTCATTCTCGTATATAACCGCAGTAAACAAAACGAAAACTGTCCCAACAGTATCAAAATACTTTTTCAGGAAGGTCGAAGATAAGTCACACTATGCATAATTGATGCAATTTCCTGAACTGGTTTTTCTCGAAAAATGCTATACGAAAAAAATCAGCAATAAATAGCGACTAATATTGGCAATTAAAGTATTGGTCATTGTTTTCTATTTTTGTTCGAAAATGTGAGGAACGGAAATTTGTTCGGTAACTTGACTGCGATGCGAGGAAGCCCAACCTTCCATCACTAAAAACGATTCTTTGGAGCTGCCCTTACACAAGACTTCGAAAAGCAGTTCCTGAGCATGGTTTCAAAGCGTGGTTTCTAGGCATGGCTTCTACACACGCTACACAAGATTTCTTCCCCATCGTCATCATTTGCATTAATAGCTGCTCTTCTGAATCAATTTCATCAAACTTTTCTTTAGCTAAACTCAATCTAGCTTCACCTTTCTTAATTTTTAACTAACTTTTTTTATTCTTCTATATCTTCATCCACTTCCTCTCCATTGTTGTGAAGTCTTCTTTTTTATTCTCTTCTTGGCTCTCTCAACTCTCTTTTCGCATTCTTCGCATTCTCTTTCCTGTTTTCGTTTTCTTCATGCTCTTCATTGCTGGCGGTATTCTTTCTTGCCTCCTCAACTTTTTTCCACATCTTCACCCTCCATATCTTAATTATGGTAAAATCATCCTTAAATGAGGTCCTTTTCTAATACTCTCTGTTTCTTTCTTTTATTCTTTTTCGATCACTATTTTTGCTTTTTCCATTTTGAAATATCTACATTCTCTTTTGCTCCTTTATTTACGGTTCTTCTCTTGACCACCAAACATGCCATTTCTCAGTTCTTCTTTAACTTTCATAAACTTCCTTGTCGACGATCATCTTTGTCGCCTTCTTTGAGATCATTATCCTCTTCCTCTCAATTTTTTTTCTGATTCTCCTCTTTGTATCTTTGCACTTTTTCTTTCTACAGCTCCATTTTCATTTTTCATTCATCTTTGTCGACCGTCTTCATTATGGCCTCTAATCTTCATCTGAATCCTTTGGACAACTTCCCCTCCAACATCCACTTACATCCCTTTCACTAATGTCTTCTTTGACCTCATTTTCAATCAACTTTGCTATTTTTTTCATCAAATTTAATAAAGATTAAATATCACTTTTTTTAAACAATCCAAATTTATACACTAATCAGTTAAATTATAACGTCAAATAGCCCACACTTGCGAACGTGATAAGCATCATGAATTTCACAAGACTTACTAACATTTACAACAAACTTTGAAAGTAAGAGCTCTTTGAACAACAAAGATTTTTTGGGAAACATCTTTGAAGAAAATCTTTCTTTTTGAAGCAGAGTCAGATATTCACAACATATTCAAAAATCATGTTTACAAAATATTCAGGTATCTGCAGGAGACCATGCAAAAACATCTGATTACAATCTTCTTGATAGATTTGAATTATATTGAACTCCCTCAGTACCTAGAGATGTTCCATAAATTAAAGCCCCCTTTAGATTTGGTATTTTTAATTCCTTTGTTTTCAATGACCTTGTTCATGGCCATCGACTATGTTACCGCTAATCTTTTGGACTCTGGGTAATCAATCCCCTTTGGAAGCCAAAAAGGTTTCTCAACTATTTCATGAGATTCGACATTACAATTTTAAATTGCTTGTGGAAGCTTTCGTAACAAAGAATTTTTATCTAAAAAGGGCGTGAAATGTAAAAGGGATCAGCCAATGATTGAAAGAATTACCCATTTAAATAAAGGTTGCTTCGAACAATTCAGACCTGACGAGCTATTTTTCATTGTTCACTTGAAGGCTGAAAGGCTAGTAATGCGCTTTTAATCCAGGCCCGGAAATATTTGAAATTTGTAGCAAATTAAAAAATAAGCTAATAATGGGCTGACTGAAAATGTACCAAGGTCAGAGAAACAGTCAAATCTGAAAAGGAAATAGAGGTTGAGATATGAAGTAACAGAGAAACAACAAAGAAAGCAAAATGAAGATAGCAAGAAAAAGAATAAAAACAACGAAAAGGTTAATGCAAAAAGGAGAAACAGAGAGATAGGGTTGCACAATTTCAAAAATGGCTAGCATATCATTTAAATAGAAAAGTTTACTTTTTCAATGCTTTCTCTAAACATTTAAAAAAATAATTAAAACTGGTAAATATAAACATGTTAGGCGAAAGCTTGGAAGGAACTTCAGCTCCTCAAATTTCAAAAGTACCGAAATTCCATTGTTGATATGCAAGGTATAAATTGTAAAATTTTTATCACAGAGAACAGGGAAGGGCCTCTAATGAAAAAGGGGTAAAGAACACGCTGCCCTGCGTAACATATTGGCTGTGGTTACGGGGGCTCCCCCTAATTTTGTTGTGATTCATGCATTCACGTACAATTTTTTGACTTTTCACGCATTAACGCACGGTTAAATTGGATTTTCACGCTCACGCAAACAATAAATGTAATATCAGCTATTGCTCATCAGAGCCCTGTTTGAGGGACTACAACACAACTTTCAAATGTTGAATAGTAATTTGAGATTCAACTATTATTGGTTTATTATGCACCAAATTGCGGCAATTTTTTAAATTATCATTCAAAATTTCATTCACGAATGCACGAATAGTTAAAGCCTTTTCACGACATAACTTAAGGATAACTCATGTTTCACACTTCATGTAGCAATCTTAATTCACAAACGCAGCATAAAAAACGAGATTTTACAATTTCACGCACGAAAATATAGCTGTAGCGTGTGCATGTGTGCATGTGATGTCATGTTCGAAGACACATCTGTAGAATCATGAGTTTTCTAATGGTGTCATTAGGCAATGCTAGTTAATGACGTATTGCTTGTGCTCGTCATGTGATGACATGTCACGTTTATCAATAAATTGGAAGACCGTGATTGTTCGAAGATTAGAGAATTGGAATATGCACTAGAGACACGTCTGTTTCTGTTGTCCGTTCTGCCCGGTCATAACAAATTGGTGACAGGGGTGGGATGAGTTATTTCTTTCAGACGGCTTGCTTGTTAGAGCTATTTCGACAGGTCAAAAAGTGCCCCGACGTGTGTTTGTCGTTCCACAATCTGTCGTAGGCCAAATTTTACATAGCCTTCATTCCGGGCCGTCTGGGGGTCATATGGGAATTACACGTACTTTATGTCGTGTTAAGCAACGCTTCTTTTGGCCAAAAATGCAAGAGTGCGTGAAAAACTATATCACATCTTGTTCAGAATGTATGCAAAGTAAACTGTTACCTAACCAAGGGAAAGCTCCACTTACGCCCATTTTGGTAGGTGAACCCTTCGTATTTTGGGCTATTGATTATATGGGCCCACTTCCAGAGACATCAAGGGGTAATAAACATTTGTTGGTTGTCGGAGATCATTTTACTAAATGGTACGAAGCATTTGCAACTAAAGATCAAAAAGCACAAACGGTAGCTAGGCTTTTAGTCTCAAAGTTGTTTTCTCGTTTCGGTCCCCCCGATATATTGCATTCTGATCAGGGACAAAATTTCGAGAGCAACTTAATGCACGAAATTTGTCAAATTATGGGAATAAAGAAATCCCGTACGACTGCATATCATCCACAAGGGGATGGGCAAGTGGAAAGGCAAAATAGGACATTGCAGGAAATTTTGTCTTCTTTCGTGAGTGAACATCCTGAAAATTGGGACTTGTATGTTGATCAGGCTGTTTATGCGTATAATACCAGCCGGCATGAAACAACCGGGTATTCCCCCTATGAATTAGTTTTCGGACGAGAGCCAAGGATGCCCATAGAGGTGGATTTAGGAGTGCCTTTGCAAAATCCCCGGAGTCATCCAGAGTATGCTCGTGAGGTTAGACAAGCCATAAGGAATTCTACTGAGATAGCACAGAAAAATTTATATGCAGCTAAGAAAAGGCAGGCTCTGTATGCTGATCGGAGAAGTAAAGAGTGGAAGCCCTTTGAATTAGGGTCATATGTGTGGTTGCGGCGACCAAAAAAGTGGAAATTTGGGAGGAAGTGGGTAGGCCCATATAAGGTTCTTGTTAAAATGGGTGTTAATTATAAGGTGGAGTCGCAGCACGGAAAAGCCATGGTTGTTCATCATAATCAGTTGAAACCTTGTCCTTTGTCTTTTAATGATGAGGGTAAGGACATTTGTCCAGTTTCTGAAACACCAGATTGTGAAATCGTAGAGCAGGATACTGATGATGACATGGACGAAAACCCTGGGGAAATAAGAAATCAAGTTTATGTACGCCCCCCAAGATTACGTCAGGTTGTTAATCCCCCTTTAAGGTATGGTGATTATGTTTCTCATTAGGCTTGCTCTTCATCGAGGGAGGGGAAGGTTTGTAGCGTGTGCATGTGTGCTTGTGATGTCATGTTCGAAGACACATCTGTAGAATCATGAGTTTTCTAATGGTGTCATTAGGCAATGCTAGTTAATGACGTATTGCTTGTGCTCGTCATGTGATGACATGTCACGTTTATCAATAAATTGGAAGACCGTGATTGTTCGAAGATTAGAGAATTGGAATATGCACTAGAGACACGTCTGTTTCTGTTGTCCGTTCTGCCCGGTCATAACATAGCCAATAACGCATCACGCAAAAATATTGGGAGGCCCCGTTACGGTGTTCACAAATTTCTGTGTCCAGGCACCGCGCAGCCATTAGGCTAGCAGGGGCTATAACCCTCCACTTTTTTATATTATGGGTAAGAAAATATTTAGAAAGTTTACTGAAGCGCAGAGTAGCAGGTTTATTTGACTGGGAACCCTTTTCTGTACATTTTCTGTGTTTGATTTTGTATAATGATATGTTGTATTTTCTAACTTTATATATATATATATTTGTGGTAATTGATTTCTTCTCTGAATCGGACTGTGTAAAAATTATCATTGGACAGAAGCAAGTATCTTCTAAAAGGGCGTTTCCCGAAGTGCTAAAGGGCCTGGCCTAAAAACTTAAGTCACGCTCTTTTCAGCCCCTTCATTTTTAGGCTGGTGTGCGGTGCCTGTCTGTGTCCCTCCATATTTCGAATTATTCATAGGTCCTTCCAAGTCAGTGCGTCGTCTTTGGCAAGCAACGGCATGTTAATAGCAGGTTTTATCATATTAGCATATGACTTTAACTCCGAGTATATTTTGTTTGTACTCAGGTTACAGGAAGAGGATTTCGTGTCTAATGCAAGTTCCTGCGATGAGATTACGTAAACTGTGAACTACTGTGCTGGAGAGCAGAGGTGTACTGTTCAGGTAAAAATGCGATTTTACTACCAACCGTAAAAATCAACCTGAAACGCCCCACAAATGTCTTTACCCAGAGGCCTTTGAAGATATTCTGTGTGGACTACAATTACTTTTGTAAGAGTAGATATGTATGTAAGTATAAGTATAAACTTTGCGGAAAAAGGCAACTTTGTTGAAGAATCCTGATCAGATAATTTGGATTCAACAGGGCAGCGCAATGAACAGTGATATAGCGATGCCTGTAGCTAAAATTTGATAAGCTTTTACAACGTAGTATGCTTTCAAACATTAAACAACGCAAACAAAAATGATTGTACGTGAAAAG
Organism: Rhopilema esculentum; assembly: GCF_057945365.1. Classification (NCBI taxonomy): domain Eukaryota; kingdom Metazoa; phylum Cnidaria; class Scyphozoa; order Rhizostomeae; family Rhizostomatidae; genus Rhopilema; species Rhopilema esculentum. Next base: position 1,747,384 of record NW_028300847.1, read on the forward strand.
AACTTCCTCGCGCAAAAGAAATGAAGCGTGCAAAGTTAACGACGTCATTCGGGCTTGGTGTATCATGACAAGAAATACCTGTGAGATCTAAAACTTCCAAAGGCTTGTGAGGGTGGCAGAATTAAAGAGTAAAAAAATTGGCGAAATAAGAATCGAAAGGTGGGGTTGGTTGGGGGTGAATCCATAGGATATTAGTTCGGACCACGCCTTTTGAAAGCATGATTGATTTCATCTGCGTGCGTCTTTGCAATGATCTTAGGCCCCTGGGCTGTACAGCATATCTTTACGAAATTTACTACTGTTGGGTGTAGTAATTTTACAGGAGAGCATTCACTAAGTACAAAGAACAGTGCCAAAAAAGTTGGTGGATTTATTTGCGGTGAGAAAAGTCCATCATATTTTTTATATTTCGGTGTAAATTTCGATGAACTTGAAAAATTTCGGTGGGAAGAAAAAATTTTGGTGAAAGAAATGAAATTCTTTCTGTTATTTCTATTTTCAATCTAAAATAATTTTCAATGCAATCATAAAAGTTACAAAAATCGATTACTTTGATATTTGTCCAGTAATGGAACTGAAGAGCAAGCAAGAATGTTTATAAACTCATATTTAGAGTAGATTTTTTTTATTTTATTTTTATAACCAATGGAGGAAGATTAATATGAGGGTATTAGAAATTCTGACCAATAGTGAGTTAAAAATTTAGGCGTCCTAACTGAAACCGCTGGAACGTTAAAAAGAAATAATTGGGAGAATATATGAACAGCCAGTAGAAGCATTAGTTCAGCCCATAGAAAGCTCTGATTTCTTGAATGTAGAAAGCGAAAGAGAAGAAGGAGAAGATAAGCTGGACATCTTATTTGTTGGTGTGCTGAAAATTGATATGTTGTGGATGTATAGTGATACTCAAACAACATCAAGGAAAAAAATTCCTTTTTTCAAATATATCGGTGTAAAACAAGACTTTTCTAGCGTTTTAAAATTTCGGTAGAAAAAATTTAGGTTCCAAAAAATTCGGTGAGATTAATTTTCGATTGCCCTGCTTTACCCTTAATAAATCCTATCGAAATTTTTGGCACTTAATGTATACTTAAATTCAATTTTTGTCATTTTAATGGGGTTTTATTAAACAGCTTGGTGAGATCAACTAACTGCCTTGGGAAACAAAGAACACTCTCTTCTTCAAAAAATGTATTGTCTGCAAACTACGGTACAAGACGATCCGTTTGTCAGGAGAAAAAGGTTGAAGACTTTGCCAAATAATGTTCGAGAGGCATAGAGTTCATAAAAATTACAAAGTCGTATGAAATGGCTTGGTACTGAATATATTAATGGATATCGAAGGCACAATCACTCCCAGAAGTCTTGGAACACTGACGTCACTTTTCAAAGAAAGGTTCAGCCACCCCCTCTCCCCCTGAAAACAATATCGATTTACTATAGAAAAAAGGAAGGAGTTGTGGAGTACGCTTTTTCGTGTGTCTTGTATGATATGTTTCTATACTTTCAACATTGTTTTAGAGAGAAAGGGGGACGGAAGTAGTTGTATTCGGGAAAACAAATGAAAAATAGAAAAGCACAGCGCAAAGCGTTGGGTGTTCCAATTTTGGTCGTGATTGTACATACATTCTGATACCAGTCATTGGTAGATTGGGAGAAATGGGAAGCTACAGGAACTGGTTCTTGAGCTGGAAGTCAAAGATGCTCCTCAATGCAATAATTATTGAAAAGTTGTGTTTTATCAGTTGAGGTCTTTAAAATGTAAAACATTTCAAGGTCATTGCCACTTTAATGCAATTAATAGCAAGGCCATTGACTGATTTCGTCAGCGTTTCGTTAGGCTCACGTCAAAGTAAAGCTCCGTTTAAAAGAGAAAAGGCTAACACAGATAAAAAACAACTGTGTTTATTGACTTCTGTATGTAAATAATGCATCGAGAAAAGATAAGGGCGTTATAAGCCTTATAAGTTAACAATAGCAGACCCGCAGTGTCCTGCGCAAATTTGCGCCCTTTGACGCAGAGGCATTAAAATCGATTCATGCATTCATGCTTTGGTGGTGTTCAATCCTGCACCTTTTGAAATATTCTAATTCATATGCATGGATGATAATGTGATCTTTCACGTCTTCAAGCCATATTTGGCTTTGTGTGTCACGTGGTAAAGAATCAAAACAATAGTTACTGTTCGAAGGCGCGAAAAGTATCACGTCAGCAGAAGACCAGTTGAAAAACATTTTGCTGCCGCTAATCGTGAGTGAGGAAGGAAAAAGGTATGTTTCTTGCTATTTTTTATACTTTTGCTTCAAAAATACATGGTTAGAAATTAGCGATGAATCCCCAACGATAATCAAAGTCCAGGGAATATTAGAATGTTACTTTTTCAAACGAATGCTAAGCATGCAGTGTGCGTTTCATTTTTAGTGTGTGTTGAAGAGCCTCGAGTCATTACTGTAAACTGAAGTATCGCCCTCTGAAATTATTTAGCTACAGTGAACAATTCCAAGCATTCTTGATGAACTTTTAGGCAGTCAACTAACCAAGGAGGAAACCGGGAGTAACAACTACACAAATAATTACAGCGCCTTTGCTACTCATATCAGCCTACAACGAAACAAAACATAGCATGAAATTGTGGACATCAAGATAGCTGGAAGCTTCAAATCAATGTTCCGTTGTTAAACTCGGGTGTTTTGATTGTAAAATAAAATGCCTTGGGGATGTATTCTATTATTTTTCTATTCAAAATTACATAATATTCTATCAGAATCGTTAATAGTTCTAAAATATTCTCCTGACAAATCTAGGTATAGCGAATCGAATTTTCTTTGAAAGCAATTGTTTGTCTCATTAGAAATTTCCGAAAAACGAGTGATTAAAACAAGACAGAAATTCTAATTGGATTCTCTTTACATTTCTATTTCAAGCTCGCACTTGCCTTTTCAAAGAATTGAATATAATCATACAGTTCAAAGCGGTACAAGTCCCGGGAAACTATAGTTTAACAAAAGCACGGTGTAAAAGCTCCTGTTCGAGTGTGAATTTCATTAATACTTGACAGAAATCGATTGATTTTATACAATAATGAATCTTAAACGATTTCCTGCAGAACAATATTTTATTGTGGAATTGACCTAGGCAAAGCGCCTGTGCAGCTACTGTCAGGCCGTTGCAACCAATCAAATACATCAACGATGAAGCTCCGTGATGGATACTCAACAAACATAAGCCAGGCTGAGCCGATATAATTTTGATAAATTTCAGTTATTTTAAGATGATTTAGACATAATTCACGATCTTACCATGAATAATGAAAGCCTATCTCCAATTGACTGCTGGCAGTCTTGAATTTAATATGCTTTTTACAGGATAGCCAATGTGTTTTTGCCTTAAAAATGAGAAATTTTGTCCCTTGCTAGAGTAACAACAATGGCTGATAACGAGGAGATGCCAAGAAAACCAAGACACTGCTCTTACAGTGCAGCTGACGAATACTTAGTTGACTCGAACGAAAAGAGGCTTGACAGAAGCCTATCCGAGAACGATGTCGACCCTGGTGAGCATTGATAGTCACTCTAATATCTGCCTCTCCCCTCTAACTCTTTTGAATGCTTTCTCTGATCCTCTCGGTTACTAGTTTAGCATTTGATTTCTCATCAACATAACCGGACAAAATGCTGCTATTCCTTTCAGAAAAATCTTCTTTGTTATTTTTTGACAGCTTGGTATTGGAAATTGATACTTTTAGCCCAATCTCCAGTGAGAGAAAGTCTTGCAAAATTTCGCTGCGAAATGCTTCACGCGAAAAATGTTTTTGTTGACCTCCCGACGTTTGAAGGTAAAGTTTGACAAAGCAATACGGATTATCACTGGAGATTGGGCTTTAGTATGAAACATGCATTGTAATTGCAATTTCTCATTGCGATTGACTCTGTGATAATATTTTCATAATGTTTTAAGAAGTCACTTGACGTAAGTTCATTGTTTTTTGTTAATTTCCAAACATTTCATTTATCGGTGTCAATCATGTAAAAAGGCAGTGGTGACCGGTGTGGGTGAACCAAGGTGAAGCCTCCTTGCAACAGGTGCAGGAAAAGCACCTTGAGTCTCCTTTGCGCTATCTGTCTTTGATATTTCCTTTTTTGGATTGAATCAGTTATATGAAAATTTGATTTGCTTCCTTTTTTATAAAATTCAAGGAAACAAATTTTTACTCTCCAATTTAGTTCACTCTCCATTTGTTTTGCCCTCATTCCAAATTAAAACAAATTATTTGTCAGACCTGAATCATCAAACATGTTACAGCTCTTTTATAGCATCCTAATCCAACCTTAAAGCGACATCATGAATGGCACTTGGTCCTTTATGAGCAAATTTTTAGTTCTTTATCGGAATGACGTGACAATGAAAAGTAACTTTTCAAATGTTAGTTAAAAGCACCTTCCAATGACTGGAAAATTTCTCGATTTGTACCTTTCTTCAAAACTTATCATTTTATTGGTTAGTTGCCACCTGGCATTGTATACATATGTTCTACACCTGTCCTTACACCGGAGAAGTGTACCATTTAGTGATCGGTGGAAAACTTTGCGCTCAGTCCTATTTGTGAGAAAAATAGCGCTCTTTAGCAAATAAAAGTAAGATAATTTACATTATTCGTAGGTGATTCCAACTACCCAGTCCGACTGGACATAATCATCAAGCCAGCTTTGAAGAGCCCACCAAACATTCCAATGTCCCCTGTCAAACCAGCACCCGCAACAATACGATGTAAGCTAGCAGAGGAACGAAGGAGAGTAAGTACTCACCGCCTTATTCACCAGTTAAAAGCAACAAAATCGATGGCAAAGCAAGCACGACTTTACAGAGGTCACCTGGTATCGTGACCTCTGACGTACCTGAAGAAACCTTTTACCATGTCAATGTATATCGATAAATAAGATTTCTCCGTGTCATATGACAACGATATAGCTAAAAATTTATCAAAACTTGGCTTCAAACAAATGAACCAAAAATGAAAGTTCAAAAACTTCTTTCTCTACTCTGCGCTGTAAATTTCCACTCCACTGGTTTGGTTGTTTTCAACATGTGCCGAACTTTTAATTTTTCTTATAGAGTCTTGAGCTAGAAGTTGTACAAAAGAGAAAGGAACACGATGAAAAGATACAGATTGCACAGAAAGTAAAACAAGAGTCTGATGAGCAAAGACAGAAGGCCATCAAAGACCAGTATGAAAAGAAGATTAAGTCTAGCGAGGAGCTGTTGGCAGCACAGAATCAAGAGAAGTCCAAGAAGGCGGCGGCCAACAACAAAAGACTGGAAGAGGCAAGAAAAATACACGATGAAAATATTGCTGCAAAAGTAAAGGACGCTGAACAAAAACTTGCTAAGACTATGGTAAGTTATTTCCCGCTTTCACTTTGCCTTGTAAAACTGATCTAATCATCTAGAAGCCTTTTTTGAATCTCTCCTAGGTATTTTTTTAATCAATATAAGCCAATCAATAGGTGTGCGAGTGAAATCAAGCACACTGATTGGCCAGTTGTTGATTGGTAGTTGGCTGAGGCCTCTTTGCCATTCTTTGAATTTTACCCAAAAGTCTTGTTGGAGTTCAAATGTTCTTTTCTATTCTTGAAGCAATTTCGCGCGTGGTTCAAATAAAAGAAAGATCCAAAGAATGCCCCTATAGGTAAAAGTGAAGCAAAGTATTAATGTTTTTGTTTCAGGTCTCCGAAGAAATTCGAGAGAAGCAAATACAGAAAATTGTCGAGAAACAACAAGACAACTTTAGAAAAATACAAGAAGCGAAGATGACCAGAGACCAACAGGAGAAAGAGATTGCGGAACAAAAACGCAAAGAGTTGGAAGAGAGGGATCTACTTGCTCAGAAAAAACGCGAAAGTTTCATTGAAAATCGTAAAGAAAATCTGCACAAGCAACTTGAACACGTGGGTATTGTGTTGGCAGAGAAGAAACGTGAAAAGCAGACGCAAGGATAACCGACTCCAAGTAGAAGCAAAACTTCAAACATTGTTATGCATTGACTATAGCAAATGAATAAGGATTCATGTTAGTTTATTAGTTACTAATTTTGACAATGTCTGTGGCACAACTTGTAAGCATGGTTTCAAATCTGCATAGACAGATATTTCTTGGATTTAAGTCTGCTCTGGCCTTCCAAAACCTTGAATCACTTCCATCGTTATTCTTTCAACCAAGTTGCCTAATTATTTTTTCAGACGAAAATTGAATTTCTTGATTGGTTTTTTGTATCTTGCACACAACTATACAATTACCTTGGCTCTTCACGTTTCACGTTGTTCTGTAATGGATGTCCTTCAGACCGGAGGCATTCCTTTTGCTAACTGTATATAGATTCGATAACCCAGTGCACTGTAGTATGTACCATGACAGCCTATGTATGCAAAGGCATTGTATGCGTATCATCGAATAACATCTTAATTTTGCCAGTGTTGTCTTTTCTCGCTGAATATCTCGTTTTTTACATTGTCTTAATGAATCAGACAAGGAACTGATTAAGTCAGCTAGTGTCGAATGTTGACGAGTGTTGCTTTTATTTTGACGAGTGTTGAATCGATCATCATTGGTAAATAGGACGCAAAAATTGCATTTATTCTACGTCTCTTGTTAAGCAGTGAGCGAAAAAAGCTAAGTGAAATTGCTTTCCTGAGCTTTGATGCAGCTATCTAGCAGTTGCTGTGGGCTAGTATGGTGGAGGGAGGGGTGGTTTATTTATTTACCAGAATTTCTCCGTGCAATCTTTGACTCCCCTTTAGGATTCGATTTGCATGCATATCATATAGAAAGCTCTGTATTTAATAGAAAGAAGGCCAAAAAAAGAAAATGCCATATTCTTTGGCAATTAACGGGAACCCTGATGGACCAACAGAAACAATCTATTATTGAATAAATTGAGCAACTTTAAAAGGGTTTATCTTTATCTAAGAACATATAATGTGCTTAAATGTGACAAAATGTACCTTAACTCCTCCTATTCTTTTTACCTGATAAAGAGTTGTGCTCGAAACATCGCACTTAAGTTTTATTCTTGTACAAAGTCGTTATTTCATTGTATGAAATTTTGCAGTCCTTGATAATGTTTATCAATACACACTCGCCTCCACAGAGGCTATTGCGTTGTTTGAAAAGGTGGAGCTGCGGAAAATAGGCGGGGGAGAAGAGAAAAGGAAACGAAGCAGCTTTTCTTATTCTCCCTCGCAGCTTCTCCACTTTTCTTCCACAGTTTTCCTTATCCTTTCCTTTTTCCCTTTGTAGCTCTGGGCGTTCCTCCGCTTCTCTCTTCTAATTGCACCTTCCTTGTGTAGCTCTGGCTTCCAGGGTATCTCGAGATATCCTTTTACCGTGTTACACGATTAGGATATACAAAATAGTCCCTGTTGCACGCTGAACGTTTTACGAGAAACTTCTCTGCTATAGCATATAAATAATCCATACCACTGTAAAAAAATCGATAGAAAAAGCCGCCATTGTGTACTGTACACAGAAGAAGTCCGTTTTCTCTCTTCGACTCCAGTGGTAATTTTCCTTTAGGCACGCGGAACTGATTGGTCAACTATACGGATCTTGTGCTTGCGTTTTACTGATTGGTCAATTTCGATCCACAACTGGGTATACATTTTTCATCGTGTTGTTTCAGACCCTTATTCTGACGTTTCATACTCTGAGGAGTGTCAGATGAATAAGCTTTTAGCAAATATGTTGTAAAATATTTTCTTTTTTCAAAGCCATTTTCAAATTCGATAGAAAGAAAGTCTGATTTTACACCAATATGTGTTTGAAAATAGCGGAAACATATCAAGGAGGAGCGGAAACATATCAAGCTAAAGTACTTTTCGTCCGACACTCCTCAGAGTATAAACCTCTTAAATTGTTCTTAACTCGTAAGCAACAAAAAGTGTAAATTCGTTTGGAGTTCAAAGAAAAATTAAAATCTTTGTTGATGTATTACGTCATCACAAAACCAAACAAGAACAGTACAATAAATAAAGAACAAAAACATAAAGCATCATCTTAATTCCGTCTATTTCATCAACTCACCAAATAAGGCAAAAAGTGAATTCTTAATGAAGCTTGAGCCTTCATTACTCTTTAACTATTCTAAATTTTCAGCAAATCGGAATCTCAGTATTCTTATAGACTTCATTCTGATTAAATAAGTGTAGGGTAACTCTACAATTACATTAAATTCCCCTACGTTTCCCCTGGTAAGTGGTCGCAACAAACATCGAATTTAAAAAGGAACATAATGCCGTGCTGCTTAATTTCGCATGTGAACACCTACTAGAAAAATTAAAACATTCCCCCGTCACATAGTTAATCGACTTGCATAAAAACGATACACATTTTACACGGTATCTAAAGACTGGTTATCCTGAGATCAGGCTCGGACCCAAGACTGGTTATTTCTTACCGTATTTTCTCTTCATTTCACAGTCCGATCACATAGGCTTCCTCTCCCTTTCCAAACAAACAAAACAACGAAGACAATATTCTACGAAAATAAACGTTCTTAAATCGTGAGGGCGACAGCCCAAAATTCCAGTAGTGGTTTCCCTCCATAGCTAAGTATGTTTTCGAGACAAATGTAGACAAACCATGCAACATTGGCGGGATCTGATTGGACGAAAACGAAATTCCGCTATGCTGAGGGCGACTGGATAGATTTTGTTTAACATCTTCAATTTTCTGCAGTCCGTTTCAACCCGGAGGAAGAGAATACAAGAAAAACACCAAAAGGCGGCCTGTATGTCTGATGGTGTAATATATCATTTGGAATACTTGTTTAAGATGACCATGCACACGATAATTCCTGATAACAGCTGCCTTACAAGATGGAATATTGCAATCAAACTGAGGTTTACAGCTACAAACTTAACCCAATACGGTGATGTAATTCACTACCCAACAAAATCTCTGCTTCTCAAGACCGAATCATAATTGCGTCAACTACAACATTGCTCTCAATATACTTGTAAGCTGGCAAAAGAAAGAAACAGCCTTTCCTACAGGTGATTTGCCACTACTGGCCAAAGTCCTATTCGACATTGCTTCAGTTTCTACATGCAATAAAGAACTGAATTTAAGTCGCTCTTTGTTCCTTAAAGGGAAGTATTCCATGCAGCGTATTATTCTATGATGAACCGTTGAAAGTGATGATAAAGGCGGCTGTTTCTTGCCTCGGCAAAATACAATGCTAGAAACAAATTGATAAGTCCAAAACTAACTGATGATAATCAATGATGATGTAAACGTTTTTGCAAGCATAGTTTCTGTGAACTTTTGGCTAAATCTCAAGTTCAGTTTGCTCCAGCTTCGATCTCTCCGTTGACGTGCTCTTGAGCTGCAACTTCTTCTCCTTTCTCCTGCTCCCCTTTCTGGCCATCTTTTGGCTGCCTCTTCCTTATATTTCTGTTTCTGCGACGTCTCTGGTTACGAGGCTTTCCTTCATCCTGAAGCAGACGAGCACATAACTTAAAAGTCACAGCGAAAAATATTTCTAACTTTGCTTTTCGAATTCCATTGGTCATAAAATTTATAAAGATGCGTTTTAAAACTACACGCCAAAAAGCGTAAAGATTCTCCATTCGTTTATTTCTAAAATTCCTTACACAAAAAACCCCATCAAAGTACATCACAACCACTTGTATATCATAAGGATTATACTTATACAATAAAACTAATTCTAACAACATTATATAAACAATCAGACGACATTTTTTAGAAAGACTGATAGGAAAGAATGAACCCCTTAGTGACAAAACAAATAAAGAGGATGCTTATTTATAGTGATGTAGGCCAGGCATTAATATATTTTAGTTCAAGCGAGAAACACTCAACCAACCTCACTTCTCTGCTCTTTTTCTCCTTCTGAGGTCTTCTCCTCATTCTCTGAATTTTGGTTCCTGCAATAAAAAAAGTAATCCAATCACTGCTATGCTAAAATGAGGCAAGAAAAAACCTTGTACTAGACTTTTTCCTCTATCAAACACAAATGGAACAAAAATTAATTAATGAATCATTTAAGTAAAGAGAATTGATCAGCAATCATGAGCTGTTAAACTCGGCTGTTAAAGTCATTTAGCATTCCAAGTAATCATCTCAGATTCTGTCTCGGTTCTAAAGTGCCAAACCCCTGTACCTTTCCTGTCTTCTGTAGACTCGCTCATGTCCTCTGTAACCTCTACCACGGCCTCTACCCCTTCTGGGGCCTCTGGCCCTTGACCTCTCTTCACCTTCGTGTTCTTTGCTTTCCTCCCTCTCTTCACTTGCAGATTCTTCCGCACGAGGGGACTGTCGCCGGCGTCCACGGTAGGGCCTGTTGTAGTAGTTGTTGTATCTTGGTCTGCCTCTCCCTCTTCCACCCCTAGAGTAAAGCAAAACATTGAATCGGTCATTATTGTTCATTAAAACTTCAAGAAATTATCTAAATACTTCTTTGTATTGTCATGTTTGCTTTGAAGTCGATTTTAATTCAATTTAAATATCGGAATTGCTATATGTTGATCACTTTTTCCTTTTCCTGCCCTAAGTTTGGCCTAGAGCGTGAAAGCAGCTAAGAATTTTTGATTGGGGGCCTAGAGTCAGGTTATTTCATCCACTCGAATGGCTACAAACTTGCACAAAATGAGTTTTCATTAGATGACTGTTCAAAGTGAACTATGAAGACAACTAAAATATAAGCAAAGGTCAAGTTAAGGTCCAGATTATCATGGCTAGGTCAAATTATCACAACAGACAGTTTTATAATGACAACTATTTTATTCAAACTGGTCGAGATGAACGCCAATATTTCTTAGTAATGTTAGATCAAAAGAATACTCATCATGAACTTTGCTTCCACTACTTGACTTATAAATTTGCTCCATCGTTTGCCAGACCAGACAAGCTATTATCAGGCTTGTTCATTAGGCATTTTGGTTGTAACCTGTAATTATTAGAAATGAAAAGCTTCCACTATAAAAAAATTATATATACTTCTTCAAGTGTTACTCTTGTTAGGAATGTCCTTTGTCCTTCAATTGACACAATTGTCAACTTACCTATATCTGCGGCCCCTTCCTCTATCTTCTGTTTCTTCAATTTCTCCTCTTTCCTTTTCCTCTTCAACTTCTACCTCATTCTCAGACCTTTCTTCATGGTCATCCTCAGAACTACGTCTGAAGCGCCCTCCCCCACGCCCAAAACGGCCACGTCCACGTCTGTAGTAGCCCCCTCTCCCTCCACGGTAATAACCTCTGCCATATCCACGTCCACGGAAGAAACCAGGGTACCGCGGGTTACGATTTGCTGTTTATCAACAAAACAGAAGCTGCATCATACAGATGTAATTTAAATTTACAAAAATAACTGTTTTTTAGCTTGTCATATATACAGTGTTTGATCCCATATAAGGGGGTTGGTGAAAAGAACAAGAAAATTCCACTTTGTCTAGATTTTCTAGCATAATGCTAATTATAAGGGTTTTTAAAATATCAAATAAATGCTTAATAAAAAGCAGCTTGTTTGATGCTTCATGGTAAGGTTCATCAGAAATTAGACCAAAATAAAATTCACTTATGCAGGTTTACTTTAGAATAATTTTAAATAAGATTAAGGCCTGTGTAAGAAAGTCTTAAACATCTTGGCAATTAACTTACATTAATAATTGTCAAAACTGGATAGGGCAAGCAAAGAAAATCACTTGCTTGCATCTTGATATTAACCCTTCAGCAAATTCTTACATTGTTGTGCATCTGGATTTTTTTTACAAAGAAACTGTTTCAATTCAACTTACGGGCATACTTGCTTCCTTGGACAGGGGCCCCATCTGGGCCAGTGACATTAGATGCTTCAAACCCCTGAATGAAAAAGAAAAACATTTAGAGCTGACCAGAAAAAAATTTACATTCTATATATTTTTAAATATTATAAGACAGCTTTCTGATTTCTGATAGTTGACTCAGATTAGCGTATATAATTGGGCATCATGAACTCCTAAAGTTTCACCAATAAAAGATATATCATCACAGTCAACTACATGGCAAAAAAAACCACAAGGGATATCCATACTTATACTTAACCCTGAATGATTAAAAACCTGCATATTTAATGATGTATTTAATAAACATTTCTGCCTTGTGTACAAAACTACACAAAATTCTAAGCTTCGGTGTATATAACAAAACATGACAGTTCTTAGCTGGTACCACCTTTTCTACACTTGGTGGGCTTATCAGGCAACTACCACTGCTTGCTCAATATCAAAGTAATATATTGATATCATTACTTTGAAAGCAGGAATCCATCACCTTACTTAAGAGATGGTCCAGCCTATGCAGCATTTTTGCTTCTGGCACATCTTTGTATTTCAATTGGTTAAAATTAGAGGTATTTTGCCTGTTTCTTAAAACTCTGATACAATCTTTCCGTTTCCTACACTAGCCTAAAACTGCCTTGAAACAGTCATGAAAATGGCATCTGCTCTTAGCTAAAGAGTCTGTGCCTGCCAAAGAGTCTCTGCTTACCTTGGCTCCTTGAACAACATCAAATTCAACAACTTCACCATCACCAACACTTCGCAAGTACTTCTTAGGATTATTCTTCTTAATAGAAGTCTGTTTAATATGAAGATTTAAAATTTTCATTAACAAAAATTTATCTAAATATTAAGGTTTTTTTACAGAAAATTACTAAAAAATCAAAACTGTTCTACAAACAATCTTTGATGCAAAAACTGGGTGAATGTCATTTTATCTTGATTTAAACCAACATAAGGCATGACAGAACATCATGAGATGGCTCGAAACGACAAGATAAAATTGTACATATTGCTGTCATGAACAGGGGGAGGCAATGATGGGCTTCACCCAGTACGTATGACAGCTTAACAATGATCAATTGCAAACGGAGCTTTACTGCTAGAACCTTTTGAAAAAACCAAAAATAACCAAGTGTTGAGTAACACCCAATCAACTGTGAACTAAAGACTTTGAACTGTCATAGAGGTAGACTGTAATTTGATCCTATAAAAAGGAAGTGCAATGTTTCAGGACAACAATCAAAGCCTGTTATCCTGGTGTAGCCAATGAACAATACACATGAGCAGGGGGATAAAATTACATTAGCACTGGGCTGTCTTCTGAATCTATAAAAATATATGAAATGAAGAAGTTAAATCTTCATTGCCATATGGTCAATATATTATTCTGCCCAATATCTAGTATTGTCTTCAGACAATCTCTCTTGGTCATCTGAAGACCTATAATATTAGAGCTTTGTGGGTCAACATAAACAGCACACAAGTTTCCAAGAAACAATTTCTTATAAAAAAACAGATTGTAATCACGATCTTCTTGAATTTGTTGTCAATGTGACTGTAAAATTTGGTCAGCAAATTGCATTTTACTTGGCAAGAAACAAAAGACCATATGAAATCATATGCATACACATGTGAAAGTGAAAACTACCTGATGAATGAAGATGTCTTCCTTAGTGTCATTTCTAAAAAAAATCATAATAGAAATAATTATTATCAAAATTTTAAGTACGAATTTTAGGTATATATATAAATTATTTTTTGATAACATATATATATATATATATATAAATCCTTGTTACTTCCTTTCCAGCCACTGTCTTGGTCTTTCCTTTTCAGCATATATCCTATTCAGTTGCTTTTAATTTAACGGTTTTCTATGTTGCTCTTGTAGGACAGTCAACACCAGAGAAAGAGCAAATAGATACCTCTTTAGAACGGGGGAGGTATCTGGGTAACCTCTTTATCTTGATGAGATCTAATTATGATATTTTCCTATTTTTTCCAGTAAATATCATACAAAATTTGCTAGTTTCTTGGATGTTCCATAAAATGTAAGAGAAGGGGGTTCTTTTGACAGATAAAGTTTTAGGTTCAGGGTTAGGCGTTTGATAAACAAGGCATATAGTTAGCAATTTTAACTTAGGACCCCAGTACTCTCAGATGATGACTGACTTTACAATTTTCTGAGGAAGGGCATCAGGAGCTTCTGAAAGACATTACTGGTTGCTTGAAAGACATAACATTTCTTTTTAGCTTGGAGAAGAAAGAGACATAATTTTGTGAACACCTTATATAACTTCTGTTTTAAATTGTATATATCTTTGAGATAATTTCCCTTATAACAGTTTGGTTTTCTTTTACTCCTTGTATTCTTATTTTCTTTGATATTTTACCGTTATCTCAGGCTCTTGCGAGACAGTCAAAGCAAGCTGTTTCATCATATTCTTTTATCTTACTGTCTATTCAATTGTCTCAGTTTCCAGTAAACTTTACTTGTTTACACATTTATATACAATATGTAATGTGTAAGGTGGGCTTTATGTAAATATATGGCGATGCAGATCAATAGAAGAACTAGCAGATGAAAATACCTGTTTATGAAGCCATATCCATTTTTTACATTGAACCACTTGACAGTTCCACTCACTTTTGTTGCTAAAAGTTTCAAAATGTAAATATGTACTAAGAGCAGTCCGTTACTTATAGAAGCAGCTTGTTAAAAAACGGTTTTTGTAATTATGCTGCACAAGCTGAATAAAATGCCTCTTAGATTTTATTGTAGATTATTAAATGTCACATAATTAACAAATATGCAGCAGAGGCAAGAGAAAAAAGCACTTTATAATTCATAATTTCATTTCCATATTTAATGACATCAAACTATTCCTTGTTCTAGTAGTCATCATCATCATAGTCATCATCACCCTCCTGTTTTACACACCAGATAGCATTTACAGCTCTGCCTATATGGAATCAAGCACTTTGTGACAAGACAGGTAAACAGAAATTTTAACATATAAATATATTTGCAGAGAATCCTGTTGCCAATTACATATAAACGTATATCACAACTGGCAATATGTGAAAGGTGTCCAGCAGTGCTAAACTTTATATTTAACAGTTCAGAAGGCATAACTTTTCATACAGTTATTTCTCACTCATAGTGCCCTTTTAGAGGCTCTTTGTTTTATCCCATACCCATTGTTTAAAAAGGAGAGGTATCCTTTTTAACCAGAGTATACATAAACTTCTTAATCCAGCTGACTTTGTGCATTGACTCTTTTGTATTTTAGGAAATACTTACGTTCAACCAATAAGTGAAACAGAAACCGAAACTTTCGAAACAAGAGTTTGCAAGCACGTGCAACTTGGATGACCACGCCGCTAAACGGTAGGCCGCATGTAATGGCTTGAGAGGAAAAAACATTTATTCGCTTGCTTGCAAGTAATAGAAACAACTGTACCCGAGATGGATGTGCTACTATTGTTAAAGAGCTCAAACAGCATCTCTGGATACATACTGGAGAAATAAAAAAACTGGCAAAATAATTCAATTCAAAACTGACCGGCCTACATCAGTGACCAGGCAACGTGCTTAACTTCTCACCTAAAACCTCACCACCAGTTGGCTCACTTGAATTAACCTTGGCTTCTTCTGCAGCTTCAGTGGTAGACGGCATATTGATGGTAAAAGCCTGTCTCCAGCTCTTGTCAGGATGTCAAATAGCCGCTCCCCAGGTCTTTCCCCTCCGTTCCTGTCCTTGATGACTCCAATCCACTCCTCTCTGGACTAATCCGTGCACATTGCATTTATTGAGTACCGAGATGCATTGTGGGTACCCAGGTGTCCCTTGGCATTTAATGTTGCACCTTTCGTGGCAACTGGGTATTTTCCATAGAGATGGTATTTTCATAACAAAGAAGGATGGAAAGGCCTACGTCAATTAGATTAAAATGGAAAAATAATAACTTTATTTCAAGAGCTTCAAATAGTATGAAAGTCTTGTAGAGCATACAGTATTTTTTAATGCAGGCTTGTAGGGCGAAACGGCCCAGCATTACGGCGGTCCATAAATGCCACTCACTAAAATCAAACTGATTCGCATACAAACAAAAGAGATTCGCATTGAAACAAATCGATTCACCCGGAAAGAAAAACAACTCGCACATAATTCAAGCGAGTCACACAGAAAGAAATCTTATTCGCAAGCGAGTCGCAGAAAAGAAAACTGATTCGCAAAAAATTCAAGTGTGTTACCCAGAAAGAAAAGAGACCAGCACAAAAATCAAACTCGACACACATTTTTTAGTTCCAGTCACAAGAAATAAAATAAATCGCACGCAAAGCAGAGAAAGTCACACAATTAGAAAATAAGTCGCGCCAATGAGTCACACATTAGAAAATCGAACTGCGGAAACATTTCGGTGTCGCAAACAACACAACAGTAGCAGATATTTTGTGATGAATTTTTGGAAAAACAACTTTCTCAAGCAGCATTTTTTGTAACGGGTGCCTTTTTGCAAGAATGAAAATCCAAATCGATTTGATCAATCTAACCCCTTTTTCAACGGATTTTGAGTATTTAGAACGTCGCTTTCTGGCAGCAGTTTCGATGCACCGGGCCAGCAACTCATAAAGAAGCTTGGCTGGAGGACCAAAATTACTAGTACTGTGAGTCAAATGTCATGGTCTTCGAATCGATACCTAAAGAATTACCATACCTAAAGAAAATAACAATTTACCTTAGAATAAAAGAAACATCTGATACAAAAGAATAAAAATATAAGAATTATCGCAAGTTACACAATAAACATTACGCAGATAAGCACAAAAAGGTTTTTCCCAAAAGATTCCCGTGATTCATAAGTCAGCAATATAAAACCATTTATATATATCAGAATATACATATTCTCTTGACTCGACAACCAAATAAAAAGTCGGGAGCTGAAGTTGTAGAAAATTTGGAATAATTTACAGATAACATAGAATTTCTAACATTCTGATAGGGGAAACCAGTAAAAATGGCGCAGCAATATTCAGATAATGGCGATAGGGTATTTTCTATCAGCCCTAGGAATCGAATTCTTTTCAAGTCTATTGGCTACAATCCGAAGGTTACAGGCGAGGATCCAGAAAAATTCTGACAGGAGCAAATAATGGTGGTCTGGGGGTGTAACCCCCGGGAAATTGTTTTTGACCCCGCCCTTGGGATTGGCAGATATCGCATCTTTTGAAGATGGTAACGCCCTGTACTTATCTTTTTCATTTACCGTCCCCCACCATCATTCTATTCTTCCAACGATGCTACTGCCTCTGAACGTTCAAGCACATAGGATAGATGGAGATGCTTCAGGTATCCCAGGTATCAGGGCAATCTCTTTCACTGAGGACCTGGTAACCAGGGTATGCTATAGGCTCAAAACCCATTCGAAGCACTGATCTATAAAAAAAATGGATCGAGCTTCTAATGTGACCAGAGTGTCGCCATCCGAGAAGAGGGCCCCAAAACAGCCCATGCGAGGAGACGACCTTCTCTGTCGCCCCTAGCAATGTTTTCAGCTGCTCTAGCCTGTTCTCTTTCAGCAATCATACACAGAGCATTGCAGCTCTTGCTTATTCATATCGTTGAAGTATTGGTTTTGAGGAATGGCTTCCCGCTATTGTTTGGGGCCCTCTTCCTTTTGAAATTGAACGGGCTTGAAACTTTGGTATTTCAAGTCAATAGGAAGCTCTATCCAGTCTTTTTTATAGATCAGTGATTCGAAGGGCAAAATTGGCTGCAGGGGCAAGCCTATGTTTATACAAAAGAGGAGGACAACAGCAATTGTTAAAAACAATGGAAAGTCACTAGGGCTGGAGGAGCAATTGCCCCCCCCCCCCCCTCCTAGTTAGTGTGCTAGAAAAGGCCCTGTACAGGCTGAGATTCAGTAGAGTAAAAAAAAATTCATTGTTCTCTGACTTCATGTACTGAAGGAATTCGGCAATTAGTTACGCATAAAGCCATGTTTTAAACTAATGCTTCATAACAGTAATATACAGAGCTTTAGAAACAATGAAAATGATTTTTACAAAATACAAATTGCTAAGCAACGCTTTGAAAGCAGATTTAATTCAGTTTAAAGCAAAACGATGTTTCGTATTTATGCTTAAACGTCATAAACTTTCGAGTCATAAACAGCATATTAAATTTCAGGCAAATTATAGAAGTATAAAGCAATAATAAAATTATGTTTAACATTGATCATCATATCTGAACAATACATTGACAAAAGAGCAATTCTCAGCTAGATAATTATTAGTTTGGACAAAATTGTAACAATTGTAAGCATGGTTGGAAAAAAGGGACCTCAGTATAGGGCAATCTACAATTAACCAATAGTGTATTTAGACGTCTACAGCATTCATTCAATGGTTCGGAGTGTTTATCTTGAGTGGAGACTTTTTTTGCTAAGAAAAATTGAGCTTTGGTGAATGAATTTATTTACCAAGACTTGTCTTTTGACTTATCATTGTGACAGCTTTGAGTTATCAAGCAATTTTTTGCTGTTTGATTAGAAAAGGGGGAATTACTATCTTAAAATTGCCTTCGTTCATCAAAAATACACTTTATGATACAACCAAGATGATTTGGTGTTGCAAATGAGTATATTTTATGGAGAAATAGTACATTTTATATTCGGTATTCAAAATCAAAACAATATACGATCAGAAAAATGGCTGCATGTTATCGCACTGTGATTTCATCCCGGCCTTAAATCTTTAAGATAAACACTCATAATAGTTACTAAAGAAATGTTTAGATCAAATCAAAATTGTATTTGCGATTTTATCAACTGTTTTACATATTTCTGAGTACGCCATAGAATATAAATGTATATTTTAAATTCATTATCAAGATAGTCAAATACATATTCATTTCAAAATCTAAATTTGATGGCTTAAAGTACAATTTATTAATATGAAATTGCAGGAGTTTCTAATCAAAAGATAACTTTATCCGAGGGACTAATCGCACCAAGAGTGTCTCGTATACCTTTGGTAGAAATTCTATTGTTTTATCTTAAAATCCTTTTATTTTCGCAGACATCTGGTTTGCAATTTGCAAGAGTGATTTGCCCTTGGTATATATCATGGAGCAGATTGCTAATCTGAAATGAATGAATTTTCAATTTTCGCAAGGCGAATTCTGTTTAAAGCTTTCCCTGAGGCTGACGTTTCATTCTTGCTGTCTTGAGTCAAAAATAAAATGGGACACATAATACAAGGATGGGATGGGAGATTATTGAAAGGTACGCGGGCTTGATGTCAGGCATGCAAAAAGCTACTGACAATGTAAACAACAGCCTGATATTCTATATTAGAAAACTTCCAAATGGGATCAAAGGACTTTAAAATGGGATCAATGACGCATACTGCAAAGAACGACGATCCATGAGACATTGCATTGCACTGACTGAATCCCATACATGGCTTTTCTCTTAGACATAGAAACCCCATTCACAATTAACTGCAAAATTCACCAAAAATAACAACTTGCTGTTCGCAAGCAGAAAATTTGAGAGTTCGCCAATCTATGTACTTTGTTCAACAGAACGTCAAGGGATTGAATTCAACCAGAATCTCGAGCCCTCTGGTTGAAACTCTACTGATTATCCTGCAAGCTGTGCATTACAAACTACCTCTTACAAAACGATACTGACATTTTAACTACGACACGCGGCTGTGGGACACCTACAATTCTGTAATCACAAAATACCGAAACCTTCGTCACGCATTATTATTCTGGCTTTTCCTTTGCATCTTCTCCGTCTTCTTTGGTGCTTTCTGCCTCTTCCACTTTATTGCCAGGTGCGTCATTATCTTTTGTTTCACTTTCTTTCTCTCCAACTTCTTCCTTGTCATCCGTCCCAGCTTGTGAGCCCTCTCCTGGTGCTTTCGTATCCTCGTTGGGTGGATCTTCTGCAGTGTTTACCTCCACATCAGCTGGAGCATCGTTAACTGGCTCCTCTGTCTTTTCTGGTTCCTGGTCTGTTTTTGATTCTGGTTCTGAAACAGCCTCCACCACTTGGGGCTTTTGTGGTTCTTCTATAACTCCAGATTCCTCAGCTGACACTACTGTTGCTGGCGTTTCTGCTGGCGTTTCTGCTGGCGTTTCTGCTGGCGTTTCTGCTGGCGTTTCTGCTGGCGTTTCTGCTGGCCCTTCCGCTTTGGTTTCAGTTGGCGTTTCTTCTACAGGTTGTGCTTTTTGAGACTCCCCTGATGCTTCCGTTTTCCCTTCTGATTCTCCAGTAGTTTTTTCTTCTGCCGCCTCCCCTTCACCGCTACCCTTCTCCGATGCTGTTTCTTCAGTTTTATTTTCGACACTTTCACCAACTTCTTGCTTGGTATCGGTCACTCCACCAACTGCTCCTTCTGCTCCGCCATCACCAGCACCTTCTCCAGCTGAACTTATCCCCAGTGCCTTGAGGACGTCGGCAGTATTTGTGTGATCACCTGGATTCTTTTGCTTGTGAACCAAGAGAACTTTTTCCCCACCCTTTTCAACAACAAGGGTCCCACCAAGCTGCATTCCATCTCCTTTCATGTTTCCTGTTATTCCCATTGCGTTGCTCTAAGGAAGGCACAGATATTTATAAAATAATGCTGTACGTTGCTCAAAGTAAAATTTATAAGCAGCTTTTTAGTACCCATAATTCCGCACATGTCTGAAAAAAATTCCCATAATTCTGCAAACACGATGAAAACTATACCAATGATTTAGGCAAATAACATTTCAAAACATAATAAAAAATCACCAAACAAATTTGCAACGTTTTCCAAAATGGTACCCATAATTCTGCATGTTTCTTCAAATGGTACCTATAATTCGGCATGTTTCTTCAAATGGTAGCCATAATTCCACACATATTTTAAAAACTGATACCAATAATCTGCACTTTTCAAGAAAAAGGTACCCTTAAATAATGGGACGTCCCCGTACCTCGAAACAGGGCCAATTTTAGTGCGGTTTTCCCCACATTTTGTGGTCTTGGAAATCCAAAATGTGGTCTTGGAAATTCAAAATTGTGGAATGGGTTTTTTCAATTTAGCTTTATTTTTGTTATGTTTTTCTGTTGATAGAGTTTTGAGTCTTTATAACATAACAGAACAGTACAAAACATCCATGAATCGTAGCACAAGTTCCTTGGTCCAGATTACTCTGGTCCAACAAGAGCGAAAAATGTTACAGCCAATCAGCTTTTTGCTCTCAAATGGTGTAAAAGCCAATCAGAGCTTGTAAAAGACCCCTGAATCTAACGACAGTAACTAAAATGGCGGCCAAACAGCCACCAATTATTAATTTTTCAAAATCTTATAGCCACCTGCTCTTATTAGAACCCCCCGCGTTTTAAATTTTTTGGCGTGTCCTTCAATATTAAAATAAGTATGAATTATAGAGCTTCTAGCAATGTTAACCTTTAACTACTGTTACTATCGGAGTCCATAAAGAATAGGTTATAATAGAAACATATTTGTAATCGTGTTATGTTGAATATTTTTGTTTTACACGAATAAAGAAAAACGCTTTCTACGGCAACAGTCGATATTTTGAAATTCCATGCTTCATACACAGCCATCTTTTCTTAAAGTGTGGTCTTGGAAAACTTCCATAAAATAGGCCCTGCCTCGAAACCTATCGAGCAACCACCCTTAGTCCCAGACAAAAGCAAGCACGTTATGGCTGACATTTTATAAGAATAAATGAGTTCCGGCACGATCATTTGGGTGTTTATTCCCCAGTCTCTGAAAATTTGCGCGACGTTATATAAACAGAAGCACCCCGTCTTTCATGTATTACAATTCGAGAGAGAAAGAGACAAAGTACGGACAGTATCAAAAGCAAAAAAGAAAGAAATGAGACTTAACTAAGAATTATTAAATCCGACACATTTCTGAAAAGGCCCCCAACTGAAAGACCCTTAAATACGGGGTTAGCGTTAATGTCAATGGGGTTAGCGTCACCAACAATTTACGTTGGAAACAACAAAACCTACCTTTGCATTTGCCCGCCGTGTCTCTGACGCAAGCAGCGCCCCAGCAACAGACAGCATGTTATAACTACAATAAAATAAGTACAATCAGTCGGGATCAGCAATATGTATCAGGTGTACAAGAAAACAGAGAGTTAAAAAACCTTTTATGTCAAATATAAAGCTAATAAGTAAACATATAATCAACTTTATTTAATCATGAGTTCGGTACTTTACGTTAATTAATCATGAATAATAAAATTTTGTTAATTTACCGTTTAAACTGTTGCGCCTTGAAAAGCTGTTTGCCTTCGTCCACGTATAGATCTGGAACAAATCGAAACTTTTGGTAAAACTGTCAACTATGGTGGCCCATAAGTGCCACACACTTAAACTTAAACAGATTCGCATACAAACAAAACTGATTGACATTAAAATAAACCGATTCACGCGTAAAGAAAAACCACTCGCACAAAATTCAAGCGATTCGCACAAAAATAATTCTGACTTGCACAAAAAGAATTCTGATTTGCACAAAATTTAAACTCGCCACACATTTAAATTTGAGTGCCAGATTCGATAATTTCAAAGTGCTCGCTCACAGGCAAAATACGGCATGCAATAAAATTACTTTACTCTGCTTTTTTAAAAAGCAACATAAAAAATGCAAGCATTCGTATGTGACCAGTAATATAATGATAAAAACCACTTTTCCTCCTTCTTTCAAATCTGAAAAGTCAGATAACACAATTATGCCTTGGCGCCCCCCCCCCCCCCAATATTTTCGGAGACAATGGTTCTTGTTTTAAAACAATGGGTAAATGGGATGTCATTTTATCAAAACAATAGGCTTGTCCCCCATATTTTCCCCAGTATCCACCACTGCTTATATGTGACTAGGATTTTTGTTGGAAAAATTGTCTCACATTGTACTTAAAACAAACAAAATCATCGTAGAAAGTAATTTGTACCTATATTTATTGTTCTGATCTTGTAATATCTTATTACAATACATCTTTATTACAAGTTCAAAATGTACAGTACGTTGTATGTACATATCTGCAGCTTTTGTTTCCACTCCTAGCAGCACAGGTATCGATTTAAAAACGCTTTTAGCTAGAGTCTCTAACAGAGATGCTTCGCGACTCAGAAGCTCTGATGACTAAACAACAGGCAAAACCACTTTTTGAAAGAACTTCAAAAGAAAATCTAAAATACTTAAGCTTATAAAAGTGCGTATGCCACATTGTGTGAAATCTGGTATTGCCCTGTGGAAAATTGTCTGTAACATCCCATAATCTGGGAGATGTGGGTGGTACTCGGCTCATTTCGTGACCATTGTTTTGTCATTGCCACAATGGAGGGATCAGAGAAAATTGTTCAGTGCTTTCAACGTGAGATTAAGCTAGTTATGTTCGTTAAACATACGCGATCCGTGATTGGCCAAGACATCCCTTGCCTATTAAGCTTAGAGAGCTAAACCACCAAAGTTGGTATAAACCATCACTTCACGGTTCTGTCTTCCTGTTGTACTTTTTTATAAAACCCTGGATACATAGTTTCCATTAAATCTAAATAGTTACGTGTATAGAAACAATTTCTGTTATAGATCAAACCTCCTTTGAAGAAACCTCCGCTGACAAATTCTTCAACACCAAGCTTTTCCAGGCCAATACCTGCAAGCCCTATGCCATGGGCGTCGAGTTGAGGCTTTATTTCGCTCACCTCGGTTGCCCATAGCCGGCATAATTTTCATCCAAATCTTCTTAAAAAGACTATCACAACAGAATTATTCTCCCACAATGAAGATAATGGAACATTCTGCAAGAAAATAAAGATGGAATCAATTTTAATCGTTTTCTTAATCTACTGTTGGATTTATATTTCATCTACATTTTAGATTTTTCAAAATACACAAACTGCGGAGTTATTGAAGACACGATGCGTTTGTCTACCACATAAACAAAAGAAATATGAAAATAACCAGCATCAGCAACTCATACAGCAAACAAAACTCCTTCCCGTCTAATCTGCTAATTTTTATATATAATCTCCTAGTGTAGGACAGAGTATTATAATTATAGAAACATCTTTTAAAATGTGAACCGCGTAATGTGTTCATGTTTTTCTGATTGGCCTATTTCCCTCCATAACTGGGTATGTATTTTCCATCTTATTCTTTTGGGACCTTTTTCGGACGTTTTATACTTTGAGGAGTGTCAAACAGAAAAGCTTTTAGAATGATTGTAAAATGTTTGCCTTTTTCAAAGCCATTTTTAAAAACATATCTCCACAAAAATCCATTCTGAAATAAATATTGAATGGTCCTTTAAGATTGGTCAGAGAATTATTTAATCTAGCTCTAGCATGTATATATGTTCGGAAGAGAAAGGTTTTATAGCCAGAACTAGAAAAAATTACACATGAGCAAAGAAAAACAAAAATAAATAGCACTGAAAAAAATATCAATTCGAGCATAAGAGTAAGCTTCATAATTTGGATGGTTTGCTTTTCTGATGAACTTTTCATGTACATACAAATGTAGACACATCCTGGAAACAGGCCTACTATGATTCCAAAACTTGTGCTTGGTCATTGTTGCACCTTTCCCTGATTTTATGTTGATTCTGACAGCCCCTAGGCCCCTGTCTTACACCCCCTTGTGTAACAAGAAAGGGTGAAAATCATCCCAAGTGAAAGAATTCCTGAGATGGGGGTCCCCTTTGAACAAATTGAACGATCCAGACATTTTCCCACCCCCCCCCCACATCCTATACAAGCTGAAATTCTTTGCCCCTAGTCAATTTCAAGATCGCTTTTAAGCATGAAATCCCACACCATGCCAGTTTTTTATGGTACCCCTGCCAAATTTACCAGCTATCTCCCATGAATAAAGTGTGGTTTGTAACACAGGGCTATTGTCCTCATGCTGTTTGTGAAGTACACAATTTCTAATCCACACAACTTCAGTTCCAATTGTCCTACTTTTACTGTTTCAAGAAAAAACAAATTATTTCATTTTCAAATAAAATTCAATTCACATGACCAACGATGAAGAAAAGATGCCTCCCACTAGGGAAAGAAATTAGGTTGCCTGTCTAAGTCATCTAGATTTTATCTTTATTGCGAGGTGATTTCTAAAAACTTTAACAAGGGACAGTTTATAAAAGGGTGCAGTTTTCTTGTGCTTAAGCAAGCCAATGCTGTTCAGGAAAGATTCTCACAACCAATGTTTTTTAAGACATAAATAGTGACACAAACATTTATTTGCAATTTAGCTTTGGGAGACCATGAAAATCATGATTTATCAATATGGCAATATTTTTTCAAAGGAACATACACTATTCAAAAAGGTGCCAGAGATAAGAGAATTAACAAGTTGTGTCACATCACAGTTAACAATTTGATTAATCCTGTGTCAAGATCTTGCAAAAAAGCATATCTAGAGATTTAAGAAGAAGATGAGGAAATTTTTTGAAAGCAAGATATATGCAACTATTGTTTAGGGGGCTGAGCAACATCCTCCCCCCCCCCACCTTCAAGATCCAGAAAAATGTTGACAAGAGGGGCTCTGTCTGCCTCTTGCACCTCCTTAGAAATCTCCATTGTCTTTATCTGACTGCAAACACATTTTTAATGATATTCACTCAGTTACATGGTGATGTATATTTTTTCACCTAATGCATACATGAAATGCCATTCATAGCCTACCTTTGCTCCTGAAACGCTGAAAATGAGGTTCTGAGCAATCTTGGAGAGATCCATTGCTTTTTTTGCAATGCAACCTGAAGTAAGAGATTATTAAAACATTATGCTCCTAATATTTGCAAGCACAAAGGCAAAGAGATGAAAAAATAAACATTTTTGGATGCTTTGAAGACTGAAAAAGATCTTTAAGAAGTGGAAAGTAAATATAACCTCTATGTTGCCTAGTCCCCATTATACAAACTTTGCATTGACATGTCTCCAACCCCAACAATCAAAGCGTGACATACTCTAATTGAGTAGACTTGGAAATTGAGGGAAAAGGGCAAAAAATGTCAGAAAACTCATCATATAGAAAACATGACACATGACACAACCTATTGAACTTCAAAACATCAATTTCTGATACAAAATTTGTGATGATGAGGGCAGCATTTAAACCAATATATAGTTGTGGCACAGAGAAAATTCTGTTTGCACCAATTACTTTGCAGTTAAAGGCTTGACCCCTCAAAGGCAGTATACATTTATTCGAACTTCTAGGTAAAATTGATGCTTCCTATTAACCAAGAAAACAATCATTTTGATAAAACTTCCTGCATATATTTTTGCCTTTTAAATGTTTCCTATGGCAATGTTTCTGGCAAAATCTTCCTGCTTTTCGTTTAAAAATATTTATTTTAAAAATTTTCAAAAATATTTAAAAATTTTTAGCTTTTGCAGGTCTGAGGCTGGTGGGGGCAACAAAACGTTCAAGTATCAGATATATTGAAATGGAATTTTTCTTTAAAATGTGCCTAGCAACAGTTGAAGTTTCTTGTGGTCCTGGCTGCTTATATAAGGAGTATTTATAGCAAATAAGCCAAGTGTTAACTCTATAATAAGAAAATCTAGTTAAATTCGTATATCTTAATGTTTCAATGACAGAGACCCTAAAAAACATGGGAATAGGGGTCATTTAATACAAATATTTTTAGCATTACAGGCAGAGTAAAAACTTTATCAGGAATTTTGAGGACTACTGGATAAAGAGCCGTGAAATAGCACTTTTAAACAGTTTTGCATATCAATTACTGCGCCTAGGCTAAAATGCCAAGTCTAAGCAGCCTATTAAGTAAATGCTTAGGCCAATATGATTTATGCAACAACCTGAAAACAGCATCCTTTGAGGTTTTTTTAACTGGTAAAAACATAATTAAGGATATTTTTAAATTCGTGAATTTATTTTAAAATATTATACAAACCTCACACCTCGGTATCTAATGTCAATACTTCCGCAACTGTCTCTCCACGGGGCGTGTCTCACCTCGTGATTCTGTTGTTGCGGATATTGGAATCGATCTCGCGGGATAGCGCAGCACCAGTATAAATGCAAAATTGGGTGTCCAAATACAGTAAATCCTCGAATTTCCCCCCCCCCTCGAAAAAGCCCCCTTGAATAAGCCCCCACCCTAGAACTGCAAATTGTAAATAAGCCCCCCCCCCCCTCGAATAAGTCTCCACTGCTACCGTAAATTCTCGAATTAGACCCCTCTATTTGATGATTTTTGCCATCTGAGGTTGCCTATGGCGTTTTATTGAATTACCACAACAAATTCATTCGTTTGGTAGTAATTTGCTAAATGCTCATAAAGAAATTCCTACTAAAATAAACGAGGTCTTTTAATAATGTCTTCTTAATGTCTACAACAATTTTTTGCGCACACGTTTTCGTTTTTAATAAACAATTGCAGTTATAGCAGCAGCAACAGCACATTCCTCATCAGAGTCCATGATGAAATAAGAGGACGCTTAAAAAACTGATTCATTTTAACGGATGAGTGTAAACAGATAATTTTTTTATTTAACTGGACCGTTCATTTAACTGAATCCATTTAAATGCATACACGTATTTTCATTTTTTAATAAGAATCCAAGGTCCAGTGCTGGTAGGCAGTTTCTTAAATTTTCTTGCTATTTTGCTGTCAAAGGTTTCTTACATGTTTCTTGAATTTCTTAGGTAATGAATTTTTTAAACGTGCTTCCAAGGTAAAGTAAATAGTTCACTCACATTTAGAGATGAACTAACAAAGTGATCAAGGAGTTTTGTTTTCCTAGAATGACTAACTCTGTTGAGATCTGTAAACATTTAGCTCATTGAACTTCATCAATGTTAAGTTGAAGTCAAAACAAATTTTTAAATGGAAACTTCTTGAGTGTGCAATTCACTGAGAATGACATCCAACTACATGTCAAGTGTATTGTTGCAATATATAGCGATGTTCAATGTCAAGACTGTTTTAAGTGTCAACTCGGAAAATTAGAACGGCAAATTATAAAAGTTGCTTAGCTTTTTTCAATTTGGGTAGGGTTGTTTCTCAACTTTCGAAAAATTGAGCCGTTTCTTATAACCTTTTTCTTATAAAAAAAGTGAGTATAGGTTATTTCAGCCTTTAGCAGTGGCGGTTTCAAGGAGGGTCTAGGGGGGACATGGCCCCAGGCGCCAGACCCCAAGCTTATGATGGCCAAAAGTATTAATTTCAAGGTATTAATAGTCGGAGACTCTAATTTAAGAAATGTCAAAGGGGAGAAGCTCACTAATGATTACAGAGACGTGGAAGTGCGATTTAAATCAGGAATGAAAATATGATAAAATGCTATTCCGTAAGGACCTAGACAAGATTGTCTGGGCAAATATCCTTAGTCCACTTGATAATGATCCTGTTGGTATGGCAGCCACGTTTCAGGAGATTTTCGAATCAATCCTAAATCTTCATGCACCAGTAAGAAAGAAGAGGGTTCGTAGCCAATTTGCTCCTTGGCTTTCTGTTTCTCTCTAAAATCTAATGATAAAAAGGGATATACTAAAACAAGAAGCTGAGAAATCACCTAAAAAGTGGTCTGCTTATAAAAGATTGCGTAATCAAGTAACAAGAGAGATGCGCAGTGCAATAACAGATTATTCTCACGACCTAATCAATGAAAATGTAGAAAATCCAAAGAAAATGTGGAATACCATAAACAAAGTATTAGACAAAAATCAGCATTCAGTAAAACTTTTCAGTGTTGAAGTGAATGGTAAATGTCTCACTCGAGAGAAGGATATTCTAGAGGCACTAAACAAGCATTTTGTTTCAGTTGGTCCAAATTTGGCTGACAAAATTATTTCTAAGCCAGGTGACGATTGTCTTTAGAATATCAAACCAGTACAAAAAGAAATGGAATTGAAAACAATCTATGATGCTTTTATACTGAATGCAATCAAACAGCTAAAAAATGGAAAAGCAGCCGGTCCAGACAAGGTACCCATAACGGTTGTCAAAGACGTGGCAGACCTTTTGTCAAAGCCTTTGTCGATGATATTCAATTCATCCCTAACAAACGGTAAATTCTCAGACATTTGGAAACTTGCAAGAGTAAGTCGTATATTTAAATCGGGTTCCAAAAAAGATGTAAACAATTTTAGGCCAATTTCAGTTATTTCAATTTTTCCTAGAATTCTGGAGAGGATAGTTCACGATCAGTTATTTGACTTTCTTCTTGAAAATAATGTTATCACCAAGAATCAATCGGCTTTTCGTAAACTGTGCTCAACAATAACATCTTTAATTAATATGCAGTACCGATAACTGGTATGAAAATATCGATTCCTAAAAATTGAACTTGACTATCTTTCTTGACCTAAGAAAAGCATTCGATACTGTTGACCACTCAATAATGTTAAGAAAGTTGGGTAGATACGGTATAAGAAACACAGCTGGGAATTGGTTTCAATCCTACTTAGATCAGCGGAAACAATTTTGTTCAGTTAGCGGTCAGAGATCAATGACAAGCGAGATAATTTGTGGTATACCTCAGGGCTCCTGCTTAGACCCTCTCCTTTTCATAGTATACCTGAATGACCTTGAGCAATGTTTGAAATATTCACAAGCTAGTATCTATGCTCATGATACAAATGTCACGATCATATCGAATGATGTCGAAGAGCTGGTCTTCGAGGCACAGCAGGAATTACTAAACCTCTCGGAGTGGATGAGAATAAATAAGTTACGTCCTAACTCTGAAAAGACTGAATATATGATAATAGGTCATTCTCGTAAAGTAAATGCATCAAACACCTCGAGCGCGCTCAAACTGAACGGCGCTGATATTAAGCGTGTCACGAAGACTAAATCTCTAGGAGTAATTGTAGATGAAAACCTAAATTGGGACGAGAAATACAAAGTTATAAAAAGAAAAGTTTGTGGTGTACTTAGGTCACTAAATATGTTAGAAAGTATAATTCCCCAAAAAGAACTTTGCAGCGTCTACTACGCCACTGTCGAAAGTCACCTACGGTATGCTAACGTTATTTGGGGCAGCCTCCCAAAACTAAACTTGATACCCTCCAACGTCTGCAGGACCGCGCTCGGTCAATAATTGAAAGCGCCAAATTAAAGGAAAACTGGACAGACTGGTTGGAAGACTGGTTGAGCGTTGAAAATCTCATTCGACTCGATCGATCGGTCATGACGTATAAGATTATGAAGAAATTAAGCCCAGAAGCCTTAGGGATAAGTTTCAGCAAAGATCCTCGCAATCAAACTATGCAACAAGGTACTGTAGGGATCTGAATATTCCTAGAACAAATACAGAGCATGTGAAGAAAAGTTTTAATTACTCTGCTCTTAAAGCCTGGAACGACGTTCCAATTGATATTAGAGAACTCCCGATTATTTGTCGCTTTAAAAAACAATCAAAGGAGTACTTGAAGAGCTGACAGATTCGTCTATTTAAACACGACCCCCTGGAAGAACAGCATTTTAGATTGAAATTATATCTTTTTTTTAATTGGACAAATGTATTTATACTTAATTGATATTGTATTAAGGTAGCTGAAGGGTTGAATCGTGTAAAAATAAATGTTATTATCATTATTATATAAAAAGATGGAAATTGTAAAGAACAAGGGCCCCGCAGTTGTTTTTGGCCCTGGGCCCCGCAGTCGCTAAAACCGCCAGTGGCTTTTAGTAAACTTGGATTTTGTTGTGACGGTCCCTATCCCTTTCAACAGGATACACGTATTACAAATTTGGGCGGAGGCTAGATTTTAGAAGCAATGCCTGTACACGGCCGCCGGACGCAGGTTTGAACAGGGGGGGGGGGGTCAAAACGAATAAAAAGGGCACGAATATTTTTTTCCCGAAACATTGGTAAGTGCCAAAAATGGTACCTATTTCACGGTAATTTAGTCATTTATGAAAATAATGACACACGTTGGATATAGTTAATCCAACCCAAAATATGAACTGAATGCAATTTTTGAAATTTTAGTCTCTATATACTTCTAAGCGAGTTCCAGTCCCTATCTCTTTCTACACGAAGTTTCAGTCCTATTCGAAAAATGATTTTAATTTTCTTACTTATGTATTTAAGCAATTTATTCCCCATTAGTATTCACACCCTCCCACCCCCACTTAAACGCAAATTTGTTCGCCTCCATGGAATATTTTTTAAAAGCTATAAATTTTATAGTTAAGTCATCTTCACACAATCGGCTGAAGGTGCGGGCACATTCTTCACTGCCATAGCAAATTCAATTTGTAACATTGATTAGGTTTATCTCACCAATCTTATGAACGAAACAAGTTTTAACTCTCCTTGAAATTGATCCCGGGCGGCTCAGTCAGTTGGTCAAACGTATAACATGCGAGTTCCGAAAATTTGAAAAAAGCTAGAACAGCTGGCATAGAAAATGCTAGCTCTTGTAATAATTGGTTGGGAGAAACCTCGGCCTATGCACATGAAATCTATTAGAAAGCTATTGAAACATATCATATTTTTAAGGTAAGTGAAAAAAACGCAGAATTTTTATATGGAACTAAGCTTAGAATAAGTAACCAATTCATTGATTTTTTATTGATTTTGTTATCAAGTGTTTGTTTAAGCTTTCCTAAACACATAACAGTAGGAAACATAGGGGCTTTGGCTGCAGCCCCCTTAATCAGGAAACATCTATCGCATTTTAAGCTCAGTTCAGACATTTCTTAACATGAAGCAATAATATTCGGACAAAATCGATACTAGGCCCTCCTGTAGGTTTTGCACCCGCTTTAAAAACCAAGTGCTAAAAATCAGGCTTTATATGAAGGAATTTTTATCGCTGCAGATTTTCAAAATTTTTCAAAATTTTGGTGCTGCCTTTTGAAAATTTTTATGACCATACTTATCGAACTAACTGTATGTGAAAGTATGTGAATATGTGAAACACCAGCTCTACCTTCAAAACTTTAAAAAAGGTCTCGACGAGAAAAAGTGGTCTATGTTTTAACAAGTTTTCGAGAACAAAGACCTCAAAGGAGAAGATGAAGAACAAAACAAACTCGATAGCTTCTAGATACTGGATTCGATAACATTTTACAGAGATTTCATAGATTATAATAATTGTACCTGTTGTGTTCTCGTTTTTAATATTGTAATGCTCTTTTATAAGCTTAGGTGTCTGGTAGAAGCAATGCCTGCAATTTTAATTTTCAAAATCAAATCTCTTTTTTTAATTTATCACTTATTTGAGTTTTTCACTGCACAATTACGATTTATCACAGCACAAATGTTTATCACTGCACATTAGAATAAGCCCTGCTTAAACATAAAACATTACAAAATATAACATAATAAACACCGAATGTCACAAGGATTTTTGCTCGTTGTCGGTATGTCAATTATACTTGAAAGAGATACCTGGCCTTCATCATTCCCGTCCCGTATTCAATAAAATAATTGTCAAGAAGCATACCTAAGTTGAGGGTGATTATTATTAAGCCAAATGATAATAATAATAATTATTATTATAGCAAAAATATAAATAATCATAATAATAATAATAACATTAATTATAATAAAAATTTTTTAAACATCTCATTTTCATTGAATACATTTTAAATTTACAATTATACGACTCGCTTTTACAGGCATCATATAATTGGCTTATCTGCATTACAATATTTAAAAGTCAATTAGTTCGGGGCTTAGCCATGGTTTGTTTCGACGACAGAAGATATAGTAGGTGCAGCGGATAGAAATGTTCATGAGTTTCATCAAGATGGATTTAGTTTGATTTGAGTCAAAATTAAGTTGGTGATAATAATAATAATAATAAAAGTAATAAAAGTTATACTACTTCTCCATTTGAGAGCAATTACTACTTACCACGAGTGCAGTGAGGCTCTTTGTTTATTTTGGTTTTTTATTTAAGAAATTAAAAAATTGTTCCACACATCTGTTTATGTTACTAAGTAGCTTTGGATTATTTCCTTGTAAGCTACCAATTTTTGGCAAATCGATTTTTGGAAACAGCGGCATTCCTGCAGGTGCTCTGTTCTCTACACCTTCGGTATGCTTTCCCTTGTAATTTGTCTTTAATTCGGTCATGTTTAATTTTAGTTTTTTGCAGTTTTGCACCTTTATTGTGTTTAAATATTATGTTATGTTGCGATTTTAGTCCGAATGAAGATTTTTTGATGAATCTCATTTTGGTTTTAATATTTTGACACAAGTCACTTTCAATGGTTTTAATTATTTTTTGATTTATTAAATTTTTCCATGCTTTAGTTTCCAATTTACCAATTTGTTTTTCTGTCGGATGAATGTTGCAATGCATACGGAGCAATGTATAGAAATCTTTCGGTAACAATTTGATAATCCGTGTACCTTAGTTCAGGACAGAAACATTTAGGTTCTCACTTATATCAAGCGCAAGTAGCATTTGGAACTTGCTAAATCAAAAGTTTGGACACCAGAACACATCGGAGTCCCTGAAAAGGGCAGTTGGTAGCATCATAGCATACATTAAGGTTTTTTACTGCTAGTTTTTACAAGCAGTGTGACTCAGTTGTGCCGTCCTGAAAAGTTGGAAATGGGTACTATGCTGTAGATAACATCCAAAAGCCATACCCAAGACCACGCCCATGACCAAATCCAATACACTTGCATTTGTTTTAAAGATTCTCTCTTATGTGTGGGAAATCATTCAAACTATTCACTGTCTCGCGGAAATTGCCTATTCACAGATAATCTTTAGCATGATAAAGGGCTGTCAACACAGAATTTGTCACGCCAAATATGTGCTCGCTTTCTAAGGGAGGGGGTTGGGCCAGAAAAGTATTTTGCCATTTAAACAAGGGGGCTGAGCCCCCAAAGCCCCCTCTGTAGTGCTACTGGTGTGACCTTATTGTATCCGACTAAGGTAGCCAGTAAGCCTTAAGCATTCATCGCATATCTTTTCCAGTTTTAAGAAAGAGGACGCCAAACAAAGGACATGAGACTGCATTCTATTACAGCTATGGGTAAAACAAATTCTGGAAGTTGTGTAGAACATTAAAGGGATGTAGTCAGTGGCGGCCTGGACCTTTTCGCCTGGGGCGCCAACATCAAAATGGCGCCCTCCATAACTAACACTATTGTCTTTTTCCTGAGAATATTGGCAGTACAGGGGTGGCTCGAGTTAATAGCTTTATTTGACTAAAAAACCAACATTGGGAAGGCCCGGTTAGAGGTTGTCGGAGGCCCTTGGTATAACTCTGAATAAAAGAGGCTTCTTGCAGAAAGAAAATTTTCTAACACCCTAAACACAGACTGTCCCCGAAACCCTAAACACAGTTTGTGTGCACTATGAGTGCTGTGTTCTCCACACAAAAGAATTTAACTACGTAAGTTTCCCGACAATCCTCTAAAACATTGATTAATCTTTTCGCCCCTGGGAGCAGTACAAATGTTTTGTCTGGACAATACAGTACTGAAGGGGCACAAAGACGTGCCCTTGAAGTGAGAATGTTCTGGGGGTTATGGGGGCGTATGCCCCAATAAAGTTTTGAGTTTTATGGCTTTTTCTTTATCTTTGCTGGCCTCCTAGAGACCTAATAACCAGACAAGTCGGTCGTATCAAACTTTTTTTGAGTTTTCGGCGCCCTATACAAGCGTTGGCGCCCCTATAAAAATGGCCTGGCCCCCTCGGCCCCCACCTGCCAGGCCGCTACTGGATGTAGTTTGTTTAGAACTTGGGACACAGCTTGGCAAACCTCAGATGAATGTGGTTTCGGAAGAGACAAAAAAACTATACCCAAGTAATAAGATCAACCACGTTTACGTGCCTGATACTCACGATTCACAAAGGAAAACATTATCCATAATTTGCTTGCATGTTATCGATTGGCTTGATAGTGCAAATCTTACTTCAACTTGCACTTAACTAAGGGGAGCTTGCATTTGCAAAGATAGAGGATTTCAGGTGATGAACAGAATACTGACTGCAATTCTTGAGACAATGTTTAGGCAGTTTTAAAGATAAGCTTTATCTTTTTGAAAGTCAATCGACTCGTTTATAACACATATTTAGCTCGACTGTGGTAAATCTCTGCGAAATAATAATTGAATCTCTTCCTCAATAATCTCTTCTGGTCCTTTCTGGCCCTGGATCAGTTGCAAACTTTGCATGCACAACATTGTCCATCGTTTCAAATAGGCTATTCAACATACAAATATTGCAACATTAATTCTAGGTTGCAACAACACCGTCTACCTGCTTTGGGGAATAAATTTGTAGTTTCT